>NC_139744.1:6219765-6899765 GCF_964211835.1 Anser anser
CAGCTCAGTCCCCAAGGGGCTGGGGCCAGCCCAGCTCCTCCTGCATGGCACTGAGCACTGGGGGGACCCCAGCTCCCAGGGGTGCCCCTGCTCCCCCTGCTCCTTCCCAGCCCCGTCCTGTACCCAGGTCCCTCCAAGCCACTTTCGCTCAGGGGGTGCTTGGTCCCCGAGGGTGGCCCTGACCCACTCCCAGTGTCCCCCCAGCTCTGCCCGGCGCCCACGGCTCCTTCTCTCCACCAGACTGAATGTCACAGCTCCCGGGTCTGGCAGTGTGCAGGCTCCACCCTCCGCTCCCCCTCCCCACGCACAGGGCTGGATGCCAGGAGCAGCATGGGGGGGGACACCCAGCCTGGCACTGCCATGGCCCGGCCCCCAGCACCCTCTTATCTGCACCCCTCGGCGACCTGGGACCCCCCCAGCTGTGCCCAGGGGCATGCACTGGGGGGGCTGCAGAGTCCTCTTGCCTGCTCTTTGGATGCCGCTGAGCTGGAAACCTGATGTCCAAAGGCTTTGGGAAGTGGGGGTGCAGACAGGACTGGTCCAGGTTGGGGTGCAGGGGGCGTGCTGAGGGGCACGCTCCTCCCCAGCCAGCTCTGCCTGGAGCTAGAGAAGCCCCGAGGGGACGTCGTGGTGCTGGGGTGGTGCACACTCTCATGTGCAAACACATGCCCTGACACGCGTGTGCACGCCTGGATGGGTGCACGCACACAGTGCAGGGATGCTCCTTCAAGCCCTGCGTGCATGGGAGGCTCTGCAGGCAGCTGCCCATCCCGCCTGCTCACCTGCGTGGGCTGGGACACCCCCGATCCCCTTTCCAGAACGGGGAAAACCCCAGAAAGGGCTAGAAGATGGGTGTGTGGCTGGCAGCGGGCAGCTCTGCAGGATAAACTTAACCCTGCCCCATCCAAGCATGCTCAAAGTCCTTGGACAGGTCGCCTTATATTCCAGAAAGCTGCATGAAACCCCAGCAAAGTGCAAAACGGAGGGTTTTAATCTGGGCTGAGCTCATGATCTTGGTGCTTGGGTGCTACCAGGATGCTGGGTGCAGAGCAGAGCGGGTGGCACAAAATGCCCAGCGCAGCATCCCTGCCAGCCATGCCCTGGCACTTCTCCGTGGATATATATCTACAACTCAGCTCCATGCTGGAAAGCACCAACCCCTTTAGCACAGGGAATTTTGACCCAAACTTCACCACTTTTAGTGCTTTTAGAGCAAGGCAGGGGGCTAAGGGAGCTGTGCTGTCCCTTGTGCCAGGGCAGGATCAGGGGGAATGGCAAGCAGGTTCAGGAAAAGCTTTAGTGGAATAATTCACCTTGTCTTTCAAATAACTGCTATGTAATTCAAATACCCCTAAAAATGCAAATAAAGGAAATGGGCCCTTAATATTTAAAACCACTTGTACGACATTATTAGGAGTGACCGCCGCTGCTCTCACAGGCACAGAGCAGCAAAGGCTGAGCCTGCAGTTATATTGACACAAAAAGCCTCCGGGACCCGGCCAGACTCATTACCTTCTAATAGTTTCCAGCAAAATGCAAACACCCAATTTTAATCATTTAATTTTCCAACAGCACGTAAACAAGCAGTGGGAGGTTGCCTTGTCAGACACTGCTTTAACCAAATAAAATTATAACCGTTGCAAATAATCCCGGGCTGTGCTGGCGGAGATGGGGGCGACGGAGCAGGGTGAAGGCAGGCTGTGCCTGCTGGTCGTGGGGGCCCCAAGCCACACGTGTCCCCAAGCCACACGTGTCCCCACACGGCCGGCTTATTTGGTGCCATCTGGTGGCAAAGTCACCAGGGCTTGTCACTGGAGGGGAGCAGCCAAGTTTTGGAGGTGGCTGCTTTGGTCTGCAGGGTGGGAAGGAGCGGCTGAGGTTTGGGGGGGCTGCAGAGCACCCTTGTTGCATGCTGGGGGCTGTGCATTGCCCTTCCCCTCCCCAGGCAGCCCCCTCCTCCGCCCTTGCCAACAGCCTCGTGCTCAATTTTGGGCTCTGGGAGGAGCCAGCCAGTGATGGTGCTGAGTGAGACCACAGTGGCTGGATGATGGCTTGGAAGAGACCTCAGAACAAGACCTCCTGGAAAGGAAAGTGTTATTTTTTTGTAACTGGGCTTCAAAGTGAGATCCTTCCACCCAGTCATGCTCCCGGATCTGCAGAGCAGCCCCGAGAGGTGCGTGTGATGATGTGACATGGAGCACAGGGGACAGACACTGCTGAGCCCCCACTGCATGTGCTTGGTTTGTCCTGATGTGCAGTGACAAACCGGGTTTGGTCGGGTGGTTTAGTTGCCCAGTGCACAGGGGAGGATGCATTACCTCCATCTGGCTTCCTTTGTCTTCCATGAGTCTTAGGCAAGGCTGCTGCCCGCTGTCTGTTTCCTCATGTTGGGGGATTGTCCCAGCTGCGATTTGGGGCAGAATGAGGGACGTGCTGCATGCTGGCCGCCCTCCCCAGTCACCCCAGTTGTTGCTGCTGGGCTGTAGGGGAGCGCAGCCCATCCAGGCGTGGCACAGCGCCGCTCCCAGCCTGGTGCCATCCGTCACGCCCCAGCTCCCCATGTTCTGCTGCTCGGCTTGTTCACCAAAGCTTGTCGAAGCCGTGGTGCTTTGATTGCTTGCTTTGTGAGCACGGATTCGTGCAGAGAGCATTGGGCATCCCAGAGGGGCCGGATTGCCTTGCTTTTGCTCCAGATGCCTGGTGCAGCGTCTTCCCCTGCTTGCACCCAGCAGCAGGGGCACTGCTGGTGGAGCCCTCCCCTAAGCAGGGTATGGGGTTGAAGTCCTGTCCTCGGGCTTTAATTAGGGTGAAGATTTTGGTTTGGCTTTCCAGAACAAGAAATTCAGATTTACAGTAAAAGAAGGGCTCGGGAGCTGCCAAAAAGAGGGCTGCTAATAAAAACATCCACAAAGCATCCTCAAGGGTGTCTTGTGGCACATGTCTCAGCCTAGGGGTAGGCTTCATCAGGGTGGCTCTTACTGGGGACAGAGGTGTCCATCACTGCCAGAACTTTATTATCACCCACATGGCCATGAGCGCTCCTGCCCCAGCGCCGATCCCCGCAGCCCTAATTCTATGGCGCTGCACTTTAAAGACAGAGAGCCGGGCTGGCAGGCGTGGGTGGGCGCATGGTGCCTGCATCTCCTGCTGCCACCGATGCTCAGACCTCCTCTCTTCATGACAGATGTGCTGGGGGCCTTAAAAAGGGACGTGATGCAGTGACTGGCTGCAGATGAGCATTGGCCTGCCCAGAGCTGAGCCCCAGCCTCTGCCCTCTAACCTCTGCAGCGGTGCTGCACGGGGCGCGTCAGGGCTGGGGGTTGCACCAGACCCCCACTTGCGGACAAAGAGCAGTCAATAAGACCCCCAAAGGGGCTCAGGCTGCCCCAGAGAGGTCTGAGAACATTCACACCACGTCCCCTTGTTTTCCCACCGCAGCAGAAATTCTTCTTATGCTGCAAATGGCTCAGCCCTTTGCTCCAGTGCTCGAGTCCTTCCTACAGATGAGAACAATATTAGCACCGACAAGACGGATACCCGGGCTCTGCTCAGAGCACACCAGGCTCTGCCAGAAGCAGGGGGTAATCAGCATGGTAATTAAATGTGCAAATAATGTGAATTTGGGAGCTATAACAAAAGGCAGTGAAATAATCCAGCGGGGCCTGGAGAAATTAGGAGCACGGAGCAAAATGTAATGAAGCAGAAAATAGCCTGGCTAGAACCAAGGGCTGGGGGCTAAGGCAGCCGACCTCAGAGTGGGTGCTCCTGCCCATCTGGAGGTGTCTTGGTGCGGTTTTGGGGCAGGACAGGAGGTTTTGGTGAGATCTGTTCCTTCTTCATGAGCAGGGCTGGCTCCAGGCTGGGTTCCTGGGAAATGCTCCCAGACCTACATGCTAGGGACAGAGGGGACTTTGGATTTTATATTGATGAAATAATCACCCAGAAGGGCAGTCCCAGAGCCCACGGAGGTGGAGGAAAGATATCTGAGGACAGTTGGAGGTTGGGCCATTTGGGGAGAAAATTTCCTTGCAATGGGTTTGCATGCCAAGTTGGCAGGGGGCAGGGGTGTGGGGGGTGTACTGTGGCTGGTCACTGCAGAAGGGGGAAGTGGTCCATGGGGACCAGATCTGCGGTGGCACCTGCGTGATGCCCCCAGCAGCACTGTGCCTTGGTCATGCATGGGGGCACTCTGCCTCTGAGGACCAAGGGACATCCCATGGAGTGGAAGGACCTTCATCCTCCATCCACAGAGACCCCACAGCCGCGGCGTGCTGGCAGGGCGCTGCATCTGATGGCAGGCACTGATGCTGAGCCCTGCAGAGCTGAGCCTTCCCTGAGCACTGCCCAGACCCATCTCCCAGTGCTCCCACGTAGAAACCTGGCTGTGTTTGCTCCTCCAACCTGAGTCCCTGGTGCAGGTGAGAGCTCAGCCCTGCAGGGACACACTGCTGCTTTGCAGCTGCCTCCGGCCCCTCCAGCTGCTTTCTGCCAGTGCTTGACAGGACCTTTCAATACGTCCCAATCAAAGGGGTGGCATGCTGAGTGCAAGCCAGGCAGCCAGAGCTGCTCTGACAGGCAACTGCATCCCACCAGACCCCCCGTCCATGTTCTCCTGTTGGCTTTTACCTGCCTCCCACCCAGTGAGCAGATGGGAGCAGAGTCGTCTCCCACCTCCCACGACAACCGGCATTGATGGAGACCACAGGGCTGTGGGACCTGGGTATTTAGGAAAGCTTCCAAAAGCATGTGCCCGAAGCAGTGAGATGCTGCTGGTGGGAATGCAGTGGGGCTGAGCAGACATGCCACTGGGACCAGTGCTCCCCAGCCACTAGGACCAGTATACAGAGCTTGAATGAACCCACAACCCCAGTTCCCTGCAGGGACAATTGTCCTGCAGGCCCAGAAACACCATGGGGTGTGGGGTGGGGAGCACAAAACACCTCTGTCCCACCCCTTTGGTGGTGGGGGGTGTCCTGGAGATGTACAGTGGGGAAAAGCAGTGTGGGGACGCTGCTGTGGCTGCCAAACCTGCCGGAGGCTTTGTTTGGCCCCAGCAGCTATAGCAACAAGCCGGAGCTGCCGGCTGCAGTGCTGCTCGGCTGAGCCATGGAGGTCGGGGCAGCGGGGGACCCCAAGGGGGTCTGGGGGGACCCGGCGGCTGGGACCTACATCATCCCGCATGGGGTAAGCCCTGCAGAGCAGCTCTGCCTCTGGACAGAGGGGATAGTCAGGGTTTGCAAGGGTATGGTGGGGAAAATGGGCTGGGGTGGGAGGAGAGGGGATGGGGTGGTGGTTTTAGGTGGGCAGTGGGGTCTGGAGCTGCAATGCTGGTTTGTGATTTTATTTATTTATTTATTTATTTATTTATTTGTGAGATGTAAATGCCCCCTGCAAAAAGCAAAGTGCTCACTGTGCACCACGGGGCCGTGTCCCCAGGGCTGGGGGGAGGGCTTGCAGGACTGCACCCCTGGAAAAAGGGGGGTCAGTACAAGCCGACCCCTCCTTCAAGACCCTCCATCCCCAGGGCTTTCTTTCCCCTTCTGCCTTTCAGATCCCACCTGTGCCATGTCCCCACGGCGCTGTGCCGGTGTCCCAGCAGCCAGTGGTGATCCTCCAGCAGCTTCCTGGGACCCTCGCCCAGCCCACCAGAGCCCCACACCTGCGGGAAGGTGTGTGACCACAGGCATCTCATAGTCCCATGTTAAAACCATCTTAATTTCATCCTTTTATTTTTTTTCAGCCTCTTTAGGATGAGTGACACCTGGGGGGGCAGGGGGGAGGGCTGCAACCTCACAGGGCTGGCCACACCTTGACTTGATGGTGTCTTTGCCCTACAGGATGCAATTTTTGGTGGTTTTACCAAACTTGAAGTCAGGGCTGGCTTGGACCACACTGGGATGCTCCTGGGGGATGGTTTTTTTTGAGATCTCTTTCGGCAAAAAAAAAAAAAACACATTTTGTGAGCATCACCAGGGAAAGGCAGGGTGATACGGGATCTTTGGCCATTCTAGGTGGGACAGAGGGGGACATGTACCAGCTCCAGAGGGATTTTGGCTCCCAGGACAAATTATGACCAAAGCCATGCTGTGGGGAGGGGGAAGGCTGAGCTGTCTAAAAATACATGGAGGAAAGGGCATGCTCCAAATTGGTGTGGGAAGCTCATGCACAAAGCAGGGTCTTGGAGATCATCCTCCAGCAGGTTTGAAGGCACCTTGCAGGGGAACTTCATGCCTGCAGTAAACGGTGATGTTTCATTGGGGATGTGTCAATGTTTTAATGGGGGTGTTTTAAAGCCTCAGGCATCCAGCCAAGGGGACTCAGATGCTGACATGTACGTGCATGGCCACCTGGGTCTGAGCCCTGCTCAATAGGTACTTGCTCTGGGACTGGAGGAGGCATCAGTCCCTGTGGGGACTATGAGTCCCCAGGGGTCTCTGAGCTCCGAGCCCCCACGCACAATTCCATGCCCACTGCCCAGCTCTCTGGCAGTGCTTCCCCGGTGCCAAGGAAGGATTTGCCAAGCCCTGAACACTGCCAGGACCGCAGCAATTCTCCTCCGAATGGGCGGAAAGTCTGCTGCCTCCAGCACCGCTAATCACCTTTTGTGAGCAGCCTTCGTCAAGCCAGACCAGATGTTTAATCACATTTGCAAATAAGGAAAGGCTTAACTATGTCTATTTTAAAGCTTTATCCAAGCAAAATAATTTTTAAATGCCATGTAGGCCTTCCAAATTGGGCCGTGGGGCAGTCTGGCTTGGCTCCTGGTACTTGGCATAGGGACAAGCTGTGGTGCCACCCCATCCCAGCAGGGACCCTATGGGGGCTGCATCCACACCGCTCAGCCAGTGGCTGTGTTTCCCATGCCCTCGCTCTAATCCCTCTCTGACGCAGAGCCCCTTACTCTCCGGCAGATTTAATCGAGTTGATGATGATTCAAAACTCCCAAATGTACCAGGTGGTGATGAACAGTCTGGCCGTGTCAGCATTGACGTCCTTCGGGTTCGGACCATCTCCAGCTGCTGCCCAGGTACGGGGCAAGGAGGATGGATAGCACCTGGGTCCCATTTCATAGCAGCATGGGACCCCTGAAGTGCAGCTGCTGGGTGTTCACAGCCCTCTGCAGCTCCTGGGGGGTCTGGGGCTCTTTGGGCTGGTTTGACCCCCAGCACGGATCATATCCAGGCTTCTTGGAGGGGATTTAGTGCAGCTGGGAAGAACCGAGGTCCACCAGGCGTGGGCAGGGTGCAGGACTGGGCTGAGCAGCAAGGCTGAGCACTGCTCATTAGGCAGAACAGCTCTGCGAGGGCGTTCATTTGAAAGTCCATCTCGAACCAAAATTACATGAAACATCTCATCTCCATGGGGGGAAACAAATGCCGCTTTCTTGGTGGGATGTGGGCAGCTGCCTTGCTCACTGCCAGCTGGCATCTTTCATGCACGTACTCCCAGTACCCACCGATTCACTATACTGGGGGAGACTGGACCCTGCATGTGGCTGCTCAATGCTCAGATGCTGTGGGCAGCATTTTGGGGTCCTGTCTCAGGTAGCAATGCCCCTGTATTGTTTCTCCGTGTGGAACCTCATGGAGCTCAGGCAGGAGAAGTGCTGAGGGGGCTCCCGGCCGGGAAGCGGCTCTGCAGGAAAGGCCCTGGGGTCCTGGGGGGCCCCAAGCTGAGCAGGAGCCAGCAGCGGGCCCTGCAGCAAGGAAAGCTGGTGGTGGCCCGAGCTGCACCAGGTGAAGGACCGCCTGCAGGCAGAGGGAGGGGATCCTGCCCCTCTGCTCCTCGCTGCTGGGCCCCTGGCACCTGAGAGGCCAGGCAGGCTGCAGAGAGCCCAGGGGAGGGCCACGAAAGTGGGGGCGCCGGAGCAGCTCTGCTGGGAGGAGAGAATGCGGGAGCTGGGGCTGCTCGGCCTGGAGGGGAGGCTGCGGGGGATCCCGGCCGTGCCCGTAAATCCCCGCGGGGAGGACGGAGCCGGGCCCAAGGGCACCGGGCACGAAGCGGGGCCCGGGAGGTGCCCTCTGACCGCCGGGAGGCGCTTCTGTGCCCTGGCGGTGGCGGAGCTGGCACAGGAGAGGCTGTGGGGGCTCCTCCTGGGAGACCTCCAGAAGCCGCCAGGACCTGGCCCTGGGCACCCCGCTCTGGGCACCCCAGCTGGAGCAGGGGCTGGAGCAGTTGGTTTCCCAAGGTCCCAACCTCAATCGCTCTGTGACTCTGATCCTGTCTTGGGGAGCCCGAGGAAGACAGCTGCTGAGATAGGCCCAGAATCTCTTTGCCTTTTGTTCCTCCCCACAGCCACTCATGGTGCCTTTGCAGACCGGAGAGGAAGAGGAGGCCATGGTTTTCCACCACCACTACGTCCCCTACGCCGGTCCCACTCCCATCCTGGCATGGCCAGTCCCGGCTGGGGCTGGGGGACCGGTGGTCATGCGCTACCAGGACACGGCAGAGGAGGACGGGGAGCCGTGAGTAGCAAGGGTGCTGCTTTGTGTGTACATGTCCTGCAGCCCCTGGTGTGACAGCACCTCTGGCACCAGATGGGACACAGAGGGCTGGCATTTACTCCTGTCCTTGGTCCTTTCCACCAGCGCAGTGCCACCTCCTCCACCCCCCAGTGCCACAGGGACCGTAGGAGCCAATGTCCCACCATCATCAGGTGAGGACAAGTTCTCCCCGTAGCACCTACCTTCAATGGGAGATGTCCCCAGGCATACATCAACCTTCCCACATATCGCAACGAGGGCTGAGCCCTTCCTGCTCCCTCCCTCTGTCCAAGCCCTAACACGCCCTCCAGGCCCTGCTTTCTCTCTGCAGAGTACTACGACATGCTGGAGCAGCGGCAGTGAGCTCCCTGCACCCTGAGGTGGCTTCTCCTGCACGTCCCTGGCCTCCACCCCAGAAGATCTTGTGTGTGCCGAGAGTGGGTGCCCTATGGTACTGACAGTTTTGGGGTGGCCCACAGGGAGGAGGACAACGTGCCCAGCAAAATGCATCAAAATAGTACATTTTGCTGGGCATGTTGTCCTCCTCCCTGTGAGCCACCCCAAGGCACTGGGTGTCACGAAGCCCATCACCAAACCCAGGTGACTGCATAAGAGGGACAAGCTCCAGTTCAGTGGTGACATCCCAGTCCCAGCTGAACAATGTGTCCTTGCCAAGCCACGAGGGCCCTGCGGTGCTCGGCACCATGCTGTGTCCCCATGGGACATGCTGGCATCCGCGGGGTGGGGTTGTGCCAGCCCAGGTGTCCCTTCAGCTCCCAATGCAGCACATTGCCTGTAATTAATTTGCTTTGTTAAGAAAGCGCCCTGCTGTCACTAATTAAGCATCTGTAATTACCCAGGCTTCTGGCTCTGTGCCTGAGCATAGGGCTTCCTCCAAGCAGCAGGGGTGAGGGGGGGCTGTGAGCCTCTTGCACCCAAAGGAAGGGGAATACCAGTGCCTGATGCTCTTGGCCGAGCATAGCATGGGCAGGGCTGGATATGGCCAAGTGCTGTTCCCACAACGGGAACACACAGTTCCACAGCTCCCACACTGTTCCACACAGTGCTGGCCCAGTGCTCATCCCAGTAAGGGATCCATCCTCTAGAGGGCTCCTGGTTGAGTGAGTGTGGGGTTCCCCAGGGCTTGGTTTCCTCCCTGTTTGGGTAAAAAGGTGGGGGGCGTGTGTGCAGGCGTATTATGGGTGCTGGGAGCTGGTCTCTGCCTCTGCCACCTCCCCATCCCTGCTGCAGGGTTCACAGCTCTGCTCTGATGCCACCAGGATGGGTGGGCTGGTGGGGCTATGGGGTTCTGATGAGGGCTGTGGAGTTCCATGCAGCCAGCAGCATTACAGCCTGGTTATCAGGAGGCTCCGCATTAGGAGCTCCTAGTAGGAGACTCTAGGGCTGGGGGTTAAGTGGAGCTGAGAGCACGCAGAAAGATAGTATCCAGGCAGTTCACCCTGAAATCCCCTCTTTCTGCCGCTACTGGGTAATGAGGACCACCCTGTCTCTATTTTGGGGTCCCTATGGAAGGGAGGGCTCATGCTCCCCCTGCCCAGGACCGAGCCATGCTCTGCCACAGACGGATCTTCCTCTGCAGCGAGGCTCAGCCTGGCTCCTGCTGAAGCTGTGGGAGAGGCTAGCAGGGTTGGCCCCAGTGTGGAGTGAAGGAGCCGCGTTGGGTTGGGCATGAAGGCACATCTCCCTTGCGTGGGAGTACCCTGAGATACTATAAGACCGACTGGGTAGAGCAGGAGAGGAGACCGTCCTGGGGCACTTCTAGCTGCCAGCACAGGGAGCATGGCACGGCCAGGAGCAGGAAGGCGTCTGCTTGTTCCCATGCTACCGGAGGTGGGGAGAGGGTGTGGGTGGAAGCAGCTGCTGTGGGAGCAGAGCAGGGTGATTTTGTTGAAGGTATGTCATGTCAGAGAAGGTTTGGGGCCACTGGGTGCGACCCAGGAGATGCGATGCTGGGGTTGTTACGGGAAGGCACGAGCAGAGCCCTCTGACCCAAGGACTGGAGGAACCAACGGGTCTGGGCAGCAGCGCACGGATGGAGCAGTGGGGCTGTGAGCTCCCAGATAAGAGATGCTGGTGGCTGAGCTGGCTGACACCAAGCCAGAATCATCTCTGCGATGTCAGAACACTGCTTTTGAAAAGCAAGACCAGAGTTTCCAGACTTCCGCAGCCCAGGAATGGGCTTGAATCTTGCGTGCCTGGTGTGACAGCAAGTGAGCAGGAGGAGAGGCTAATTACACTCCTGTGCACGCAGACTGCACTGCCATAAACACCTAATGCAACGCAGCCCCTGGCTGCCAGCTGGGGTGGGGGCTGGCAAGCCTGCATGGGGAGCAGCCGGGTATGCTCCAGTGGCCTGATAATCTGCAGTGTGGGTCCTGATGGTGCTGGGGAACTGCGGCCAGCCTCGCTGGGGTGGTGGGTATGGACCGGAGCTGCTCCTGTTATCAGGAGGATTTCAGGGGTGACCCCAAGAGGTGCCCCCAGCGTGAGCACTTTAATAAGCAGCTGAGCTGATTGCATCAAGTCAGAAGCATTGCAATAGGCACATCCCAGCTGTGACTCCATGGATGACCCAGGGTCTATGGTGTTGACTCACCTCCGCTCTCCACCCTCGGCCGGTGAGCCTGCCTCCCACCTCTGCCAGTCCATACTCAAGCCTCTGCACGGGGCGAGCAGCACACAACTCCTTCCCCGGGACCAGCCCACGCGCCCACATGTGGCTCTGCTGATACCCTGGTGTCTCCTGCCGTGCTCCTGGCAGCCCTGTCCTCCTCCCCAGCTCCTGGGGACGCGGGCTAAGCTCTCCAGCACCCTCGCGCCCAGGCGGCACGATGGAGGCTGTCCTGCTCCAGGGGCTGCTGCTCCTCCTCTTCTTCGTTGCCCTGCTGCTCTACCAGCACAATGCCACCTTCAACTACTTCTGCAAGGTGGCCTTCTTTAACTGCTGGGTTGTGGCCATGGCCACTCTCCTCTCCCCCTTGGCGGCTCTTCGGGGACGCTCCGTGGAGAACATGAAGTGAGTACGGCTTGGGGTTGTTCTTCCACCGCTGCGACATCTGGGGCTTGGCGGTGATGGAGGAATTTGGAGGTCTTGTGGACCTGCTCTTTCCTGCCCAGGCTGTACCCAGAGCCGGGACTATATGGTGTGTCTGCGCAGTGAGGCTGAGTCAAGCCCTGGAGGCACGGTGAGAGCTGTGGCCACATCCCTGTGGCAAGGAAGGGTGCATCTGCATCTTGTGGTGTGGTGGAGGGGTGCTGGCCAAGGCAAGGGAGGGTTACAGTGCAATGGGGTGGCCACCTGGCTTTGGACTAGCTGGCCCCCGGAGGATGAAATCGTTTACAAGGGATCCTTCTTGGCTGTTGCAGCGTTGGGCCATCAGATGGGGAGGCTGGCAAGGGTTCGAAGCGCTGTCATTAGCAGGATACAAACACACACCCACGCCTGCCTCCTTGGCAGTGCAGCCACGTCCTGTTCAGGGGACTGCGCTTTGGCAGAGGGACTGCGGGATTCCTCGGTGCCATTAGCACTGGCACAGCGCTGCCGCGTGCCGGTGAGCCGTGCCGGTGCTGCCCCGCAGCAGAGGGGAGGCTCGGCCGAGCTGGGGGTGGTGGCGGCTGCGATAGCATCTCTGAGCACGAGAGGAAGGTCTGGCTGCTTCCAGGGTGTCGCAATCCTGGTGCTGGATTCCTGGGCACGATAGCATACCAGAAGGGATGTAATTGTGTCAGAGTGCAAGAAGTCTGAGGCTGTGCAATCTGGCAAGCTTGAGCCATCGAGTGTGGGCGCTGAGAGATTTCAGGCCCTCGGCAGGAGTGTGGTCAGAGGTTTGATGTTATCAGTCCCCTTGTGCAGACGCTCTCATCCTGTCTGTGCGGAAATGCTGTACACACATGCACATATCCAGAGGTGCTTTGAGCACTGGGGCAAAAGCTTCCAGCTTAGAGGAACTCCCCGGCGTGACGCAGTCCTGAGTCACCAGTGCCGTACCTTGTCCCACCGACACCTCACAGCCGTCCTCCACCAGAGCAGCACGCCCTGCTCCGCCTCCTCTTCAGCCTCCAAATCACAAAGCCTCCGGCTTGGAGCAGGTTCCTGTCATTAATCCTGGCTTTGGGGCATTGCCACAAGTGTTTTGCTTCTCCGCAGGCACAGGGATTGCTGTGCTTAGGTCTCCCAAAAGCTCAGTCCTCTGGCGCAATGGCCCTACCAGGCACTGTGAATTTCCCTGTGAATTTCCCCATGAATTTCCCCTGCCTCCTCACTCCTCCCAAATCTCTTCTCCCGCCTGCCTGGTCCCCAGCTCCTGCTGACCGCCCTGTCCCCTGTGGGTTCTCTGGGAACAATCACTGATAGATGTGAGGTCCCTGGCATGGATGCTCTCCATGCTATGGGTTAGAAAGTGCCCCATTTCAACACTGTTGGAATGAAAGTGTACCGGGCTTTATTTCCTCCTTGGGTGCTGCAATCCCCATTGCTCCATCATCCCTTCATTCCTCTTGTTGTTCTCACACTGACTGTCACCCTTCATCAGCATTGCCATCCTGGTGTCACCCTTCCTGTCCAACCCTTTCTGGTGACGCAGCTCTTCCTTGTTTCCTGTCCATCCGTGTGGATGAGAAACCTCCATCCCTTTCTGACGCTGCAGGACTACTGAAGCTATTCTGAGTTGCTCTAATGAACGAAGCTGAGTTGCTTCCTGCCTTTTTTTTCCTCTGCTCTTGGCAAAGCCTCCTCCGCCTCCACGCGTGGTGCTGGCAGCGCTGCCCAGTGGCTGTTCCCCAGCAGCAGCCCTGCCGACCTCTCTGTCCCCAGGCTGTTCCCTGCAGTGCTCCCCCAGCCATTGCTCGGCACATCTCGCTGCGACCCACCACCCACAGGAGGCAGTGGCCATGCAAGCTGTGAGCCTGGGGCTGGGGTTCCTGCCCGAGGTGCACGTGCTGGAGCCTCACGGTGAGGCTCGCCCAGTCAGAGGCTGTTGTCCTCACTGGGATGCGATGATTCACACCGCAGCTGCAAGCATTCCCATCCCATCCTACCCCTTCCCATCTCACTTTTTCTTCTTCCCTGGACGTCAGCCCTCCAAGGAACTTGTTATTTCTCCCACCTGCTCGTGGTGGCTACTCTTCGTGGCTCAAAGCCACACTTTCTATTACTGAGGCAGCGACTGCTCTCACCTTGGGGATGGCTACAGATGTGCTTACAAGAGCAAACCACCACACAGGATTGCTGAGACTGGGAACAGACACACCTTGGGACACGCTATTTGCTCGTATGGACCAGCTCTAGCTGGTCCGTTTTGCACCTTGCTCCTGCGTGACTGTGAAGGGCTGGAAGAAATCCAGCAGCCCCTCTCTGTGTTGATCTGCTCCCCACGTGTGTTCCTCTGCCCTAGGCTCCTGCGCGCTGCGATCCGGCCCCTCAAGCACCTGTATGGCATCAAGATGCAGGTGCGGGGCTCTGAGCATCTGAATACCGAGGAGCCCTACGTGATAGTTTGCAACCACCAAGCTTCCCTTGACCTCATGGGTAAGTGCAGGGCAGAGGAGGGACTCGTCGCTGCCTGGGCAGCCTTTGGGTTTCTGCAGGGCTGGACCAGCCTCGTGCCGGGGTGTTCCAGCGAGGCCAGCACCAGGATTTGTACAGGAAGTGTGGGGTAGAGAAGCTGGTGAGGCAGGAGCTCGGGGCTGCAAGGAGAAGGGAGGAAGATGCTGGGTCACTGCAGCCGCAGCCTGGTTGGTCATGGGAGCCACCAGGCAGGGACTGATTGTTTCTTCTCTCATCTCTCCTCCAGGCATGGTGGAAGTGATCCCCGACCGCTGCGTGCCCATCGCCAAGAAGGAGCTCATATACATGGGCACTGTGGGGTGGGCCTGCTGGCTCAGCGGCATCATCTTCATTGACCGCCACAAGAGGGGAGATGCCATCGATGTCATCTCCCAGACGGCCAAGACCATACGGCGTGAAAATGTGAGGGGACCGGCAGTGGGAGCAGTTGAGGAGGAGAAACACAGGGGGGTGCAGTGGGAGGCATGGGGGGGCACCAACATAGCGGGGGGCGGGGTGCACCGGTCTTGGGCCAGGGGACCTCTGGGGTCCATGTTTGCATCCCTCCCTGTCCTGTGTAGCTCCGAGTGCTGATTTTCCCCGAAGGCACCAGGAACCAGGACAAATCCATGCTGCCCTTCAAGCGCGGGGCTTTTCACTTGGCTGTGCAGGCTCAGGTAAGGCCATTGTTCTCCTCCACCCACCCTTGGCAGAGAGGGATGGGCACACACCCTGGGGCAGGAGGATGGGGGACATTAGGGTCTTCTGGGGTCTGCAGGGCCCAGGGAGGTGGCAGGGACCTGCTGAAGCCCAGGGCACAGCAGGAGCTGGAGTCTGTATGGAGGACACCCCTGACCCACCATCTCCTGCAGGTTCCCATTTTCCCCATTGTGATCTCCCCGTACTGGGACTTCTTCAGCTCCAAGGATAAGAAATTCACCTCTGGTAAGTGGAAAACAAGAAGCCCTGATGCTGGAGGGAAAATTTGGTGGTGGGGATGGGGCCCGCAGGGGATGGAGGTCTCTGGGAGACATGTGGGGAGGCAGCCAGTGGTGGAGGATGCTGGTGGGAAGACCTTGCTCCTGGGGGGTTTGTCCAGCAGCCTCCTTGGCCTTTCCCCTCTCTCTCCAGGGACATGTACCATCCAAGTCCTCCCCAAGATAGAAACCCATGGCCTGAGCCCGAAGGATGTCCCCGAGCTAACAGAGACCATCCGCAAAGCCATGGTTGATGTCTTCTCTGAGATGGCTGCAAATCAGCGGGGGGACCAGCGCGCTGAGCACCCTCTGCTCCCGTGCTCTACTGGGGCCACCAAGGGGACTGGCAGCCCACGGCACAAGGGCGACACAGCTGGGACCAGTGATTAGGCAAAGGAACAGAACCCCTTGGGGCGTCGGGGAGGTGGCACAGTCACAGGCTGGGCCACGCTGTCCCCCTGTCCCTTGTAGATGTGCCTGCCGGGCTTGCAGCAGGATGGTGCCCTGGTGCAAAGGGAAGCAGAGCAGGGTGGGAGGCAGCGCTGAAAACAGAGCAAGGTGCCCCAGAAACCCCTTGCAATGATGTGTGTCTCCCCCAGACCTGGTGCTGTGCAGCCGGCCCAGCCTGTGGGCTCCATCCGGTGGGATGGATACTGCCCACGCAAGGGGCGAAGGGCTGGGTGTGCCAGGTAGAGCTCACTGCACCGTTCTCCGTCCCTCATGGTGTGGTTCACCCGTGGGCTTGTTCAGTTGCTTCCTGCCAGGGGAAGCTGCAAGCCATGGTCCTACTGGCAGCGCTGTCCTCGTGCAGCCATCGTGGGGAGGGTGCAGAGCACACGGTGTGGCTGGGGGGGACGGGAGGAACGTGGGGAGGGGGATATTGCCACGTGGGAAGAGCAACCTCGATGCAGAGGACGGTGCAAGATTAAAGAGTCCACAGCTGGTTTCTGTGCATGGTGCCTGAGCCTGCGGGGAGAGGGCACGGTGTGGGGGGGGCTCCGTCTCCTTACGGCCATGCTGCACGCATAGCACCCCTACGGACACCACGGCTTCTCCTGGGGATATTGCTCCGGACGGGGCGAGGAGCACGTGGCAGGGTGGGAGTTAAACGGGGTCTGTCCCCGTGCCGTGGGGGTGAGCAGTACATGCACAGGAGGGGCACCAATGAAGTTTACAAAGGAGGAAGGCCTGGACCATGCCCACCTGGAGCAGGAGGGACCTGCGCCCCATGGCTGTCAGACCATGGCACAACCACGTTCATCTGCCAGCCGCGTGGGGCTCCTGTGAGCTCCTCCTCTGCCTGTTCCCTGCAGCCAGGCAGGGCTTTGGGCACCCTGTGGTCACTTCCCCACCCCGGGGTGACAGCAGGACAGTGTGTGGCTGCCCCCAGCGCTGGGAGTGGGGCGGGCAAGGCTCACATGACAGTGGTCCTAAAATTCTCTAAATATGATGTGCAAACTATGGCCAAGAAAGGGAACAGTGCTTTGATTCATCATTGTTCCTGCTCTTGGGAATGGCTGGAAGAAATTCTGCGAGATCGTGGAAACCTGTCCATTAACTTCTGCTGGGCAACAATACTAGCAACTGCAAAGAAGCTTCCTGCGAGCAAGAGCTCTCCAGGTCAGGAACCATCACGTGGAGATGGCCAAGAGCAGCATGCCCGGGGAGGTGCTCCATTCCCAGGGAGCCCCTTCACTCTTTTCCCTCCTGCCAGTCTCCCCGCTCGCTGTTTGCTCTGCAGCTCTGCGCTGGCTCGGCGGTGCTGCCACGTGCCCACAGCTGTGGGTGGGGTTTGGCTGCCTGGAGCCTTGAACCCACTGAGCCCTGGGTCGGGTGGTTAAACATTGTCCTACCTGAATGGCCAGGCCCCCACCAGGGACCTCGTTGGCTTTCGTTGCTGCCAGCGGGGAGGTGAAGGTGAAAGGGAGAGAGGGAAGGTGCAGCGTAAGGGTTCTGATTCCGCCTTGCCTCCGCGTTCTCCCCCAGGCATGGGGTCCGCAGCAGCCCTGCCCCGCCTGATGCTGCTTTGCCTCCTGCACCTTGTAGCTGGAGCATCTGCACAGCCGTAAGCCCTCTCTGTGTCCATCTGTCCATGCTTGGTAGGATGATGGTTGGTCTTAGCTTGCTGGTGATGCTCAGGGACAATCCTGGCCTTGACTGTGGTCGCTGGTTGGGGGAGAAGTGCTCGGGGTAGTGTGTTGTGTCATCCCCGTGAGTGCAGCGGACTTTGTGCCTGGGGTTGGGGTCTCCGGGCTGCTTTGGTGTAGGTGCAACCTCACACACGAGCTGGGGCATGAGCAGAATCATTCCTCTCTCCCCAGACCCACCCCACAGCTGCTTCCCGAGGTGTTCATGGGCAAAGGGGGCTCTGCTCTGGTCCATGGACCGGGCAGATGGGGGAAGGCTGGGTGGCACAGCCCCACGGAGAACATCCAGGGGTAGAACAAATCGGGTACACCCTACCTTGGTAGTCTGAATGGGAGGGGAGTGCTGGTCTTTGGTGTGGGTCCCTGCCCACTCTCGAGGAGTCCTCTCCCCAGGAGATACCTGGTGCTCTTCCCCTATGTGATCTACTACCCGCACGGGGGCAAGGTGCACATCCACCTCATGGACCTGGATGGGCCCGTGCGGGTCACCCTCCACCTGGCGAGCAGCCACAGCGTCCCTAATGTCACCCTGGAGGAGACGGGCAACAAGATTCTCCAGCTGGACTGGCCCCTCTTCCCCAACGTGAGTGACTGAGGGCCCCAGGAGGGAATGTCCATCCCTTAGCCACTGCTGGGGCCAGGGGAAGGGACACGGGGGCTGTCCTGGGTGGGCAATGGCTGAGCTGGAGAGCAGAGGGACACGGGGCACACACAAAGGCCTGGTGAGCTGCATCTACATTGTCTTCCCGTGATACACCCAAGCCCACCATAAAGGCTTTGCACCCATTTGTGTTGTTTTCCTGGGGGCAGATTTCTACCCCAACAGAGGAGGTGGCGTACCTACATGTCTCCATCCAGGGAGGTTCCCTGGGGGTCTCCCAGCAGAGGGAGGTCCTGCTGAAAGCCCCAGGTCTGTGGACTGTGATACAGACAGACAAAACTACCTACAAGCCTGGGCAAACCGGTGAGGGGCAGGAGCTGCTGGAAGAGCTCATGGGCTCTTGGGATGGGATGCTCGGGTTGGGTCCCAGGCTCTAGCACTCACTCCTGCTCTGGGGTTTGCTCTTTCCAGTGAAGTTTCGAATTGTCCATTTGGAGGAGGACTTCATTCCCAGTGACAGAAAGGTGAGATGGGGTCAGGGTGCAGGAGGTGTGGTGGCGATGGGGTCCTCACGTGGTGAATCTGCTGGGTCTTGGCAGCAGTGACAGGGACCGCAGTGTCACCATGAGCGCAGGCAGCTGGGCAGAGGCATGGCTGGGCTGCTCCACGCTGAGTGCTAACCCCTTCTCTCTGCTTTTGCAGCTTCCCCTGGTGACTGTGAATGTGAGTTTTCACCGTGTGCCATCCTGCCAGCTCCCTCGGGAGGAGCAAAGGGGCCCAGAACACATGTGCTGCTGGGCACCAGGAGCGGGGACAGAGAGGACATCCCTGATGCAGAGACATCACAAGGAGTAGGGAGAGGGCTTGGGTTCCTCATCCTCATTTGCAGCCCCATTTGGGTCAGCTTGCCTGCATGTGGGACCTCAGGGCAATGCCACTAAAGTCCAGCTTATTAACGGAGATTTCAATCTGTGCAGAAAACCAGGAGCTCCCAGTGCAGGCTGGAGCATCCCCCAGTGTCCTGCTGCTGGAGCTCAGCCTGCAGGCTGGAGCTCAGCTAACGCAGCTTCTGGGGCAATTGTTCCACCTGGAGAGGTGATGCCCTCATGGTCTGAGTGTGACAGCAGGGCAAAACCTCTGCTTCTTGCGAGGTTGCACAGGGCGATGAGTCCTCCAAGTTGTCAGCTCCACCGCTGCCACAACCCCCCAGGTGAGGGCTGACACTGTGTGTCCCCACGTGCAGTATTATGGAGAGAGAACCATCGCGTCATGGCAGGATGTGAGCCTGCAGCAGGGCATCGTGGACTTGTCCCTCCCGCTGGCCATAGACTTAGCCTTGGGCAGTTACACCATCAAGGTGGAAGAGAAGACTCACGTCTTCTGTGTGGAGGAAAACAGTGAGTGGGGATGAAGGCTTTTGGGAGCCATCATGCTGGATGGCAAGAAATGGGCAAGGAGGAAGTGGGCAGGCTCCTGTTTCCCGTTGTTCTCCTGCAGGGCCACCCCACTTCCAAGTGCTTCTCCAGCTGCCATCCTTTGTGACGGTGACGGACGAGAAGATCCCACTGCACGTCTGCGGGTGGTGAGTCAGCGAGTGGCCACGGGGCCGATGGTCCCTGCAGCCTCCCCATCCCCTTCCTGCTCCATCCCCACAGGTACCCATCTGGGAAACCTTTCCGGGGCAGGGCTGAGGCCAGCCTGTGCCAGTGGCACAAATATTATCCGAAGGAATCTGACAGATGTGCTACATTTGTGGCCGAGGTGAGGGCAGAAGGTAGGGAATGTGGGTGGTGGTCCTGGAGGTGTTTCCCCATCTTGGGGTCCTGTGCCTTGGGGATGATGGCTGGGTGCAGCGACTGGGCATCACCGGGAGATCCAGCTTTCACATCAATGTTCTGCAAAGCCAGTCATCCCAAAGAGTGTGGGGGAGTTGGGTGGGGACTCTTGGGGTGCTCCTCGGGACAGGATGGGCAGGAATGGGACAGCCACGCGGCAGAGCAGCATACCAGCCCTAGGGTGGATGTTGCAGGATTCCAGTGCTGGAGGATGGGCTGGTGGGAGGCAGCAGCACCCGAGAGCCCTGATCCACCACTTCCCCGCAGATGACACCCAAGGGCCTGGCCACGGGCTGCTGCTAATGTGGGCAACTCTCTCCCTCAGACAGGGAGGAACGGCTGCTTCTCCACCCAGATATCCACAGCTTCTTTCAACCTGACCAGCCCCGACTACGAGAGGCAGCTCCACGCCAACGCAACTCTGATAGAGCGGAGGACCGGTAAGCGCAGCCAGGGTGCACCCGGGGTGTCCGTCCTTCCCATACACACGCATCAGCTGCTCTGGCCCTTCCTTGCTTTGGTGTTTCCTCTACTCCCATCTGTGGAGCAATCCCTCAGGCCCTGAAGGCTGTTCAGGAACTTCTTCCCCTTCCAAGATCCTTCCCCAGCTGTTCCCACACCATCCACCTCCCACTCTGCACTCTCTGCCTCTGACACAAGTTGACATGCTTTGTCAGTGACTGGAAAGCTGTTAGGGTTATTATCTTTTTCTTGGCAGGCCTTTCTGACTTTGATCATGATTATAAATAGCTGTTATCTGCCTGGGTAGGGTTATTATAAACTTCCTTAGGATCAGGTAAAGAGCCCAGTTTCAGCACAGCAGAGACAGGAATGGGAGATCCTATTTGCCTGTATCAGCTAAGGGGGTAAAGATGGGTAGTTTTGATCATTTTGGAGTAAAGATGGGTACTTTGATAGCACCCAGATCCTGCCTTATGCTGCTCACAGTTCAGCCCCTGTTACCCTGAGGACAGTTTCTTGTGCTTGTTGCCCATCAAGTGGGCTTTTGCACTGTGCAAACTCACCCCTAAACATTGCCTGCAAGAGGACAGCTTTGTTTCATACGGCAACGTGCAAAGAAAGCAGTAGGGAGCAAGCATGCAGCTCTACATGCTCGTGACTCTGACCCATTTTCCTGCCATGCATGAGTTGAAGGGAGGGAGACAGCTTTGCATCATGAGCTCTGCTTCGTGAGCTTTGCATTGCTGCTTCTCCTGTCCTACCTTTCCTTCCGGACTGGGCCAGAGTGGTGTCTGCATCAGCATGGGCTGGTAACACTGCTTGGGGTGGGGACGGGAGAGCAGGCACCGGGCCCAGCTCTCCTGGGGGGTTTGCCAGGACAAATTGCTGAGCGCCATCTCCAGCCTCATGCACCACCCAGCACGGCTCTGCAGCTGTGATGCTGAACATGGGACATCAAACGTCACACCCCTATCCTGAGGGCACAGAGACATGGGTGGAGGTGACACGTGGGGGAAAGCAGGGGTGGAGCCATTAACACCGCGCCACCCAGCGCCACCCCTCTCTGCCTCCTCTCTGCAGGGAAGTTGCAGAGCCTGACTAAAAGCTGTAACATTCTGCCTGAAATGCCCACTGCTGCGTTCGAGAACACCGATGGTTTCTACAAGCATGGGATGCCCCCCACTGGCACGGTAATGGGGGTTTCCTGTGCCCCACAGCCCCGCTCTCCCAACCCTGCCCTTTGGCTCCAGCGCAGCCTGTGCATCTCCTCTTCCTCCTGGTGCAGATGTTGCTGAAGGGAGCTGCTGGTATCCCTTCTGCCTTCACCAACCCAGCATGACCAGTTGTGGGATGCTTATTCACTCTTTTTGGGGGACTGAGCATGGCTGGCTCGTGTCTCCCAGTGTCCTCCTGCAGGGATGTCACAGCACAGTGTGTGGTGGTCGCGGCTGCTGCATGCCTTTCCACCCTGCTGGGCTGTCTTCACCTTTGAGAATCCTGGTTTCCACCCCTCAGGGTGATCTCAAGGAGGTGCCTCTGCCCTCAGAGCGTGAAAGCCAAAATGACAGTACCGTCCTGAATTCCTCCTCTTCAGACAGCCAAAGTTTCTTGAAGATCCGCAGGATGAAAAGGACGCCACCCTGCAGCCAGCCCCTGCGGCTCCGGGTGGATTACGTCCTCAACAAGGAGGCCCTGGGGACTAAGCTGCAGAGCGTGGATGTGGTCTTCCTGGTGGGTCTTTGCCTGGGGAGGAATGGGGGACAGTGCACAAAGGGCAGAACTCAGAGGAGGAGGATAAATCTGCGGGACTGGCCAGGATGGAGCCATTTCCAGCCAGCCCTGCATGGGCACTGTTGGCTTAGGGACTTGGGGCTGGACCCTGGAGCTGTTGGGTCTTGGGGAACTATTTCACTTCCTCCTGAAGCACCAGTTTAGTCCTTCCCATCTCCTCCCTCCTCCTTTGCAGGTCATGGCCAGAGATACCATTGTCAGCATCCTCAGGAAGGAGCTGCCCGTGGAGGCAGGTAGGTCCCGCAGCACAGACGGGCCGTGCAGGGCTCTGCTGCCCGTGCCTGGACCTCACCTCCCTCCCTGTCCCAGGGCTGAGAGGCTCCTTCTCCCTGGAACTGCCTGTTGGCCCCAGGCTGGTGCCCACGGCCATGGTGCTGGGCTATGTGATGCTGCCCGGCGGCAACGTGATGGGCGACTGGGCTGAGCTGCACGTCGCCATGTGCTTCCCCAGCCAGGTGAGTGGAGGCTGCGAGCCACCTCCTGGCTTCCTGCACACCCCTTGCTCTCCACCCTTTGCCTTTGTTTGGGGGATGGAGAGAAAGCCCTTCCTGGGACCCTCTCCCCAGGTGAAGCTGTCCTTCCCGGAGCAGAAGGCTCTGGCGGGCTCACAGGTCCGCCTGAAGGTGCAGGCTTCCCCAGGGTCCCTCTGTGCCATCCACACCATGGATCAGCCCACATCGTACTATGGTCTCGAGGCTGCCCTCAGCTCCAAAGTGGTGAGTATGGAGCGGCCTCGGTGCTGGACTGGTGCCTTTCCATGAGGACTTTGCAGGGGACTTGCTGCTGGGGCACAGGGACAGTGGATTCTCACTGCCAGACACATTTCAGGGGAGGGCAGTGAGGACCTGGTCCCGAGAACCCTGCCACAGAATTGCCCTGTGGTGCTTCCTTGGGTGGCAATATTGAAGATAGGGTGCGGGTGGTGGGAAGCACTGCCTGCTCCTCGGGGAGAGGAGGCAATGGAGCAGAAATGGGCCCCAGCAGAGGGGTTGGGGCTGGCAGCATCACTGCCCTGCCCAGAGAGGTGCCAGGGCTATGGGGTGATGCCAGGAGCAATGAGGGCTGTAGCTGGGCCAGGAGCATTTCAGGTCTTTCTCAACTAAAGCTCATGTTTGGCTTAGGTCTATAACTTACGCCCATCTTCTGAAGACAACTCTTATTCTGAATATGGAGCAATCTGTGTTGTCAATAACATGGGTATACATCCAGGAACCTCTCTACAGTTCAACTCATTTCATGAGCATATCGCAGCCGCTATACCACTCAACCCGTTTGATGTGCCTATCCTCACATACAAATGGCGGCACGCTAGGCAGGCAGCAGAGTTTCGCAGCTCTCCGGACCCGTGCGACCCGGGTGTGGTAGGAGCCATCCCCCCCCCCCACCTCTCCATCCCTGCCTTATGCTCCTCTTCCTCACAGGGAGGGCTTCCTGGGGTGCTGGGGCACCCGGTCCCCCACCCATCCCACACCCGTGCTCACAAACCATCCTCCTACATCCCCCACGCACTGCACCCTGCTCCCAGCCTGCGGCAGGCATGCGGATTGCGCCTGTCCGTCTGGGCATGGTGGCTTCCCGTGGGGATGGGGCTAAGCTCTGGCCTTCCATCGTGAACCTGGGCTTGGAGTGAGCAGCCAAGGAGAGGCCTCCCATCGGCAGCACTGGGTTGGGGCTGGCTGGGGACGGGGTGAGCAGAGCAGACCCAACAGGTCACGGCCACCTGCCCCAGTGCAGCCGTGCGCCCCGGCACTCCTTTTCCCCTCCTGCGCTCCTGCTGCAGTGTGCCAGGGGGTCCTGATTTCTGGGAGCTCCTTTTTGGCTTGAAGTGCGAGATGATTCCTCATTTCAGAAAGGGTCAGAAAGGTGTTTTGGCAATGCTGGTCTTCAGCGCACTGTGGTTCCCTCTTGTGTGTCACATTTCAGCGTGCAGCTTTGAGAACTGTCACCAACACCGTCCTGAACAGCTCTATGGCATTCCAAACAGTGGGTGAGCGGGGATGGTCTGCAAGAGCCCCCACGCCAGCTGCTGAAGGACAGATGGGGGTCGTGCAGCCCCTGTCCTTCCTGGCAGCGCATTCAAGCTGTGCCCATCAGCAGGGCTGGAGAAGTACGAACAGGAAGGTGAGAGAGAGCCCCAACCCCGGCAGGACCTAGCACCGCAGAAGGATTTTCCTGGGACGTGGCTGTGGGAGCTGGTCCCTGTGGGGTAAGTGAGGAGCCCTAGAAGACCTCAAGCCAGGGGACTGCCCGTATCACATCAGCTTCCCCTCTGGGTGCAGCACCCAGACCACTCGGTCGGTGTCCCTGTGTCCAGGAGTGGCACTGGGACACATCCAGACGCTTCCCTCCAAACTCAGCACCAGCCCCAGGACAGACTGTGGCAAACCAAGTCCTGCAGGCAGGGGATGCTGTAAGAGAGAACCAGGAGCACTGGTGGCACCTCTGCCTGCCCCAAACATGCGATGACCACCGGTGCTTGGACCACGGGTGGCTGGCACGCTCCTTCTGCTGGCTCTGCCCATCAGGCCCAGCCAGCAAGGACTGTCCATCTCCCACCGCCCCGCAGGGAGGAGGGCTCCGTGGAGGTGCCGGTGACGGTGCCCAACGCCATCACGGAGTGGAAAGCTGGGATGTTCTGCACGGCGCCCACGGGCTTGGGGTTAGCCCCTACTGTCACCCTCTTGACCTTCAAGCCCTTCTTCGTGGAGCTGGCGCTGCCCTACGCCGTGACCCGGGGCGAAGCCTTCACCCTGGCCGCCACCGTCTTCAACTACCTGCGGCAGTCCCTGAGGGTGAGTGGGGTGGGCCGGGGGCCGGGGGCTGCGGCCTGGCGGGGGCTGAGGGGATCATGGTCCCACAGGTTCGGGTGACACTGGCGGAGTCGGCGGAGCTGGAGGTGTCAGCGAGCGCAGATGGTGCGGAGAGCAGCTGCATCTCGGGGTTCAAAGCCAGGACCTTCCGATGGGCCGTGAAAGCCACCAGCCTGGGTATGGGTGTGGAGGAGCTGACGAAGGGCTGGGGAAACCGGGGCTGTGTCACAGCTGCATTCCCCATATGCATCCCCAGGCAAGGTGAACGTCACCGTCACCGCCCAGGCGCTGCGCTCCCAGGAGCTCTGCAACACCGAGGTGCCCATGGTGCTGGCGCAGGGGCACGTGGACACTGTGACGAAGCTGCTGGGGGTGGAGGTGAACGCAGAGGTTGGTGGCTGTGGGATGGGCTGCTTTGTCCCCTCATGGGGACCACAGCTGCACCCAAAGCAGCTGTCCCCAGAGCAGAACAGAGCTGCCCCCGTCCCCTGGCTGTACGGTGCCTGTGGGTGCTGCAGACTCCTAGATCAAGGCTCCTGCCTCCCTGCCATCCATACCATCAGCAGAGTGCCTCCCCTTTCCTTCTGGGGGTTGGATTTGTAGGTTTGTGGCTGCTGGCTGGGCAATGTTCAGTTCAATCCCCTTGTTGCACCATGCAGGGGGCTGCTCCAGCTCGTTCCATGTGGTCCTGAGCTCCCCTGGCCCATCAGGATGGCTGGAAAGCACTGGGGACGGGGTCCGGGTGGGGTGTGAAGGGCTCTGGCTCAGGAAGACAGTGTGTCAGAACGAGCGGAGGAATAGTTCTGGGATAGAGAAGGGTAGGCTAACTGATTGTGGTCTCACACCTGTTGTATTCCAGGTTTTAAAGCACAAAAGACCGATGTGAATGGAAATTACAGCTGCCTGGCTCTTGTTCTGTTCCTGACCCCATTGTACCCACCAGGCAGCTGAGGTCTGAGCCTCTTCCCACCCCTGCTTCATCCCCTTCACCTGAGTGCAGCCTGCAGCAGCGTGCTTCAGACAAGAACTCCACGACCCACCCGTGCCCCCCTCCCTCCCCGGCAGCCCTGCTGTCCCCCATGCTTTGGGGGCTGGTGGGGACCCTCTGCTGTGCTGTCCACTGGGGAGGCATGCTTTTCCACAAGCTGATGCTGGTACAATTCCTTGGAGAAGGGATCTGACAGCATGAGTAGAGGCAGGGAGAGGAGGTGCCCCGGGAACAGCCCTGTCCCTGCTCCACCAGGCTGGAAAATGAAAACAAACAAACAAACAAACACAAGAAGGAAAATAGAAGCAGCAAAGTGTTTTTCTTGTAAGAAAGCTCATTTTCTTCAGGCTCTTTCCCAGCATTCGTAGCCAGAGCCAGTTTCATGCCTTAAGTGCTGGCCCTTTCCATACAGTTCTCAATGACCCTGTCTTCCTTAATGATGTGTAAAACGGGCTGTAGCTTTATTTGCATCCAATCTTCACTTTATTTTGACAAATAAAAAGCTGAAATGAAAACTGAAAGAGCGTTCGTTGCATGGGTGGCAAGGCAGGAGGACAAGGAAGAGCAGCAGCAGTGCTGCCTGGCCAGGAGGGGCCACCTGCCTGGGCTGGGTGCAGACCCTGCACTTGCTCCAGCTTCTGCTCCAGAGCCGCCAGCAGCCCCAGGCGATGAATCTTCCCCGCAGTATTTCCTCAGCAGGTGCAGATCGGAGAGGTGGAGTCCCCCGTATTGATCTCCCCTTGGCCTCGCTGATGATGGTCCCCTCTTCATCCCACCCCCATGTCCCTAAGGGCTCGGTGTGAGGGCCTTGAGCTTGCTGAAACATTGTGCCACCCTGGGGACACCTGGCAGGACCCTGACCTGAGCCAACACCTGGGGATGGCAGGACAGGCTGGGGCCAGCATGCAGCCACACTCCCCCCTTGTGTCCATGAGGGCAGTGGGGACCAGGGCCAGTATGGGGACAGCAGCCGGGGTCAGCCTGGAGTCCACAGGAAAGGGCTCGGCCCCATCTCTGAGTTCCTATGTTCGTGTCTGTTTTGATGATATTGGAGGAAACGTGGCAAAAATGCAGCTTGAGACCTGTGTTCAGCCCAAGTATCTATTTTTTGGGAGTATTGGTTGACAGTCAGCTGAATATGACCCAGCAGTGTGCTCACGTGGCCAAGAAGGCCAACAGCATCCGGGCTTGCATAAGAAGCAGTGTGGCCAGCAGGGCTAGGGAAGTGATTGTCCCCCTGTGCTCGGCTCTGGTGAGGCCGCACCTTGAGTACTGTGTTCAGTTTTGGGCCCCTCGCTACAGGAAGGACATCGAGGTGCTCGAGCTAGTCCGGAGAAGGGCAACAAAGCTGGTGAGGTGTCTGGAGAACAAGTGTTACGAGGAGCGGCTGAAGGAGCTGGGGTTGTTTCGCCTGGAGAAGAGGAGGCTCAGGGGAGACCTTATCGCACTCTGTAGGTACCTTAAAGGAGGCTGTAGTGAGGTGGGGGTTGGTCTATTCTCCCACGTGCCTGGTGACAGGACGAGGGGGAATGGGCTAAAGTTGTGCCAGGGGAGGTTTAGGTTGGATATTAGGAAGAACTTCTTTACCGAAAGGGTTGTTAGGCATTGGAATGGGCTGCCCAGGGAAGTGGTTGAGTCACCATCCCTGGAGGTCTTTAAAAGACTTTTAGATGTAGAGCTTAGCGATGTGGTTTAGTGGAGGACTTGTTAGTGTTAGGTCAGAGGTTGGACTAGGTGATCTTGGAGGTCTCTTCCAACCTAGATGATTCTGTGATTCTGTGATTCTGTGAAAAACAGGAAAGGTCTGGGAACAAACCCTACTGAGAAATCACCACCAGCTCACATGGTGTTCTAGTAGCATGCTGCCCGCTTTTTTTTGGAAACTTGGCCCCGCTCCCTCCTTCCAGCATTTCCCAGCAGCTGGGGGATTGCAGCGAAGTGAAGAGGTGCGTAGGAGGCTCCTGCCCCCTGGTTCAGAACCTCTCCAGCCTATGGGAACATCTCAAATTGCAAAAGTCCATCACAGCCTTGAACCCAGAATGGCAAACATTGCCCTGGCTATA
This sequence comes from Anser anser, assembly GCF_964211835.1. Classification (NCBI taxonomy): domain Eukaryota; kingdom Metazoa; phylum Chordata; class Aves; order Anseriformes; family Anatidae; genus Anser; species Anser anser. The sequence continues at coordinate 6,247,489 of NC_139744.1, forward strand.
TCTTCGGGTCCACACTGGCTGCTCGTCCCGTGCCTTGTTTGCTCACTGCGGGCAAAGCGAAGCTCTTGCTGGGGAGCCTGCAGCAATACAGACGCAGGTCTTCAGCCACCCAGCGCCTGCAAGGAGATTGTAGCCACCCCAAAGTCCGTTTGCAGCTGGAGGCATGGGGTCTCCAGCAGCCCTGCCCTGCCTGCTCCTTCTCGTCCTGCACCTCACAGCTGGAGGATCTGCAGCGCTGTAAGCCCTCTTCGTGTCCACCTGTCTGTCCATACCTGGTAGGAGGGTGGTTAGTCTTGGCTCGGTGCGCAGTGGGACATAATGGTCCCTGTGCCTGCAGTGGCTGGTGGGGGTGGCAGTGCTTGGGGTGAGCTGCCCATGAGCATCAAGGACGTGACACCTGGAAGCTTCTGGGGCTGGTGGCTCTGGTTTATTGTGGGTGCCACCCCATGCAGTGTTGGTGGGCAAGCAGAGCCTTAGCTTTGCTGAGCCAAGAAGCCAGGGAGAGGCCAGAAGCAGGGAGAGGAGGTGCAGTGGGGTGGCCCTGTGGTGGCTGCCCCAGGCTTTGTTCCTGGCTGCCCTCCCCATGCCCCTCCTGGTGGTGCTTCTCCTTGCCAGGCATTATGTGGTCACGTCCCCAGCTGTGATCTACCACCCCCACACAGCGATGTTGTGGGTCCATCTCAGCGACCTCCCCCAGCCTGCCCAGGTGACTGTCCAGCTGCAGAGAGCAGGGGGGGCTGGCAACATCACCCTGCTGGAGAGGAAGGTGCAGGAGCCTCACGTGCATCTGAATGTCACCTTCACTGTGAGTGTCACCCCAGGATGCCTGGACACCCCACTGCCTCCAGCTCGCCTGGGAGCTGGGCTGGTTTCCCCATCATTTTATAGGATTTCCCCATGCAGGCAGAAGATCTCTGCGCCATGACAGCCTGTCTCCTGGCATTTCCCCCCTTTAGGCTCCAGCCCCCTCCAAGGGGAAGGAGGAAATTGTGGATCTGCACGTCTCAATCCAGGGAGATTCCCTGGATGTCTCCAAAAAGAAGAAGGTGATGCTGAGAGCCCTGGAGCCTGGGATCTTCATACAGACAGACAAGGCTGTCTACAAGCCTGGGCAGCAAGGTGAGGGGCGAGATGGGGTCTGGCTGGGTGAAGGACCTGGGGGCAGCAGGTTCAGCCTTGCTCCCACCCAATGTGAGCTGATGGAGATGTGGGGCTCACCCCAGGGTGCTCTGGGACCTCCAGCACTGGCCCACAGCAATGCCAGGACATGCTGGCTGCATTGGCTGGGGACAGTGCCCTGCTGCAGGGCTCAGGGTGGGCTTCCATTCACCTTCCCCGTGCAGATGTGCCCACCACTCACTCCTGTTTACTCCTTTGCTCTTTCCAGTGAAGTTCCGAATCATCTCTTTGGATAAAGACTTCGTTGCCAGTGACAAGCAGGTGAGGACAGTGCGAGGGACATGGGGAGGTGACAGGGCTCACTGAGCTGCTCTCCTTCCATCTCAGCAAGCCGTGGCAGAGGTTTGGGGTCAGACAGCATCTTTCCCTTTGGGAATCCTGCCCCAGCCAACTATGCCTGGGCTGCCAAGCTCGGGATGTGTTGTGTCCTTCACACAGCTTTGGCAGGACAGAGAACCACAGAGTTAGTTGCACATGAGACACGGGAATGCTCCCACTTAAACTTTCACTTAGGGACATAGGAATGGTGAGTGGCAAGCAGGGAAAGTGCTGTTGTTATCCGTCAAATCACAAATCACCAGAATTATAGGTTAGTTCACTCTCTGGTGCTCCCAAGCAGTCACTTGTGTGTCTGGAAGTGCAAGAGGTTCCCAGATGAAATGGCTGATGACTTCTTGCAAAGGTGCTGGGAGATGCTGTCTCTCCTTGCCATGCTGGCTCACCTCAGCTCGAGCGATCCACAGGCTCAAAATCAGTCCCAAAGCAAACCAGAGGGGTGGAAGGTCACAGCAGCCCACAAGCAACCCTCGCTGTCCTTTGCCTGAGGTTCTAGAGATGTCCCCACCCTGGGGAGAGCCTAAGGAAAACTTTGAATTTCCCCTGTAACCATCTCCTTCTTGCCTTCCAGCTGCCCCTCGTGTTCCTGAAGGTCAGTCTGGGAGGTGCAGGGAGGCTCCTGGGTGGTGCGGGCGTGGGAAGGTGGCATGGCTGGGAGAGGGGGAACCTGACACGGGGGTGCTGGTTGGGCTCCCCCGGCTGCCCTGGGAAGCAAGGGCCAACACCGCGTGTCCCCCTGAGCAGGACCCCAGAGGGAACCGCATCGCGCAGTGGCGAGACGTGAGCCCGCGGCAGGGCATTGTGGACCTGTCCCTCCCGCTGGCCGCGGAGCCTGCCCTGGGCACATACACCATTGAGGTGGAGGGGAAGACTCGCTCCTTCAGCGTGGAGGAATACGGTGCGTGGGGACCAGTGCCGTGAGGAGCACGGTGGGAGGGAGCCGTGCCTTGGCACGTCCCCGTGGGCAGCGTGTCGTGGCCACCTGGGCACCCATGTCCTTGTGCTGGGATGGACAACTCCTCCTCCTTCCACTTCTCCATCAGTGCTGCCCAAGTTCGAGGTGACCATTGGTGTCCCCCTCATCGTGCTGGAGAAAGACAAGAAGCTTCGGCTGGAGATCTGTGGGAGGTGAGCCCGAAACAGGCTGTGCTGGGAGCACGGAGGGGATGGGGGGCACGACACGATGCGGCCCACCAGGTGCTGTTTCTCCCCGTGCCCCCTGCCCGCCCTCCACCCAACAGGTACACCTACGGGAAACCCGTCCAGGGGAAGGTCCAGGCCACCGTGTGCAGGCCCTTCTTGTTCGGCCGGGTGATGTACATTCCTGGGCCATCCTCACCAAGGACAACCTGCATTGAGGTTGGCGGGCAGGTGAGCAAAGCTGGAAGCATGGGGGACAGTGGAACAGCCCACCCCCAGGACTGCTCCCAGCGCGGCTGACTCCCTCCCTCCAGACCGAGAAGAACGGCTGCTTTTCGACAGAAGTTTTGATGGCTTCCTTCAACCAGACCAATGGCAGGCTTCAGAAGCGTGTGCAAGTCAAGGCGTCACTGGTGGAGGAGGGGACAGGTAGGGGTGGTGGTGTCCTCCTGCTCAGGAGTGGGATCTGTTGTTGCATTCATCCCTGCGTGCACCCACATGTGCATAGCACGGAGGTGTCAGGCTTTCTAAGGGAAGCCCCCGGGCAATGCTGTGATTTAGAGGTATGCGTGTGTAGAAATCAGGCCCAGGAGGGGATGCGAGACAGCAAGACAATATTTCGCATAATGAGCAGAGAAATGGTCAGGAAGAAAAATGCTTTGCAAGGATCCAACACCTCAACCCTACAGCCAGCAGCGAGTGTAGTCCTTGTGACGCAAAGCAGTCCCTTCATTCGGTTCTGTGGCGCTGCTTCCTTCCCCGGGTGGTGAGCGGGACTGTCCACCCCACCCACCAACCCGGTCACACCAGAAATGACCACTGGTGGCTTTACTTTGGAAAAAATGAGAAGACTGGGGGTTGTTCCCAGGCCCATGGGCATTGAGGCGGGCCCACATCATGGTGCTTCAATGTCTCTTACAAAGTCTTTGCAGTAAACCATGCCTTTGCTTCAGGTCTAGAACAAGTCACAGAAGTTTTGATCCTCTTGTAGGAGGTGCAAACGGTTCTCAAAGATGCTGGGTGCAGAGGGAGAGCCTAAAATGTCCAGGGACCCTTTATGCAGCGAGCTGGCAGCAGCCAACCTGTGCCTGGTGTCCCCAAGACACACTCGGCTCCCCTCTCCTTCTCCACAGGGCTGGAGATGAACAACACAAAGAGCTTTGACATTTTGCCTGAAATCTACAAGGTTACCCTCGAGAACACCGAAGGCTTCTACAAGCGTGGGATTCCCTACACCGGGACGGTAACAGGGATCCCCCACAGCCCTGCTCTCCCAAACCTGCCCCACGGCTCCAGCCCAACCCACACATCTCCCCTTCCCTCCCTGTGCAGATGCGTCTGGAGGGACCTGGTGGCTCTGCCCCCAAGGAGGAGCAGCTGGTGCTCATTGTTCACCATCAAGGAGAAGCTACGAGACACAGCTTCCTGACCGACACGTCGGGGAGAGCCTCCTTCGAGCTGGACACCTCTGGTTGGACTGGCACTGTGACCCTGCATGTAAGCAACCTGTGTCACCCCCGGGGCTTCTCACATTGCTTTCTCCATTGGTATGGGGCTGGGCACCTTCTCCAAGCCAAGAAAACAGCCCGAGTCAGTGGTGCCTGGTGCCGGGTCCTTGAGGCTGCTGAACCCTGATTTCCGCCCTCATTGCTCAGGGTCAAGTCAACAAGTCGGCTCACACCCAGGAGAGCAGTGGCTCGTCACCCCTCTACGAAGCAGCTTTTGCGGACCTGCGCCCCTTTGTTTCAAAGAGCCAGAGCTTCCTGCACATCCACAGGCTGGAGAGCAATCTGCCCTGCAGCCAGCCCCAGCAGCTCCAGGTGGATTACATCTTCAACAAGGAAGCCTTGGGGACTGAGCTGCAGAGACTGGACGTGGTCTTCCTGGTGAGCCTTCGCCTGGGGAGGGAAGGCAGCAGGCATAAGGATATGAGAGTCCCTGCCTACACACACGTGCACAGTTGTGTCCCCAAGGACCAGACAATTAGCGTTCTCTCCTGGCTGGACTGAAAGACCAAAGCCTGTTAGCAGAGGTGTCTGCTCACTCTGCTTGCCAACGGGAGATATTGTGGGGGCTGGAGACTGGACAGGTTCAAAACCATCACAGCACTCGAGCCCTGGGGTCCATCCTCCGTCAGGGTATTTTGGGTCTACACAAAGCGTTGGGTTTGCCATTCCCATCTCCTCCTCTGCAGGTCATGGCCAAGGGGACCATTGCCACCATCCTCAGGAAGGAGCTGTCCATGGAGGCAGGTAGGTCCCGCAGCACGGACGGGCCATGCAGGGCTCTGCTGCCCATGCCTGGACCTCACCTCCCTTCCCGTCCCAGGGCTGAGAGGCTCCTTCTCCCTGGAACTGCCTGTTGGCCCTGAGCTGGCGCCCATGGCCACAGTGCTGTGCTACGCGGTGCTGCCCAGCGGCGAGATGGTGGCTGACAGCACCAAGCTCAGCCTGGCCAAGTGCCTCCCCAACAAGGTGAGTGGAGGCTGTTGGAGGCCAGGAAATCTTCCCCTGGCTTGTCATGGTGCTCTGTCCTGCTCCAGACACCTCACAGCATCGCAGCCGCTCTAACCCATGCCCTGATCCCCAAACCCTTGAGCTTGGTTTTATCCATTTCCGTGCTACTCCAGAAGACCTCCACATCCACAGCTTTGTTCTGCTCCTCTGCCGTCCTGCTCTCGTCCCCTGACGCCCCTGTCCCTCCCCAGGTGAAGCTGGCCTTTTCGGAGGAACGGGCGCTGCCCGGCTCGGCGCTGAGGCTGGAGCTGGAGGCAGCCCCGAGTTCCCTGTGCGCCATCCGCGCTGTGGACCGGAGCGTGCTGCTCTTGAAACCTGAGGCTGAGCTCAGCATGGAGGAGGTAGGTGGTCCCACAGGGGCTTCGCCCCCTCTTGCAGCACCGTGGACCAGCCGGGATGGAGGAGGAGATGATATCAACCAGGGCCTCCCTGGTGGGGACTCTGGCCTGTCCCCAGCTGGATGTTCAGTCCCTGGGACCAGGTGGTGGCCTGGTGGCTCTGGGGGCTGGAGGCAGGCTGGCAGCAGACCCCAGTTGGTTTTGTGCCTTATATGTTGTGTTTATTCCCAGATCTACAAAGTGCTACCCAATTTTGACTCCCCTGGAAGCATTCGAGACCCAGAGCCCTGTTCACCTTTCTGGAGACATCCCCGCTTATCCCGCACCCCACCTATGAGAAACACAGATTCCGTTCTCCGTTCAAGGAGGTATTTTTTACCTCCACCTTTCTGGGAAAATTTCCAGGTGGACGCCTACAAGTTATTTCAGGTAAAGGCTTGTGCCTCTTTGCTCCTCTTCAGGCAGGAGTCAGCCATGGTTTGTGCAGGGTGCCCGGTCAGCACGGCAATGCGCCATGAAAACCACGCTTGTGGGGAAAGCCTTTCCCAGACTGCTCCCCCTCCGCTTGTCTTCTTCTGCAGCCCCGTGACCATTCACAGCTCTGGTGGGAATATTTGCCCTGCTGGGTTTTGGGGACAGCCAGCTTCATTTCATTTTTGCAGGACGCAGCACTGAAACTTCTCACCAATGCCAAGATCGGGACTGCTTGCGAAGAGTGGTTCAACATGCCTGTCTTACCTGACGTGGGCTTTGCGGGTCCTACAGGTCGGCGTCCTCACAAAGCACTCGGTAGAGAGGGGCTGGGCAGGGGTGTCCCCATTCCTGGTGGGGTGGTGTGGAGGGCTGTGTCACAGGGCTTTGCCTTACAGAGCCACTGGAGGTCTGTGGAAGGCTCAGGTGGCTCAGTTCTTGGTTGAAGGGGATTTTGGCTGCTCGAGGCTGTCTTCAGCAGAGATCCAGCCTTGGGCTGATATGCAGAAACCCACGGACCCTAATTTCTGCTCTGCCTTTTCTAGATAACATAATGCTCTTTTCCGGACATCTGACGAATAATAGGATGGGTATCCCTGCTGTCTTCGACAGTGCCTTAGAGGTACCTCCCATCCAGGAGGAGCCGCCGGCTCCGCGGTCGTACTTCCCAGAGACGTGGCTGTGGGACCTGGTCCCCGTGGGGTGAGTGGGAGCGGTCTCTGCATGGCCGGTCCCAACCCCACCTCCTCTCCTGTGTTGAGGGACCTGGGACGACCCCAAAAACTGCCCAGATGCCAGCAGATGACTCTTGGTGGTCTCTTGATGCTCTGTCCCACCACCCCGCAGGGAGGAGGGCTCCGTGGAGGTGCCGGTGACGGTGCCCGACGCCATCACGGAGTGGAAAGCTGGGATGTTCTGCACAGCGCCCACGGGCTTGGGGCTCTCCCGTACCATCACCCTCACGGCCTTCAAGCCCTTCTTCGTGGAGCTGGCGCTGCCCTATGCTGTGACCCGGGGCGAAGCCTTCACCCTGGCCGCCACCGTCTTCAACTACCTGCGGCAGTGCCTGAGGGTGAGCGGGGTGGGCCGGGGGCCGGGGGCTGCGGCCTGGCGGGGGCTGAGGGGATCATGGTCCCGCAGGTTCGGGTGACACTGGCGGAGTCGGCGGAGCTGGAGGTGTCAGAGACCGCGGGCGGGACGTACAGCGGCTGCGTCTGTGCGGATGAAGCCAGGACCTTCCGGTGGGACGTGAAAGCCACCAGCCTGGGTATGGGGCACTGAGACTCCCTGTCCTGCTGCTTGGGGACCCCCCCTCATACGATGGGGTGGGCAGGGAGGATGGAAGCAAACATGATGCTATCTGGGAGGCTCTTCTCTGCTCCATTTTCCCCTTCCCCATCACCTCCCAGTACTGTTCCTCTCCCTGGTGACCCCATCCCAACCCAGCCAGCCCCACACAAAACCTGATGCAAGCCCATGCGGCTGCAGTGCAGGCTGGAGGGCTCTGTGGGAACTGGGCCCCCCATTTGAATCTGCAGGGGAGGTGAACATCACCATCAGCACCGAGGCCATAAACTCAGAGGAGCTCTGTGGTAATGAGGAGCCCGTGGTGCCAGCCCAGGGACGCGTGGACACCGTGATAAAGCCCTTGCTGGTGCAGGTCAGATGGGTTATGGAGGAGGGAGGAGGGATGGGGGCTGAGCAGTTCTGGGGGAGGCAGCAGGAGGACCCCTCTGCAGGGTCCTGGGAGCATGGGATGCTGGCATGGCTTTGGGGACGTGGGGAGGAGGCCAGTCCCTTCTCCTGACTGACCCTACGATGCTGCTTCCCACAGCCCGGGGGCATCCTGGTGGAGAAGGCGCACAGCTCCCTGCTCTGCCAGGAAGGTAGGATGTGGGGATGTGGGGGAAGGGTGCTTGGCTGCTGGTCATGAGGGCCCCCAGACTGGTGGAACCAAGGACCCCGGAGTCTTTGGGTCTCCAGCCTGAGGTGTCCCAACCCAGCCTTGAGCCCCTGGAGGGATGGAGCACCGAGGGGTGGGTGAGGACAATGTGGGGCCAGGCCTGGAGGAGCTGGGCATCCCCACTGCCATGGCCCTCCATCCCTGCAGCCGCTGAAGAAGTCTCCCTGAAGCTTCCTGCAAACATCTTGGAGGGCTCCCAGCGAGCCCACGTCACTGTGATGGGTAAGGGGTGCACAGAGGGCGCAGAGCTCCATGACCCAAGCTCAGCTGGAGGCGGGACCCCCACTGAGCTGAGGTGGGATGGGATACGGGGTGCCTGCTGGGGGACACGGCCAGTGACGATTCTCCTCACCTCCCCCGGTGCAGGCGACATCATGGGCAATGCGTTGCAGAATGTGGACCGCCTCCTGGCCATGCCCTATGGCTGCGGGGAGCAGAACATGGTCCGCTTCGCCCCCAACATCTACATCCAGCAGTACCTGGAGAAGAGCGGGCAGCTGACCCCTGACATCCGCGCCAAGGCGCAGGGCTTCCTGCAGAGCGGTCAGCGCCCTCGGACCCTTCTCCCCATCCTACCCTGCCTTGCTGCCCAGGGGAAGCCTGGGCCCCCCACCTCTGTCCCGTCTTCTTCCCTGAGCCCTGGGGTGGGTCTGGCACCCAGGCTGCCTATGGGGTCTCCCGAGGTGGGGTGCAGACCGACGTGTGTATCGCTGTCCCCATCTCCCCGCAGGGTACCAGCGAGAGCTGCTCTACAAGCACGCTGACGGCTCTTACAGTGCTTTTGGGGAGAGCGATGCCAGCGGCAACACCTGGTAAGGGACCGCGTGGCACGGGGCAGTGTGGTGACATCCCTCCAGGGACCAGCCATCTCCTCCTGCCACCAAACAGACCCCATCCCCGCTCAACCCCTGGGTCCCCACCCCTCCGACGGCTCTCTGGCTCTCAGGCTGACGGCGTTTGTCCTCAAGTCCTTCGGGCAAGCCAGAGCCTACGTGGCCATCGAGGAACAGCACATCACGGATGCTCTGCGCTGGCTGCAGAGTCAGCAGCTGAAGACAGGATGCTTCCGCAGTGTGGGCAAGCTCTTCAACAATGCCCTGCAGGTGGGCACGGGGTGGTGTGGGGGGACGCAGGGGCGGGTTGTCCCTGGCACGTCCCTGTGCTGGTGGCACGGGCAAAGCCATCTCCTGCTGCCCCCTTTTGCAGGGCGGTGTATCGGATGAGCTCTCACTGTCAGCTTATGTCACGGCTGCGCTGCTGGAGCTGGGGGCGTCCCCAACGGTGAGGACAACCCCGGTCTGCCCTGGAGGGGAGCAGGCGCTGGGACAAGGGACCAGCCCAGCACCAAGGTCTGGATGTGTCAGGCCACACTGCTCTGGGCCGGACCTTGGTGTAACTGGTCTCACTGGGCAGAGGTCCCAACCTGGGCGCGGTGTTGTCCGTGCCCTGACTCCTGACTCTGCTTGGTGGCCCCCTTCCCACGCCAGGAACCCGTGGTGAGCTTTGCCCTGCAGTGCCTGGAGGCTTCGAGCACCGACGACCTCTACACGCAGGCGCTGCTGGCCTACGTCTGCGGGCTGGCGGGGCGCGAGGAGCAGCGCCAAGCCCGGCTGCGGAGCCTTGTGCAGCGCGGCGTCAGCACAGGTACCTCCTGCACCCCCCCATGCCACGCGGGACCCCCGCGCCCATCGCTGGGGGCTGCCCTGCCCTGCCACCCTTCTCTCTCCCAGAGGGGCAGCTCTTCTGGCAGAGGAAGGGGAAGGCTCTGCCCACGGAGTCCCTCTGGGCTGCGGCCGCGCCGGCAGAGGTGGAGATGACCGCCTATGTCCTCCTGGCACACCTGACCCAGCCCCAGGTGTCCTCCACCGACCTGGCCAGAGCCTCCCAGATTGTCCGCTGGCTCAGCAGGCAGCAAAACCCCTACGGGGGCTTTGCCTCCACGCAGGTACAGGCGTCGGGATCCCAACGGGGGGCTGGGGCTGCTGCAGGCTGCAATTCAGGGTGACCTGACCATGGCTGGGTGCTTCTCGCCCAGGACACCGTGGTGGCCCTGCAAGCTTTGGCCAAGTACGCCACTCTGACGTACGGCAGCAACGGGGACTTCGTGGTGACAGTGACAGCCCCGGCGGGCTCCACGCAGGACTTCGTGCTGGACGCGAGCAATCGGCTGGTGCTGCAGCGGGCAGCCCTGCACGAGCTGCCGGGGCTGTACGCGGTGCAAGCCCGCGGGCAGGGCTGCGCCCTGGTGCAGGTGGGCACAGCCTGGGGTCCCCGTCCCCACGTGTCACCCATCGGGTGTCCCTAAACTCCTGTCCCGCCTCAGGTGACCCTGCGCTACAACGTGCCACCACCACCCAGCACGGGGACGTTCGACCTCCGTGTGGAGACCGAGCCCAAGACGTGTAGTGCGGACGCCAGTGCCCGCTTCCGCCTCCTCCTCCGGGCACGGTGAGGGCAGGGGACGCCCCCTGGGTTTGGGGGGGGGCGGATGGGGGGCAGCGCCCAGCCTCAGTACGGGGCTCTGCCCTTGCAGGTACACCGGGGAGCGCCCCACCACCAACATGGCTGTCATCGAGGCCAAGCTGCCGTCTGGCTACATCCCGGACAAGGGCTCGGTGGCGGAGGTGAGGTCCCCGCTGCCCCTCCACTCTGCCTGGTGCTGGGTCCCTGTCCCGCACGGGGACAGAGAGACAACAACACTCCTGCTCTCCCTGTGTCCCCAGCTGAAGAGGCAGAAGCTGGTGAAGAAGGTGGAGGTGCAGACCGACCAGGTGACAATTTACCTGGACCAGGTGAGATGGGGCAGGGCCATCACCTCCAGCTGCAAGGAAGGGGCCAAGGTGGCCAGAGGTGGCTGTACTTCACCCTTGTGCCGTCTCCCCAGCTGACGAAGGAGGAGGAGACCTTTGTCTTCACGGCCATGCAGGACTTCCCCGTGAGGAACCTCCAGCCGGCCACCGTGACGCTGTACGACTACTACGAGACGGGTGAGCCCCCCTTGCAACCCCAAAGCAGACTCGCTGGGGCCCAGCTGAGCCATCCATTAGCATTGACGAGCTTTGGCTTCATTAATGGGAGCAGCCCAGGGCCACCTCGCCCTGAGCCCACGTCCCAGCGATCACTGCTCTCCTTGCAGGTGACCGCACGGATGCTGCCTACAGCGCTCCTTGCAGCTCAGGTAGGGGCTGAGCCCGGCACGGCAGAGGGGTCGCCCCACTTCGGGACCGCAGCAGACCTGGCCTCCCTCCTTTGCCCCCTGCACAGCTCCTCCCCAGGGGTCTGGGGTCACAGGGGGATGGGGCGCTGAGGGTCAGGAGCAGGCAAGGACTGGCTGGGGGTGGCAGAGGGGCTCTTCTCTCACAGCACGCCCGTGTTCAATTTTGAAGAGGCTGACAGCCAGGCAAAGGAGAATTTCTAGTGGAGCCTGAGGTGTGGCAGCCGGTCCCTCTCTGCTCATCCCAATGCCCTCAGCCAAGAACCAGGACAGCCAAAGATTTCTGCTCCAACTTGCCACAGCCCCAAGCCCTCCCCGGGGGAAGAACACGGCCCAGGCTCTCGCAGCACCACCAGCAGCCAGCACAGCACAATCTTGAGAGCTTCTCCCCACAGTGCAGCTCCTGCCCTGCCAGACCCAGGGCAGGGATGTCTCGGGGCTCTGCACCACCCTGCCATAGACGGTTTTATGGGAACACCCTGGTGCAGCTCCCTCCACAAACAGCGCTGCCACTAAAAGGGATCTGGGGATAACTCTGCAATCTCATCACAACAGGTTCAGGCCCTTCTTACCTGCCCTGGGTCTAAATAAATACATTTTAAGTGCATCTTTTCTCTTTGTATTTCTTCTCCTAAACTTGCTGTGTCCCCCCACTTGGAGAGGGCGGTGGGGCTGACCAGAGGCTGGGGGGGTGGCTACTGTGGATGATGCTGGGCAGGGAGGGACTCCCGGGGCTGGCTGGCTGTTTGGCCCAACCTTTTGGGGCAGAGATAAATTGAGGTGTGCTGAGGTGAGCAGGCTAACCCCAGCGTTAGCAAAGGGACAGAGACCCTGTACAACCTAGGGTCCTTTCTGTGCCCATCGAGCAGTGCAGGAAAGGAAGTAACAGCTCAAATCACAGGCCCAGCACCTTGCCAAGACGCAGGAAAAGTCCCAGAGACAACCTCAGACTGGGGTTTATTTCTGTTGCAAATGAGGAACAGAGCTGTACAAACCGCAGACACTGTCCTGCCTCAGGGCTCAGCACCTGCAGCCCCACGCAGCCCTGGGACTTTGGTGACAAACATGGCGAGGACTGGAAGGGTGCTCGTTGCCCTGCAGTGCAAGGGTCCGAGCAGCACCCCAGCAGCACCAGCGAGGGTGACAGCCCTGGAGCTGCAGCCACACAGCCAGCGCGGGCAGAGGGTCGATGCTACAGCGCTGAGGCCAAATCAAGCCTCCCTGCCCCACTGTGGGACAAGAGGCAATGACATGAAGGCACTGACATAGATGTGACAGCGCGTGGCTGTCACAGCCCTGCCCCCACGATGGGGGAGCAGCAGGGCGAGCCGGGAGCTCCTGAGGTTGCGGTGGGGGGACGGGAGCCAGCCCTGCCCCGAGCCCTGAGCCAAGTCCCGCATCACTTGCGGCGTCTCTTCTTCTGGTCTTTGCGCATCTGAGCCCTCACATCCTTCTTCAGGCGGCTGTCAACGACCTTGAACTGTCCCTTGACACCAGGGGGGCGACGCACCCGGGGTCCTACGCCCTTCTTAGCCACCAGGTACGTGACCTGCCGCTTCTCCTTGCCCAGCCCGGCCTTCTTGTAGATGCTGTGGGAGAAAGGGAAAGATGAAACAGACAACCTCAGGAGGAGCCTGCTCCAGGAATTTGGCTTTGGCACATACCCGAAGACAAGTATCAGGCCCAACCGCTCTGCTGTGCCTTAAGACAGGGCTTCCCTTGCTTACTCTGCCAACCTTCAGCCCCAGCCAGATGCTGCCCAGCCCTTCCCAGCCCTGCTGAGTTATCCACAGGAGCTGCCCCGTGCTGCGGCTGCAGGGATGGGACCTTGTAACCCAGCCCAGCGCAACGTGAAGGAGCTGGGGACCAGCTTCACCACTCACCGCCGCAGCTGGGCCACCTTCTCCCGCTCTGAGATATCCACCGTGCTCACCACGGCCTCCGCTTTCTTCTTCATCTGCTCCATCTTCTTCAGCATCTGTGGGACAGCAAAGGGTCAGGGACAAGGGGATCGGCGACGGGGACAGAGCACCCGCCCAGGACCACAGCCCCACTCACCCGCCGCTTCTTGCGGGCCTTGGCCTCCGCCACCTTCTTGATGGGGCGGGCGTTGATTTGGCGCCAGCGCTGCCGATACTCCTCAACCGTCTGCCGGTCCAGGGGTATCTGCTTGTGCCGGTGCTGCTTCTCCTCCTCCGTGAACCACTCCGGCAGTTCTCCCTCCTCCTCGTTGAAGGAGTACCTGGGGGGGAAACAGGTGAGTTGTGAGTGGGACACGGGGTCCCTGCCAGGTCCTAGTCTCGCGCTGATACATCTGCCACCCCCGTGGCCTGTCCCCCAAGAAGAGGACAAGTGCTGCTCCCCCTGCAGCACCCGCAGGGCATTACCTGTTGAACGAGTCGTCGATCAGGTCCCGCCTGGCCTTTTTGGAGGTGGCAATGACGGAGCCAAGCGCCAAACCCTCTGCATCCAGGACACGCGCTTTCTTCACTGAAGCACAGGGACAGGTTAAAGCTTGGCCCACCTGCAAACAGCCTGAGGCCCCGAGAGCCGCGAGCGGCCCTCCCAGACCAGCACCACCTGACCCTGCCTCCTGTCCCCAAAGAGAGACTTGCGTGGCATCACCCGGCGCACACAGGTGCAGACAGCGGCCCCCACTCACCTGGGTCCTCAATGGGCACCACCTCAAAGCCACACGGCTCGACCCGGCCCCGCTTCCTCTCCACTGGTGTTGGTGGCCTGCGGGGAGAAGAAGAGAGCATCAGAGCTTACGGTCTTCACCTCCCCGCTCTCCAGAAATGTAGAGCTGCAGGAGAATATCCAGACTGCCCCTCTCTCACCCCTCACCTCTCCTCATCGCTGCTGCTGTCATCATCGTCGCTGCTCTGCTCGGCCTGTGCTTCATCAGCATCAGCTGCTGTGTCTGCTGCAGGCTGAGGCTCCGCCATGGCGTCCTCCTGGGGAGCCTTCTTCTTTTTCTGCTCTTTCCTCTTCGCTTTCTCTGGGGAGAGGGAACCAGTGGGCGAGAGAAGGTTGAGGCAGATCCCACTGCAGACCCTTCCCCTAGAGGTACAGCTCATTAACACTAGTCCTAGCTCATTAACTGCGTAACATGGGCTGGAAGCAACCTCTGGAGGTCTCTTCTTCTGCTCAGTACGGTGCCCAAATTGCCATTTGATCCAGTGCCCCATGTGAGGCCACGGAGACGTCCCTCTGTGCTCCCCACAGCCACGCAGCCCCCACTAACTTGTCTGGGACTCGCGCCGTCTCTCAGCCAACATCTGCGACTGCCCCAGCTCCAGGTCCTCATCCGCGTTGTCCTCAATGCCGGCAAATGCGTCCTGGGGACAGGGAGCCGTGGGTCAGGGGGCGTAGGGCAGAGCCGGGGAAAAGCCCTGCCTGTTCTGACCCACTGGGACTCACCTTCCCAAACCACAGGCTGGTCTGCCGCTCCTTCAGCACTGACTTCTCCTCCAGAGGCACGAGGAGAGGATTCTCCTCTTCGTCGTCTTCCTCCTCTTCTTCTTCCTCCTCCTCAGGCTTCACCCTGTGACAGACAGCAGCAGGATCGGTGTCCCCAGCCAGGACAGCCACTCTCTCGATTTGCTCTCGAGGGAGACCCTGCCCCAGGACGGCCTCCCCCAGCTCTCACCTCTTGACACCCTGCTCTCGCTTCTCCCGCTCCAGCCGGCGCTGACGAGCCTCTATCTCCACCAACTCCTCTGGGTCCAGATCACTGGCCAGGGACACATCGTCAGCTTCGTCCGGATCAGAGACGCAGATGTCATCATCCCCAGGTTGCATCTCCAGAAGGGCGTCTGCTGATGCCATGTCTCCCCGGGCCACCTCATTCAGCAGCTGCAATGCAAGTGAGACTGGAGTCAGGAGCTTGAGTCTCAGCCACGTGCCTGCGTACATCCCAGCCCTGGTGGCTCTGAGAGCCCGCTCGCTTCCAGCCCACACACCTGGGTCCTGTGGATAGTCTGGAGGGAGAACATGCTGGTGTCGCCACCGTCAGCGATGGAGACACCAGGGAGATCCATCTTCAGCTCCACACGTTCACGCTGCTTCCGCTGTTCCTTCAAAATCTTCTTCTTTTTTCTGGAGAAGGCAAAGGATTGAGGCTACGCTGCTCCCCCTCCCCGTGCACGCACCTCCCAGTAGCTCATCTACTGCCACGTTGACGCCTGGTCTCTCAAGAGATTTGGGATCCTGCAACAGTCAACCCACTGTGAGGAGTCCCCTTACTGGGCAGAGAGAGCCCGTGCCAGCTTGGAACAGCTGTTTCACCAGCTGGGAGAAGCGGAAAACCCCGAGAACCCCGGACCCCACCCCCGTTTGCAGGGAGACAGACCCTGACCCCTCACGCTACGCTAGCACAATGATACCCCACCTCTCCTTTCCTGAGCTCTTTTTACCTTTTCAGCTCTGCCAGCTCCTTGGCCTTCATCTCTGCTAATGCCAGCTCTACCTCCTCCTCTTCTTCTTTCCCCGCCTCATCGGCTGTGGCTTTTGGTGACATTTTCTTCTCCTCCTCCTCCCGGCCTTCCTCCTCTTCACCAGAGCTCAGGCTGCCAAAAGGAAGGAGGTCAACAAACCTCTGCTGGTGGCACCTCCACCCAACCACGTTGGTGCCTCGCGGCAGCGCCGTTGCTCCTACTTGATATCCAGCTCCTTTGCCTGCTCTTTCAGCTTTTTGGTCAAGAAACGCCGCAATTTTGTTCTCCAGTTCAGCAGGGCTCTGTGTGGGGAGGCAGCCTGTTAGAAACATCCACCCAGGCCCAGCACGACGCCCCGTCCCTGTCCCGGTCCCCCCTTCCCCCAGTACCTGAGCTCCTTGCGCCCCAGCACACGGATGTCCTTGCAGCACTGACGCAGCTCCTCGGTGGTGGAACTGTGGTTCTCCAGCTCCCCGTCCCCCAGTGTGATCTGGACGGAGCAGAGGGATAGGGCTGTCAGCCCCGAGCCCCAGCTTTTGTTCTGCTTCCCTTCTGCAGGAACGGGGCCGGGGCAGTTGCTGGGGCACCCGGCTGCCCTCGTTCGCTGCTCCGTGCTCGGGGGGGGACCTGTGTCTGGTGCCGCCTAAGTCCCACCTTGCGGGCGCTCACCTCATTGGCCTTGGAGAGGAAGTCCACGGGGTTGGGAGCCTTGAGGAAGTCCATCAGGGTGAAGCGGTGGTAGAGCGTCGTGTCACCGTCCGCGTAGCCCTCTGCCTGCGGGAGGACGGCGCCGTGTGAGCGACAGCACCGTACGAGACAGCTTCGCCACCCCCAGAGCAGCAATGACTCAGCGTAACTCCTGCCTTACCGCAGCGTCCCCCTGAAGATGCCCGCACGATTCGGGCACGAGGGCGGCCCCCGCCTGCCTCCCGAGTTAACGGGGCCAGCGCCAGAACGCCTCTCACAGCCCCACCTCTGACAGGAAGGTGACAGCGACAGGTTTGAGAAGCCTCAAGAAGTCACCTCACAGATGCACAAACCCAGTGGCTTTGTCCAGTTTTGCTGAACCATCATCAGCCTCCCCATTTGTTCGCCGCTTCTCCCTCGCTGCGCCACCTTCTCAGGCTTTATCCTTCAGTAGCAGGGGTTGTTCCAGTGCCTCGCACCCCCCACTTTTCGCTTCCCTAGGCATCTTTACCTGCTATAATCTTTTCGGCCCCGATCCCCAGCTCGTTCCAGTTGCGTTTGGCCATACTGCCCAGCGAGGCAAACTGGCTGGCTGCCCAGCACCCTCCTCCCTCATTCCCGCAGCTTTTCACCTGCTAACAAGCTCTCCGTAGACATCCGTCTCCCATTTCCACAGACCTACCTGGGCCCCGTGAATTTCCCTGTCCACCTGTCCCACAAGGAGTGGGTCACTTGCCAGGAGGAGAACAAGGAAAAAGCCTCGCCAGCGCCAGACCCTCTGTCAGGCTGTGCCTTTTCCCCTGGGCCAGTTCTCCGATGAGCGACACCTAGCCCACCCCAGCAGCTCCCCCTTCTCGTACCTTTGGCTTCTTCTTGCTAACCAGCTCACTGACGGACTTGGCCTGGACCTCGACCTCCTTGAAGGCGTATTTTGGGTCAAAGAACTTGCTGTCAATTTTGTCTGGAGCCTGATAACCTAGGGCGGGAGAAATCAAAGCCACCGACGGTTTTTCCCCCGTCCCAACCCAGTGCCCCAGGTTGCCAGCGACTGCAGGTCCCCGCGGCTGCTCACCCTGGCACACCACGAAGATCTCAGCGGATTCGTTGCGGGAGGCCTGGGGCTTGGTGGCCTGGACCTTGTGGAAGAACTGCTGGAAGATCCAGAGGAGCGGCTGGTAGTCCCGGGAGCGAAAAACCTTGGTGATGAACCAGCCGCCTTTGCAGAGGAACTCGCAGGCCAGTTTCAGAGCCATAAGGGTCAGGTTGGCTGCGGAGGCGGAGAAGAACGCTCAGCAGAGCTGTCAGCGCGCCAGCCTCCCCCCAGCCGCACCAGGAGGGCCCCACCTTGGGAGTAGGCATCGTGCACCCAGCTGGCTCCCACGTTGGGTGCTCCGTCGTTCAGCACCACGTCCACCTTCCACGTCTGCAACTCCTTGCGCAGGGCCTGAGGAACAGAGGCTTGCGTTAGCCTCACCTGAGCCCTCTCATTCTGCAAAAGCCGGTGGGCTGCAGCCTTGATCTACGTTCAAGCCTCCCTATCCAGGTGCTCTGCTCAATCCCCTGCCCTCTTTGTACCCTTTGGCAAGCCCCAGACGGGCGGGCGGTGCCCCTCCACCCAACGGACCTGCTGAGACCCAGAGCAGTGACGCTCGGGGCAGGGGATGCGGGTTCTCACCTGGCGACATTTCTCAGTTGTGATGTCCTCCTGCAGCGTCACCACGTTGGGGATGGGTCTGATAGGAACCAAATCCACTCCTGGCGTCAAGACAGAGGCGTCAATGTCATACCTTGGCACCACGCTCCAGCCCATCCCCGTCAAGTTCTTAAACCACCCCTAGCACTCACCAATGATCAAGCTGGAAACCGGCATGAATTTAGAAGCCACCTGCAGCCTGCGAGAACAGAGAGGACCAAAGCTACAGCACGATTCCACGAGCACCCTCACCCTTGCACGGCGCCGTCAGAGGCTCGGGATCAGGCTCGGCATCGGGGTCAGCGACCGAGCCGAGCCCCCCCCCAACGCAAACACCCGGGAGCTGCTTCACGGGGGGGGGGGGGGGGTCCCGGCACAGCTCCGGCCCCGCCACCACTCACCACCCGCCGGGGGCCGCGCACAGGTCCAGCAGCGCCCGGGCCTTCTGCAGGAACTGGAACTTGCGGTTGAGCTGGAGCAGCTTGAAGGAGGAGCGGGAGCGGAAGCCTGCGGGGCGGAGAGCCGGCCCTCAGGGGCTGCGGGGCGCTGCGGGGCGCTGCCGGGGGGGCGCGCGGCCCGCGGCCCCTCACCCGTCTCCTTGGCCAGGTGGTAGAACTTGTCCCGCCGGCTCCGGCCCGCTTTGCTCTTCTTGCCCATGGCGCCGCGGGGGACTCGGGCCCTGCGGCCCCGGCACGGACCTGCGGGGAGGGGGCGCCGTGAGCGAGGGGGGGCGGCGCGGCCTGGGGTGCCCTCAGGGCCCAGTGCGCCCCCGGAGCGCCCCCCCCGTCCCGGTGTGCCCCCGGTGCGCCCTCAGGGTCCCGGTGCCCCCTCCCGGCCCCCCCTCGTGCCCCGCACCCCGACACGATCGCGGCCCCACTCCTGGCCCCGGCCTCGCCGCGTGCCCCCGCCGCTGTCCCGGCGTTCCCCGCGCCACCTCCCCGACTTCCGCTTCCTCTCGCCCTCGCCGCCATCTTTAGAGTGGCGCCGCCGCGCTGCCTTGGGGCTGTCGCCACCCGGCGGGCTCACCAGCAGAGGCTCGGAGGAGGCCGGGTCCCCTCGGGAGGGGGTGTTTCGGGCCCATCCGTCGCCCTCTGGCGGCTCGTAGCGCGGAGAAGCCAGCTTTGACCTTACCAAGATGGCGGACAAACACCGACCCGGCCGAAAAACCACCGCGCACGCGCACTCCTCCCAGCCGCCGCCGCCGCACCGCGCATGCGCCTCCAGACCGCCCCGCGGCGTGCCGATGGGGCGCAGAAGACGCATGCGCAGCGCGGCGCCGCTCTGCCCGGAACGCGCATGCGCACTCCCCACCCTCCCGACGCTCCTCCTCTCACGGGCGGGAGGGGGGCTGGCCGGTGCGGCGGGCGGGGAGGAAGTGACGTCAGCACGTCGTGCGCGCGGGGGGGGTAGCCGACGGAAGCGGCCCGGCCGCCATCTTTGGTGCCGGCAGAGGGGGCGGCGGGGGCCCGATGCCGGCGGAGAAGATGGCGGTGGACGGCCCCGAGCAGGTCGGGGCGGCGCCGGGGGCGGCCGGGGGCGGCCGGGGCCCCGCGGGCTGCTGGCGGGGAGGGAGGCGCCGGGTCCTGCTGCCGTCGGGGCCCGCTGGGCGCCGTGACTCGGCGGGACTGGCTCAGGCGGCGGGGCCCGGGGGGGAGCGGGAGGGCCCGGGGGGGAGCGGGAGGGCCCCGGAGGGGGAGCGGGAGGGCCCGGGGAGAGCGGGAGGGCCCGGGGGGAGCGGGAGGGCCCGGGGGGAGCGGGAGGGCCGCGGTGCCGCTGAGCCGCGCTGTCCCGTCCCGCAGATGGAGATGGACGACGGGAAGGGCGGCACGGGGCTGCGGCAGTACTACCTGTCCAAGATCGAGGAGCTGCAGGTGAGCCGGCCCTGGGGGGGCGCTGCCTCAGGAGGGGTGACTCTAAGCAAGACCCGCGAACCAAAGTTTAGGTCCACAAGATGAGCCCCAGCCTGCAGAGGAGGCCGCAGTGCTGCCCAGCTCTCGGTGACGAGGTTGTGCCAGCCCTGTCCTGCCGGGAAGGGCTGTGCTGCCCTCGCGCCCATCCCAGGACGCTGGCTGTCCCTGATCCTCATGCCGGAGCCTGCTCGTGGCTGGCGTGCGTGGTTAGGTGAGGATGCTGAGAACTCAGCAAAGCTTATTTCCCCGCAGCTCATTGTGAACGAGAAGAGCCAGAACCTGCGGCGCTTGCAAGCACAGAGGAATGAGTTGAACGCCAAAGGTACGGCTCCGCTCCTCTCATCTGCTTTGTGCAGGGCTCCGTGACCAGTCCTGCAGGGGGCTGCCCCCAAAACCTGTGCTGATGTCCCCCCTTTTTCCGTAGTGCGGCTGCTGCGGGAGGAGCTGCAACTGCTGCAGGAGCAGGGCTCCTACGTGGGGGAGGTGGTGAGAGCCATGGACAAGAAGAAAGTGCTCGTCAAGGTACGGGGCTGAGCTGCCACGAGGGCGAGCAGGGCTGGCTCCTGCCCGGCACCTGGACGGGGTGGGGCAGGACAGACTCTTCCTTTGTCCCCACGAGAGCACGAGCTTTGGAGGGGGTGTAACAACTGAAAAAACAAGGAGCGAGAGCTCTTTTCTCCAGAGGAGCGTATTGCAGCGGCTCTCCAGGGCCCCAACCATGCACGTGCAGGCAGGAGCCACGCGGGGTGCAGGGTGTTTGGTGGGGCTGGGTTCTCTGGCACTTCCCCGCTGCGGTGGGTGGGTTTGGGGCGTGCGGCTAGGAACTTTTACGGGAATTAACCCTTGCGGTGGCAACTGCTCTTCCAGGTGCACCCAGAAGGGAAATTCGTGGTGGACGTGGACAAGAACATCGACATTAATGATGTGAGTGTTTAGGGGGCTACGGGAGGGGATGTGCCGGGGCTCTGCGCTGCCTGTCCCCTTCCCTGCCGTGGGGCGATGTGGAAGGGCTGTGCGGTATCCCCGCGCCGAGCTCCCCTCCGCTCTTGGCGCAGGTGACCCCCAACTGCCGCGTGGCCCTGCGCAACGACAGCTACACGCTGCACAAGATCTTGCCCAACAAAGTGGACCCTCTGGTGTCCCTGATGATGGTGGAGAAGGTCCCAGATTCCACTTACGAGATGATCGGCGGCTTGGACAAGCAGATAAAGGAGATCAAAGAAGTGATTGAGCTGCCGGTCAAGCACCCAGAACTCTTCGAGGCACTGGGGATCGCCCAACCCAAGGCGAGTCCCTGCTGCTGTGGGCCTGGGGGGGGTGGCACTGGCTGGGTCACCCCTGCAGGGGTCCCCACGTGTCCTGTCGGCACTGGGGGGCTGGCTGGGCCCGGGGCCGTGTGGCAGCAAAAGCTGCCCGCAGCGCCCGCGCTTCCCCGGGAGCGCTGGTGGGGGTGCTGAGCCCCCCGGCAGCAGGGCTGAGGTCCCCACGTGGTGCTTTTAGGGCGTGCTGCTCTACGGCCCCCCCGGCACGGGCAAGACCTTGCTGGCCAGGGCCGTGGCCCACCACACCGACTGCACCTTCATCCGCGTCTCGGGCTCCGAGCTGGTGCAGAAGTTCATCGGCGAAGGTAAAAATGGTGCGGGGCGAGGCCGCCCCCCGGTGCCAGCGCAAGCTGGAGCCCCGCCGAGGGCTCCTGCACCTAGGGGTGGCCCGCGGCGGGACGAGCACCTCTGGTGTGGTGACCTGGGGGTGTGCGGTGCCAGGGCTCAGCTCCCCGCGGTCCCTGCAGGCGCCCGCATGGTCCGGGAGCTGTTTGTGATGGCCCGGGAGCACGCTCCCTCCATCATCTTCATGGATGAGATCGACTCCATCGGCTCCTCCCGCCTGGAGGGCGGCTCCGGCGGGGACAGCGAGGTGCAGCGCACGATGCTGGAGCTTCTCAACCAGCTCGATGGCTTCGAGGCCACCAAGAACATCAAGGTAAGAGGGCGCCGAGCTGCCTGGGGACGGGGCAGCGTCCTGCTGGCCCCGCGGCAGTGGCGGGGTGCCTGCTTGTGGTGACAGGGGCTGCCCTCCTGCTGCAGGTGATCATGGCCACGAACCGGATCGACATCCTGGACTCGGCTCTGCTGCGCCCTGGCCGTATCGACAGGAAGATTGAGTTCCCCCCTCCCAACGAGGAGGTGGGTGGGGGGCCCGGGGCTTCTGTCAGTCCCCTGCGGTCCGGATCCTCTCCTTGGGGTGGAGCGCGTTGTCCCCAGCCCTGTCCGGGCGTAACTCCTGTGCCTTAAGCCCTCACCTCGCTGCTGCTGTCTCGCAGGCCCGGCTGGACATTCTCAAGATCCACTCTCGGAAAATGAACCTGACGCGGGGCATCAACCTGCGCAAGATTGCCGAGCTGATGCCGGGGGCGTCGGGCGCAGAAGTGAAGGTGAGCCCCGGGCCCTGCCGCAGCCCCGGGCTGCCTGGGGGGCTCTGGGCAGCCCTGCCCCTTCTCCGTCCTCACCCGGTGGGGTTGCTGGAGCATTTCTGTCCCTTGCAGGGGGTGTGCACGGAAGCTGGCATGTACGCGCTGAGGGAGAGGCGGGTGCACGTCACGCAGGAGGACTTTGAAATGGCTGTCGCCAAGGTAGGCGTTGCGGGGCTCCTCCGTCCCCGCTGCCGCTGGGCACAGACGGACCCCGGCAGCATCAGCGCAGCCTTGGGGCTGAAGGGCAGCACTGGGGGGCGTGGGGGGGGGTGGAAGGGGATGGAGCTTGGTTCTGAGGGCAGGTTGGGGGGTTATTAAGTAGCCTTACGGGGGAAAACGGGGCTGGGTGCTGGGAACTAAGAGTCTCCTCCTTGCCCAGGTGATGCAGAAGGACAGTGAGAAGAACATGTCCATCAAGAAGCTGTGGAAGTGAGGGTGAGCTTCGGGCTGCGTTATCTCTAATAAAAGTGCTGCTGCGGCCACGTCTGTGCGCTGATTTGGGGAAACGGGCCACAGGACTCTGCTCCTCACGAAAGAACCCCAGCACACACACACACACACAGGTTGCTGCTAACTGGTTTTATTAGAAAATACCCAAAATAGACAAAATGGTTACACAGAAGGCAGAGCAGGCACCCCTGAGCCGTACACCCTGGGAATAATGTAAACGCCCCCCCCCCTCCCCGCCGCCTGCGACCGCCTGGAGAAGGCCGGGATGCGCTGTGAGGGGCGCGCAGGCCTGGGGCCGGCGGGGTAAAGGCACTTCAGCGGGGCCGGCGGGCGGTGGCCCTGTCCCCTTAGCCCCTCACCCCAGCAGCTCCAGTTCTCAGAGCCCCCGGGGCCCCCACTGCCCCCAGGCTCTTGGGACAGAGCGAGCCCTCTGCCCTCCCCCCCCCTCCATACCTCGTATCAAGCACAGGACAAGGCTCTAGCTAAGTAAAACAGCGGGGGGGGGGGGGTGGAGCAATCGACTGATTGTCAGAAACAACACTAAAAACTCAGTTACGTATAAAAAGAACAGCTTGGGCCGAGCCAGCCCTCTGCGAACAACGAATGGCTGCATAGTTTGAGGCAATGAGTGCAGTAAGAGGAACTCAATATATTAATCAAATACAAACCCACTGTACAAAACGCTTTTTTTTTTTTTTTATAAAACCTGTTCACAAAAAATAGTGCAAAACGTCGGGCACCAGCAAGGCTGGCGTTTGGAATGACAAACTTTGGTTGAAGAGAGGGGCAGGGCTCAGGCCTGCCCTCGTGGTGCTGGGGAGGGCTGGCGGGGCAGGCAGCAAACTCCAGGAGAGGGCTTTGGCCAGAGGCAGGGCGAGGAGGGGAGCGAGGCGGGCAAGGCGCTCGCGGTCTATGCTACAGGGAGAGGCGAAGGGCACAATGCGAAAGCAAGGACGCGTTAATGCAGCAGAGAGGCTGCAGCAGGACCTGGGGGGTGGGGGAAGCGGGGGAACCCTCCGCTGCTCTGCCTGCGGCGAGAGCTTCCTGGCCGAGGGGAGCCCAGGGGTACGAGGGGCTCCGAGTCCCTCCAGGCACGTAGGGTTTGTGCAAGTGCTGTATTTGATTCCAGTAAGAAGTACCGTCAGGCTCAGGCAGCAGGGAGAGGAGAAAGAGCTCCCGAGCCCCCGCTGGCCCCTTAAGTGAGGCGGATCCCAAGCACTTGTTCCAGTTCCTGCCGACGCTGCTGGACCTGGAGGAGGCGAGGGCGGGCGGTCAGGGAATGGGGCTTGGGACAGCCCCTTCCCCCCCTCCCCCATTTCAGCCCACGGGAGCACCCCAACCCGGCACAGAGCCCACCTTGGCGAAGATGTGTCTGCCCACAGCCTCCTGAGCCCAGGGCTGCTGGTAAAACTCAGCTCGCCGCTCCTCCTCGGGGTTCCCGATCACGTCCGTTATGATCTGCGCAAAGCAAAGCGCGGGGGAGAGCGGGTGAGCACCGCACGTGGCTCCCTCCTGCGCTCTCGCCCGGCCCAGCCCTGAAATTTTACTTTGAGGTCCCTCCTCTGGGATTTGATCCATTCCTGGATGAAGTCCTGCGGGTTGTTGCTGAAGCTCAGCATGAAATCGCGCTGTGTCTTCAGCTGGTTGATGGATTCGATGGTCTCGTGGATCTAGAAACGGCAGGAGATGAGAGAGAGCTGCGGGTGAGCGGGCAGGAGTCGGGGTCATGCAAAGTCCCCCTGAACAGGACGCAGCTCAGGGGGCGGCCCCAGGAGACCCGAGCTGCTCCCTGCCTGCACCCCTGGGGGCTCTGGGGGTGGGGGGGACCCCGCACCTTGGCATCCAGGGAGGCGATCTCCTGCTGGTTGGTGGTGGAAGCCAGGAAGTTGCTCATCTGAGCTTTCAGGGGGTCATCCACCTCCACGTCGATGTCGTAGCAGGCCGTCTTCTTCTGGTCGTTGGGGTCCACGCTGGGAGGAGGCAGGGTGTTTGGGGGGGCGGGGAGGGGGGGCTTCCTCAGCCTCCATCCTGCCACGGGGAGGGGGGATCCACCCCTCCAAAAGGAACGCAAGCACCCCACGGACTGCCCCTAGGAGCCCCCAGTGTTTGGCTGATCCTTCCCAAGCGCTCACTGCTGCTTGGAGCCGGAGGCTGCTCAGCGCCACGGGGTGCTGGGCCCCCTCAGGGAGGCACCCCCCCCTTCCTCCCGGCAGCCCGCCCCCCTCAGGAGCAGTGCTCAGCACCTCCCCACGCCCCTACCTGATGGTGTGGTTGATGATGATGGGATCTGGGTGCTGCAGGAGCCCTGCCAGCTTCATGGGGATCTCAGAGAAGCGCATGCGGACGCAGTTAAAGATCTGGAGGGGCAGAGCAGAGCGTCAGCTTCTGCTGCTGGGGGCTTCTTCTACCCAGCATGAAGAGGGCCAGGCAGGAGCAGGGACTCCCCCAGCCCTGGTTTGTGCACGGCAAGCTGACGGACGCGCACCAGAGCATGCTTTTTCCGACCTTAACGGGTGGGAAGGGCGCTCTCCTCCCTGCAATGCCCCAGGTGAATGACGCTGGCGCAGGGGCGCCCACGAGGCATGCCGAGGAGGGGTGCGGACCGACCTGACGGAAGTAGCGGTTGCAGTTGATGTACTCCTTCTCGTGACTGTCCTGCAGCTTGTTGTGCTTGATGTAGAGCCAGAGTGCCTGCATGATGCTGGCACGGGTCTGGGTGTGCACCCCGAGCAGGCGAGCCAGGCGAGGGTCCAGTTTGTACTGCGGTGGCTGCAGGGACAGGACACACGGCATTAAAGAGAGGAAGGGCTGGCCCTCCTTCAGGCACGGTGCCCCACGCAGCCCTTGTGTCGCTGCAGGCTGTGGGGGCCATGCCTGGAGCTCCTCTCTGCTCCTTTTTATCTCCACTGTGCCCCACACCAAATAACCCCAGAGCATCGCAACAGCCTCATGAGGCTCTTGCCCCAGCCCAGGCTCCTTTGCCCGCTCCAGATGAGCCGTGCTGGCAGGGGGGGCAGCAGGGCACGGGCAGTACCCGCGCGGCCCCCAGCACCTACCTGGTGATCCAGCATGAGCAGCAGGGTGCACTTCACATTGACATCGCCAGGACGCTTCACTTGGAAGCCGTCAGTCTCCTGGGTCGTGGGCAGTCGGTGCCACTACGAGAGAGCAAGGGGTGACTCTTGAAGCAAGCCAAGCACTAACAGGGCCCAGGAGATGACAGAGCCAGTGCCTGGGCTCTGGGCAGGCAGGCAGACAGCCTGGACCCTCCTTGCCCCCCCAGGCAGTCCCTGGGAGCCCAATCCATCCACCCAGGGAGCCCACTCCGTCCTGTGGACACTGGTGTGCTTCAGCCCAGAGATGGCTGTAGGCAGTTTGGGTGGACTGCTTGAGTTACAGCCCGAGCACTTGACACCGAAGGCTCAAACAGCTCCTGGGGTCCTGCTACAGCCACCGCAGGGGCTGGATGTCACAGCTGCTCTCACAAGCCATCCCACATGTGATGGGGATTCACCTCCACCAAGGGGGTACCACCACAAAACGGGTGCTTCCCACGGGAACAGAATGAGCTGGGTGCAGGGAAAGCCTGCATCAGGCAGAAGCACCCAAAAAAGATCTGATCCCACTGACAGGGCATCATCACCTGTGTCTGGCCCCAGATTCGCAGATCTCTTGGGGGCCTGGGACTGCCTGCAAGTCATACATCAGAGCCACATCCTTGCTGCAGCCTGACATCTCTCGGCTCCAGCTGTGGACTTGCAGGTGTGAGGGGGTTAAGAGCCAACCCTGGGGCAGCCAGGAGCTGCAGCCTGCTGCTGGGAGCCATCCAGGTGAGCCAGGCTGCTAGCCGGCCCCGCAGAACTGAAAGCTGCAGCCTGGAAAGCACGGCAGTGTGGTCCCCGGGGAGGGCTCGGCACCGCTCCCCTGTGTACACAGCACCACCAGAGCTGCCTCTCCGCCCCAAGGAACCCAGTGAGCCTTGTTGATGCTGGGCTGGGGAGCTGAGCACCTGCAAGGTAAGCGGCAGGACCATCTCCCTTCTCCCATTGCATCAACCAGTTCTCCCCATCCTGCCTAGGGCACAGAGGCAGCCCTGCAACACAGCCCGGCACGCCTCACCTCCACCAGATGGTTGTCTGGCCCGTACAGCTCTTTGTCCAGCTCGATGACGAGGCTCTTGAAAAAGGAGGAGAACTTCCTCTTCTGCTTGCTTGGCTGCAAAACAGAGCATGTGAGGCTTGGCCTGATGCTGCCAACCACGGAGGGCCCCAGCCCAAATCACCGCCTCCAGCACCCAGGGAGCCAAGCGCATCGCAGCTTGGCTCTCAGCACAGAGCACTGCGAAACCAGCACAGCCTTCCTACCACTCCTGCTTCATCCCTGCCCATCTCCTTACGTCCTCCAGCAGTTTGCCCTCCACACGTAGCTCCCAGGAGGCCACACGCTCACCACCCTCCCCTTCTTCTTTGGCTGGGGTGAAAGTGTTGGAGATGTAAATCCTCAGCTTCCGCTTTTGCTGTGGAACAGGAAAACAAAGAGGGGAGCGCTTGGAGCGGGAGGGGGGCTGGCAGCACCCATCTCGCAGTCTCCTACCTCCACCCCCCCAGCTGCTTGCCCCTGTGCTCCGTCACGCACCGTCAGCGGTTTCTTAATGGCCTCCTGAATCTCCATCCTCTTCCGAGCGATGGTTTGGTCCAGCTTGCGCTCAAAGGCAAGGAGGTCCATGTAGGCCTGGGATTCTGGGACCAGTTCCCGGATCTGTCAAGTGGAAACAGTCAGTCAGGACGGTGCTGCAGCCCCCACATCCAACCCCAGCAACTCTTGTCAGCACCAGGCTGACGCACCAAGGAGTAACCAAGCGGTGAGCCTGGCACAACAGCACCATTTCTCACTTCAGACAAAGACAAAGAGCCTTGCAAAGCTCTCCCCAGATCACAGAGCTGTACTGTTTGGAGCTTGTCACCATGCCAGACAGCCTGCCCTGGGTCACAGGCAGGTAACTAAACTCTGTGCTGTCAAAAGAGACCCCCAGGAGAGAAGCTCAGGAGCGACCTGGAGTCTCCACCCTAAGCCACTTCTGCTCCTTGCTCGCCAAAGTCCTGCTTGTCCAACCTGTGCACACCCTGCTACACTCTCCTGCTACCCCCCAGGATGAGACAGAAATCTTCCAGGCCAGTTTGGGACTGAGCAGAAGCAGCGAGCAAGCAGAACGCGGCCCAGTGAGATCACGATCCTCCTCCCACGGGGACCTCCTCACTCCAACATCACCTCGCACTGCGGTGACACTCACCCTCTGTGGCAGGACCTTGTCGGCCATCTTCCTCCTTTTCACCCTGCAAGAAGCATGGATAGGAAAAAACAAAATTTAACCCTGCAGCAATTGCAGGACATTGTGGGTCTTGCTGCCTGCCTCATCTTGGGGGCCACTGCCCAGAGCCCGGTGGTTCTTTTGGCCACTTCCAGGCATGATGCATGGGGCCAGGCTCCGGGGAGGTGTCACGGTGGCAATGCCAGCTGCGTGCCATGAGCACTGCTCAGTCTGAGGCCGGTTCCAGGCTCCTGCTGCAGCAAACGGCGCGATCCGAGGGGGCAAGTCCCCTGCCAGGGCTGCTCTAGGGGACTGGCACTTGGAGTTGCAGGAAGGGGATGAAGAAAGT
The DNA here is from genome assembly GCF_964211835.1 of Anser anser. Classification (NCBI taxonomy): domain Eukaryota; kingdom Metazoa; phylum Chordata; class Aves; order Anseriformes; family Anatidae; genus Anser; species Anser anser. The sequence continues at coordinate 6,275,952 of NC_139744.1, forward strand.
CTGTGAGAGCATCTAGAGTACATGCCCTTGGAGCGAGTGGATAAGAGATTACATCCCTGTGGGCAAGCCAAGGCAACTGCAGAGGGGGAGGTGTGGGAGCTCTACACCAGCAGGGAAAGAAACCTAGTCCCTGGGCCCATTTTGCTGTGCAGCTCCCAGAAACAAGGAGAAACACACAGGAAAATGCTGTCATCTTCTGCCCCGTTTCTTACTCAGATGTGTAGAGTCCAGCATGGGGGGAGTTTCACTTCCCTTGGCAGCACCTAAACCAGCAGGGCAGGAAATGTGGCATCAATGCTGCCATCCGGAGGTGTCCCAGGATTTGGCCACTAAGGGCTGGCAGGTCCTGGCCCACCACCCCGCAGCCAGCTGGGAGCAAGGAAGCTCGGCCGGGCCCCGCACACAGCCCTGAGCTCCCCGGCCAAGCATGGCTGATCCCACACGGCCGTGGCCTTATCCGGCTGCTGATGTCCTCGTTCAGCAGGCGAGGATGTCTCTGCCCCTCATCCTTAACCCCCAAATTGCTCTGGAGCACTAAATGGATGTGCAGCCCTGGCACAGAGACTGTGACTCCCTGTGAAGGAATCAAAAAGCCCTGCTGTGCAGCAAGGGCAGGGAGCAGGACCTGCACGTCCATTAGGACCGAGGGACCCTGAGAAACAGCCTCCAGTAATCAAGAAACCCTTGTGGAAACAGGAACAGGGAAAGCAGCCTCGTAAACAAGCAAGGAGCTGCTGGCAGAGCCCCATGGCTCAGAGACCAGCCCAAGCTGCCACACTGAGACCGCAGCCCCGCGGAGCATCCCTGCAACTTGCTGCCCCCATCAACGCTGCTTGGGAGCAGCCTGCCTCGTGCCAGGGCTGGGAATGAGCACCCAGCTACATCTGTGCCTGCCAGGAACAGCACGGCCTCCCTTGAGAAGGGGGCGAAAGACCCCAAGGAGCCGGTGCTGAAGCCAACATGCGCAGCGAGGCTTTTTGGTTACCGGTGCTCCTAGCGAGGGGAAGCCGCAGACCAAGGGATCTGTCCCCCAAACTCACCCGCCGCTACCGCTCCGCACCCCAGCGGCGAGCTCTGGCAGCTCTCCCCCTGCTGGGGGTTGAGCCGTGCTGTGGGTTTTGGCGGAGCAAAGCAACCGGGAGGCAGCGGCCGGACCCGGCAGGTCAACCCCCTGCCTCCAGCCTGGCTGCGGGTGCTCCTGCGCCACCCCTTACCCTCTCCGCTGGCTGGCCATCGGCGGCTGCGACTGAGGGGCCAGCAGACGCTTCCTGAACGGGTCCATCATCGACTGCGGCAGGCCAGGTCTCAGCGGGGAGGCTGCTCCGTACGGGGGTGCTCCGGGCGGGCCCACCTGCAGCCCCGCCATGGGCATCCGGCTGCCTGGCGGCATCCCGGGGCGCTGGTGGGGGAGAGAGGAGAGCGGGCGTTAAACTTGGGCCCTTAACCAGGGAAAGGGCGTCAGGAGCAGCAGCCTTAATTCCTCCAGGAAGAGCAAGAGGGAAGCAGGAGGAGGAGAAGGCACTGACCGCAGAGGCCTCACCCCAGGGATGGATGCAGGGCCGGGGACACCCAGTGTGCTGGCAGGCGCGGAGCCGAGCCACTGCCGTGCTCCTCCCCACGCGGAGAGGGACATCGGACCTGCGGCGGCACAGACCTGTCACCCCGGGGACCGCTGATGGCAGCATGGGTTGAGCGGCGGGTTTGTCTCCAGGGCTGGTGGCTGTTCCTCCTGGTAGCGCCCCTTCCTAACAGCCCGGTCACTAGGCCGACGTGTGGGGAGGAAGCTGAGCCCTGGGGATGGGGACGTCCCCTGCGGGCAGGGGATGGAGGCGAGGGCTCATCCCCACCAGCACTCCGGCTCCTGCCGCATCCTTTCCCCTCCGGGCACCCAGAAGGGGCATTTACAAGCCCCTTAACCACTTCTGCCAGGAGTCCTGACCTGGGGCAGCACCCGCAGCCCCTTGGCCAGCACCAGCCCTGCCAGCTCGCGGGTGCCACTGGCTCTGCCCCGCGCACAGCCCCCCAGGCCCTTGACAAACGGTCGCAGCATCCCACTGCTGCCTGTCTCTACCTGCTCCAGCACGCCTTGCCGGCGCTCTGAGCCAAAACCCTCGTGGGATCCTTTGATCCTCCAGCTCCCCACCGGTGAGGAGCTGGCGAGGCCGGGAAAGCCACCGAGCCAGCAGAGCAGCATTTCTCCCCTGCCACAGGCTCCTCGACATGCCAAGACAATCCCCGTGGCTCCTCTCCCGCCTTCGCTCCTGACCCGCATCCCGAGGACGGAATTGAGGCTTCGGTGGAGAAGAGCTAACGAAGCCGCCTCGTTATCCCGAAGGGGCCAGGAGCCCGGCAAGGAGAGCTCAGCTGCAGGCAATGCTGCGGGCTGACGAGTTGATCTACGTGCAGGTATTAATTGCAGTGCAAACCTGGTGCGAGACCACCACTGGCAGCCTGCCTGGCCTCAGCAGCCTTTTTCAGGCAGGCTCAGAGCCACGGCGGGTGGTCGGAGCCCAAACCCACTCACCTCCTTGCTGCTGTGGCTGAAAAAACAGTACATGGAAGAGCTCCAGGAGCAAGAACGGCTCTTCCTCCAGAACCACCAGCATCTCCGCAAATGCCAAACCCAGCTGGAAATCCCCAAAATACCAGCCTCGGCATCAAGAAGTGTCTCACAGCTGGAAATCCAAGCAGCAGCAGGCCAGGAAGGGGCAGGATCAGGACTGCACGCTGCGTTTCAAAAATACACACACGAAGCCTGTTGCACAACCGTACGCTGCTCTCACCTTTGCTCAGCTTGCCTTTGAAGCTGCACCTACAGCGCCACAGCTCACCAACCTGCCTGCGCTGCAAGGCAAAAGCTTTTTCCTAACAGCCCCCAGATGTTTTTCTCCCTTTGATCAGCCACATTTGGACAATGGCTCGCGACGAGCAGGACCGCACAGGCGTTTTCTGCGCGGTCCTGCTCACTGCAGCTCCTTGCCCGGGGCTGTTCAGCAGCACAGCGTGGCTACAGGAGGACCGTGCTCCGGGAACTGCGCTGACTTGCCTGCGAGGGCTTCTGAAGAACAAGCGAACCAGGAAAAGGAGCTGCGAAACTTGTAGTTAGCAAATAAGAAATAGGGAAACCCCCAGCAAAGCTGCTCAGGGCCAAGGCTACATGCAGTCACCCGTGACTGTGTCTAAGAGCCCCAGAGCCACCAGCAGCATGGAGAAGACAAATGGCCACCAAGGAAACACCTGGGTGTTTCTCTAGCACATGCAGAAGACCGTCCGCGGTGCCACAGTGAAACCAGGGCTTCACAAGTTCCCTGCATGCAGCTTGACACGGCTGCAGGACGAGGACCCGCTGCGCGAGCCCACGGCTGGGGGAGACGCTGCGGGCAGCTTTCTCGAGCAGCTCTGAGACGACACGGCCACGACCAGCTCCTGTTCCCCCGGCACTGACACCAGGCCCTGAGGTCCCTGTGCCACTCCCTGGGTCACCTTGCTGAATCCATCCCCGAAATGAGCGATACAGGGGCTGTCTGAAACGATCCGAGGTCTTCAACAGCTCCACACAGGGGTGATGTCTACCGCAAGGTCTCCCACGCATCGGTCTGCTCGCTGGGAGGCCAGAGACTGCTCAGACCCAGGGAGAGGAGAAGCTTCAGTCGGCCGGGAGAGAGGCAGCGCGAGGACGCACGGACCTGTCGTACTGAAGACTCGAACATCCCTTCCACAGACGGCCGAGAACCGTCAGCCTCAGTGAAGCTGCCCGGGGAGCGAGCCCGTTGTGGACCCGCATTTGATCATTTTGACAAGGCAGAACCCTCCGCGTATGTTTCCTTCTCTGCTTCCCCTTAAGGTTTGCAAAGAGCAGACGGAGAAGTCTCTCAGCAAAGCAGGGCAGCCTCTGCTGTGTCCAGCCGGCAGCATCTGGGGCCGCCAGCCCCCTCGCCTAAAGGCTGCGGGCTCCCGGCATGCAAACACAGCGCAGCCTTAAAAAGCTCTGGTTAAGCTGTTAAGCAGCATTACAGCCCCAGCGGGGTGAAGCCTCCAGCACCCTTCAGAAGCCCTGGAAATGAGCAGGATGCAAGAGGCTTTAAATTCAGGAAATTTTATTAGAGCAGCTCAAACTGAGACCTTCCTCCCATCCTTCCTGGCTAACGGAGCTCCGTGGAGCAGGCTCGGGGGCTCCATCCACTCCTCTTCACCCGGGGCAGCGCTCTGCTCCTGCCCCTTCCAGACACCTCCTCGTCCTCCCCTCTCTGTCCCACCACCGCCGCCTCCTCCTCCTCCTCCTCCTCCTGCCAGCGGGGCGGACAAAGGGCAAAATCTCGCAAGCTCCGCTCCAAGGAACGAGCTGGATGGCATCCAGCCCTCCCCGTGGAGAATGAGGAGAGCCATTTGGAAATGGGACAGAAAACAGCTTGTTTCTGCTCCCTGCCAAAGCTGAAAGAACGAAAGGGGCTGGCTGCAGTGCGGCGGTTCATCCCAGGTCAGCGTGCAGGCCTCTTGCATTCGGGGAGCTCTGTTTAGAGTCAGCTTCGATTGGATCTAGCGGGGGCTGGAATGCCTCTCGATGGACATTCGGGCGCATGGTAGGAGCCTCCCAGCTTGCCAAAGGCCTCTTCTCGAGGAAGGGCAGGCCAGAAATCAGATGCTGGTAGCAGAAAGGGAAAAGCGAGGGGAACAATAAACTGGAGGATGGATCTGCGAGAAGGCAGGCTCGGGAGCGAGTTGGAAGAAAAGCAGCGGTTCAGAGAACAGCTCCAGAGTCTCTCCCTGCCCTCCCTCCGAGAGCACGGATCTTCCCTGCAGCCCCCCAAGGAGGGGGAAGCTCTTCCCAGGCACGGCACAAACAAAGGGACCATCTGCGTCAAAAACAAGAGCTCGCCCGTCCCACCACGCCCCTCACCAGGAACGTGAGCGCAGCGCGCGCTCCCGAGGGCCACCACGTGAAGGACACGTGCGTGCGAGAGGGCTGATATGCCCCGAGCCCCCGCAGGCTTCCTGCGGATTCCCCAAAACACAGCCTTGAGAAGTGCTCATTAAAAACGCCAGCCGGCCGGCCCTTCCTGACGCACATCCCGTTTTGGCTCTGCGCAGAAAGGAGCGAGCGCTCCTTGCACACACTGAGGCTCGGGGAGAGAGAGCCCACGTGCATCGTCGCCTGGGGCTTTGGAAGCTGAGCCTGGAGCGGTGCCAGGGGACGGCTCTTCCTGCGAGCTCCTCCAGCTTCCCGTTGTGCCACAGGCAAAAAGCAAAATCCCGCTCGGACAGGATCCCAGCTCTGCATCGGGCTGGGCTCACAGACAGCTCGATCGCCCCAAACCACGGCTTGGGATGGCCCCGCAGCACGCCTCCGAAGGCTGCTGTGCCTCCGTTCATTCTTATCCACGAGCAAATCCCTCCTGGGAGGGCGCCAGGAAGAGCCCGGGTTAGCATCGGCAGCGACCTTCAGCAGGAAGGCGTTACTGCCGCCGGGGCGCCGCTGCGCACCGTGAGCTCTCGCACAGCGCCTCGCTCCCAGCCAGCCCCGAGCCACGGGCAGGCCGCTGCACGGGGGCAGCTCGCGATTCTCTGAAGACCGGCCGCGTTTCAGGAGTCGGAGTCTCCGCTAAAAACTTGCGGGCGAGGAAGCAGTAAATTAAAGGAAGAACGGCAAAGCGACAGGCGACAACGCTGAGCAGACTGAGGACGCGTGCTGGCAACGCTTCAAGCACCAGCCGAGATATTCGGGTCCTGACAAACCTGCCTGCCTGGGACCTCATATCCGCAGCCACAGATGTTCCAGGTCAGAGGCTCCGGCTGCCCCACCGCGAGCCATGGGGGCTGCGCCGCTCGTGTCAGGACCCAGGCAGCAGCTCCGCTGCCCTCGGCACGAGCATGCCGGGCTTGTGCACTGCGCCACGCGGGCTCGGGGGGAAAGGCCACGTTAGTGAAGTTTCCTCCGCAGCTTCCACGCTACAGGGACCTGGCGGGCATACAGAAGCGATGCGCGAGTTACGGCCCGGGACCTTCACCTCGTGCCGACGTGCTGCGTTCGCCCTCCCTGCAGAGCAGTACGATGAGGGTGGGACGGGGGGAGGAGGCGGCGAGAAGAGCAACCCGAAGAAAAGAGACCGCAGCAGGCGGAGAAAGGAGAAGGCAAGGGATTTAAATGATAACACAGGTGTTAACGCAAGCAGGAACAAGGAAGAAAGGTGTTTGGTTCCCACTTGAAAGAGAAACTGCGGTAGCCTCGGTAAGGCAGCACAGAGGCACCCATGGGAAGAGCAGTGCCTGGCACAAAACGCTGCCCAGATGTCCAGGGAACGGCGCCGAGAGCCCCCGAGCGGAGGAAGACGGAGCAAGGGCCTTCGGCACCAAGTTCTGGAGATGCTTCCCACCGAGCAGAACCTCACTGCCATGTTTCCACCAGAGAAACAAAGGGTGCTCCGGCCTCTGTGGTTGCCCGCCTCCCTCTTGCCCCGAGAGGAGAGCATTTCTCTGCTTTGTATCATCGCTTCAATTAACTGGATGCTCAGCCTCTGATGAAACCTGCCTTGGAAACCGTCTCCCCCGGGAAGGGTGGGTCACGCAGCCGGGCACGAGGCCGGTCCCTGCTTTGTGTCGCAGCTCCAGCCCCAGCCATCGTGCCCGAGCTGCCTCCGAGCCAGCCCCGCTCACCCAACGAGCTGGAAGCCCGCTTTCCTCCTCCCCAGCGTGGATCCAGTGGATCTGCACCAGGGCAGAAGGATGTGCAGACGGCGAGCCCCAAGCCCTGCCCTGGCCATCCAGAGCCCCACTCCACGAGGAGTCAGAGCAGCTGAGCCTCCTGGTTCCTCCGAAATCACTTCGTTAGCAGTTGTTTGGATTGCAACAGCCTTTCCGTCCCATGGAAATGGGATTCCTTCCTGTCAACAAGCGCCAGTGAAACCCTTTTAACGTGGCACTTCACTAACTCTGCTTTTTGCCGCTGATCCGAGCCAGCAAAGCAAAAGCACAGGCAAACTTCAAGGCCAGAGCCCCATTTTGCACAACCCTTTCCCCACTGCACGACCCGTGTTAAAGAACTGTGTCACGGAGCCAAGCCTGCTCCCTGCCGCAGCGTCAATCTCATGTCTCGGGAGAAACCTCCCGAGCCTGAAACTTGCACCACAATAAACAGAAGAAACTCCCATTGAATTTACACAGACCTGCGCGCCGTGATGCGGGCATCTGCCACCGAGCAGCTGATCGCCCGTTCCCTGAGCACGCTCCTGAAAATCCCTCTCCTTTCTGCTCTGGAAGCATCAGCTCCCACTGGTGCCAGAGGGAGTTGTCCTCTTGAATTCCCTCCTTGAGCTGCTGGTGAATAACCAGATGCGCAAGGATGTCAGAGGATTAGCATATGTTTAATAATCCACTGATTAAGGAGCCCCTAAGCGCTCACTGGCATAGATGAGGGCTGTTGTGTTTTCTAGTGGCCAAACAATGGACAAAGTTCTTCGTTACACCAGGGCATAACGGAGCAGAAGGGGCCTGAGTCACTCGCTACCCCCCGAGAGGTCCCGCGGGCACGGCAGGGCTGACCGCTCAGCGGGGAGGAGCTGCTTTCCACCGCCTGGAAATTGCAAAACAAAGGCCAGACCGTATTGATTAGACCCGCTCTCCCCTCCCGCTGCAAGACCGCCAGCGAGCAGCCGGCCAGACACAGCCCACGGCCAGACACAGCCCACGCTGCTCGCTGCCGCCCCGCGCCGTGTGGACTGAGCGAAGGCTGCAGCACGGTGCCATATGCTCGGTCCCACCCTACCCCATCCACACGCTCCCGGCACCTGCTCCAAGCACGGCGTTTTGGCCGGCGCGGGGGGAAAACGAGCATATGTTCTCCTGTTTACCCGCAGCGGAGCAGCGAGCGATGCCCGGCCGGATTTTGCACCCTGCTGCAGGGCAAACCCTCAGGATCCCGCCCGGCCCTCGAGCCTTTGAGTCGAGTTACAGCCGATGCACGCCCGGATCGGTCTTGGCTGCGCCGTCTCAGTTTTCACTTCTGGGCTTTTTGGCTTCCCGGGTCGTTTCCTCGTTTTCTATTAGCCAGGTTTACAAGTTGGAAATTCCCTCGGCTTCATCGATCTCTTAAGTTTTAATTCGCGCAAACAACGCGGCAGCACTGGGGGAGGCGATCGGCGGTGGTTGAGAACACGTTGCACAACCGGGCGCCTCCATTTCCAGCCCGTCTGCAAGACGGTGCTTTGCACCAGAACCAAAATAATCGCCCCGCGTGCACGAGCGACCCAACAGGCGAGCTGCACGCACAGGGGGAGGCCGCAAGCGAGCGTCAGACAAAATCCCTCTCTTACAAAACACTTGCAGGCAGAAGAAAGAGCAGTTTTTGTGGCTTCTCCGGGACTGCTGATCGGATTTCCTTTCCCGGCCCTTGCCTGTCCCCATTCTTCCCCCTAATATCTGCAAGCACCTGCATCGCCGTCTCTCCAGCTTCTTCCTGAAGACACGCGGCTGAAGTTTTAAACGGTTGCCTCTAAGTTTGCAAAGGATGCGGGCGAATGGGTTTCGGGGCATGAGACGTGCAACGGTGGCCGGGCTGCGAAGGCAGAGCCGCGCGCAGAGCGTCCTGCAGCGGCTCGCGCCTCCCCGCTGGGTTTTCTCCCATCGCCAGCGGCCCCCCGAGGGTGCCCGACGAGGACCCCCCCCGGCCCCAAACGCTGCTGTAGGGCCGATCGCTTTGCCTCCTGCAACTTTTACGGGAATTTCCAAGCGCTCACGGCGGAGGCACGAGCAGGCGCTTCGGAGGACGCGGGCCTGGCAAACCTGCAGCCCCCCCGAGGCGCCTCGGGCTTTTTTTTGGGGCCCGGGGGTGCCACCTGCCCTGAGCCGAGCCCGCGGGGGCTCCGCTGGGGGGGCTCGGGCTGCGTCCGCCCCACGGGAAGGGCCCCAACGGCCGGGCTGGGTGCCGGGGGGGGGCCTACGGGGTTCGAAGCTCCAGGACTGCCCCCCCCGGCCCAGCGACGGCTCATGAGGCCTCCAAGACCCCATAACACCCCCCCGGCCCCAACGCCCTCAGGGCCCCCCCGGAGACCCCTCACTTAGGGCCCCCCGAGACCCCTCCGGGCCCCCCCGAGCCCTCCCGTCCCGACCCCAGCCCCCCTCAGGACCCCCCCGCCCCGGCCTTAGCCCCCCTCAGGACCCCTCCCGGCCCGAGCACCCCTCAGCCCCCTCCCCCCCCGGTCCCCCGGCCCCCCCACCTGGTACTGCGCGGCCGCGGGCCCCATGGGCCGGTAGCCCGGAGCCGCAGCGGTTGCCGGAGCCGGGCTGGGGCCTCTCATGATGCCGGGCCCGGGCCCGGGGGGCGGCGGGGCGGCGGGGGCGGCGGGCGGCAGGGGGCTGAGCGGGAAGGCGCCGCGGGCGGCCATGGCGGGGCCGGGCGGGCGGGGGGGGGGGGGCGGGGGGGGGCGGCCCCGCCCGCGCTGCGATCGGAAGCGGCGGCGGCGGCGGCCGGGGCTGGAGGCAGCGCGCGGCACCCGCAGGCTCCGCCCCCCGCGCAGGCCGCGCCCCCTCGCCCGTAGCCCCGCCCCCGAGGGCAGGGCTCCGGCCCGGCAGGGCGGGCAGGCGTGGGGGGGTGCGGGGGGGTGTGAGTGTGTGTGTACGTGTGTGTGTGTGTACGTGTGTGTGTGTGTGTGTACATGTGTGTGTGTGTACGTGTGTGTGTGTGTGTACGTGTGTGTGTGTGTGGGTGTGTACATGTGTGTGTGTGTGTACGTGTGTGTGTGTGTACGTGTGTGTGTGTGTACATGTGTGTGTGTACATGTGTGTGCATGCATGTGTGTGTCCATACATGTGTGTGCATGGGTGTGCGTGTGTGTCAGTGTGTGCGTCGTGTATATGTGCGTGTGTACGTGTGTGTGCAAGTGTACATGTTTGTGTGCATGTGCGTACATGCGTGTACGATGTACGTGTGTGTACGATGTACGTGTGTGTACATGTGTGTGTATGTGTGTACATGTGTGTAAATGTGTGTGAGTGTGTTTGCGTGTGTGTACATGTGTGTACGTGTGTGTGTGTGCATGCATGTGTGTGTGGGGTGTGCACGTGTGAGTGTACGTGTGTATGCAAGTGTACATGTATGTGTGCATGTGTGCATATGTGTGTGCGTGTACATGTGTATGTGTGTACATGTGTGTGTACATGTGCGTGTGCATGCATGTGCATGGGTGTGTGTGTGTTTGAGTGTGTGTGTGCAGGTGTACATGTATGTGTGCATGTGTGCATATGTGCGTACGATGTACGTGTGTACAATGCACGTGTGTACATGTGTGTGTACATGTGTGAGCGTGTTTGTATGTGTGTACATGTGTGTGTACGTGTGTGTGAGTGTGTTCATTGCTGTCCACCAGTGCATGCATGTGCATGTGTGTGTGCACATGTGTGCATGCCTACGCATGTGTTTGTGTGTGGGGGGGTGCGTACAGACGTGGGGGTGAGGGCACGTGCGTGTGTGTCAGTGTGCGCGTGCGCAGCCCGGGCGTGACAAAGGCTTTGTGCGGCGCTGGGCACTGAGCGACCCCGGGCACAGCCACGCGGGCGAGAGCCGCGCAGCGCAAGGCCTGCAGCACCGGGGCCTGCGGTGCCCTCCTGGCCCTCCGGCCGCATCCCTTTTGGCCCACACGGGGTGTGGCGGGGAGGGCAGCGGCCAGGCCATCCCCCAGATGGGATGCGAAAGGCTTTTTATCTTCTAGCACTGGATTGGGAGTAATAAAGTGGATGTTTAACAGACCTTCAGCTGGAACTGCAAGTGAAAATGGGCACCCTGAGGGGGACGGGGCCCTCTGGCAGCTCCGGCATGCTGTGACGGGCCTCATAACAGGGTGGCCGAAAAATCCCAGTGTTCACATAGGGGTGTTCGTTGTTTCCTGTTTCTCTTTTCCATCCCATGCTGCGAGGCTGCTGCTCGTCGCTGCCCTGCAGCTTGTGGGGTCAGGGCTGGCCCTGAGCTGCTTTGTGGCCGTGCCGTGAGGAGTCCCTGGAGGGGCTCAGATGGGGAGATGTGGAAACGCTGCCAAGTGCCCTGCTGTGGGTCTGCTTACCCAGAAATCAGGCCCCACAAGCAGGGTGTCCCCTTTGAGCTTTGCTTCATGAGCACTAGATGGAGCAAAGCACCAAAAAAGTGAATTTTCCTGTTAAATTACATCTCCCACATCACTGCTATTTGAGTCAGTCCTGGTGGTAGACCCCCACGTCTGGAAGAAATGGGGATGAAAGGAGGTTTGGGGGCACTTTGTGCTCCCTGCTTGGGGCTATCCTTGCCTGGGTCTCGCTCTGCCTCCCTGCCTGCATGCTTCCACCGCATGCACCATTATTAAAATCCGTGTCTTCCCTTTGGAAGGGCTGACACTTCATTAAGCAGAACATGAAGCCCTGCTCCAGTGGCAATTATAGAGCCGCTAATAACCCTTAATGAAATCCCATGAAAGGCTGAAATACCAATCGACACAAACCACATTAGTTCTCTGAAACGAACCCCGCGTTTATCAGCAGTGACGCGTGGAGCCAAGCCATGCTCAGGGACTGTGCCCCCTGCCTGGGAGCTCTCCCCCCGTGACACCCCCTCTGGGCCGGCTTCGTAACCTCGGTGCGGATTGGGTCACTGTCCGCCATCCCACTAAGTCTGCCACCAGCCTTTGGGGAGGTTTTCCAGGATTTCACGGCAATTCAGGTGCCACATAGTCCCAGTCATAGAATCATAGAATATCCCGAGTTGGAAGGGACCCGTAAGGATCATCGAGCCCAACTCCTGGCACCACGCAGGTCTACCCCAAAATTCAGACCATGTGACTAAGTGCACAGTCCAAATGCTTCTTAAACTCCAACAGGCTTGGTGCCGTGACTACTTCACTGGGGAGCCTGTTCCAGTGGGCGACCACCCTCTCGGTGAAGAACCTCTTCCTGATATCCAGCCTAAACCTCCCCTGCCTCAGCTTGACACCATTCCCGCGGGTCCTGTCACTGGTGACTAAAGAGAACAGATCGGCGCCTGCCCCTCCACTCCCCCTCGTGAGGAAGCTGTAGGCCGTGATGAGCTCTCCCCTCAGCCTCCTCTTCTCCAGGCTGAACAGGCCCAATGACCTCAGCCGCTCCTCATATGTCTTCCCCTCTAGGCCGTTCACCATCTTTGTCACCCTCCTCTGGACACTCTCCAACAGTTTTACATCCTTTTTGTACTGCGGTGCCCAGAACTGCACAGCGTCCATTTGGTGAAGGCACTGGGAGCAGTAAGAATGATGCTGAGTTTCCCCTCCAGCACCTTCAGCAGTGTCCAGGCACTGGGACACATCAAAATGGCAAAACCCATCTGAAGGTGACAGTGAAGCCTCTTTTTATCTCTGTTATCAGTGAAGAGCTTCCTGCCAGCACACTCCTTCACAGAAATAGGTCAGCAGAGGATCCTTTCAGCCCTTTCCCTCTCCTACAGGGCTTGACCTCAGCGGGACTTTGTCATGGTCTCGTTTCTGGTGGCTTCTTAGCTCAATGGGATGGCAGCAATGCTGGGTTTTAATTTTCCTCCCTTGTTTCACAATGGGCCACACTGGGCACCAGTTTCCTTTCTCATAGGAATGCCATGCTCCAGGGCTCAGAGCTGCTTTTCCTGCTCATTGGTAGGAAGGAAACCAGAGACAGAAACATCACCTCTTTTTTTTTTTTTTTTGTCTTTTTTTTTTTTCCTTTGCTGAAATGTAAGAGATGCCACTAAAACCAAATAAACTTGGGGAAATAAGGTAGATAAACAAAAGGCTTACAATGAAGAAATGCCAGCACAACAGCAATTTAATTTGCCTGCACGTGTGCTCTGCAATGCAGTCAGTAGGTACAAGGCGTCCTGCCGTGATGCTGCAGGGCCCTTGCACAAACTATGGGCTTGCGGGGAGAGAAGGCGAGGATTGGGAGGATTACAGCTTTATTGCTTTTCCAGCGCATTTTTTGTTCCTGTTGTTTTACCGTGAGCACACAGAAATCCCCAGGGCTTGGAGCTGAGCACGGCCAGCTGAATGACCTTCTGCAAGTTGCTCCTTTTCCCTTTTTCTCACACCTTTTCCACACGGTTGCGGTGGTAAATGCTCCATCCCAGCCGGCCTGGTGCCCCCTCTATGGGGCAGAGGCTGCTGATGCATCACGGCCTTGCTAAGCAGAGCCAGGCTGCACGGGAACATCTCCTGGGGGTTTCCAGGCCCACGGTGGGTGCACTTTGCAATCATTTTATTGCTTGAGAGATCCTGCAGCTTGATCGCTGCTTCCCTGCTTCAATTCATCTCCAGGGGGAAAATCCTGCTTTCCTTTTCCCCTTAGTGCTGAGAGCCTGGAGGTGCCAGGGGAGCTGATGGGACACGGGGTGCTCGCAGCAAGCTCTGCTCAGGGAGCTGATAAGGAGCCCACTGGGCTTTGGGCAAACTCCGGTACCCTCCCAGCACCACGCCACCTCCTCTCATTACTCTGACACTAGTTTGATTTCCCCCTGTGACATTTTCCGAGGTGTGGAAGCCCCAACATTTACTTTGCTGGAGTTCCTCTTCAAATTTTGAACTTTTCCACTAACCCACCAGGTGCCAGATCATTAGCACAGGGTCAAAGCGCAGAGGATGCTGATTAAAAGACCTTCTCCTTGCCGACTAGGAGCAAATGTAATTATCCCAGCTTCTTTTCCTATCATGTGGCACAAACTGATGCCTAATTAGTGAGGCCCTGTTCATCAGCACAGACGAGGCTTGGTGCTGCTCTGGACGGGCTGCCTGTTAGCGCAGACTGCAGGGAACTTCCTCTCTGGATGAAAAGTCAGGAGCATCTTTTGCATATCTTTCAATTAAACCTCCCTGTCTGGAGGTCAGCACAGTCCCTTGAGGCAGATACGATTAACATATAAATTGCAAATCCATGCCAGTGGCCAATTTGTGCTTTTGGGGATGGAAGTGAGATATTTAGCTTATCACAGTCACACTCTTGGGAGATGGAAAGACAGGCAGGGGTGGCGGAGGAAGGCAGCAGGGAGAAATATCATTCGGTGAGCAGCCTTGGTTGTGTCAAAGAAAGGCCAAGATGACTGCACAAGTCTGTAAAAATATCCAGATTTTGCAAATTCTACCAGTTACGTTTTATTTCTTGGGGGACTGAAGCAGTTTGTCGGGTACAAGCCATAGACCCGGTCTGGACTGATGACCAAGGGCCCTTTGTGTGGGTATCCCGCAAGTGGGACACGAACACGAGCTCTGGTGAAGCAGCAAGGCTGTGCAGGCTGACATCCCCAGGCTGACATCTCCTGCAAATGGAGAACCTGCCTTTGCTTGACCAGGAGGAAAAGGAGTCTTCCAAGCCCAGCAGTTTTTTTTTTTTTTTTTAAAAAAAGTTCAGCCCACTGAGATTTGAGCTCCAACACAAGAAACAGCCCCTGCCCAGCTTACGAGGAGGTCCTACCTTTGGGACACCTTGTGAAGACCACTTTGGACCTTCTCCTTGGCCACCTCCCGCAGGTGTAGGTCTCCCAGCTGGGAGCCTGAGGCTCTCATCTCTCCCTGGTGTGGTGGTTTTTGAAGTCCTAAGCTGGGTGTCACCACTCAACCTCCCTTCTCTTGCCACGGAGAGGAGCTGGAACAGCTCAGCCAGATAAAGGGCTGACTTTGCTGAGAAGGGTCCCCTTGCTAGGATGGAGTGGCAAACCCTGCTCTCAGGGCTGCAGACCTTGTTTTCACACCTTGTGCTTTCTTCCAGCATTAGCAATCCTCTGCTTCATCTGATCTGGACCTGAGCTGACGACTTCCAACCTGAGCTGAGGAGCAGGGAGCTCACTGCTTCCTCACTGAGAGCTCCTGGGACTGAAGCAGAAGAGGGAGATGTGGATGGAGGATGAATGACAACAACTAAATCATTCTTCCAAGCTGATTAGTGCAGAGCATGTTGGAGTCAGGCTTGAGAGAGCTGGAAAAAATGAAGGAAAAGGTTCCAGCTAAGGGATGGTTTTCTTATCTTTCAGCATTGCTTTTCACAACCTCCAGAGGTTCCCCAGCTCCCGTCATGTGGCAGGGTTGGAGACAGTGGCCGCAGCATTTCCCAGCCTGCAGGGATATTTGTAGAGGGAGGAGAAAGTTTTGCATAAACCTCTGGGCAGATCTCTGCTGTTTGGGTGGCGTACAGGTCGTGTCTGTCAAAAAAATGACAGAAACCACAACTGGGCTGGATCCCACATCTTCCACCACATCACCGTATGTGCAAGAAGAAGCCAAAGAGAGGGGCCACAGCCCTCTCCCACCATGCATGGGATCACGCCGTCACCAGGTAAAGACCCTGCGGGGCTACATCTCACCCGCAGCCTCCAGCCATGTGCATCTTGCAGGCGGCTGGGTACGAGCCTGCTCTGTCCCGCTCTGAGCCCTGCCATTTGTTCGTTAGGGATGATTTCCCCTCCTGGCTGTAGGACCACGGGCTTCGTGGTGCCCCTCTACATCTCAGGGCTCCACAGCCTGAGCTGGCTGCTGCTGGAAGTCTCCCAGCCATGCAGGTGCTGTGGCAAGCAGGCTCAAAGGTCACCAACCCCCCCACCCAAGCAGGTATGTTTCTCATTTTGGAAAGAAACCTTTCTTTTTAGGTGATTCTCGAGCTGGCTGCTGCAAAATCTCCATCTAGCCATGAGTGCCTGTAAGCACATGCCTGCCCCAATCCATCCCAGCTCCATCTGCGTCCAGCCCTGACACAGCCCTGCCCACAACACACACGGTCAGGATTTGAGTTATCAGCCAGGGAACCAGGTTTTAAATTATTTACCTGTGCAGGGAAGGCTTCCTTGTCAGGAGGGGTTTAAACCGATGCTGGGAAGATGACTCCAGTTTAACCTTCTCCGGGCTGTAATGAGATTTAATTTGTCATCTCACCGCGGCATCGTTGTTCAGTGAATGTAAGCTTTCAGGCTGACTCTGGAGCCTGTCAAACTCCATCCCTGCTAAAGGGTTTTGTGATGGGCTTGGGATGGGTCGCGCTGCCTGGAGGCTGGGGACAGTTGCTCTTGGTCCCCTCTGTCCGCGTGCGTTGGGTGGCAAAGGCTGGGCTCGGCAGGCAGCTCAGCCACGTGGCACTTGGTACTGTGGGATGGAGCTGGCACAAATCCCTTGTTTTGCGGCACGTCTCAGCCAAGAAGCTTTGAGAGTATCGGCTTAAAACCACTTGTTAATGCTGAAAATTTCAGATACCCAGAGCTGGGAAGCTGCACCCCTGCTGGCAGGTGAGCCAGGTCCCCCAGCAGAGCTCCAGCATCATTTCCAGCCCCATCACTTCCCCCCATGCCGCTCCAGCAGCGACGGGCTGCCCCACTGTGCTCCGTCTGCACAGGCAGTGACCCCAAGCCACCCTCACCTTCCTAGGCACCTGGTATTTAAACAGATTAAATCTCTCTCTCTCTCTCTCTCTCTCCTTTTTTTCCCCCTCTTTCTTTTCATTTTTATCCCTTCACGGGATAGCATTAGGTCAGGAGCATGCCAGAGGTGCCGATCCCAGTGGAAAACCTCCCCTCTTCCCCAAACCACCCGTTGCCACTGGAGGGACTTCGCATCAGCATCAGCCCCTCCATAAACGCTTCGTGCTTGGGCACAAGAGGGCACTGAAACACCACCACGATGGGATGGTTTATGAATGCAAATGGTGCTGCCGCAGCCATAAAAACCCTTCTGCACCTTCCTTGGCTGCGGACGGGGGGGGGGGGTGAGGAGGATGGTCCTGTCCTGCACCCTGACGTGCATGCCCATGTTGCATCCTTACCATTAAACTGCATCATTTTAGGAGCCAACACTTCCTCCTGTGTGAGCAGAGCTGTATTTCTGGGCCTCGGACACCATCGCTTCCTGGGACACCCAGCAAAGCAAGAGCAACAAAATCCCTTCTGCTTCGTTCTTGCTCAACTCAAACACCTGCTCTGTGCTTGCAAAACCAAAGAGCACCTTCGTCTGCTGGGGCTGGAGCAGGTGGAAATCACCCATCTGTGCTCTGCAAACCAAAGAGCGCTTAATTGATATTAATCTAATCAATGCAAATCATATTAGCTCTCCTGGAAACACTGGGTCTTTACCAATAGCAGCACTGACTATTCTATATAAATCAAATTTACCAGCCTATAAACATTAGCACATCCCACAGACATATTCACCCTCATAAAAACATCAATTGCTGCCTGACTATATTAGTGGAAATAAATTACAGAACTTTATCTCTCTGCCACGATTATGGGCAAAACCACATAAAAGAGACACTTGGAAGACGCTTTTGTGTCGATTGTTACAGAAGCTGCTGATGCTGTTCTGCTTCTTCAAACCACTATGAATTGCATATAATTAAGGGATTTGAAAACCTTTGATGACTAAACAATAAAAATGCCCCCTCTGCAAACCCTGAAGCACCTGTGTGAGCAATTTTGTGCAGGTGAGGAGAATAAAACCAACTTACTAAGCATCTCACGTTGGAAGGGGAGCATAGGATAGGTTCTTTTATGCTGCTCCTCCAGTGAAGGATGAACAGGAGAAAATGTCTGATTGGGGGGGGGGGAGAGAGTTTGTGCCATTCAGCTCCTCAGAAAGATGGCTGTGAGTTGACTTTATTTCAGTGTGAGCATCACTAGAGCAGCAAAGTGTCCAGTGGAGAGAGACACAGGAGGGAACCGGATGAGAAACAAGGCTTGTGCTTCAAGCAGGCAGGGTGATTAACCATGTGAGCAAACCTCTTAGGGAAGGGGTGGGTTTTCCTGCGGAGACTCGATGGTTTTCAGAGAGATGTTTCATTCCCATGTGAATTATTGGGGAACTGGGGGAGATGGAGTGGCCTGAGCTGCCAAGAAGGTTGGGCCCAATGACTGAACATCGGATGCTCCTGTGAACCTGTGGCCGGAGGAACGAAGGGTTACGTGGGGAATTGAAGCCTTCAAAGCCACGGGATGTGTCTGCAGGTGTCCCCATGCAAGGGACAAGCTGTACCTTTCCCAGACCCTCCAGGGTACCCATGGGTCTCAA
The DNA here is from genome assembly GCF_964211835.1 of Anser anser. Lineage (NCBI taxonomy): Eukaryota > Metazoa > Chordata > Aves > Anseriformes > Anatidae > Anser > Anser anser. The sequence continues at coordinate 6,293,948 of NC_139744.1, forward strand.
ACCACATTTCTCTCACCACCTCCTTTGCCTGATCCTTCTTCCCTCCTTGGTGCTGGTACCCAGGCTGGTTTAATGTGCTCTGCAGCAGATGAGCCTGGGGACACCTTCTCCTTAAGTGCTGACCAGCTTGTTGGCTTCTCTGCTAGTTTCCCACCCCGTAGGGTGTTGCTGGCTGTCCCGTGTCTGTCTTTCCTTCCTGAGCAGGGTTTTGTCTTGCGTTTTATCCCATATTCAGGCTGGGTGACAGCGCGGTGCTTGCTCCCATCAGGCGGGAGTTAGAACAGGTCTCCCATTTTTCTGCACCTCTCTGCTCTTTTTATGGAGGCCCTATCCTCCCAGGCTGTCTCAGGTACGCGGCAGTCCCGTTACCATAGTAATGTCTCGCCGTCTTGCAGCCTTCAGCGCTCGCATCCCGATAACGGCCCTGCACAGGAGAGCAGTGCTGCTGTCCCCCTGATGCTCGCAGTGGAGGTGGGCACTGGGACAAAAAAAACTTGAGTGAGAGGTGGGGACCGAGCAGCCCCTGGAAGTCTCGCAGACCTGGTGTGGTTGCCCAGGTGGTGGCTAAGTGGCCGGGTCCACTGGGGACCTTCCCTGGCTGCTCATCTTCACCCTGTCTTGGGTCTCTCAGCTGTCCCTGCCGCTTACCGCCTTGTCATTTCTCCCTGTGCTCGGTGACAAGAAGTGATTAAGGGGTTTAATAATTTGGATTTCTGCCTTGCTTCTGTCCAAGGCTGTTCAAAGAACAACAAAGTGACTCCAGTACGATTATGGCAGAGTACAAGCGCCCGGGGACGTTTCCTTTGGCAGCGCATCCCTTGCTGTGCTAATAACCACGAGGGCAGTGACGCCTCCCTGGGGCACGTCTCTGAGTACCCAGGGTGGGCTCCTCCTGGGCACGTATAAAGGCTGCACAGCCGTTTGCAGTGGATTTTTGATGTGCTTTCCTTTGGGTGAATGCAAAATAGATGCATGTGCCTGACAGCTGGGCTATAGAGCCCTTGGTGCTTTGTAGGTTATTCATTGACAGGGCCGGCGTTTAGTGCAGGAGCCTGGCTCCAGCCCAGCCTGCTGGGGCTTGCTGTGATGTCTTAATGCTGTACCTGCCCTCTGGCAAAGAAAGCACAGAAACCTGATGCTGTAGGGCTGCCGGAGGGGCAGGGAAGCTGGCTCCGGGTTGGAGGCAACAGTCTTTGTTTGGAGTGGCTGGGAGCTTGGCTTTCCAGTAAAAGTGAGAGTTTGGTGCTCAAAACCGGGGTGTGGGGGGGAACCCTCTGTGGCAATGTGATGCCAGGACGAGTCTTCAGCAGGTCTGAGATCACAGCTCAGGGCCTCCAAGGGGGTGCAATCACCCTGTTATGGTGCCACATTGCCCATTCCACCAGCCTGGATTTGCCTGGATCTGCACCCAAATGTGTGGTCAGCCTGCAAAAGCTGGTTCCCCCCTAACGTGCAGCTGGGGCAAATGCTGGCATAGATGAGCTTTGGAAGGCTCCTGTCTATGTGCAGTCCAGCAGATCCCTCCAGCCGAGCCCTTCTCCATCAGTCGACGGGAATGGGATGCTGCTGGGTCTTTATCCCAAAGCCAACACCCCCTTGCAGCACCCAGAACCCCGCCACATGCTTTGGTCTAACACTGACTAATTACTGGAGCAGTTTCCAGCTTGGACAGCTAGGAACAACATAAATCCTTCTGTGGAGGCTGGACTTCATGGGCAGAATGGAAAAAGTAGGAGGCAGCCAACAGTGGGGTCTGACCTGCCTGTCCAACTGGCACTGGTTGGACGTCCCGACAACTCTAACCGACTTACTGCTGGTTCTGCAAATTGTCCTATTAATGACAGTTCCAACTCCAGGGTGTGCAAATTATCCGGCTAATGACACTTCCAGATGCACTGAGTGCCTTGGCTTGTTCAGAGCCAGGTGGGAAGTCAGGGAAAGCTGAAAGGTGAGGAGCAAGAGCAGGATGGGATGCCACCATCTCGCTGGCAACTGCTTGGCTGGACCCTTGTCTGGGAGGTTGTCCCCCGTGTCCTGCTGTCACCGTGCCTGGCGCTGCTGCTGCTGGTTCACGCTGCTGCTCCTCCTCCTGGGTGTAGGTGCAGGATGGGCTCTCCCCATGGAGCAGGAGCGAACATGGACCTTCCTCCCCAAGTGTCCATGCACAGGGATGCTCGGGGACAAGGAGCAATGTGCAGAGGGGATGAGCCCATTCTCTGCAGTGTGACAGTGTGAAAGCTGATGTAGAAACCAAAGAGAGGGCATCTGGTCTCCACTGATTTAATTAATTAATTAATTAAATTTTTTTTTTTTTTTGCAAGGAGGGGGCTGTGGGACAGGGGGGTGCTTTCTGAGCCACCTGGGTTTGCTGGACCTGAGTCCTGTCCACCAGCACTGCAGCAGCTGCTTGCGCAGCTCCTGGGCTGAGGGATGCAAATAGCTTTGGTATGTCAGAAAAGGCTAATGACTGCTTAATTGGACTCCTCTGCATGCTACCTGCATGTTAGCAGCTGGTTTGGCTCATGACCAAGGCAATCCGGGCTCATGGAAGCTGTTGTTCCCATGCTAGCTCTGAATGAAAGTATTTCCCTGGCTGACTCCGGTGCTTTGGTGGCTTGGGTTTATCTGAAACCAAAATGAATCACCCTTTAGAGCAGCGGGTGATGTGATAAGCAATTAATAACTCAGCCACAGCATCTTAAAAAACACTTTCCTTGCTGGCGTGCCAGCATTTTGGCAAGCCTCAGGACATGGGGTCATGAGGACAGCAGTGTCTCATCTCTGCTGGTTGATGTTCAGTGGGGGGCGAGGGGATGCCTGAGCTGCCCACTACACGTGGGATAGCTAGGTTGAGGATTCAAGCATGTTTCTTGCTTTCTGGCTCCAGGATTTATTATTTTCTCTGAAGCTGAACAATTTTATCAGGAGCTGCACAGCAGTATCCCCTGGTTTTGTGTCTGGTGTCTTCGTGAGTGATGGACTGAGAGCATCCAGGCAGAGGGAGCGATGAAAACCTCTCCCCGCGCACACCAACAAAGTGCCCCCACCACGGCGGGACCTGGGACCTCTCGTCACTGAACTCCATCAAACTGCAGAGCAGTGTGAGGGCTGGTGGAGGTCCTACAGCTTTTGTGGTGATTCTTCATCGAACAGAGAAGAGCAGCCCAAATTAAAGCCTTGCCCAAGAGGAAAATGGGCAGAACCTGGCCGTTAGATTGGGAGTTTGGAAGCAGCCAGTCGGCCAAGGAGCAAGGTGTTGGCCTCTTCTACAGGACATAGGAAGGAGCTGGTGTTACTGTGGGATGCAGATTTAAGGCACTGAGCACAACAATTCATGAGAAATCAGACTCTCTCTTAATTCCACAGTTCACAGTTTTTTTTGTTGTTTGTTTTTTTCCCTTTGGTATAACTCTGGATTTTCTTATTATCTGCCTAAAATGGTGATCCCTTTCTAAATGCTGCCAGATGATAGATGATGGCAATGAGTTCCAGAGGCCAAGTGTGTCATGCCATTATGGGTTTCTCTAGTGAATTTTGCTTAGCTGTTTCAATCCCTTGCTCATGGTATGGAGCTTCAGAAGAGCATGATCCTTCCTTTGGTGCAGAAAGAAACCCGATGATGGAGCTGCCCACCAGGAAGTCATGCTCAAGGTGGTCCTGAGCACTTCTTCACCCACTGATATGTCTTCAGCTACGTCCAACCATAGCTTTAAAGCATCCATAATTAATACCTCTGCTAAAGACAAACAGTGTTCAGGAAGATTTATCACTTCTTCTCTTGTAATTACCTGTCAAAATTAAAATAATGGCCTTTTAGAAGGAATGGAGAGTTTTTTTCTTTAATTAAGTATGCAGCTTGTCATGCAAAATCAAGGTCATCAAGAGAGAGATGCAGATGACTGCCCCACTGGCGCGGCTCTTCTCACAGCCCAGCACATCCCCTTGGGGGAAGAGTGGGGAAAGCCATCTGAGGAAAGCAGAGTGCATTTACTCGAGCATCTAGGTCCTGGTGGACCTTAAGGAGCTGAAATGATGTTTTATATGTGTATATTCTCTGCGCTAGAGGACCATCAGCCTGTGCACTCTGGACAAGGATGCTTAGAGGAATCTGTCCTGGGCCAGTCTGTGCAGGCACAGACGGAGACACGGTTACTACCCCCAGGCGTGGCTTTGTCAGCAGAAGCATTGCGAGAGCTGTTGTCGCATCCAGCAGGCAAATCCCCCCGTACAGGTGGGCAGCACTGCTCTCAGGGAGGTGTGAAACAATCTCCAGTTGCAGCTACTCCCAGCGGAACCCTGTGGGGCACAAGGGACTAGGACAGAGGCTGTCAGCACGGCAAGGACGCTGCTTTTCGATCGGGACCTCAGCATCCCTGTGCTTTAAGATGCTCTTCTCTGGGGAGCCGGTGAGCTGGTTGTGCAGGCTTATTTCCCTCTGATAACAGACTCTATTAGCATGAAGTATTGCTTTCAGTGCTCCGGTGAAAAATGTTAGCTTTCTTCGTGAGAGGTATCTATTGGGTTAGGATTACACTGCCCATAAATAATGGAGACAGGCTCGATTCCAGGCGCTTTCCCAGCCCATAATTGGAACACCATTATAAATTGTAAACATCTACTTTGTACTATAAATGCACCTTTAAATGCAGCAGACAGGGGATTGTCACGGACTGGCTGCCCGGAGAGCGTGAAGCAGGTCCCTGGTGTTGGCTCCAGGCGATGAAGGGGAGGGGGGCTGCAGACGTCCTGTGGGGCTCTGGGGGCAGATCTTCAAAATCTGGGGGTGCCCTTGGTCTGCTTCATGGAAAAGCTCACAGAAGTAGAGCCCCCCTCCCCCCCCTTTTTTTTTTCCTTTTTTTTTTTGTGTGTGTTTTCTTTGTGGAGAAATAATCCTGCTTCTATATCTTGTCCTTGAAGCTTGGCTCTGTGTTTTTTGGTTTGCCCACATCTCAGCATCCTTTTCCCCATCCCACATCTGAAGCCTGCAGCAAGAACCAGGCTGGATGTGGAAGGCACCTGCAGAACATGTGGACTTTTAATTGGGAAAGAAAATAACCTAAACTTCTGAGGAAGCAAGACCTTCTCCTGTAATGTGTTATTTTTGGCTTTTCATTTACCGTGTGCCTTTTCATCCTGCTGAAATGCTAATTTTCCATCAAAAAAACAGCCAAATTTATATTTTTCAGCCATCCCCGCTCTTCATTTAAACTTTCTCTGGAGGCATTTATAGGGTGCGAGAAGGGTCCTGCAGTGGCAGTGGGGGCAAATGGCTTATTCACCTCCCCTCACAATATGTGGTGACCCAATGTTGACATTTATTTTAATGTATTATGGGGCTAATGATTTTTATAAACAAGATCCTTTTAGCCATCAATGTGTTTGATTTCTCCAGAAATCAATCTCTAAAGGAGCCAGTGACCTTCTGCTGGCTGCTGCAGTTCCACAGATGCTCAAGGAGGCTTTCTGGCACAGCAGCAGCCGGAGGGACCTTCATTTCCAGCATGCAGAGGTGCAGGAGAAGACCTGGGAGTCCAGGGTATGGGATCACATTGCCATGTGGGATATAGGACAGAAAACAGATGTAGATCTCCAGGAAACTGGCTTCAATGGTGCACTTCCTAAAAGTGCTTGGGGCAAAGAGCACAGGATGCTTGGCGCCACAGTAAAGGGGATTGGAAATGATTTGGTTCTGGTGTTGAATTACCTTCAGAGTGAAAAAAAAGAAGGCATCAAAGTGGGCTTTAATCTAGCAGAGAGAAGAGCAGGCAGTGCTCATAGTCGTGACAAGAGGTCCTATCTCAGAGTGGGAGATCTGGAGGACGGGGCTATCGGATCTGATGGTGTGGAGGCACCCGGCAGCTTGGGAAGTCCCTGATGGCCACAAGGTGACCAATGGAGCCAGGAGGAGGCTTGCTGAGGACATCTTCTCCTTGCCCCCAGGCAACATTTGCTGCTGAGGATCAAAAGGACCTGGGCTTTGGTCTGAGGCACAAAAGCATCTGTGCCATCCTGTGCCTCCTCGTCCCTTCTGGAGCATCATGCTGGAGCACCCCTGCAGCAACCGCCTGCATCAGAAGCTGGCACCCAGTCCTGCAGAGCAGCAGAATTAATTAGATAGCAAAGCCTGAGCGCCGGGCAATGCTCATTTTCTTCTACTTGTACTTTGGTATTGTTTATTAATTAGATAATATATACAAGTTTATGTGAATCTCATTTCATATCCAGGCAAATTTGCTGGGCAAATATTAATCGCTATAAACACCAAGAGACTAGCAGAGCCATGAGCGGCTTAGGTTTATTAAGAACAAATCATGCTAGACAAACTTAATTACATTTTTGATGGAACTGCTAAATTAGGGGATGAAGCAAAGGAAGTAGACATCCATATATCTTGATATAGCTAAAACTGCAAAGCCTGAACATGAGTCCTGTCCACAAAAGGGAGAATGCCAGGGCTGTATTGCAGCATGGTGGAGGTTTGCATTGCCAGCTGCAGCTCTCTGGAGTTTCTCTTCCTCAGGTATCCTTGGCTGTGAGCTGGGAAAGATCCTGGAGGATATTAATGAGGATGCTGCACCATTTTGGCAGCAGGCTTGTTTTTCTCCTCACCCCGTGCATGGGCAGCTTGCTGCAGTCAGGGTTCAACACGTAGTCAAGCCCTGCCATCAGCAAGAGAGATTTGTGCTTAATGCAGCCCCTGGGACTGCTAACGCTGCTATGGGGGATAATGCTGTAATGCTAATATCAGCCTAACTCCGTAACAGCTCTGCCAGCACGACTGTTACAAAGAGAATAAGAGAAATGGCAGTAAACGCTCGCCCTTATTAAGCCCCTAATCCCAGCTCTTTTTTTTTTTTTTTTTTTTTTTTAAATTTTCTTCCCACTAGTCAGTTCAGACATTGATGGAATAAGTTGTTGGGTTTATAAGTTGATTTTCCCTTGCTTCTTCTCAGATCAGGTACGTTGGTGTGAAGCAGGGAACAGGACTCTGGGAGGGCTCATGGCACCAGGGTTGCAAAGGGAAGTTGGGATGGTATCAAGAGGGTCATTCCCATTTAGATGGGGTAGTTTGGGCTCCTGCATCTCCTGTCCCCCTTCTACCTGCATTGAAGCACCCCTGATCCTGCTTGGGTATCGTGCAGACAGGCAGGGTTGCCAATGGAGCAGCATAAGGGGACAAGCCACCAAACCTGCCCCAGGCACTAGGGGCAAGAGCAGCATCTTTCAGCAGCATGTTGCTTTTGGGGTACTTCCATACCAGCAAAAGCCTTGCACAAAACCATCACTTCGCATGGCCTGGATGAGCTAGAAATGGGGAAAAACAAAACAAAACAAACAAACAAAAATTTCCCTGCAGTCTGACCATGCTTTGTGAAGATGAATGCTGCTACCAGCCTCCCCGGCAGCACCACCGAGCTCTGCTGCCATGCCTGGGTGGGTTTTCAGAGCGTGCTGACAGCAACACCCCCTCCTCAGCTCAGCAGCTGCCCCAGGATGCTGTGAGCCTGGGAACCCATCCCTGGGGCATGCTGAATGTTTCAGACCTTGCTGTTTTATCACAGCACCTTCATCAGAAGGATGCCATCTGCGTTGCCTTGTTTAGCCTGATTTGCTTTGTTCCTGGCCAGGAAAAGCATTTGATCACCTGGTGCAGCCGTTCCCTTTGTTCAGCAGACCTGCGTGCTTTTACGGCGCTTACCTTCAAAGACAGAGGGGTTTGAGAAGGAGGGAGAGCTTTGTGTGCCGCATGGGGAGGCTTTTGCTGGGATTTGTGTGCTTTTGCTGTATTACTGCAGCCATGAGCCTGGGTGCCTTTGAAAAAATTTCCATTTCCATTCCAGGAATGAAAATGCAGTCATTTAATGTTTTCATTTTTTTTATTTATTTATTTTTATTTGCTCCTATCCCCTTCTCTTTTTTATCTCTCTTCTGTTCCTTTCCCTAAGAGGGGAATAATGCTGATGCGCTGCAATGAATGCTGTTGCTTCATTTTGGGGTGCTCCACTCCCATGGTCCCTGAGTTGATGGCCATAGAGAAATTAGGAGCTTGGAGCTACATACTCAAGATGTATAAAAAGCATGAGGTTGTTCAAACAGAATCACTGGTCCCTTTTATTCCTTCTTTGCCCTTTGAGCACTGTTTCAAGGTGTTTTATTTATTTATTTATATTTATATAAATATATATATATTTATATATATAAATATATTTATATATTTATAAATATTTATATTTATATTTATATTTTATATATTTTTATTCTTCTCGGATTCCACAGAATCTGGGAACCTGCTTGAAACAACAGGGAGTGCTGATGTTCCTATGGAATGATGAGATGCTGGGGCTTCAAGGAACAGCCTCGCTCCATGAAGCTGGTGCCAAAGCTGAGACGCAAGAGCCCCATGGTTGGGATGGGTTTGGCTCCAGGCTGGGGCCAGGAATTCAAGGGTTTCCTCTCCTTTGTGGCACAATTAAATAGAATTACTACCATGGGACTTTCCAAAGCAGGTCACTGCTCTCTTCCCCTCATCACCAGGATCCCAAGGAAGTAGTGGGTTCCCTGGAAGTGGGGCAAAATCACAAACTTTTGATGCAACCTCTTAAAGGTCTCACCCTTCCTTCTCCAGAATACCTTGGTTTTATCCACCAATATGAGCCACGCGGTCGTGCTTAAACATCTTCAGCTTATCTCTGCACTTCCTCTTTATACCTCAGGATCCATGAGTCATTTCTGGTGTATGTTGGGTTGTTAATAGCCCTGGGTGTTCATAGGGTCCAGCTCAGAGAAAAGGGACAGGTCAACCCAACGTCAACACCCTCTTATCAGAAGGCAAACAGCAAATCCGAGGATGTGCAGCAGCTCCGTGCACTCTCAGCCTTTCCCAACAGCAGGTGCAAAAGGCACAGACTCTTCCCAGGGAAAAACTCATTTTAAAACAGAGATTTTAGCATCTAGGAGCTGGGAGCAGCTGCTTGCAAAATAAATGGGTGTGAAGGGGCTTGATAACGTGATGAGCCAGGCAGGTCTGCACCACCTGCCGCTGCAGCAGTCCAGTTTTGCACCACTGTTCCTTTTTTTTTTTTTTTTTTTTTCAGCTGAACATAACCCAGGTAAAATTGATTCACTGCCTGGAACTTTGTAACGAAAATTAATGTCTTCAGTACAGAGCTGTTGTTTTCTGGGTGCTTGCAAACCAACAACCAAAATGTAGTGTGGTGTAAAATCAAGGTTACCTATGTTTTGAATGTTAACGTTTTGTTGTTGTTATTATTTTAATTGTTTTGATTTATGAAGTGTTTCTCTACCAAATTTCCCTGATATCCATCATGATTACTGCAACTTTACTGAGCATCTGGATGAAGTTCATCCGGAAAATGAAACACGTAGCTGGTTTTGGAGAGCTGGGCATTGCTTTTACAGACACTGGGACATTGTGGGTTGGTCAGAGCAGGGCTTTGCAGAGGTGGGATTGCAGAGGTGGGATCACAGCTCTGTCTTCTTCTGGTTTCATGCATGTTCGTTAGGGCTTGGCATTTCTGTCCCCAGGGACATAAGGAGGAAATTTTCTTACATTGTCTAACAGGTTATGGAGCTACCATCTGATAAGGTGGCAGGTGAGGACCATAACTTCAGTATCTTAAGTGGCATCAGCCAGAGCATTACGTCTGGCCACAGCTGGAATCAAAACATCACAATTCAGATATTCTTACCGAGGAAACATCATCGGCACATGCACGCAGAGTGGTGACGGGACAAAAATTTGAAGGCACCGTCAGAGATTCCTCTACACCTGGAGGAGCATCCCCTGGCTGTTGGGAGCCCTCAGAGGAGCTCCAACAGTGAAGGGATTGCTTTGGGCAACCAGCTAAGGAAGGAGTTCAGAAAGTGCTTTAGCACCATTACGGCTTGAAATGTGTTATACAAATGAAAATCAGATGTTACTCTCCTGAAGGCCTGCAAAGGGCTTTCCTAAATGGTGGCCTATTTGTATACATCCAGCTGAGAGGTCTAACCTCAGGAGTCAGTTTGTGCAGCAAAACTGATTAAATTCTCAACAAAACCAGTTAATTGCATGAAAACTCCCCATTAGCTGAGTTCCCATCCACAATGAACCCTATTTGATAAAGATGCATAATAACGAAACTAACCTGGGACCAGAATCAGCTCTTCTGAGGAATTTGTGCTGCCCATCAAGGGTGTGAAGATACTCACTGGGATGGAAGAATAATAAAGCTTGAACCAGCCTTTAGCACTGAGGGCTGGTGGTGCAGGCCAAAACAATGAAGTGACGATATCTTTTAGAAGATGACATAAAACAATTAATCTTTGGATTTACTGAAACGTGATAAAGCCAACCATGAATTGTTACAGGAGCAGAGTTTGTCCTCAAACAGCACATCTGCAGCACCATTGCTGCTTTCTGAAGGCTTCCCTGGAGAACCTGCTGCAGCCAGTTAGGAGCCTGGTGCTGAGGTGCAATCCATGGCTAAAAAACCCAGCCATGAACTAGGACAGTCACTTGTGGTGACCAGTCCCTGGAGGTGACCTTTAGCTGCCTCTTCAAGAGGGAACACAGAAAGCAACAACAACCAAGACTTTGCTATTGCTCTGGATGTCCTGATAGACTTGCTGAGCCCCCAGGGCATCAAACCTGCCCCTACAAAGTGGAGAGTTGCCCATATCCCTTGGGATACCAGCCAGCATGCTGGGGGTGATGCATCAGCCCCCCGGTTTCCTCGCAAGAGAAGGGCTCGGAGAATCCCATGGACTCGGTAGGTTTCACTCTAAAGGTAATCATTGTAAGCTCCAGCAACTATTTGTTTACCAATGGGGGATAAAGGGAGAAACCCTCTGAAACTGCCCTTCACACAGTCTTGCTGAACCGAGCAGGGACCAGCTCAGCCTTCAAAGCCAGTCTGCAAACTGGGGAGTCTGGTGGGGGTGGTGTTGAGCATTTGTTTCTCTACATTTATTGGGAAAGAGTTTTGCAGGGTCTCTCCTGCCCTTCACACTTCTGCAGCTGATGCCTTTTAAAGCTCTCAGGCCTCCTGCCAAGGTGCCAAGATGAAAGCAGCAGGGAGAGGGGGAGGCCGAGTGCATCAATATCATTACTCCGTCCCCACCATGAAGGTCAGGATGGGAACAATGGGGATATGGGGACACCAGTACACAGGAGCCAGCTGCTCTCCTCCTTACGAGTGTCCAAATGTCTCTGGTGGGGACCAGCACCCTGTAGGTGAGGACAGCAAAAACATCAACCACAGCCTGATGGGAGCAGGGCAGGAGTGTGAAAAAGAGAGAGCAGAGAGCTGCTGTGAGTGTCCTTACAGCTGGGGAGGGAAGGATGTGGTAACTGTGCAAGAGAATCAGGCTGAGAGGCTGCATGGCCACGGGCATCTGTGCTGCAGTTCAAGGGTGTTTGTATAAGTAAAGTAAAAACTTTCTTCTCCGAAGAAGCCACTCTCCCTGGTCACATGCATGCACACACGTATGCACATACACTTAACAGCTGCACACCTGCATGCACACACACGCACATGTTTCTTTCTACTTTCCTGCACTGGCCAGCCCTGCATGCTGTAGATGAGGTTCGTCTCACCTCCTTTTTGATCCCTGCGATGCTGACGCGGGGGCTGAGCTCATGCCTCTGCTCCCTCTCACAGCTAAGGCATCCAACCCACTTTAGCTTTCTGCCTCCTGGGGAAGCTGAGCTGGATGCAGCAAGGAACAGGCATAATCTGTCCTCTCTTTTCTTCCTCCTGCCTTTCTGAACCCCATTGCACAGAGCTACCAAGGCATCTCTGGCTCTCACCCAAGTCCTCATTGCTTGGAAAGCCTTGGCTTCTGGCTGCTCTCCCTTTACCACTGACATTATGGATTTTACAATGATTTTTTCCTTGTTCCTGGCCACAAAAGTGCTGTTGTTCCTGCTGCTGAAGCATCACTGTAATTGCATTGGGACTACTCCTTGATATTCCCCTTGGCTAGGTGAGTCTTGCAGCTGATCCATATTAAATGCAACATGAGTGTGTTGGACACCCTTTCCTTAATTTTTATTTATTATTTTTTTTGGTAATTAAAACTAGTTCCAGGTGACTGGGTGGATACTCTCAGAAGTTTGGGGGAAGCAGGCTGAGTAGAGGCGATGCCTTGTGGGGGCTAAGCATGGTGCAGGAAGGACACGGCTCTACATGGACACCACAGGTGCAGAAGGACCCACAGAGACCTTCAAGCTGACATTTCCCCCTGCAGAACCCAACTGCTCACCCAGCCCAATTCGCTCCTTTTTAAATAAATTTCTTAAGTACCTAACAGACTTGTCCAAATGCCCCCATGCAATTCGTCAGCACAGTTTGGCACTTTTTGCAAGCAGAATCTTCCCTGCCAAGCTCCCACTTCCCTTCTCCTTGGGGACGGTGATGGGATGGGTCCACTTCTGCCTACGCTGTGCATCCAAGCAGCTCTTTGAGGATTTAATTATTACGGGGGTTTTAGGAGTGTGGGCTTTGCCCATCCATTGAACACCTCTGCACCACCAAGTCCCAACTTTCCAGTTTGGTTGTGCGCAGCTCCTTCAGGTGAACTTCAGCAAGGTTCAGCTCCCAATGAAGGTCACTGAAGCTTTAGGCTTCCCATCCCGACAGCGAAATACAGCTGAGGAGGTCTCTAGGAAAACTTGCTCCAGGAGCACGGTCCACCTTTCTGGTTGCAGCCCACTTCTGGTGATGCCCATGCCTTTCAGCAAAGCGTGGCAGTGGTCCCCCTGGCTTGGCTGCAGGGGTTTCCACCACATCAGCACCTGTCACTGCCTTCTGGCTCTGTGTTTTGTGGATTTGAATTTTCATGGCTAAGTCAGCTGCATTGTCCACTGTGCTGCTTCAGCCCTGTAGGCAGGTGGGATGGAAGCTTCATGGGGAAACCACTTGTTTTCCTGCACTCCTTTCTTTCTATTAAAGTGACAAATCATTAGTACCATGCTAACAGAATCCTTTTGGTTTCTCTGAACTGTCTCCTAGCTGTCTGATAAATTGCTTCATAAAGGAGTAAATGAACCTGGCTGGTGATCAATTGCTATCCAGCATCAGTGCAGACAGTAGCAGCACTTCTCTTCCCTGGGGTTATCAGCAGGGATGGACACTCCCAAAGGTCCTGGAAAAGCAGGGAGCAAGGGAAACAGAGAGGCTGAGCATCACTGCATGGCGCGAGGCTCTCATGCTCAGTCTTGGGATGCAGGTGAGTGGTGTCTGCAGGCCTGCATGTGCTGCTTTCCAGCTGAGAGCATGCTCCAAGCTGGTAGCTGGCAATGTGCTGAGAGTGTCTGGGAGGGCAAGAGAATGCTGCTGGGATGGTCCGATGTGTGCTAGGTGCACAGCAGACTGGGCAGGATACTCCCCATCCCACGGGGAGGAGGTACAAGCTGTCACTGCCTCTCAAAAATGGGTCCGGTAGTTTTGCTCTCTGTTGTAACAGAACAACAAAGTCCTCAACAGACATGAAAATTGCCTGAATCAAGCTTAAATATTACAGTGTGAGTCAGAGGCAGCCCCTGGTATCTCTGCTGGAGCATGCATTAGGTGACTTCTGCCTATTTAGCTGTGAAAGACTTTGCCTACTGCTTGCTGGCTTCCTGGGGATGGAGATTGCCATCAAGGTCGACGCTTTTTTAAGAACTGAAAATAGCTGAAAATAAGGCGGCATGTTTTATACTCTTCCTCTAGCAGTGGTGGCTCGCTCTGCACCATGCTCCTTTATCCTGCATCCCGTGCTGCTGCACCCATGGGACACCCAACAAATGCAATGACCTGGGTCCCTTCTGCACTTCCCAAAGGACTTCAGAGATGAGTAAAACACTGATAATTAGAAAGAAAACTGTAACAGAACCAATCATCACCTTATTCTTGAGATTGCTTTAATAGATCATGATATATCTACATTGCTTCTCCAGTTCCTGGGGACAGACAATACCTGCATTACTCCATTGATGCCATTGACTCTTCGTATCAACAGTGGGTATAAATCTGCAAATTGCTTTCTTTCTGCATGTCTGTTCACCTTCTGCTCATTTCTCCAGGCTCCCAGATACCTTGAAGAGAGTCTTACGCTCTGCTCATCTGTTTTTTCTCCCATCTATGTCTTGAAATCTCACCAGGTGATCGGTTCCAAGGCAGTCACGTGCTGCTTGTGTGCAGAGCAGGGGATCGAGGCATGCAGGGGTTTTCCAGCATCGAGGCAACTCGAGGCAGCTGAGGAAGCTGCCAGGGCCCGGCAGCCCTCGCAAGGGTGGCTGATGAGGTGTGGGAGGAGCCGGCAGTGCCCTGGCCATACAAAGGCGGCCCCTGGGGAGCGCGAGAGACGCGAGAGACTGAGGAGGTGGAGAGATTAAGGGCCATCAGGGAGTGTGAGCAGGAGTTAGACTGGTGGAGCAGCTCCCTGCCATGCCTCCGAGAAAGGCATGGGGGTGATACACCCCAAATACCTGTTGACCCTCTGGCCTGTTGCTGTTGGGCAGAGCGAGGGGAGCTAAGAGAAGGAGAGGACCGGAAAAAGGTCCTGGAGCTCAAGGGATGGGTACGTGAGGATGTGGGGGAAGGTCCACACAGGAGGTTGTCAAGGGCAAGGAAGTCGACTCCACACCTCAAGACTGCCTCCACCAAGAAGGAAAGAAGGGTAATGGTCATAGGCAACTCCCTTCTGAGGGGAACAGAGGGCCCCATATTCGGCCAGAGCCTACCCATAGGGAAGTCTGCTGCCTCCCTGGGGCCCTGGTCAGGGACATTACCAAGAAACTCTCTGGCCTGGTTTACCCCTCTGCTTATTACCTCTTACTGATAATTCAGGTTGGCAGCGATGAAATCACTGAGAGAAGCCTGAAGGGCTTAGATAAGGGCTTAGCCTGAAAGCTATCTAAAGGGACTTAAGGGAACTGGGGTGGTTAGTAGACGGAGTAGGAGTACAGGTGGTGTTTTCCTCTGTCCCTTCAGTGGCAGGGAGGGATACTGAGCAGACATGGAAAGCTCAGCTGATAAATACATGGCTGAGAGGCTGGTGCCATTGTAGGAATTTTGTTTTTTTTTTTGACCATGGGGCGATTTACTTGGCACCTGGCCTGATGGCTGCAGATGAGTCCCACCTGTCCCAAAGGGGGAAACGGATCCTAGCTCAGAAGCTGGCTGGGCTCATTGAGAGGGCATTAAACTAGGTATAAAGTGCTACAGGGGGGGAATGAGGCTTGATAGAGACGAGCCTGGGAGAGCAATGCCAGGGCTGGGGGTGAGGGCAATGGCATGACTCAAGTGCATCCACACCAGTGCACGCAGCATAGGCAACAAACAGGAGGAGCTGGAAGCCATTGTGCAGCAGGCAAACTATGACCTAGTTGCCATCACTGAAACATGGTGGGATCACTCCCACGACTGGAGTGCTTCAATGGATGGCTACAAGCTCTTCAGAAGGGCTAAGGAGGGGTGGTGATGTGGCTCTCTATATTAGAGAGTGTTTTGATGTTGTTGAGCTCAGGGCTGGGAATGATAAGGTTGAGTTCCTATGGATAAGGGTCAAGGGGACGGCCCACAAGGCAGACATCCTGGTGGGGGTCTGTTATAGACCGCCAAACCAGGATGAAGAGACGGATGAGGTGTTCTATAAGCAGCTGGCGGAAGTCGCTCAATCACCAGCACTTGTCCTCATGGGGGACTTTAACTTTCCGGACATATCCTGGAAATACAATTGGACTAGAAGCAGTCTAGGAGGTTCCTGGAGTGTGTGGAAGACAGCTTTCTGACGCAGCTGGTTAGTGAGCCTAGCAGGGGGGGTGCCCCGCTAGACCTGCCGTTCACAAACAGAGAAGGACTGGTGGGAGATTTGGTGTTTGGGAGCTGTCTTGGGCAGAGTGACCACGAAATGGTAGAGATATCTATTCTTGGTGAAGTCAGGAAGGGGGTCAGTAAAACTGTTACCTTGGACTTCCAGAGGGCAGACTTTGATTTGTTCAGGATGCCGGTAGGGAGGGTCCCTTGGGAGTCAATCCTGAAGGGCAGAGGGGTCCAGGAAGGCTGGACGCTCCTCAAGAAGTCTTCAAGGTGCAGAAGCAGGCTGTCCTCATGTGCTGTAAGATGAGCTGGAGGGGAAGAAGACCAGCATGGCTGAACAGGGAACTTTTGCTGAGTGTCTGGGAGAAAAAGAGTTTATGTCCAGAGGAAGAAGGGGCAGTCAACTCGGGGAGAGTACAAGGCAGTTGCCAGCATATGCAGAGAAAAAATCAGGAAGGCCAAAGCCCAGCACGAGCTCAACTTGGCCATGATCTTAAAGGTCTTCTCCAACCTTAATGATTCTATGATCCTATGAAATGTGCTTTTTGTATCCCAGTCCTTGGTGGAGCTGACGTGTCATTGACGATGAGATCAACATCTTGGACTTTCCAGCCCCTGAATGAAAAAAGCTGCTCTCCCTTTTTAGGCTGCTGAGGAGCAGTGTCAGTTTTCCCCAGCAGGTGCCCACATCTCCTGTGAATTCAGAGAGGGTTTGAGCTTCTCCGGGACACTCAGACATACAGCATCCAGCCATGGCTGCGTGGTTGACTCAGTAGACTGGTTCCGAGAGGAAACCTGTGAGTGTAGGGTGAAAATTGACTTTTTACTTCTTTGTGTGGCCACAGACTCTTGTGTTGCCGCTCCCCGTGGTCCTTGGTGCCCACGCCTGTCCTCCTACCACTTTTTCACAAGGCTTCTTCCCACTCCCATCAGTTCATGTCTCTACAGCTGCTTGAGGCTCTGTGGCACCAGCCAGACCACGTCTAAGCCATCACGGCACACTTTGGTTACACAAGCTCTGTAGTTTCCACAAAGTCATTCCTGAACTGAGAAACAGCTCTTACACACCACTCAAAGAAACCTTTCCTGCTCTTCATATAAGCACTGCCGGCTTTTCCACACAAAACTTGGCATTACAAGAGATTCTAAATATCCGTATGAATTCCAGGCACCAGATGACTCCATGCAGCCTGCTGCTGTCCTGCAACACTTTTATTTCCGTCCCCTGCCTTGCTCTGTTAGCTCTTCTGTTCCCCCTCGCCAGGGCTGAAATCCATAAACAAGTACATTGTTCTGCAAGAACAATGGTTTTTCTGGCTGAAATATCTGGGAAAAAATATCTCTGCTTGAATCTAAATGAGAATGCATTTGTTTATTTTTCCCTTGCTGAAAAGAATTAATTATTTGGGGCAGAAGAAAAACTTTTTGGTTTCCATATGGGAGTTGGGAGGTGCAAGGCCTTTGGTGGGAGTTCAACCATGGCCATGGTGCAAGATTTGCATGAAACTTTCCCACCACCTGTGGACTGTGTGGTCTCAAGCAAGAGATGTTCTCAGGCTGTGTAAAGACCTACACCAATCAATCCCATCTGTTTCCAGTTAGCTCCATTCCTGCCCGGACCCTTTTGGGCACACCCCAAAGGGTATATAAGCCTTGGCTGGCTCCTCTATGAGTGGTGGGTTTGGTTTTTGAGGGTCTTTGTTGAGTAGAGCTTTGTTTTAAGTGGCTTGACTTGTGCTCAGCTCCATCATGGGGGAGGAAGATGCTTGGATGGTGAAGTGGGTTTTGGTGTGGGGGTGTCCTAACTCTGCCCTGGGTTTCCTCTTTTGTGACTGCCAAGCTTCTGAATTCACAGCTAAGCATGGGTGAGCCAAAGCTCAGCTTCTCTTCAGTCTGTAAGCTGTCCCTGGGTCTTTCTCTGAGGCTTTTATTTGTCTTTCTGGGATTTCTAGCCCTTGGTATGTGCATGTTACTTTTCCTTGCCCCATAATCAGCTCCCCAAGAAACTCTTTGTAGATTATGTGGTCTTCTTCAAAGAGTCTTGTAAAAATGTATTCACAGGGCTGGCTTAACTTAAATCTCTTACAAACTCCCTTTCTGCTTCTCCCTCGTTCTGTTCTTTGCAAGTAAAACCTTCTTAGGCAACAAGCATCCTCAAATACTTCTGTTATTTCTCAAAATCTTCTTTCCCCACCAGAAGCTTTGTGTGCATCCATTGCACTTGTGCCCAGCTCTGTGAGGTGTAGAGCGATCTCTGCACCACCCTCTGCTTCCTGCCTTGCTGGGGTTCACCCATAGTGGCCTGCTGGGTGAATCCCTCCTGGGGCTGGTGAGTGATTTAGCTTCAGCTGCACTAACTCTCCCCTAGTCACTTAATGTTACAGCTCTCTAAGTTCTCCAGTGCTTAGTACCTCCTGAATCTGGCATCTCTGTTAGGCAAGACTGATTGCAGAAGAAACCCGTTATTTAGAGCTGTAGCAGTGGATGGAAGTAAAGTAAAACATGTGTTAGCATCAAACCGAGTGCCTGCAAAGGAGTGTGTAGGGGACTGATGAATCTCTTGGAGGAATTTTTGTGGCATGTGTTGGAGGCATCCCTTTGGGTCCTGAAGCACTCTGATAGCTTGGCCTTGGCATTAACAGTGGAAGAAGCTGGGATGCATTGTCTTGCAGGATCTATGACTGAAGCAGCCACTTTCTTCTTCTTCACCATAAAGACAAACCAGGGCACCTTGTTAAAAGCAGCCCTGTCCTGTTTGAGTTTCTCTGTTTGGGGAAAGCATTGCTCCAAGTCTCTGCACTTCTTGCTCACCCTAAGACTTTCAAGAATGACACCTACTTTTGTTGTATTAATCTTCCTTTAGTCCTGGACTAACTTATACTGGCTGAACCCAAGGCAGGCTGCTGGCAGGCTTTCCAGCTCTTGGGGTGAGCCTGATTAAAAACTGCACAGATGATGTCTTGGTAATAGCAAAAATAGCTCAACTGTGTTTTTTTTCTCCCCAGGAAATAACAAGAAGGCAAAGGGATAAAGACATGCTCAAAGCCTTTTCTGAGTTCCTGGAGGTATGTAAAAATTCATCAGGTGTTTAGTGTTTTCACCTAATGGTTGAAATAGCCTCCTTCATGGAGGAGGCTGTAATGAAATGTGTGTTGTTATGATATTACAGATAAGTCTCAGTGAATCCTTTTCAAAAGGAAGAATTTGCCTGGGTATGGGCTTTCAGTTATAACTCATGTTAACAGATTGCCTGGTTTGACAGGCACTGAACATTTCTTAATGAAAAGCCCTGGTTTTTCCACTTTTTTTTTCCTCTAGAAAATTTTTGTTTTGCTGGAAAACTGAAAAGTCTCAGACTACTAAAACCTTGAACTGGTTCCAGTCATAACTGGAGGAATAAACCCAGCTATATTTATATGACAGAGGTTGATGGGCAGTGAACTTGCCCTGTAATGTGGTTTCAGCTATTGCACCTCAAACATTCTGAGGCTTTCTGCAGGTGCAGATATTTCCAGCAAGGTCGGCTCAATGATGTTTTGTTTCTAGGCCTTTGGGAACAAGGCTGGCAGTTCAGGACATTCTTTTGTTGCGGGATGCTGACTTTATGAAAACATACTATTTGCATGGCAGATGATGAAAGATGGCCCAGAAAAATCAACTTTCTGGAACAAGGGATATTTCTTTCTGAAAAGGGCCAGTATGATAGGCAGAAACTGATTATTGGTCATGGTAATAAAAGGTTAGGCAAGAAGTTATCCAGCATCTTATTTGGCTCGGCAAGTTAACTGGGCACTTCTTGTAGAGAAAACAAGCTGTATGGAGCTCCTGAAATTTTTCCTGGAAACTGGTTTTCTGCAGGAAAGATCTTGACTTTTTGGATGGGGGAAAAAAAAAATACATGTTGGGGGAAAAAACCCACCTGAACTTCTCTGGTTCTCTTAAACATAAAGGTGCAAAAACATGACAACATCTCAGCAATGGCCATCACCCTGCATCCATACAGGGCTGGTGGGCTTCCACTGGGAGAAGCATTGTCCCAGGGGGATTTAAGTGCAACTCCAAGCCCTTGACATGGCCCCAAGGAAGTATTTAATGTTTGCTTGTAGTTTGGGCATGGTGCCCTATCAGGGCAGGGGGCAGCAGTTGCGATGCCCTACAGAGCAAATCCTCAAGGGCTGGAGGGGTTCTGAGCATGGCTGAGAAGTGTGCAGCCCCTTGTGCACCCAGCTGTGCACAGAGCATCCAGCTGTTTCACACAGAGCTCTGTGCTTGCAGACGGATGCACCTCTGTGTTTAACCCATGGGTTCCATCAAACAACAGATGGGAGAGTGATACAGAGCACAGGAAATATATCTATTTGTCAGTAAAGAGATGAAGATTAATCCAAGGCAGGATGTGTGTGCTCCAGGCAGGGCTGGCTCTGCATGAGGGTACAAATGTAGCTGCGAATGAGATAAGAGGCTTTGCGTTGCAATAAAGCAAAGAAACACTGCTGACAATGTGCACAGCGCTGCTTCCTGAGGGTGGGCTTAAAGCTGAAGCTTGCGAGAAGGAGGTGAAAAAACCAATTTATCTGTAAAGATATGGTAGGGAAAGGGTGGGATTTCTGAATTTCGGTGATGGGAGTAGGTCAGGAGCATGTGGGCAGAAGAAAGTGGTGCAAGTACTGAGCCTCCAAACCCCTAGGGAACCCTTCTTCTGCAGCAGTGAGTCCCTGCAGACCCCAGGAAACCTTCTGCCTTCAGGAAAGCTGGGCACTTGGCTCCATCTGCAGTGTCTGTGCAGAGATGTTCCTCCCCGGGACTTGGGCATCCTCCCCTTTTCTGGATGACTCCATGCTTGGCCAAGGGTGCTCAGTTAGCAGCCCTGTGGCGTGTCCTTATGGGATCCAGGGGCTGTATCAAGCAGAGCTTTTGAGGTTTGGTTTGTGAGCAGGAAAACCTACCTTGAAGCTGAAGTGTACCCATTGAGAAGCCAGCTTGTGCAACCTGGCTGTTGCTGGGACTTCTTTCTTTTCCTTTGTTGTGGCAAAGAGCAGTCTTCTTTTTTCTTTTCCTTTTTTCTTTTTTTTCCTTCCCCCAGAGTGCTGCAGCATGCAGCTGGCCCAGTTTCTGGGAACCAATACAATCCTGGTTGTAGCCTCCTCCTCTCCAGCTTAATCCTGCATACCTTGGCTTTGTTTTCTGTGTTTTTTTTTTTGTCACCAGCCCCAGGTGGCATGTGGCATCTGTGCAGTAATTAGGGCTGTTTGCTAATGGCTCTCTGCAGATAGCAGTACACCTGTAAGGTCATTAGCGGAGGTGTGCTGTGAAAAAGATGGTCCTACCAAAAGGACAAGGCTGAGCCAACCTGTAGAGAATGCCCCTGGCCATATGGGAAGAGAGGGGAAGCCCAAGTGAAGGGGTTTGGACAGTGATGGGTCAGAACTGGGGGTGCACTGCACTTTGTGACCTGAGAACCAGGTCATGGCAACAGGGAATGAAATCGTATTTCACCTGGATGTTTCCAGCGAGGGAACATTTGAGCTCTGGCTCCTGGGACATAGGGTTTATTTCCTACCTGTCCTTTTTCTGGCTCTGCTCATGGGCCTGGGTATTTGGGACCTTGTCAGGCTGTGGCCGTCAGGAACTGCTCACAGCAGCAGTGTTTTGAGAGCCTGATTCCCAGTTTCCCCCTTCCCCTGATGGAGCTCCAAAGAGATGGGTGCAGGTGAGCTCCTGCGGAAATGCCAGTGGCTTCTTGATTCAGATTGACCTCTCTTAGTGAGGAAAAGTTTCCCCAAAGGTGCTTCTCTAGCGTTTTTACTGGCAACCAATACGCAAAGGTGAGAGGAGTGTTTAGGGCAGTAAAAAATAAGTGGAAAAAGGGTTGTTGGGCAGATCAGAGCTGAAGATGAGGCTTCATCTAAGCAAGAAAACAGGTGAAGTGACATTTAAGCTGTATTTTATGCAAAAGCAGTAGCAAATAAACTCTGCAGAGCATCTTACTTCATTTATTGCTTCCCTGTAAACCATGGTGACTGTCGGAGTGTTGGGCAGAAGAGGGAAACCTGCAGGGCTTAATAACTTCAGGAAAAGTGGTGTGGCTTTTTTTTTTTTTTTCACTGGGAAGAGCAGCTCCTCTCCCCTTCGGGACATAGGGAGACCTCTTGCTGCTTATTATCTCTTTGCAGCATCAGTCCTTCTGGCTGACAGTCCACAGCAAAGGATTCCCAGGCCAGCAGAGAGAATGTCATTAACATATGGAGCTAATTGCACTCTCAAACAAGAGCCATTGGTTTCTATCCCCACAGGAACGCTGGTTTTTGAAGTCAGCGCTACACTTGGCATTGGTGTGACAAGCAGACAGTGCAGAGGGAGGTGATGGGGACAAAGGGCAAATGCTGCTCCTCTGTGCTTCCAGTGCAATGGAGGCAAATCACACTTTGAGTGTGATGTGGGTGAGTTGTTAACGCTAATGCCATGGCTCCCTAGCCATTTTGAGCAGCACACTATCCTCCATCATATGTGGGTCCTGGCGAGCAGATGCTGTGGCATGCTAATACAACCTGCTATCGCTGCTGGGTAATGAAGTTCACCCATTATCGGCTTGTTCTGCATTAGCCTCTTCAAACATGCAGTTATTTTGCCGCTTGTAGTGTTGGACTATTTGGGGACAGGAGATTCATAGCTGTTTGCGCAGGAAATGAAGCGTTCTGTCCTTAATCAGATTCAAATAGAAGCAAGTAGCAGCTTTTCCCGTCAGTTAGGAAGTGTGTGTATGGCTTTTCCCCTGCTTATTTGTTTCTTGGCTGTTTCAGTGCTGGGTGGAAGAGTTGTACATGGGGTGAATCACAGATCTGCAAAGTGCTGCTGGACCCACTTTAGCGTGACATAGTGCATAAATATGGGAGATTATAAGAACTGATTCCCTGGAGAAAGAGGAGAATAAACAAACATCAACACTTCCCAAAGAGAAATGGAGTTCACTAAAAATCCCGGGTAATAAGTTAGCTATGGAAAAGGGGTAGGAAATCTAAACCTATGCAATGTTTCGAGCTTCGCATTCCGACACTTGGGGAGAAGTGATAGCTCTATTTTGTTTTTTCCTTTGTGCTTGACCATTAGTCTTTGGGGAGGAAGAGATCTGCAGCTCTGCTGTAGCTGCAGGAGAAATGCAGAAGCATCTGTGCTGCCTGGAATAAGTGGTTTTCTTAGTGATTTATTGGGAGCATGTCTCTCTTGTCTCTTGGGGTTCCCCAAAATACTAATTTGCCAAAAATCTGATTTCCTGCATGCACATGCTGTTTCACCCCTTGCAATCCTAATGCAGTGGTCCACCAGAGTGGCTGCCCTACACTGTACTCTCAGCTTGGTCTGGGTGTCCCCAGGGTTTTGGGGGCTGGACCTTGTGAGTCCACATAGCATAGCCCAGGTGGGTGGTTTCAGCACCCTGTCGCTATGCTTGGGCCTTTTTTAGGTCTGAATGGATTGAGTTCAGGGGTTTTAGGAGCTTTTGCATCACTCTGCCTGTGAACCCTGCTCTGAGTTAGTAGGACCAAGCAATGCTGTGGGCTCCCAAATGCTGTGTTGTTGCTAGTGATGCCCCATCACTTGCTTTTGCTGTTTTCAGCCTTATCTCCTTAATGATGAGAAATGTAGACCTCTTCCCAAAGCTGAATTTCTCACATTTACAGAAATACAGGGGCTGAATCTTGAAGGGAAGCCTCACCCTTATTGCAAAAATCCTCTTGAAAGTGAAAAAGAAATCCTTCTAAAAGCAAACTGGGATGGCTTTGATTTTGTTCTCTGCCTGTAATTTCTCACCATCCCCAAACCTGGCTGCCCACCCAACTGCTTTTGAGGTACCCTTTAACAGAGCAGCCTCCTTCACGCTGTTCATGACAGCACCACTCCCCTCTGTTAGATCTGTTTAAATGACATTCCCAAATGCTGCTGTTCTTCTGCTTTTAGCAAATCACCATGTAGCCACTAATATGATATGAAGAAGCATAAACACTTTTTACAGCCAGCAATAGTCATGGATAACTTCTTCATATTTAAACTTCCCAGCCCATTAGACCTCCTTAAATAATTCATGTTAAATCATCATTTAAGTATGTGTGGTATTGCTTTGAGTTGATTGTGGACTGTAATATACCTCCACTGGGAGTAGTAATGTTAACACAAGTTACTGATTTAATATAGGTGACTGCAAATGTTGTGATGCTGCCTTGGGGCTAGGGGTGACATTTATTATCCATCACTGGGTTAGGTAGCTGAGGGGTCTGACCAAGCCATGATGCTCCAAAACGGGCACAGACTGCTGGAGAGAGGGCATTTGCAGTGTGCTCCGACTGTGCATCTGCTATGGGGCTCCTAAACAAAATTCAAGAGGGTTTCTTGGTCCCAGATGTCCCACAAACCAGTTCTAGCAGGTGATGGAGGTTGACTGTCCACATGATGTTTATTTCTAATCTCTTCTCTTGGTTGGCATCCATGTTTGTTTTCCTTTACAGTCTTTGCCTGATTTGCCTTCATGTTTAATGGATAAGAGCTTTTCCCTCCTCCCCTGCTGCAGATGGCAAGTGGAGAGCTCTGCTGTGGCAGCGAATTCCTCCCAAGACAGATGGAAATCTTGTTGGAGCCGTAAACTTGTCTTGGCGGTGTCAAGTTGGCCATAGAAAACTAAAATATTGACCTGCTCTTTTCCCACAAAACATGAGTAATTAGCTGAGCCGAGTGCAGCAACAGAGGGTGGCTGGTGTTTCTGTAAGGTCTGATCTGACTGTTGGAAAGGTATTTGCTTCCAATTGTGAGAATTTTTTGCATCATTCAGGTGGAGGGTGGCTTTTGGAGACTGGACCTAGCAAAGCTGTTTGAGGTGGGTTGTCCCCATGCTGGTTCCTGAAGTCACTCGGGAAACTTCTCAGAACTGAGCCCTAGGAAACAACGTTCTTGTCCTCTTTGGAAGTCTGGTACTTGAAGTGTCCTGTTTTAATGATTCTGCCCCAGTTCTTGAAATCACTTGTCTGTGTAGAGAGCTCCAGGATGGCTTTGGTCATGGTAAACAGGGCACACAAAGCTGTGAGTCAAGCCAAATTGAAATCTGCTTAATCCTTGTTAATCTGAGCAATAATAAAATTAATGCCTCCTGTTCAAGTGGGACC
This sequence comes from Anser anser, assembly GCF_964211835.1. Classification (NCBI taxonomy): domain Eukaryota; kingdom Metazoa; phylum Chordata; class Aves; order Anseriformes; family Anatidae; genus Anser; species Anser anser. The sequence continues at coordinate 6,318,906 of NC_139744.1, forward strand.
TTGGCTCTGTATATCCTAATGCTCACCCATGGGAACAGTCCCCAGCTGCCCTCCTCCCTGGAGGGGTGAGATGTGGCTGGATTCAATGCCCCATTTTAAGTCAAATCCTGCTCCATCAGCTGCAGCATCCCAGGCAAGAAACCAAGGCAGGTTTGTCTCTCAGCCAGCATGCATTGCAGTGGGGTGTGCACAGCAAATGCCCCCAAACCACCACCAGCAGCTCGAGTGTGACTTACAGCTCCAATCTCTCTCATTCTGGGTAGAGATCCTGGTGGTCCCCATTTGCACTCTGATTGTTGTGGACCTAGCAATTTTGCTTCTTCTATAGTTTCCTGAGTTAGTTTGGTTAGTAAACAACAATGGAGGAAAAGAGATTTCTGACTTTGGTTTTGTTTTTTTCTAAGCTTCAGCTAAGACTAGCAATTGGAGCTCTGTGCCTGGGGTCAGGGAGTGGGTTCAGCTGCTGTTGCTGAGCCATTTCTCTGCCCATGCTGTGCCTCCCATTGTTTTGTTGGCATCCATGATCACATGGCTGCTACAGCCTCATTTAACCCCCCAAAAACGACTTCAGCTTCCACAAGACCCACTGTCAACACTTCCTATATGAAGGTTTTCTGGGGGCTCCCGTGTGGTTATATCTCTTACAGCAGAAATCAATACCTCCAACAGGGAGCAAAAGCCTCTTTGTGAAACATGTCTTGAACAAAACACTTCTTTATTTTGCCAGTGAAAGTATTCAGCATGTGACTGGTTCAGCAGTGTTGCAGAACTCTGTGCTGTGTTTCACCAGGGATTTCCCCAAGGCATCAGCTCTCATCCCTGTGAGCAGCTTTTGCTCCAGCTGAGCAAGCCCTCAGGTGTTTTAATCCCAGTCACCAGCTCCAGAGATTACAGACATGTTCTGGCTGATGGCAATTCTCCCCATCTCTTAAAGATCTGGGCAAAATCCCTCTTTAAAGATCTGGGAAAATTTCTCTCAGCCCCTGCAGCGTTGTGCCTGAGCAGCATTGCCTGCTGTCCATGGGAAGGAGGGAGCAAAGTTCTTGGACAGCAGCATCTGCCCCAGCAGCTTGTATCTCAGTCTTGTTTTCCTGCAGGGCTTGGAGCCCCTCCTCCATGGAGGGATGGAGGAGAGCTAAGCTGATTAAAAGCTTTAAAGAGATGTTTTCCAGTGCTGCCTCTGAGACCAAAGCTCTGCTAGAGCAAATGACGAGGACGCACAGTCTGTCACCATTCCTGTGCTGTACTTCTCTCCTCTCCCTGACTCAGCAGTGACCTGGACTGCTAGGTCAGAGATCAAGCCAAGAAATGAGATTTAATTCTAGTTTCCCTTCTGTTCCATGCATAAATCTCCCCCATGCAGGGCTGTTTTCATTTGTACCATCCCTGGTGTATTCCTGAGATCTGATAAGGAACAGCATGGCTGGGGGGGGGGGGGGAGGTGCGGGAGAATGTCTCCATGTGCTATTTTGCAGCCCTCCACCAAACCCTTATTATGGAGCAAGCCTTGAATTTGTGTTAATTTGGCACTTGCACTGAGTTTGATAGCGGTGCTTAAGCAGCTCTGTGCTGCGGTGGGGATCTCTGAGATGGATCCCTGCTGAGATGGTGTGATGTTCTTATTCTTCTTGCACAGAAGTGTTGTCCAGAGAAGCCTTGTTCTGCAGCTAGACTTGTCCGATTAATAGCAAAGGCAGAGTTTTGCCAAGACCAGGCTGGCAGTTCTCAAAGGTCAGCATGTGATGGCATTTTCCTCCCCAGCCCCTACCCTGGGGCTCAGATGGAACAGCCTTGCTGTGCATGCTCAGGGCTGTTTGCAGTGGGGAGCACCAGAATTTAGTTATCCACCAGTTCTTCAGCCCTGCTCAGGCTCCAGGAGGGGCATGGAGATGTTGAGGAGATGAGCATTAGGCAAAGGCTGCCGTTTTTTGTCCTGAATATCTTTGCTGTTGGACAGAAGCTGTTCAAATGGAGGATCTGTGGTGAAGGTATGCACCTGGGGTTCCAGGTGATGATGGGGACCAGAACCCCGTGCTCCAGGCTTGGAGGTCCAGCCTGAGCAATGAGAACTCAAAGCCCCTCTTCTCCAGGTGCCCATCCACCGTGTCCCTTCAGCTGGTCCCCATCACCCAGGACATGCTTTTATCCCATCACAGTCCCGGCTGGCCATGGCAGAGTCCCCCTCTTTAATAATCTGGGGGTAAAAGCAGGGTGGTACGTGACCAGTATTAGCACAGGGGAGTGGAGGAACCCTCATGGTGCGTCTCCGCAGCATCCCCACCTCTTTCCAGAGTGGGGACCTGCCACAGCACCGGTGCTGTGGCCCCTCGGATGCAGTGGAGGTGCCCGATTTGCTGCTCAGCTCTGGCAGGACGAAGTCTCCAGCCCGGAGGGGTTGTAGATGCTGGGTTCAGTCACTAGAGGGAGGGATGCACGCACCGGTGGATTTCCAGGCAGAACTGGCAGCGTTTTGCTGGCATGTCAAAATCGTACCCCATTATACTTCACGCATTTTGGTAACACAGCTTAAATCTTTTTTCTCTTTCCCTCCCCACAGGTGGTTGGTTGTGTGTGTGGCAGCTGGTCTCTGGGAGAATAACAGCAAGGCTGAAAGCACACAAACAGTGCTTGATTGGGGCTGGGCAAGGTATTGAAGTGGGACAAAGCAAAGGTTGCTGGCACTTCTTGTCTCCTTGAAAAATAAAGGGATGGTGGCTCTGTGCCAAAACCCCCAAGAAGCCTTCTCCATCCCCAGACCAGGTGCAAATGCAGGGTCATGGGGGAGCAGACCTCGGTAATGTCTGGGGGTTAAACTTCTGAGTGCGTTTTGCTAGGTACCTAAATCATAGTAACAGTACCTTGGGTCTCTGAAGGGTTTGAGTCCAGGCCAGTTAGAGGTTTCATGACCCACTTCTGCCCAGTCTAACCAGTAAGACAGGATGGAAAGTTATGCCTGGTGTCCTGTGGGATTACTTCTGACCTGCAAGAACAGGATTGCACAGAAACAGCCAATTTCTGTTTACAGCAAGTTTTAGTGAAGTAGAAACTTTTTGCAGAATGTTCTTCAGCCTTTGCTGCTGCTGTTGTTATCAACCGACACCCACATCCTGGCATCTCTGAATGCAGACAGTCCAGTGAGGAAAAGGATAGGACTGAAATCCCAAGGTGAAAAGTAACTACAAGCTTCTGGGCACCAGGAAGCTGTGAATCACTCAAACGTGTGATCTTGCAGCTTTAATAAAAGCCTGACTTCCTCCAAAATCATTCTGCTTTTTATTTCCATGCAGTGGGAAAACAGCAAGATAAAGGGGAAAGTGGCCTATAGCTTTGCTTCTTGGAGAGCTTAGATTTTCCCAGGCTTGGCTGTATTGGCAAGAAAAAGATGTGGAGTTGAGGCAATTTAAGAAGTAAAGGGGAGGATGCTTCAAGGAGTGCTTCAAGTTTGCTCCAAGGTAACTCCCAGGGCCTGCACGGGAGCTGTGAAATAACTGGTGACACACAATCCACATTACAGATAAATGGGGAGAAATTTCCCGTTTTTCTCTAGAAATAGAGCGCAATTTCTGCAATTTGGCCAACTCTTCTCCAATTTTCTGTTGACCTGGGATGCTGCATGTGATACTCCACCAGCCTGATGGCAGTGTGTACATCTGCACTTAATGATCTCAAATTGCATGGTGCGAGGCAGCTGCCATCCACTACTCAGCTAAGAATGCCTCCAGAAAGCAAACAGCCCCTTCTGCCCTGAGATGCTGACTGCTGAGACCAAACACATCCCAGCAAGCCCCATTTTGGGCTGTGCTGCTCTTGACAGGTGAATTCCTTGAGGTTATTCGAGATGTCACTGCTAACTGCTACTGGGCCCAGGGGTGTTTATTTAGTAATCATTGTAAGAGAAGAAGATGCACTGTGATTGATTTTAAAAGCAAGCCAAACATTCCATGAAGCTTTAATGCTGTAATTGCTGATTGGGTGCAGATGAGCATGGAGGGGTGGAAAAGCCAAATTCTGGCTGCTCATAAAATGTGCTGCTCCATGTAGGAGAAAATAGGGACCTCCCCCCCCCGGGTTTTATTTATGAAAGGAGATCCAGAGTCTGGGGATGCTGGCATCCCTGGGATAAAGTCTCAGCCCAGTAGCCCCAGGAACTGGTGACTGCTCTGTGCTTACCCAGTTGGCAGAATTTCTTTGTGCATGTCCTTACAGAAATGAAAAATCACTGGAAGAGGCTTTTGTACCTTTCCTCCCTGCTTTGGGTTGTAACCATGGGGCTGGCACCTACTGCGGTTCTTCCTCTCTAGGTCTGACTTGCACCTTCATCAGCCTTCAAAGTCTCTTTCCTGAACTGAGTTTTCTGTGCCCCTGCAAAAAGCTTGTTTTCAATAAATATTTCCTATAAAATCTTCGAGTGGAAGTCTTGTCCTTGGGAAACCCCTGGGCTTCGGTAGATGTTGCTGGGGGAACAGGGAGGACTCTGCAGCCCCATTGCTACCTAGTCCCAGAGCTGGCTTTTCTGGGCACCCTCTGTGGTTGAGAGACAGAGGCATGGCCCTGTTGGGGCTCTCATCTTATGAATGGGGCTCTGAAGGACCCAGCTGCAGGGCTGGGAGGGCAGGTTCTCTACCACAGCCCCTTCTTGTGACTGGATTGAAGCACTTGAATGGGTTTTTGTGCCAGGGATCCAATCTCTTGATCCTGAACTCCAAGATGGGCATCTTCACCATAGACTCACACCTATGCAAGGGCTCTGGTTGCCTCTGCCCTATGCAGGGACATCGGTGCAGCCTCAGATGGATGGAGAGATGCAGGCATGTCCCAAGGGTGTGATGGGTGCTTGGAGGTGCTGTGCTGGGCAGTGCAGGAGCAGGTGGTTTGTCTGCTTGATGGCTGAGAGCATTTTCAGGCTTTGGGAGAGCTGCGGATAGGGCAATGCAGTGCTGGAAGCAGAAATGTCTTGTTCCTACCCAGTGCAAAGCTGGGTCCAAGCAGCTTCATCCTTCAGGACAATGTTCCCTTCATTGATGCATGGCAAAGGCTGACCCCTGGGCTTGCTCTGGCACTGTCAATCACATGGGACTGGAGCTGCAAAATACAATGGTGAAGGAGAAAAACTCCTCTTTGTGCTACTGCAGAGAGCTGGGCAGAGGGTCAGCCTGCTTGGAAGTCACTGCTGCCAGGAGAGGGTGCTGGGAGGAGCAGCAAAGGGCAGAGCTGGGCTCACCACTTGCTCTCTTTGCAAGGTTTCTCTAGCTGGTGCTGTTGGGTGTCCAGGAAGCGTTCCAAGAAGTTAATTAATTTTCTCTCATCAGCAGCCACAGCGCCAGCAAACACAGTCTGGAGGAGAGCATTGCTGTTTTGCAGCAGCAGCTCCCCCCCTTCAGTTACAGTAATAGTTACTTTGTCTTGAAAAAAATGAAATGTCAAGTGGTGACAGAGAAAAATATTCTTGTAATGCTAAGCAGTAACTGGGTTTCCAAAGTGCTGGGCTCTGGAGGTAATGGGGGAAGCTGAAACCGAAGCAGCTGAGACCACACAAGATTAATTCAGACTCCAAATGAGGCTTCATACATGATGTGTTGCACCATACATCACTGTCGTGCAGACACTGGTGCGTGTGGCTCGGAGCTCACTTGTTTGCTTCAGGACCTGCTCCCTCCAAGCAGGCTCTGCCAGACATGCTGATGGGGTGGGCTCATGCACATCATGGATATTTGCTGCTGACCCTTTTATTTCAGGTAGGGAATTCAGGAAGTGAAGGATACAGGGAGCAAAGCAAGCAAATTCTGCCCCCAAAGCCCTGTGGCAGGCTGCGTTAGTAGGAGGTAACCCTGGAGTGATGGGGAGCTGTGCACAGACCTCTGCATGAAGGGGACCACAGCCACCATGCATTTTCCCATATTGTCCCCTCAGAGGCCACCACGTTGTCACATAGAGCCTGGTGCAGCCTCTTCCCAGCAGCTGGGGCCGGGCTTTAGTAATTTTTGGACAAACAAGGACTTTACTTCCTAGATGACTTATTTGCAAGGGCTAATTCAGACAACAGTGGCCTTGCTGTTGTTTTCCCTTTTGAATTGTCAGGCTGGCATTGTAAGTGCCATACTTTGATTAAAGTTTAATTTCCCTGAAGAGTGAAATATTAATGGGAATAGGCTTAATACTGTCAATAGGAAACAGACCCAAACAGATAATTTGCTAATATAATGACTTGGGATTTTATCTATTTCCAGCTGCATGATTGCTCTTCTGCTATGATTTTGTGCAGGTAATAACCATTGTCGCCTCTGTTCAATGAGAAAACTTAATGAGTTTAGAGCTAAATCACCATTTTGCGCATTCATATCCTGGCGTACCCACACTACTCCCCAGTCCTCTGCATGCTTCATCTTGCACCCTTGGGGGGTGGGGTTACCAGCCCTGCTCTCATCCATGTGGGAGAGAAGCTGAAACAAAACTGGGGCTGAGACCCAGGACTTTGGGTCGATTTAAGCATCCACCCCAATGACTTTGCTTCCAATGACCAGGGTCCCCAAATACTCTTGAGGTTCTGCATCCTAGAGTTTCCCAACACTTGTGCTCATGGGTGGGTGCTCTGCAGACCTCTGGGATCCCCAGTCCTCTCCTCTTCTCCAGCACACTGCAATGCACCAAGGAGCATCTACTCCATCATGCTCCACCACTTACTTTCAATCCAAATGGTGAGTTCAAAGAGTTGCCCTCTTAAATCTCAGCTGCTGAAGGAAACAAAAGGCAGCAAATTACCTGGAGCAGTTCCCTGGCAGGTAGGATGTGATGTTGAGAGGCGCTACAGGAAGGTACATGAGAGAGTAGATGGGGAGAAGGGCTGGGACGTGGCCTGGGGGCAGCACAACCTGCTTGGTCTACTGTGGGCACCTTCCCAACACCTTGGAAAGCATATGAGAATTGGGGAGCAAGCTGTGATGCCTTTCTGAAATGTGTTCCCAGCCCTCACAAGCTCGCAGTGCAGGTGCTTTTGGGTACAGACATGATCTCTTTGCATTTGAATTTTTTCGATATTTTTTCCTTGATTATGCCCATCACTTTTTGAAGTTACACATCTTGCAGCAAGGGACACTGCAGGCATAGTGCGAAAACCACATTGCTGCCCATAGAAAGCATGGCTTTTGCTAGTTCCCTCATTTGCTCCCCCCCCCCCCCCTTTTTTTCCTTGAGATAAACAATAAGCAATTATTTTCTGTTCCTTTTTTTTCTGTGCCGTTCAGGGTTTGATGTACCATATCCACTGTTCAGTAATCTTCTTTTCAGTTTGGCCTGGCCTAGTCTACTCAACTGTTCCTCATCCAGAAGGCGTGCCAGGGCTTTGCTCGCCCCCATTACCCTGCGCTGAACCTTTTCCAGCCCTGCTGCGCTCTGCAATAGGAGACCCAAGCCATGCTCAACATTTGAAGCATGGGCACGGATTATACAGCTCTCTTCCTTATGGGGGTGGATTTTATTCCCATGGCGGTAAATCCCCTCATTTCTCAGTGCAATCCTGCTGTAGCCAGGAAGGGCATCAGGGATGGACTCGGTGTTCAAAAGCTACTCATCATCTCAAGCTCCATCAGAAGGTCTCATGGGGGATGTACTCCCTCCTGAACACCATGCCTCCGTCTCTCAGGATGTTGTTTCTCTTCTCAGCTAAAGGGAGAACTATCTGGAGTGCCAGCTTTCCTTCAAGTCCTGATGTGCTTGCCAGCACCTGGGGCATCCAACCACTCCAGTAATAATTCCAACAGCAGTGGTACCAGAGTTGTTTCCATGCCATGCTTCCTGTTGGCGCTCAGGGCAAGTGTTTACACCCATCTCCAACAGGTTTGTGTGTTCAAAGCTCTGATTTTCCCCACAATGGAGATTTTCTGAGTAGCTTCACCCAGCTGTCCCTAGTAAATAAAATACTGTGTTTTTGGTGTTTGGAAATGAATGCAGATCGAGCTGGTTTCAGAGCTGAGCATATGGGCTGTGTTTGAGTGCTGGGAACGTGTTTGCTTGTGATTTAATAATACTGTGAGTCATGCCTGTACCTTCTCCCAATTACTACTCTTGCATCTCTTTGTTGTTGAGTGCATGTTCTGGAAACTCTGTTTTCCTTGTAAAATCAATTACATTCCACCCGTTATTAGCTGACAGGCCTCACGCCAGCCCTGCTTGCCAAGAAAACCCCCCACACTGGCCAGGGTGTGATCAGTGTCAGCGATGCTGCAGGTGGCCAGGCCAGGAGGGTGGACCTGGGGCCAGGACTAGGTTGGGCACCATGGGGCCAGGATGAGACACAAATTCCATTGCTGCTGAGCACAGTGTAGTCAGACCCTGGTGTTGTGCATGCTTCCCTGCTCCCCTGGCACGATCAAAGCCCTTCAAAGAACCACAGAATGGTTGAGAATGAAGCAGCTCCGCTCCAGCCCCTGCTCCAGCTGGGGTGCCCAGAGCAGGGTGCCCAGGGCCAGGTCCCGGCAGCTTCTGGAGGTCTCCCAGGAGGAGCCCCCACAGCCTCTCCTGTGCCAGCTCCGCCACCGCCAGGGCACAGAAGCGCTTCCCGGCGGTCAGAGGGCACCTCCCGGGCCCCGCTTCGTGCCCGGTGCCCCTGGGCCCGGCTCCGTCCTCCCCGCGGGGATTTACGGGCACGGACGGGATCCCCCGCAGCCTCCCCTCCAGGCTGAGCAGCCCCAGCTCTCGAAGCCTCTCCTCCCAGAGGAGCTGCCCTGGTCCCCCCACCTTTGTGGCCCTCCCCTGGGCTCTCTGCAGCCTGCCTGGCCTCTCTGGTGCCAGGGGCCTAGCAGCAGGCCCAGCACTGCTGGTGCGGCCCCAGCAGCGAGGAGCAGGGGGGCAGGATCCCCTCCCTCCGCCTACAGGTGATCCTGGTGCAGCTCGGGCCACCACCAGCTTTCCTTGCTGCAGGGCCCCTGCTGGCTGCTGCTTGGCTTGGGGCCCCCCAGGACCCCAGGGCCTTTCCTGCAGAACAGCTTCTCAGCCAGGTGCCCCCAGTCTGGGCTGGGCTTGGCACTTCTGCTGCCTGAGCTCCATGAGGTTCTTATCAGCCTGTTTCTCCAGCCTCCAGTAGAAACTGACCCTTCCCTAAGTCATCTCCATGTGGTCTTGCAAAGCTCGTTCCCTATCCCCGCCACAAGGTGTGCCTTTACAGGTACCTTAAAGGAGGCTGTAGTGAGGTGGGGATTGGTCTATTCTCCCACATGGCTGGAGACAGGACGAGGGGGAATGGGCTAAAGTTGTGCCAGGGGAGGTTTAGGTTGGATATTAGGAAGAACTTCTTTACCGAAAGGGTTGTTAGGCATTGGAATGGGCTGCCCAGGGAAGTGGCTGAGTCACCATCCCTGGAGGTCTTTAAAAGACGTCTAGATGTAGAGCTTAGTGATACGGTTTAGTGGAGGACTTGTTAGTGTTAGGTCAGAGGTTGGATTGGGTGATCTTGGAGGTCTCTTCCAACCTAGATGATTCTGTGATTTCTGCACACCTCTGACCCAGACCGCTGGCAAATCCTGCCTGCACATAACCGTATTAACCACAAACACTTTACTACTGCAGAACATGATTCTTTCTGAAATGAAGTCGGATCCTCTGAGACTTCAATAAACCTTTAAAGGAGTTTAATTAAAAAAGCATAAAGCCTGGGAGGATCAATGCAGCGTTAATGACCTGCAATGGGGCCACGTGTAGCTTGTTCTTATTGACCTGCGAGGTAGGAAGAAACAGCCGTGCAACCTGAGGTCTCTCATTCAGCCTCACTGGGGCTCTCCTGGCCCATAGGAGGAACAGGAGCTGCCTGCTCTTGTTTGCATCCAGACAGCTCCCAATTAAAACTCACACAGTGCTGGAATACTGCTGGTTTTGCAGTCCACAAGAGGTGTGTGGCTGCCAGCAAGTCACCAGCTGGCTTCTCAGCAGCCCTGCTGGGTGGAGAACTTGGAGAACGGAAGGACACACATGAGAAAGGGCTATGGAAAATCGCCCAAGAGCAGAAAAGCATAATAAATAAAGTTTTAAAAGAGGGGAGTCTCCTTCATTTCTAAATCAAAAAGTTGTTCCCTCCCTTTCCCCCCATCTCATGCGGGAAAAACAAAGCAAAACAGTTAAAAAAACTTGCAGCTACTGTATGGAGATGGGTTGGAGAAGGAGATAGCTGCTGTCACCAGACATCTCAGCAAATACCCATTGTTTCTCAGGAATGTGCTTAAAAAAGACAAGGAAGTGGAGAAGAAATAGCTCCTTTTATTTCCCTCCAAGCCCATCCCTTTGGTCTTGAGTTAATAGAAAACATATTTTTGTGTCCTGAAAGATGCAACAGACATTTGTGGATGTGTGCATCGGAAAAGAAGCCCTGTCTGGCTGGGAGGAGAAGGAGCTGGTGCAAATCTGGACCTTGAAGAGGTAGAAGGAGACATGGACAAAGGCAGAGCTGTACAATGAATCTTTCCACGAGAGGGAAGGGAAGGACATATTCTGCCCACAGTAGCATAAGGGGAAATGAGAATGTTTTTCTCTGAGTGCACAATCAAACTTGTCAGAGAAAAGCAGATGTTTTGGGCAGAAATTTGCATGTAATCAAACCCTCCGTTTTTTGATTGAAAAAAATTGTCAGTGGCAAATTTCCAGCCCACACCCTGCAATCAAAGTAAATAAAAGCTTGTCAATGAGGAAAGCGGATAAAAGAGAGCCTGGGTGAGAAGTGGCCACGTCTCCCCACCCTGCCTTGCACTGGCCTCATTAACCCAGGGCTCCCCCAGTTTCCCAAGCTGGGCTTTGGGATTCATTTGCCCACTTGGTGCTCTGGAAACCCCACGTTTTGTGTTTATTGCCTTGAGACTTGGACAATGATGTGTTTTCCTTCCCTCCAGCAACTCTGCAAGCCCTGCTGCCTGCAACAAGGCTCATACAATACTCAGGACAGCTCCTTAGGACATGGGGAGCAGGCATGCAACCTATAACCACCCAGAAAATGTATTTTTAAAGCTGCACATTGCATTTTTTTGTGTGCTTCTACAGGTGTTTTTATGTGCCCAACCTGTCCCTTGCACCTTGCATGCTCTTGAGGAACAACATTACACAGGGATCAATGGGGTCCACCCTGGGAGCAATGGTGATGGGGTCTGCGCTGGTGCTGGATTTTGCAGAGCTCTGCACCCCTCTTGGGGAGCTTGCTTTACAACACAGGAATCTTTTGCTCCACAACCTGGCTCAGGGATAGTGCTGCTTTCAGCTGACTTACACTGTTTTATTGGATTTGCAGCAGCCTTCAAGCCAGAGATAAAATACATCCTTCCTGTCTTAAGAGAGTAAATTATTGACATACTTAATAAGCATAACTTATCATTAGCCATAATTCATGCTGGTGACAGCAACGCAGGCGTTCCTGGAAAGCAGAGTGGCATTTCATTTCAGATTTCCACAGACTGGTCTCCTGCTGCATGGGCATCCGGTGGCATGGATGTCTCTGCACCTGTCCCTTGCCACAGCAGTGGCTGTCCCAGGGCCTCGCACAGCATTCAAGCTGTCTCAAGGACTGATAGCTCAATTAAATGGGTAGCTTTTGCAGAGCTGGCAGGGAACAGGAGGCGTCCAGCTTGCAGCCATGTTGAGCCACAAAGCCATGGTCGAGGACACGTTCTGCTTCTCCCCAGTGCCCAGCTGCAGCCCATTCTGCTCCTGCTGGTGATGCCAAAATCCTGGCAGGGTGGTTGCAACCAGCAGAAACTCTTCCTCCTTTGATTTCTGTTCCATGTTCACTCTGGTCCCTAATGTGATCAGAGTAGGGAGGAGATGTTCTCACAATCTTCCTTGCTGGGAAACAGAGTAGCTAATCATTTGTAGGGATGGTGAAAGCCCTGGGCCATTTGCCAGAAGTGCTCAGGGCACTCTCAGAGGAAGAGGAGAGACTGTGAGGCTGTGAGGAGACACCCTCCCATGCTAGGGACATTGCCCAGGGCCTGGGGCTCTTACAAGCAGCAGATGGAGTTTGATCATGAGGGTAATGGGTTAGAGGTGTAGGATAAGGTCTGGTTGTCCAGAATTCACTGCTGTTTGATGGAGGGCTCCACGCTGATCTCCCCTTTCCTGGCCCAGCAGGCTGCTCCCAGCTTCCCTCCAGCCACTGGCAGAAGGAGGGGAGATTTCTGGTCCACATTTCTCAGGTGGGACCTAATGAGGCTGCTCGAGATGTATGCTTGCCATCTGGATGCCCCACACTCATTCAACCCCTTCACCAAACTGCCTGCAGAAATTTGAGGTCTGCTCCCAGGGAGCACTTTGTGGCCATGTGGGAGCTCACCCCCTGCCTGTCTGGTGCCCCAGCTCAGGGCAGTGGTGGAGGTGGGGAAGGAGGGACAGCAGGAGAGAGCACGTGTGGCCCTGTGTGCACCAGGAGGTGACAACGTGCCCTCTGAATAATCAGCGAATTCCCAAATTTTCAAGGTGTCTTGCAGTAAATGCAACCTCTGCTCTCTGCAACCATGAGCGCCAGCCTGGGAGTCTCACAGGCATCTTGGCATGTTGGATGTCTGCAGATATGTGTTTGTGAATGCCTGAGAATCAGTGCTAGCTGATTCCAAATAAAGACTCAGTTGGGGAAATATCTTCCTTTCCTTTCCTTTCCTTTCCTTTCCTTTCCTTTCCTTTCCTTTCCTTTCCTTTCCTTTCCTTTCCTTTCCTTTCCTTTCCTTTCCTTTCCTTTCCTTTCCTTTCCTTTCCTTTCCTTTCCTTTCCTTTCCTTTCCTTTCCTTTCCTTTCCTTTCCTTTCCTTTCCTTTCCTTTCCTTTCCTTTCCTTTCCTTTCCTTTCCTTTCCTTTCCTTTCCTCTCCTCTCCTCTCCTCTCCTCTCCTCTCCTCTCCTCTCCTCTCCTCTCCTCTCCTCTCCTCTCCTCTCCTCTCCTCTCCTCTCCTCTCCTCTCCTCTCCTCTCCTCTCCTCTCCTCTCCTCTCCTCTCCTCTCCTCTCCTCTCCTCTCCTCTCCTCTCCTCTCCTCTCCTCTCCTCTCCTCTCCTCTCCTCTCCTCTCCTCTCCTCTCCTCTCCTCTCCTCTCCTCTCCTCTCCTCTCCTCTCCTCTCCTCTCCTCTCCTCTCCTCTCCTCTCCTCTCCTCTCCTCTCCTCTCCTCTCCTCTCCTCTCCTCTCCTCTCCTCTCCTCTCCTCTCCTCTCCTCTCCTCTCCTCTCCTCTTCTTCTTTTTTTTCCCCACACAGTTTGCAAGAAGTGAAGGTGGCTAAATCCATCAAGTGACAGCCAGCCCATTGCACATTTCATTTGCTGGATGGCTTGAAGACAACTGTATGTTTTCTAGTGATGCTGATTTTCATGCCATCTCTCTGGCTTGGCAGCTGTGGGAGCAGGTAACACAAGCAGGGCTGTCTGTGCTCACCGTACACCTTGCAGCACGTGTATCTCCACATGGAGGCACGCATATTGCACGCTCCCCTCACCCAGGGTGCTTCAAAGCCCATGGAGTTTTATTGGGGGCAGCAGTCAATGCAAGACATCTTTCCATCTCTTCCCATTTTTCTTTCTCCCTGGTGCAAGCACTCCTTGCTGTCAGTTCTCTCAGCAAGACTCCTGCTGGATGCCAGAAGATGTTGGAAGTTTTAAAACAGTTCATAAACCAGTCTTTACTGGAGGGGCAGCCCTGCAGCAGCTGAAGGAGTTCCAGTTTTACAAGGAGACACGAGAAAGGCTTTGGGGCATGTTCATGCTCTGCCCATAGCATCCATAATGCCCATGGCCATGCAGGGACCCATGTGCCTGCAGAGCTTGTACAAAGAGCTCAGCAAGCGAGCTCAGGTTGAGCTGGTCATTTGTGAGTGAAGGGCAGGCTGGTAGCATCAACTAGCCCTGTTCTTCACAATCCCACAGTGCTGGCGTACCCAAACCTACCTCAAAGACGCTATGACATGCCCTGAGGTGGCTGCACCCAGATGGGCTGCACCAGTCCCAGGGGCTCCTTCCAGTGGCTCTGCAGATGATGTCCCGCACTTGCTCTGCAGCAACCAGCCCTCAAACCATCTCGTGTTTCCAGGGGAGAAGGTGATGGAACACAATCTGGAAAGCTGCGGAGATGCTGAGCTGCTTGCATGGGGGTGGGGGAGCCAGAAGGTGGGATTTGCCTTGGTCCATGGCCCAGACTGCGAGTCCTCCCCATCAACAATGCGAGGCTGGGAGCATCTCTTCTCCGAGGGCATGAAATATCACCTTCTTTGGGGGAGAAACAAAGTAAAGAGCCACTTACAGCATCTCCAGTCTGCATGGCTGGTGAAGTGCCGATGCTGGAGCTCAGCGAGGGGATATTAGTCACGCCTTATTGCCTTTAAATCCTACAGTAACAGAAGAGTCTTCCATTTACTGTTTTAAATAAGAATCAGCCTGATGGAGTGTTCCCGGCACAGTGTATCGGCTTCCCCGCTGCCCAGCCTGCCTTTAAAGGATTAAGCTTTCACCTTGCCTCTTTCCCTGCAGTTTGTAAAGAGCAGCTCTGCCTCCTGTGTCCCCTGTGTATAAAGTGCTGTTTGCATGAAGGACTCCCTGCAGACAGGTGAATGGCGAGAGCAGGGCTTCCTCCCTCCCCGCATCCCCTCTTCCTCCTCCGTGCATGAGAAAGGCCCTGAGGATGGTGCAGGCTTGGTGCTGTGCTCGGAGATCTTGCATCAGGGTTTGTTCTTCATCCCTTCCTCTGTCATCTTGGTCGTGTGTGGGCTGGGTGATGCGCAGGCAAGGGATGGGGTTGGCAGAGTGAAAAATCTCTGCTACCTGGCCCTGGAAGGAAGGGAGAGAAAGAAAATAGAAAAGCATGACCAGGCAGGATGAGCATATGCAGGTGAAATCTCCTGTGCAGAAAAAGCTGTCAGCCTCTGGACCTGCGCCATCCTATTTGGGACTGGGTGCTGTGGCATCCTGTGTGCATCCTCCAGGCTCCCCAGCAACCAGGAAACTTTCATTTGGGCCTTCCCACCTTTTCCAGCCTTGTCTCTGCATTCCCAGATCTTAGAAACTTTTGCATGCTTAAAAGCAGTGCTCTCATTCCTTTTTCCCTACTTAAATTATTGATGGAGATCTACAACCTCCATTCCAGCTTAACAACTTCTTTTTTGCTGCGGTTTATTACCAGGATCAATCAAATCAAGCCCTGATGGCTTAAAAATGTGCTTCCTTCTCTCTCTCGTTGTTATTTGCTTGTTTATTATTAGGAAAGACAAGTTTTGGCTCCAGGAGGTTTTGCTAGCAGTAAACAATGCCATTAAAAGCAAATCAGAAGTCCCTGCTTTGCACAGAGCCGACCTCTATGGAGCGGCAGGGAGCACCCTGTGCTTGGGTCCCTGCCTGCCACCGACGCGGTGGTCAGGGCATGGGGACAGGTTCCTGGCTGAGCACACCCAGGTGCTGTCCTACAACTGCTCCTCTCTGGTTTCATGGGGTTTTGCCCAGATTTGTGTCCCCCCGTTCCCATCCTCACTGGCACAACGGGACACCTCCACCCTGGCCATAGGGTGCTGCAGGGTCAGGAGGCGGCTCATGGTCTGGGGAGGTGGCTGGTGCCCAGGTCTTCGGAGGCTTTAGGGTAACCCTTTCTCCTGCTTGCACAGGGAGTGAGGCTCCCCATGTTTTGGGGATCTGGGCTCTCACCTTAGGGCTCGGTCCCCATTTTCCACAAGGAGCAAGTAGGAGGCTGAGCTTAGGAGGTGGTGGGACATCACTCTTTTGTGTTTACAGGGGGATTCATGGTGATTTCAGGACTAAAGGGGATGAAGACGAGGATGATTTTTCATGGTCCCTTCCAACCCGGGCTGCTCTAGGATTCTATGATCCTATGAGAAGCTTGGAAAGCACCACCTCTTCACCCCCAAGCTCCTTCCCCAACAGCCAGTCTGCCCTGCATGCTCTCATCCTGCTCCCAGCCCCTGCTCCAAGTCCCCCCCACCCAGGGCAGCAGAGCTGGCCATTCCTCAGCTCCTGCCGAGCATCATCCAGGGGAGCTTCACCTGTCAATGAGGCTCAGTTCTTGCAGCCATTGGGTTGCACAAACACCCCCCTTCCAAAATCCCATAGCCGAAGAGAGGGGCTTCGGCATGCAGGAGAGCTGCATCCAAGGCACCAGAGAGATGCAGTGCTCTTCATAACTGCCCGCTTGGCTCACAAGAAATGAATTGAAGAGTGATGGGGAAGATAAACTGCTTGTTGTTTTTTTAATGCATGCAGTGAAGGAGTTTATTTTTAAACCCGTCTGTGAGTGATGCCTGGTTTGATCTTCTAAATGAATCTGATTTATTCTATTTGCACTGGGGCTCAGGAGAAGAGGGACTGAGATGGATTTAATTTATGCACTTAACTTCGCCTTGGCAGGACTGTGACAACAGCAGACAAATCGAAGCTGAGAAGCTCCCTCCAGTGATCCCAATGATGCAAATGATTTCCCTGGTTTTATCAAATGATCTCTAGTCAGTAGTCCCAGGTTGACATCTGGGGCAGGTCCTGGCATGGCCCTTGGTGGAGCCAGCAGAACCAGAACTGGGCAACTTCACCAAGGGCTTGGGACACCCACAGAAGCTTTCCATACTTGACCTAGTGATGTGTTATCCTCTTCTTATGGGACATAATTTCCCAGCCAATTGGTGTCACTTTACCCAGCTCCACCTTGTAGTGTGTCCTTCTAGATAGGTCAGGGTAGGGCACAAGGGCTGAGTCTACTATTTCATTGGGAAGTCAATGCATGGAGGGATTTGCTGCCTTGTGAGCCATTTGCCGTGTTCCTCTCCCCTCATCGGGGAGGGCTTTAGAGCTTGTCCCTAGGGCAAACAAAGGGAGACAAATTACTTCTGCAGCAGATTGATGACCTCGACAGCTCTGTGAGTGCCTCAGCTCTTTGTGGGACCGTTAGAGAAATCCTGCCGACCAGATCTCATCTCATGCAGTGGACACTGCTGTAATCCATGCTGAATGGAAACCATAAAAGTCTGAATTACTCTCCCAAAAGCCTCCCTTAAAAAGAATGTGACCATAAAAACGAGTCTTCAACCAGGTGAAATGATGAAGTCACTGGTGCGGAGGGGAACAATCATTCACCACCACTAAGCTGTGCATCACCCAGGATAATTATCAATTATTGTAAACAGAGCAACTCCCCTCCAGAAGCTAATGAAATTTCACATGGAGCACACTCTGGGAGATGGATAGTATTGGCCTGGACAAGATTCATCTTCTCTAATGTGCTGCTTATTCCTGTTTATGCATCTTAAAGCTTCCAGTGCAAAGCACCTTCCTGCTGGGAGGAAGAAGGAGGCCTGACATGCTCTTGTCTATAGGCAGCTGCTCTGACTGCCTTGCTTGCCATCCAGCACGTCAGCCCCCAGTGGATGTTGGTAGCACTGGGAAAAGGTTCCCTTCCTCCTTCCCTCTTCCTAATCCCTGCCTCTGGGAGCTCTCTGCCTTGCCAGCCTTTGGGGATGTGTTTGGCAGAGCTGGTGGTGGGCTCAAGTCCAGCATCCGAGGTGCCTTGTCCTCCTCCCCATCCCCTCTGGGCCCCACTTCCCTCCTCCTGAGCATCACCTGCCCTAAAGCCATTCTGCAATCCTGCATGGGCATGCTCTGCTATAAGCCATCAAACACAGATGGAAAATAATATTTCATGTGCAGTTTAGCTCCAAGCTCGGTGCACATTTTGGGGTTTTAATGTGTTTCCTGGGTCCTGGCACAGCATTTGTAAACCTGAGTGTGAGGAAGAAGGCCAGCAATCCTGTCCAGGCAAAAAGACACTTACTTTGCTTCTAAATATTTAATCTGTGACCCATATGACAAACTACTGCTTGTAAATACAGCTATTATGCCTTATTTTGATATGCGTAATTGAAACACTGGGTCCTGCACTCAGCAAACAACCACAGAGTTCACAGGGATGGTTTCCTCTGGATCCACCCAGTGCCTGCAGCACCTCCTCTCCCCACACGTGGGTGGTGGTGGGGTCTGCGTTGGGGAGGACGCTTCCATCTCCCCAGCTGGAGAAGTTCCTGTTGGAGACATCGTTTGGTGTCCCCCAGGCTCTGCCCTTCTCCCAAGGTCCTGCTACCACTCCTCCTGGCTTCTGCCTCCAACACCTACTCACCAAGGCCTGGAACTGCTCCTGTACTTTTATTTTTGCAAATGAGCATGACTGCACCAAGAATAGACCCTGCTCATAGCTCTGCAGCTGAGTTTGCAACCAAGGCAACCCCACCGCCCGTGGCACCTCGCATCTCAGAGCTTCGGGCTGCTGCCCCATCCCCTCCCTGTTATTTCACCACAGAAATGAGCTCCAGCGCCCCTCCCCTTGAGTCTCCAGGAGACCTCAACACCCTTAGTGCTTGCTGAGGTCAGTGGTTGCTTTTGAGGTCGCTTCGCCCACCAGCAGCCCGGCACCTTGTTTCTTAATGAGCTGGAGGGGGTGATGAGGAACGTGGCAAACTTCATAGCTGCTGTCACTGATTTAGATGAATCACAACCAAAACAGGCTCTGGGGAGCTTGGGAAGTGCCTTCTTGAGACAGGTGGATGCAAAAGGTGACGGAAAATGAAATTCATGCTTGCCAAGTGACAATGATGTTTGTTGGAAGGAATACTTTTACGTACATTTATGGGTTATCAGGGTCTGAATTTGAAGTAGCTGGCTGGGCACCATGCTCAGGTGGGGACATCACACTCTGAATGAAGTCCCAGTGCCCTGGGGGGCTCAGAGGCACAACCCAGAGGGATGCAGTGCTTTGGAAGAGGGTGATGACCAGAGGTATGCAGTCTGGAGGAGGGCTTGAGAAAGGGGATGAGAGCAGGAGAATAAATGAATAAAGTGGTCCCTGGGGGCAAAATGGGCACCTCTCCCTACTTTCTTCTTGCCCAGAGACCTACTGGGCAAGAAGATCTTTAGAGACCTACTACATCCCTGTTTCAAGCTGTGAACCAACAGAAGATGCAGTTGTGGGGGACACAGATCAGCTATAACCGTCTGCACTAAAATGCAGATCACTTTAATATTGCACCATTTGGGGAAGTAGCTGGTGCTGCACATTGCAGGAAGCAGAGCAATAAACATAATGTGCTTTCTGTTAGTCTCTGGCTGGAAGGTGGTGGAAACCCATGGGGCACCCCATGGCTCAGTTCACTGGGAGAACCAAAAGCCCTTTCCATGGACCACACCATCCTGTCTCCTGTTGCACCTTGATTTTGAGGCCATCACTTTTCTCTGTGGCTGCTCCCTCTCTTCTGGACATGCCCTTGCCCTCCCCCAAGCCATGCTTACATAGCACCAGGCGTGGGTGTGATGGGGATATTTTTGTAGGACAGCAGACCCTACTGATGAACACATGAGGAAGGCACAGCCCAGGACCCTCCTGGGCCTGAGTGCAATGAGCTAGAATTAGATAGGATGGCCCCACTGTCTCTCCTGGGCTGGTATCAAATGCCTGAAGAAGCCAAGACCTCTGCCAGCTGGGATTGCAATGAAATTCATCCAGGGACCAACAAGAGAGGCTCATGAAAGCACAGAGGAGCTTTTGGGTGACCAGTGTCCTCTATGGTCTATGGCATCCTCAGGGCAAACAATCTGCATCTGACAAGTTCCAGTCCTGTGACTGGTTGTCAGATGAACCAAGGGAGAGTACTGCCCGTCTCGGTGCTTATACAAACCCCTCATGAGAGCTCTTTTGCTTTTGCAGCTAGGAAGAGAAGAGGAGCCACGGAGCAGCTGGCATCCATGGCTGAGTGGGGCAGCTCTGACTACAGGTGGTCCCTTCCCAAAACTACCTCCCCCCCTCGCCCCCCCAGCCCCAAGCATCGATCTGCACCCACTTGCATGCACAGAGCAGCCCAGACCCTGCTTCCACCAGCCTGATCCATCTCTCGGCCTTGGCTTGTTCATTTGGCTGGTTCAGGGCTTGCAGCCCGACCCTCCCTGCTGCAATATGCTCCGTGTCCCCTGCTTTAGCTGGCACGGGCTGGTGCCTGGCACTGGGATCTCTGCCTGCCACGCTGCGTGAGCCCATCACGTCTGGCCACATCAGATGTTACGCTTGACAGACAGACTGACAGATTCCAGCCAGGGAGGCTGCCGCATAGGATCGACCTGCTCTGCCAAAGGCTGGTGCAGTGATGGGTGGATGGATTTGGGAACCGTGACTGCAATCTCTGGCTGGAGCTGGTGGGCAACCACGTGCATTTGCACACTGGCTGTGTTCCAGTTTGCTCTTCTTCTGATTTTTTTATTTTTTTTTGGGGGGGGGAGAATTTAGTAAGCAAAGAGGCTTTCTGCTCCCGGAGAGTCCCTGGAGTGACCATAGCCACCAGCACTAGAGACCCTCCAAGGAAGGAAATGGAACCTGGACCCAGCTGGGCTTGCAACTGAACTGAGAAGAAGAGGAGAAACAGCACAGAGTGGAAAAACAGTTGGGCTGCTGTACATCTGTGTCAGACCTGTTCCAAAATCCCTGCCCTTCCCTGGGGGATGCCACCACAATTGTGCATGGGAACTGAAGACAAGCAGCCTCTGTGGGTTTTTGCAGTGGGAAATCCTGTCCCCCTGCAGGGCTGTGGTTTGTGATGGCCATGGCTGGCTGTCCCTTTGCTGGCACATGTGGCACCATCAGGGCCTGGAGAAGTCAAACCACAGCTGTTGGGGGCTCTGGAAAAGCAGAGGGAGAGAAAAACTGTGTCCCAAGAGAGATCACCCTCCTGTCCTGCACCCTCAACTCCAGGACCCACCACCACCTCCTACCCCAGAGCAAAACTAGAGATTGAGGGCTCTTCCCAAACCCCACCACTCTGATGCTATGGTCTTTTAGAGACCATCAAATTACTGAGCTGCAGCAATCCCCAAACCCTTTTGCAACATTTTCCAGATGAAATAGGCCAGTTTTGGGCCATGGCAATGCAGCGTGTATGCACTGAGAATCCTGGTAGCAACTCACTGCTTCTTGGCTCAGGGAAGAGCAGGAACCCTGCAGGGTGTCAATATTTTTTTTTTTAAGGAGAGTGAGACATATTTCTGTATCGGGAATAACAATGCAGAGGCAGGAAAACACACAGAGGAGGAGAAGGAAAATAGCAGCTTCTGATAGTGTAAACCTCAAGTCAAACATGAAACACATTAATATTCATGCCCTTAGATTCAGCCAAAAAACAACAATGCCTGCAGTTCTCCAGAAATGCTCTGAGCTCCTGGGCTGCCATCAGCCTCTGTGTGGAGGAGAAGGCAATGAAACCTTACAAAGCCACTGAACTGTGGGGGAAGCATCGTAACAAGCAGTTCCCATAGGGCTGGAATTAGGCTTTGGCTCTTTCTGTCCAACTTAACGCAAAACAAGGACAATCATTCTGCCAAAAACATCACTCTAATTGCTCCTAATTGATCTCCTTGCTGGCAGTCTCTGGAGGGAGGCTCATGCTGAATGGACCATGGAAGTGTACTTTACAGTTTGTGATTATCAGGAGTGATAAAGCGTTGGTCCTCAGCGCGTCCGATGGGAGAGAGGAGCATTGTGCATGCTGGAAATCAAGGTGGTGTAGGGCAGAGGTGGGTTTCCCTCCAGCTGTGCTCTATGTGCTTAGGTGACCTTGGGCGAGTGGCTGTGAAATGGAGGTGACAGTGATCTCCTCCCCGTGGGGACACTGCACATGCACTGCTGGCAGGCAATACTGCTGGAAGACAGCAAGGGTCTCCAAGAATATTTGCTGGATTTTTTTTTTTCTGCTGCTTGTGGAAATTGTTCAAGAGGCAAAACAGCTGCAATGGCTGGTCAGGGCTGTTTGCTGTGCGATAAACACAGGAGCTGTGCTCTGGCCTGGAGACCAAGCAGCTCAGTGCAAAGCTGAGATCTCTTCTTATCCAAAAATGCAGCTGCAGTTTAGAAACCACTTGTTGGGGCTGCTTCTTGTCCTGCTTTTTCTCCTTGGGCATTTCTGGGCTTCCCATGGACCTTTGCTCTTTGTTCCAGCAATATCCCATCAGATATTGTTCACTGACCCTGCTGCACAGCATAGGTGTACGTAGGACAGTGCCCTGTGCATTTGCCCAGTATAGCTACAAGGAGGACTGTCCCCTTGGATGCTAATTCTGGCTTTGCTGTATGAGTCTTTTGAGGATGACTTTACTGAGCTCATGCAGGGCCAACTCCCCTGTCAGCCTCGCTAAATTTCAGATTTGCCCAGCTCTTGCATGGAGTTCCATCTCCCATGATGGCTGTTGAGGAGAGGAGCCTGGCATGTCTGACAACGTGACCTCGGGTGTCTCAGAAGCCACTGGTTTGCAGAGCTGCTTGGCAGGGTGCCTCCACTTTGCTCTCCCTGGGGTGTCTTAGAGGTAGCCTTGCAAACTAGGAGAAAAAAAACACAGATAAAGCTTAATGTTGAGTTTATGAGCAAAGCCTGTCACCTTCTGAAAGCTTCTTTTTGAGTGGAAACTGGACAAGCAGCTCCTCATTTGGAATGCAGAGCATAGAGCCTGCATAATTTATCAAGGACAGTGATAGACCTGGGACAGCCCAAAGTGCTTGTTGCTGTTCCTCTCTCCCTCCCACAACTTCTCCTGCCCCCTCAGCCATGCAATTTGGAGGAAGAAAACACACCCCTGATGCTGACTCACCTGATCTGTTAAAGACAACCTACACACTGGCAGGGCTCTGCAAGCCTGTGCTGGAGGGGCTGCAGGAAGCTGTGATTAATGCAGTGTTGAAAGATGAGAGTCCATGCTCCATCCTTCAATTTGATGGATGGACTCTCATTTTGGATAGAGCGGCTTCCTGCAGTTCACTGTGTTTTGCCTTCACCACCCAGCAGTGCCCTCACGGTCAGAGTCCTGGCCTTGGGGAGATTCACTGGGATGAAACCAGGCCCAGGACATAGAGTGGGAGGCAGCAACACCAGCTGCCCTGCCAGCAGATGTGGGGCTCACAGCAAGGTGCTCGCAACCCCTTCACACCCTGTCCCTAGCCCTGATGGAGCTATCAGCCATTGGGCTACCCCTCAGCCTCCTTGGTCCCCAGGGATGGAGTTATGACAGCTGGGGTCCCACCAGAGCTGGGGTCCCACCATAACTTCAGCAGCAAACTTGCTGCACTGAAAAGAACAACCCACTTTACCAAAATTTCACTTAAACAAAAAATGTCTGAGCAGATCTCCTGGCTGTCCCTCTGCACGTTTCCCACTGTTTTCTCCTGCTGGAGCTGTGAAAGCGCTGGCCTGGGTTCTGTGCTGGGGCCTCCTAGGGACCTGGATCAGCCTCCAGTAGATCGAAGCCAGGCATTGCAATGTTATGAGGAGCTTAGCTGGGGCAAGGACGAAGTGGCCCACGGAAGGGGCTCTTGCTGCTGTTTGGATGAAATGCTCACACTCAGCTCTCCTGCTTATTGACCATTGGGACCGCTGCTTTTTGGCTCGGCTGGGCACTCCTGCTGGGGTGAACTGCCAGGGCCTCTGTTCTGGCGAAATGGTTGCCCCTCAGCAGCATTGCTGCAGAAGGTGGAATTACTTCTGTGTTTTGCAAGCTTTGGCAGGAATTCTTGCATCAGCCACAGCTGAGCAGGCCTGTGGCAAAATGCCACATACCCAGCTCCACGCTGGGTGTGAGGTGGTGGGCCATCCATTTGGTTCTGGCTGCTGGCTCAGAAGTACAGAGGATTTAAAATGTTTGGCTCCAGGGCAAGCCAAGAAATTTCTATCAGTAATTACATCTGGTACAAGCCAATAATTTCATTTTCACTCAGGTCTTTCAGTGGTGCCATCCCACCTGGCTTGTGAAGGGCAGTGGTGGGGAATGCAGCACTTCAGGTTGTTGGTCCAATAGCTCATTAACCACCTTGTTAGAAAAATGCATCGTATTACCACTTAACCTTCACAGAGACATTGCCAGATCTCGGAACAAGATGCTTCTCAAACTAGAGGCCGGACTTCCAAACAAAAAGAATTAGGTGCAACGAGCCCTTCTCTTTCTGCTTTTTGGGAGGTCTGACCTCCACTCAGAGTGCTAAGACTGTGGGTGAAAAGCAGCAGCTTCAGCCCGCTGCAGCCACCACCACCGTTATCAGCAGGCTCCTCAAGGCAAAAACAGCCCAAGTCCTTGGCTGGGATACCAAGAGACATGAACGCAGTTAAAACTCTCTGAGCAAACACGAGGATGCACTTTTCACCTCTGTAATTAATTGCCTCCATGGGCCTACAAGGCAGAGCTGTGAAGAGAACACTGGGATCATTTGGGAAGCAATCAGAGACTGTCCTGGGGGAAGAAGGATATGGAAATTGGTAAGTGTTGATGGGACAAATGGCCATTTCCAACTCCTGATAGCCATCTATTTATTTAATGTGTGAGTAAACACTGTTCTTAAGGGGGATAACATGTGTCGTCGGAGCTGCTGCCTTCTGCATTAAGGTGCCAGTAACGACGTTTATGGTTATTTTTTTATTTTATTAGCAAATTAAGAAGGAGGGAGCTGGGTGGTGCAAACTGCTCGCGCTGCTCTGCGGCAACATGTTGGGACCTGGCAGGGCTTTGTGTGAGCGTGGGTGGGATGATCTGGATGGACCTGGACACGTGCCACCCCCTGCCTGCTACCTGCCATCTGTGTGAGCGCTGACCAGACGTTGCTCCAAGCCCCTGTGCCACCCGTCCCCACTTCTCTGGTGTGATTATAGCACAAATGTCACATGCATGGAGCCCTCCCCACCGGACATGCAAATGGATTCTGCCCATGTGAACATCTACACCAAGAAACTTAATTATTTGCTGAGCGGGATGCTCAGGCACCGACCAGACCTGTGTGTGTTGGCTCTGCACACAGCTGGTGCATGCGTTGTGCCCCTGCTTCTGTGCCTTTATGTGCCAGCCCATCCATCATCATCGTGGAAAACCATCTCCGTCCATGTGAGCCTTGGGGTTTGGCTGCTGCAAGTGCTCAGATCAGCTCTTCTAACACACAGACAGCAACCGTTCTGAGTCACTCATGCCTTGGGAAGCAAACACACTGCATAAAAACCCTCACCAGGGAAAACGTCAGATGTGCATTTAGCATCACGGGCTCCTGAGAAGATGGCAGTCGCCTGTCAGCCCCCACGCCAAGCGGCGTTTGAAGTTAATGCCTCCCGACGCAGAGACGAGAAGACCTCTGAAAGCACGAATTAATAAAAGCGTTGTGCAGGGAGGAAATGCGAGCATGGCGGTGACAAGGAAGAGTCTTTTTGATGATATCGAAGCAGAAAGAGAGACAGCAACAGCAAAGGATATTAAAAAGATGAGAGAAGAGCTGAATTTGACTGGATGGGTATGATCAGGATCAAAACGAATTAAGACTTTTTACAACAAAAAAGTGTGTGAGAAATAAGTTTCATCAACTAAAATTAACAGGACGAAACCTTCAGCTTCCTGTAGACAAGCTGGCTTTATGAGATAGGGAGAGAATTCATCACTCCTGGAAAATCGCTAACGGTTTTGGCGGGTATTTAAAAAGCTCCCTGACAGAAGGAAGGAACTGGAGCATCCAAAAAGCTGGCGGTTGGCAGGGGCTAGATAAAGCTATCTCCAAAGGTTTGTGCTGCAAAAGGCTCCTCTGCTGAAAAGAAAATGCTCAGTGGGTTCTTCTTGAGGCAGGCTGGCTTAACCACTGCAAAAAAAAGGGGGCAGTTGGGCTGGCTGCTCTTACTGAACGGCAAGGGAAGGGCTTCAATGCAAACAGGCATATTATCTGGAGGTTTTTATTACTGAGTACATAAAATGGGCTGAAATCAAACAGAATGGTTTAGTCTTACCAAACTTAACTCTTTCAAACAGCCCCAGGGGCATAGAAAAAGAGCGAAAAGCTGTGGTTTATTTGGCTTCCCCTCCATCTCAGAAGAACAAACAAATTTTTCTTTTGAGACTCCATAAAACTGAGCCCATGCTTAGTTTCTCTGATGCACCCAGAACATGCTGCAGAGCCTGCCAGTGCTGCCATGAGTCAGAAATGGGAAAACCAACAGGGAATGATGAGCCTGAGCACGCCACAAGAGGTGCCCCTTCATGCTCATACGTGGTTGGAATCAGACATGGTGTGATCACAGCTCCGGCACTGAGAGCTGTCACTCGGGCATCCTGCAAAACAGTCCAGACCAGGGTGGCATCACTTTGCTATTTTAAGCTCTCACTTGCACACAAATGCTGAAGGGAAAGATGTGACAGTCACACGTGCGCATGTGCTTTTTAATTTTTAAGGACTTGTCAGCTTTAAAGGCAAGGTTGGGAGATGTAACAGCTTTGTCGTGTTCCCTTATCAAACCCACAACAGTGACCTTCTTGGCGCTTATATCAATCACATCAGCCAGACAGCACATCTCCGTCACGTGCTGTGTCCCAAGAGGGGCTATTTTGCCTTCATGCAGGGAGGTCTCTGAGAAGGCCAACGGCATCCTGGCTCGTATCAGGAGTAGTGCAGCCAGCAGGGCCAGGGAGGTGCTCGTCCCCCTGTACTCTGCTCTGGGGAGGCCGTACCTCGAGTGCTGTGTTCAGCTTTGAGCCCCTCACTACCAGAAGGACATCAAGGCCCTGGAGCGTGTCCAGAGAAGGGCTACGAAGCTGGGGAAGGGCCTGGGACACAAGTGCTGTGAGGAGCAGCTGAGGGAACTGGGGGTGTTTAGTCTGGAGAAGAGGAGGCTCAGGGGAGACCTCATTGCTCTCTGCAACTACCTGAAAGGAAGGTGTGGGGAGCCGGGGCTCATCCTCTTCCTGCAGATAACTAGTGATAGGACTAGAGGGAATGGCCTCAAGTTGTGCCAGGGGAGGTTCAGGTTGGAAATTAGGAGACATTTCTTCTCAGAAAGAGCAGTCAGGCATTGGAACAGGTTGCCCAGGGAGGTGGTGGCATCACTGTCCCTGGGGGTGCTCAAGGAAAGGTCGGACATGGTGTTCGGAGACATGGGTTAGTGGGTGACATTGGTGGTAGGGGGTGGTTGGACCAGATGGTCTCGGAGGTGTTTTCGAACCTTAATGATTCTGTGATTCTGTGATTCTAAGGTTGTGTGTTAGCAGATGATCTGGCTGCAGGAGGAGGGACGGTTCCCCTGGGAGGTGCCCTGGTGCCAAGATGTGCCTGTGTGTGAGAGCCAGTGCTGGGGGGCAGGAATTTGGCCAGACTGGGACTTGAAGCAGAGCCCCATCAGACCCACTGGCATGCCAACATCTTCCCTCAGGACCATGCTAGTGAAGCAGCCAGAGCTGCACTTCACAGGTTTTTTAGTGGCAATGCTGCATATTTGGAGGAGGATTTCAGCATGCTAACGAAATCCAGAACCCATGTGCACTCATGAGGCCAGCTGACTGCCCTCTGAGACCACCTTTGCCCCAGGCAGCCTCTTTGTGTTTTTGAGTGAGCGGCAGAGGGAAGCTGGCAGCTGGAGCATCCCATCAATATTTTATTCATGCTGCCTTGCAGCTGCAAGACGTCCAGCTCCAGCAGTCTAATCTCTTTATATTCTGATACCCGAATTTGACGGAAGATGCTCACCTGGCTGCTGGGCAGAAGGCAGCACCCAGCCAGCACCTTCGCTAGCCCAGCAAAATGAACCAAATGCCAAGGCAAGACAGCGCTGAGGGTCACTGTGCTGCAAGATCACGATGGATCCTGGACACGTTATCTCTGATGGGTGTCTGTTCCTGCCTTTCTGGTGACAAATGGGTGCTACACCTCCTAAAATGTCAGTGTGGGGAAGAGATCAGCAGTGCTATGCACTTTTATCCATCTCTTCCTCTTGATGGAGGGGAAACCATGCAGGGAGGGGTTTTGGGCAGCAGCAGGATTGAATCAGCTTCTCCCACACTTATAAACAGGAATGGGAAGCCCCAGCACATCCCATTGTTTTCTGCGTGTTTGCAGATCTCAGCTGGGTGTCACTTCACTGCGCCATTCCGCAGCTTATTTTCTGTCCTACTCTCTTTGTTTTTCAGTATTTCTTCATCTCCTGTTCACTCTTCTCCTGCAGCCATCAGGAGCTGCAGCGGCATCCCTGCTGACAGCAAACAGCTGGATCAGAGACAGACCACAGCATCGTGGGGTGCGAGTCCCAGGCACGAGAATGGAGCATGAGGAGACCTGCACTCATTTCTACTGACCCTGATGGGAAAGGACAGATGTTGGGTGAGAGGCAGAGGTGGCCACATATGCAGAGGATGCTGGAGACAAAGTGGATACAGGGCTGGGTGCTTCCAGGTATCTCAAAGCACTTGCCCTGGCATTGACTGGAGGCAACTTGGTCTGAAATAAGAAATAGATATATCTGGCTGAAAAGCAAAGGTGAGAGGAGGAAGCTTTCCAAATGCAGGATGAACTGAAAGAACAGACTTGGCAAAGAAAAAGGAAGTATTTAGAAAAGCACAAATAAAAGACTATTACTTATTTGACCTTTTCAGATCAGTACTGTTTTCCCAACAGTTTGCTGCTGGCTTTTTTTTTTTTATAAAAAAAAAAAAAGGGAGGGAGAGAGTTAAAAAATCCATCATGAAGAAATGTGTTTTGGGCCACATTAAATTAGTATTTTTATTTTTATTTTTTAATTTTTGTTTGCATTCTTGCAGGAACTGTGCATAAAGCAATAAATCTTCTGCTATGGGGCAAAGCACCCAGCCAGTCCCCTGGGCCCCTGCCTTGCTCTAAACCCCAAGAAATGCTGTCGGAACAATAGTGCAGGATTCTTCCTTCCTTCCTTCCTTCCTTCCTTCCTTCCTTCCTTCCTTCCTTCCTTCCTTCCTTCCTTCCTTCCTTCCTTCCTTCCTTCCTTCCTTCCTTCCTTCCTTCCTTCCTTCCTTCCTTCCTTCCTTCCTTCCTTCCTTTCTGTTGTTTTCCTTAGGAGCTGTTGCTGCAGCACCAGAATTCTGTGCCAATCAACCCCACTGGCTCCAGCCTTGTTTCTCACTGCCTGTGCACTTCCAGCCCCCTTCTCTCTCCCCCCCATCCCTGCTCCTCCCTCCGGCTATGCTTTGCCCCCTGTGCTGCCTCCAACACCAGCGCTCCTAAAACACTCATAACCTGGGCACTCTGGCCACGGGTTGAGCCGAATAGAAAGCTATTTTTGAGGTTGAATTTCTACCCCAAGAGTACTTCTTCCAGCAGTTCCAGTCCCTGGGCATCTTGCAATACCGAACTCGTCCTGGCAAGCACTGAGGCTGCCTGCAGCCTCCACGCCACTTCTTTGTTTCTGCTTTTGTAAGCCAAGAAGAAAGGTCTTTGTTTGCTTTGTGGAAACCAGCCCTTGTACGAGTGGTTGGATGAACAAAGTTTGTCTCTTCTGTGCTGCAGCCTCTGGTGTCTGCCCAGGGTGCGAGCTCTGATTGCCCCAGCTGGGCCATTCGGGGCATCTCTGTCTTATTCCGTCTCAGGTTTGGTAGGAAACATGCCACCTCCAAGCATGGGATGCTCTGAAAACCAAGCCGTGAGTATCCAAAAGACAGAGACAGAGCTTGTCCGCACTGCAGAGATAGCTGGAACCAGGCTTTTGGCAGAGATTTCTCTCTGCATGAAGCATGAAACCTGCCAGAATATTTTCTTGTAAGTTTTATGCCTCCTGGGCCTTGCCTGCTCACTGAAATGGCTGGGATATTGGTTGGAAAAAAACTCCTATCGAAGTTTTTTTTTTTTTTTTTAACTCAATGTGGAAATGTATTTATTCTCCTTTGAAAAATGATCTTCTCACATCCAAAATTCTGGGCTGGAAAACCATCTCGCAGTAGAGCATCCATTGTCAGCTGAGAACGGCCAACCGTTTCCTCTTTTCCTTTCATTTGCTTTGTCCCCCAGACACTTTCATTCCCCATCAAAAGCCCCTGGCAGAGGCTGAATCTCGAGTTGCAACAGTCGTCTGCCCAAAGCAGCAGTGATGGGACCACAGCCCATGGCCAGGTCGCTGCTCCCATGCCCTGGGTTTTTCTGGCACCCTGGGCTCCAGCTGGAACCAAGCAACCTCCAGCTACTTCTGCCTCATAAATGCAGCAACCTTTGACTTCCTGGGCATACAGAATGATTTATTGGTGCAATGGCTCCTACCACTGGCCTGGAGTGGTCATCCATCTTCCACAAATTTGCTGATGGAGCCTTGCAAGCTTTTAATGCTTCCCTAGGCAAAGTGGCCTCTTCTCCCTCAGCTTCTGCTCCTGACTTCCAGCATGGCCATCCCCAGCCCTCCCACGGGTTTTGGCTGGGGTCTGTTTTTAGGCACTCTCTTATGCTCATCTCCTCTGATTTCTGTGACATGTCTTCCTTTGTATGTTTTAGCTTCAGCTTGTTAGATCTCATTTTGGTGGCCTTGGATGTATGTTATTTATTTGTGTTGCCTGACTTGTGCACTGAAAATCCTGCTCTTTTCCATTCTTATATATGATCCTACCTCTGACTTTAGGCCTCTGTGGGATCTTGAAGATCCCAGGCATTTATTCAGACTTCTATCAGATTATTATTTATTTATTATTTATTATTCCTTTACTTAATTTATTTTAATTATTTAATTAATTATTTTTTAATTTTTATTATATTATTTTATTATTTTTATTATTTTTTTAAAATAAATAATATATATATTTTTAATTTATGCACGTGGTACCCAGTTGTCCCCAGGCTAAGGGACTTTGCCTCTAGCCAAGAAGAATTGCAGAGGAAAGAGCAGAGACGGCCAGACTCAGTCCAGAAGTTGCAACCCACACAAAGCTCTGGGGAGCAGCAGCTACAACAAGTGGCGTCTCCGCCGGTGGCGGTGGTGGGAGCTCTGTGAGCTATTGCAAATCCCCCAGATGCCTTCAGGGTGGTTTTCAGAGCCTGCTGCAGGGGCTTGTGGAGCATCTTGCAAAGCCTACACCCAACATTTGAGGCCATTGTATTGTAGGGAGGAGTCCAAGGAGATTGGATCTGGTTTAAATTTCATTATCCCTGTGTCCTCCAGAGATGTGTGGCCCAGCCTTCTGCTGGCTGCAGTCTCTGCTTTTCTATGAAAAACCCAACAGATGAGATGATTCAATAAAAATCATACTGATGGAATGAGCTCAGGAAGAAGCAGAGCCAGAAAATATTTCTAAATCCCCATGCTCTTAAAACTGAAAACTTACCCAGGAAAAGTTTTACTGGGTCCAGGCAGCAGGAGGCTCGTGCCCACAGACTTTCCCAGCGGAGGCTTTTCTGTGCTGTAGCAACTATTAATAAATAATCAGGAAAGTTGTTTTTCAAGGAAAGGATAAGATTGCCAAAAAAGGCACAGCCACCTGAAATTGAAGTCTGCAGGCTGATCGCGTGCTGGTGCCGGGGGTGTGGACCAGACCTGGTGGACCTTCTCCAGGCACGGAGCAGGAGCTGTGGGGGTGCGGCCGCCGCACCTGGCCCTGCTCTGCAGGGTGCACAGCGTCTTGGGCTGGCCAGATATGTCACAGACACAGACTGGCAGCAATAGGGGGGGCACACTGTGCCATGGCTTTTACATCCCCTTCTCCTGCTGTTGAAATGTGCTCAGAGCCAGTGCAGGGATAATTTGGAGCAAATAATTTATCAGCTGCTTAAAGCTGCCTTTTCTGCTTGGCTGGTCCTCTCGCACTTC
This sequence comes from Anser anser, assembly GCF_964211835.1. Taxonomy (NCBI): domain Eukaryota; kingdom Metazoa; phylum Chordata; class Aves; order Anseriformes; family Anatidae; genus Anser; species Anser anser. The sequence continues at coordinate 6,350,466 of NC_139744.1, forward strand.
AGCATAGCTGCTTTCTGAGCTTGCTCAGCAGGTTGGGTTTTGATGTTCCTTTCCTTTCCTTTCCTTTCCTTTCCTTTCCTTTCCTTTCCTTTCCTTTCCTTTCCTTTCCTTTCCTTTCCTTTCCTTTCCTTTCCTTTCCTTTCCTTTCCTTTCCTTTCCTTTCCTTTCCTTTCCTTTCCTTCCCTTCCCTTCCCTTCCCTTCCCTTCCCTTCCCTTCCCTTCCCTTCCCTTCCCTTCCCTTCCCTTCCCTTCCCTTCCCTTCCCTTCCCTTCCCTTCCCTTCCCTTCCCTTCCCTTCCCTTCCCTTCCCTTCCCTTCCCTTCCCTTCCCTTCCCTTCCCTTCCCTTCCCTTCCCTTCCCTTCCCTTCCCTTCCCTTCCCTTCCCTTCCCTTCCCTTCCCTTCCCTTCCCTTCCCTTCCCTTCCCTTCCCTTCCCTTCCCTTCCCTTCCCTTCCCTTCCCTTCCCTTCCCTTCCCTTCCCTTCCCTTCCCTTCCCTTCCCTTCCCTTCCCTTCCCTTCCCTTCCCTTCCCTTCCCTTCCCTTCCCTTCCCTTCCCTTCCCTTCCCTTCCCTTCCCTTCCCTTCCCTTCCCTTCCCTTCCCTTCCCTTCCCTTCCCTTCCCTTCCCTTCCCTTCCCTTTTCTCTTTTTCTGAAACTCCAAATAATCCTCACTGCTTTTCTTGAATTTTAATCACCTGTTAGTCCTGTACGGCCAATGGAGCTCTGCATTGGCAGTGCAGCCTCTCCACTGGGCTGCGGGTCCTTTTTCCAGGGACAGCCTCCAACCCCCATCTGGCTCACTGAGTCGGTTTTGTGAAGGTTTGCAGCTCTCCCCTGCTGCTGGGGAAGTGGCAGAGCTGCCACTTGGTGTCTGGACCCAGAAATGAAGACACTGGCAAATGTTTGTTAACAGAAGGTTTGGCTTGGCCGTCACTTTATTTTTTTCATTACTCTTTTAAGGCAGTTAAAGACGATCAGGAAAGGAAAAGGTGGAACCAGCTGCTGGTGTAGCAATGCTCCAAAACGCCTGGCCCCAGCTGCATGGAGTTTCACAAAGCCACACACCCTGGCTGCTAAAACCTGTTGCTGGGTGGAAAATTATCACTCCTTGAGCAGCAGCATGCAAGAAACCTGATAGCTTGTGGCTTCATACCCTCTATCCTCCCAAGTCTCCTTTGCCTCCAGCAATGCTTGAGCATCTGCCGCATCCTAGGACAATGCTGCCAGAAGGCAGCAGAGCTGGGGGCTGCTTGGAGCCATGTGCATGGGCACCCAGCCCTGCTGATGAGTCTGTGCCCGTCTGCATCCCAACACAGCCATAGGCTTGGCCTCCCCTCCTCTACTCAACCAGCAGTACTCGAAATGCATGGGGTCAAAGTCATGATTTTCTATTGCATCTTAAAGAAAAAAGTAGCACAGCTATGATTCCTGGCTTTATCACTCCACCTAGGCACAGCACATCTGTGCCTGCCATATCTCCTTGCATATCTTACTGGGGATGAGGACTAGAGCTACAGGAGAGAGCAAGAGGTTGGTTACCAGGCTTAGGAGCATCCTCCAGCATGCTGTGCCCTGGGGATGTCCCTCTGGGCTTTCAAAGCAGTGGAACCGTGGTGCCAGCTCCAGTGAGCAGACCCCAGTCTTGCCAGCTCCTTGCCGTGCAGGTGGGTGGAAGCAGAGGATCGCATGAGAGTTGCAGTTTTCTTTGCACATTTCCAGGCTTCCTCCTGAGCGTTCAAAACTGTGAAGCGAATGTCACCTTCCTCAAGGTGGGAGGTGGGAGGAACAGGAAAGGAAACCAACACCCAGTATGGAGGGGAGTTTTTTTAAAGAAAAGTCTTGTGACTGTTGAAGGCAATCTTGTGATTTTCAGGAGGTTTGCTGCTGGGTCACGGCAATAGTGAGCATGGAAATATGCCCAGCTGCTGAGTAGCTGGGCAAAAAATCTTGGCTTGGTATGGCTGGGAGCAGCCAGGCAACGTGTCCACTGCTGAGTTGTGGGAGGACAAGGGGACAGGCAGGCCAGATCCTGCCAGACATAGCAGCACACAAAGCAAACCATGGGGAGTGCTCTTGGCTCCTCTCTCCTTCTGAGAGCTGCTCCCAGAAGGTGAAGAGCTCCTGTGTGGTGACCACAGCTCTGAAATGTCTAAGCCCTCATGGGTCGATACACCTTGTGCATGGAGTGTCTCTCATTTCACTTGTTTCAGGACTCCAAGGTCTGTGTACTCCAGCCAGGAAGCCATGAAGGGGGATACGAGTGAGAGCATTAGGATATCGGGGAGAGCAGTAGGATAAGGATGAGAGCACCAGGGTGAGAGGAGCAGGAGGTGGGGAAGAGCAGCAGGGTGAGGGTGAGAGCATCAGGAGGAAGGTGAGAGCACCAGGAGGTCATTGGTAGTATCAAGAGGAGGGTGAGAGCATCAGGAGGTGGGTGAGTGCATCAGGAGGTGGGTGAGAGCACCCGGAGGTGGTTGATAGCATCAGGAGGTGGGTGACAACATCAGGAGATTGGTGAGAGCGTCAGGGTGAAGGTGTGAGGGTCAGGAGGCGGGTGAGAGCATCATTCTCTGTCCCAGCCTTCTGCAGCGGATGGACCTTCTGCAGTGCTCCGATGCAAGGGGCTGTGTGCAACCCCTCATAGGGCTGCGAGAGCACAACGCATCTGGGAAAACTTCTGCTTGCCCTCTGCAAGGGCTTGGACATGGTGCACGTGGGGCTCCCCCCCTCCTGCAGGAGCACATGCATGTGATCTGCCCTCCAACCTGAGCTGCAATCCCTATAAAGCACTGCATGTCCTGGAGGTGCTCCAAAAAGCTGGGGTGGCTCCGCTAAGCCAGGCTGCCTGCACGGTTGGGACCTGGCAGCATCTTCCTGCCTCTGCAGAGTGGACGCCCAGGACAAGCAGGGGTGTCCCCAGCCACGCCACCCTGCTTGCTGCCCAGGGCTGAGTGCTTCTGGTGCTAAACAGCGATGGCTGGAGCTGAGCAACCTTTGTTGCATGTAGTCCATCTTTTACCCCTTCGCTCCGGCATCCCCAGCAATTGTCGTCCTCAAGGACTGCAACTTGTGATCCTTGGATTCAGCCCAAAGCCAATGTCTTTAGAAGTAATATTTTTTCCTTTTTGTTTTTTTCTTTTTCCTTTTTTTTTTTCCAGCAACTGTGAAACAAAACACATTTCCCCACCTGTGCAACGTGACCCTCGCTTGTTTTTGACATCTTAAAAGGGAGAAATGCCATGAGGTTTCTGTGCAAGGGGTTCTGTAACTTCAGGCAGCTGAGATATGGAGCAGCGCTGGATGATTCGAGAGGAGGTGTCAAGAGCTTTCTAAGCCAGAGGAAGGGACTTTTCTCCCAGACCTTGGCTCTGCATCTCCCCCGAGCCTGGTGGCACTGGAAGAGGTGCTGGAAGGTTTGTCACCTGGAGCACATGCAGGGAAGTGGCAGGACGTGGATCTCTGCCGCCCACTGAGAGTAGCCTGGAGGAATGAAACAGCTCCTGAATTTCCCAACCCCCATGGGGGTATGGCAGTCTGGGCATTGTCCCAGGAGAAAAGCAGGTAAAAATGGGAAAAAGTGATATGGACAGATAGGATGAGAATGGAGAGAGCACAGCGAGGGCAAAGAGTACTTCCAGCATGACACCACTGTCCAGGCTGAGGTCTCAAGGCAGGCTAATTTTAACTTGGGCCATACGCAAGCCCTGTGGGTCCCGAGCCCCACCTGAGCGCAGCTTTTCTTTTGGAGGCTTCACAGGGGGGCGTTGGGTTCCTGTTCTGCAGCTTGGATGAGAGCTGCGGGTTCACGTCCATCACCCACCACCTTCCACAGGCTCTTGCAGCAATGCCAGCCTCACCCTGCGGTGCCCTCCCGCCTGCTGCCATTGAGATGCCGCTGAGCACAGCAGCCCCCAAAAGCCAAGCTCTTTATTAGTGCTTATAATAGCAGAGAGAGCGGGCAAGCATGTCCTCAGCCACCCCCAGGACGTGGCATAATGTTCCCTTTCTTCCAGTATGAATTTGGCTTTGCAGCTGATAGATAAGACTGCCGGAGTCAACACAATGTGCATTGCCTCTAATCAATTGACATGCTAGATCCTTGACAGAAAAACACTTTGTACCCAGTGGTAATTATTTGTTCCCTGCCAGTCTTGGAGATCACACCACTTTCAGAGTGATAAGCAGTTGAAATATGGACTTTTTTATAAACTACCCCTCGGCGGCTGAAAGTCAAAGACATAAAAGAGAGAAATAGCCAGGGCTGGAGGAGCAACTGTGGTGCAAAGACTTGGCCCAGCTCTGGCTGTGAATTCCCCAGGGAAGACAAAGGCTCGTGGCTGGCTAACAGTAGGAGGGTTACGTACAAGTCCGGCTTGTCAGGGTGAACACGGACACCCTGGGGCTTCACTTCTAAGACTGTTATTGCCATCTGCAAGGTCTTCTCCATCAGCTGACCCAGAGAGTGTTGCAGTGATGGGGCCGTGCTCTGGGAGAGCATCTATTGGGAAGGGATTTAAAGGCTTGAGGGGCTGTGGGACCATCCGTGCTCCCTAGCAGGCTCTTATTTGAATGCATTTATCTCTCCCTCCCCCGCCATGACACCCTGCTGTGGCTTTGTCAGATTAAAGAGCCCTTTATTAGAAATCTCTCCACGGAGGAATTTATAGGCAGATGAGCCACCTCTTCACCTTCCCTTTGTTAAACAGAACAACTTGAACTTTTGTCTTGCTGGCAGGCAGCTTGTCGAACCTCCTGTCCGCCCTTGCAGCTTTCGGGTGAACCCTTTGTGATTCACCAGTGTCCTCCCCATGAGCTGCTGCCTGACCGAGCCTTGGCATCGCGTGGGGTCGCTGCACCCTGCAGGCGCCTGCCCTGCCCTGGCACAGCACGAGGCTCTTCAGATGCGGATATATTGGCCACCAGCAAGAGATGCTGCGTTTGGGCTCCTCCAGCCCTCCTCCTCCTCCACCACCAGCCCCTCGGCTCCCCATTTACAGGCTCTCCAGGTAGGAGAGGGCAGGCAGCTGGTGGCAAGAGGGCTCCTGAATCAGTACATGTGCTGAGTGTGCATGTGCAACATCGGGAGCCTTCAGGACTTGCAGGGAGCCGGGCAGCATGGCCCGTCGGCACCGCTGATGGAGGAACCTCGGCTGTGGCTTGGGGCAGAGCTCGTGATCGGAGGTGGGAATGGGGAGAACGTCTGGGAAAGCATAAATTCATCACTGGCAAAGCTGCTGAGCCCACTGCAGTGTGCCCGAACTTAGAGGCTTCCCCCCCCGCCCCAGGATGGAAGATGGCATGGCTTGAAGTTTGGCTTTTTCCACCTACCGCTGTCCTCCTGCTCAAGCAGCCTGTGCTCCAAGGCATTCAGGTCCAGCATGGAGCCAGAGCAGTGTGTTTGCAGACACAGCAGTCTACCAAAAGCATAACACCTTTGTGCTGGATGGATCTGCATCAGAGGGGTTCCTGCACAATGAATTCACATGGTAAAAGGCCACAAGGCAGCCAGGAGCTCCACAAGCCTCCAGCACAGCTTGTTTCTTGGGCAGCTTGCTCTCAGCATGGGGCAATGGCTGGCCTTCAACCTGTTCTGTTGTCCCAGCCATCTCAATGCAATGCAAAGTTTCATGGTGATCCCTAAGCTGCCTGTGGGGATATTTTGGGGTTGAGATACAGACTCCACCAAATCAAATACCTGTTTTAGCAAATGGCTGCCCCAGGAATTTAACACAATAGCCCAGGAGCTGAGATTTCTCAGTTTGCCTGGTCTGGAGATATCTCTTCTGGACTTAGCTGGAAAACCATGCCAGCTTATCTGCTGGAGTCTGCCAGCAGCATCTCACTGCTCTCCCCATCCCCTCTGGGTACCCACATGCTGGCTGGGATTTGCCTTTGCATTTAGGGGCTGGATCCTGTAAATTCCCCAGTTCACCCTTGGATTCCAAGCCAGTCAAAGGTGGAGGTGCCCCTGTTCCTTCAAGCACAAAGAGGTACAGTGCAAAGGGCCACCGTGGGTACAATGCCAACCCTCTTCGCAGCCGTTAGTGAATACAAGGGATAGAAAGACCAGTTTGCACAAAGAGCCCAGACCAGGTCGGTCTTTGACGGCTGGTTCAACCCAACGGGCATGGCTAAGAACCTGGAGATGTTGGGATGAGTCACCTCGAGCCAGGTTGGCACAAATTCCCTCCACTGGTCTGGAAGGGACCACAGGGAAGGGGCTGGCACAGGGGTTTGGCATCAGCAGACAGGGCTTGGCATCGCCGCAGCTTTGCTGGCACGCTGTCGATGAGCTCTTGTTACCAGCTGCTGTCTGCTGGGCATCCTGTGGATAATGAACATGTGGCCCGAGGCCAGGTCCCAGGAGATAATGAAAACTGATAAGACAAAATGAGCTCTCCAGCAAATCCCTTGGAGGGTGTGCTCTTCAGGAGCAATCAGTGGTGCTGTCCCTGTGCCAGTCTGCCCACTCAAGTGTCTTTTCTCTACAGGAGGTATTAACAAAACCCTTCACAGCACCTCTGGGAACCCTCGTGGTGTCCCACCTCATCAAGCTTCACTAAAGACTTCCAATGACTCTTTACCAAAAACTCTTGAAAGAGATTTAATAACTTGCCAAGTGGGGAAATTTGTATGCATCAGAACGACTCTTGGAGCCACTGTCGCCCTTAACCCTGTGTAGGGAACATCCTCTAAGCGCTTGTCTGGCAGCCTGGAGAAGATCAGATTGAAACCTGTCAGCTGCTGCTCGATGTCTGGAAGGACTCTGCCTGCCTCTTTATTTAGTGAAGTTCTTTTGTGGGTGTTCAAGCCCACAAGCTGGGTAATTTGTTGGGAGCCTTATTTTTGTGTATGGGAGCAAAATACCCAGGGGCTGTAGCCTACCTTCAGCTGTAGGGCAAGGCAAGATGAGGAGATGGCAGCTAAACAGTGTGCGGGGTGTAAAAATCTACGGGGAGTAAAATCTACACTTGTAGATTTTAGGGACAAGATGGAGTGTTTTATGTCTCCTGGGACCCTGCAAAGGAGGTCACCACCAGGTAAGTCAGGAAAGCTGACCAGCTGTAATCCTGGCCTCTGTGCTAGAAGCTTTTTGCCTGCATATTGGACCCACAAAACCAGGACAAATGATGGGCTTGGAAGAAAGGGACCAAAAAAATGTCCCTAATATCAGACAGTTCTCCCCCCTTAGGTCCATTACTGCAAAGGGAGACCCTGCCCTACCACAGCAGGGACTTCTGTGCAAGCACAGAGAAGCTCTTGCAGATGTAGGTGGCCTAGGACAGACAGAGCAGGATTTGTCCCGAAGGAAAGTGTTTCCATGCATGAACACAACCTCAGCACCTCAGACAGACTTGGAGGACAGCTTTGCACCTCCTCCATGGCAAAGGGATGGCCTCAGTCCCGCAGCCAGCTGGAGACACCAACCACCACAGCTCCCGTCTGCATTACTCCAGGCCCCCAAACCAGCAGGGTTTGGAGCTTCACAGAACTTGCTTTCTTTCTTTCAGGGTAGCACTGCATCATTTTGACCTGGTTCCCTTTAAACGCCTGGTCACTAATAAATGAGACTTCAAGAGACAACCACGATGCACAAAATCAGAGCTGGCCCCACCAGCATGGAGCAGATGGGGACGTAGAGGAGGATGAGAGGCTGAGCATGGCTACGACTCACTGGAGGCGTATGAGGACAGTGGTGGAAGGGGCAAGGGGGGACGAGGGGTGAGGGACTGGGGTGGGCTCGTCCTGGCGCCTGCCCCTCGCTCAGGCTGCGCTGGGGGCTCCAGCCTGGGGCAGAGTGGGGGCAAGGCAGAAATGACACAGCTCGGCCATTTCCACAAGACCAGCTTTAATATCAGTCATGAGAACGAGGAGAAAGCACAGAATCCATTAACGGGAAAAAAAAATAAATAAAAAAAATTAAAAATAATAATTAAAAAAAATGAAGAAACCCACCGCCCTGTGCCCACCCGCTGCAGACGGACTTTCCAGGCACTGTAGACGGAGGAGCACGACACAGCAGCTGGGGTGGGGACGATCCACCAAGAGCCACCCGGTCCGGCCCCTCTCCAGGGATGCTCACCTTGGGGTGACTGGTAGCGCTGAGGTGGCCCGGCCTCGGGGACCTGGCTTAGCTTAAGATTCATCACAGACTGACACGAAGGACAAGAACGTAAGAAGAATCCAAGAGCTGCGACTTTTTGTTTCTTTATTCTAATTCAGCCTACGACGTTAGTAATGGTGATTTCAGGGGATGGCTGGGCCCGCGAGTTCCTTCTTGTTGTGAAAATCAGAGACTGTAAAGAGGAACAGAGCTTATAAAGACAGCTAGGAATATATTGCCATAAAAAGAACTGGCATGCAAGTGCTTTATACATTTGGCAGTATATGAAATGGCAGGGCTTCGTTTGTTTTTGTGGTGGTGTCTCTGTGTTTTGTACGGTTCAAAAATGAGCTGCTGCCTTCACATCTTGAAGACAACCCCCCCACAGGAAAGGACAACACAAGTCAAGTCCAAGGCGCCTCTCGCTTGGTTTTGGCAGAGTATATATATAATATATATATATATTTAATGCATAGCGATTTTCTTCCTTATTTTTTTAATCATTTTTTTTTGCCCCCGTTGCAAACCTGAGCTCGGTCCCTGCTTTCCCGTGCAGTTTCCCTTCCTTAGGTGTTGGCACTGTGGAGCGGTCGGACGGTGTCAGCAGGCGATCTCCTCCAGTGTTCCCAGGGTGGCCTGCAGCGGCACATTCACAGTGTGGCTGATGGTTTCCGAATGATTTGGCATGGGGTCACAAGTGCTCTGTGGATGGAGAGATGGGACAGGGTCACTCTGGGGCTGCTCACCACCCCCTGCCTCTCCCAACAGCATCAACAATTCCTTCCTTTGAAAGTGCGACAGCATCAGTCCTTGGGAAATGACTCTGACGGGGCTGAGCTCGGGGAAGTGTGCTCCTCTCTCCCAGGGGGGCTCCTTACCACGTTTTCATCATGGCTCCCTTCCTCTTCCTCCTTTCCGAGTAGGTCTAATAATTTCTCCTTGATCAGCTGCAAAAGAGGGATGTTTGGTTAAGGTGGGCAGGAAGAGGCATGGATCAAGCTATGTACAGTCACCTCCAGAGCTGGAGGTGCACTGCATTCGGAGGACCCAAACTCACGGGGAAGGAGACAGTCTTTCAAAGAAAACCACCTCATGTGTCAAAACTGAATTTTTCACATGACAAAAAAATCCAAAACTTCAATTTAAAAAGATGTATTTGGGGGTTTATTGAAAATGTCAGCTATGTGAGTGCAGTTTCCTTTCGAAGCCACATTTCCTTGGCAGCTGCTGCTGCTGAAAAGCAGATTGGATTTTCAAGGGAAATCCCCAAAAAGGTTGAGAAGTGAGTGTTTTTCTGAAAATCTTCCACTGGGAGGAAAAAAAGACACAAAAGAAGTGACCTAAAAACATGAACAACTGGGTCAGTTCCGAAGGAAGCACGGTTGATGCTGGCAGGCAGGAGGAGATGCTCATTGGGGATATGGGACCAGCTGCACACTCTGCCCTGGTCCAGGACTGTGTGGAGTGAATGATAAAAAAAATCCTACCTAGGTTCAACATTTCCTTCTATTTTGGCTAAGCCACCAGGTAAGAATAGGTGCATCCATTTTCTGGCAATCTCATTTAGTTTACAAATGCTTTGGTTGAAAATGCAGAGTTTAAGGTGCATGGAACCCTGCCTTGATGAAACCCTGAGCAGATCAAGATTTAGATTAGGAGTGATTTGAGGTATTTTATTCCTGCTCTCCCTGCCCAGTGTGGGCCAAGGATCTGCCACAAGCGACCGTGGAGGTAAACGTGCTGGTGTATCCCCAGGCATGCATCAGGAGATGAGGTGCTCTCTTAAGCCGTGTTTGCCCAAAAAGAAGACAAAAAAAACAGCAAAAGGAAACTATTTCCCAAGTTCTATAAGTAGATGTCAAATAAAGGAGAAAAAAAAAAAAAGAGAAGAAAAAATTCCAAACTTTGCAAGGGTTCTTATTACCTTCTTATGACAGCACCCCAAGATAGCTGGGAGGAGGCGTTTTTAATGAAATATTGTGTGCATTCAGACTGAGATATAAACTGAGGCACTGGAATTATTTGCACTCTGAAGCCATTATTAGCTTTATGGTTGTAATTTTCAATATATTTTATTGCAGGATAATGCCACCAAGTGTTAACAGCAGCCCAGAAGGGACTGTGATGGGGAGTGACTGCAAAGCCAGCATCCTTACTTTAATAACATTTAAGAGGTTTTTCAGGATGCTCCAGTGAGCTCAGAAGACAGAGCATGGATGCCTGACATCCCTGTGCACCACCTGGCTGGGCAAACACTAATGCAACCGCCACAAACAACCTCTAACTATGATATCCCCTGGGATTAAAAATCCCTGGTGCCATCATGATAAGGGGCTCAGCCAGGGCTGGACGATGGAGGTCCAAGACATCACATATTTGGGTGCAGGGAGCCTAAAACCACTGCATTAAAATCCCCAGCTGAGCTGAATTAGCAGGAGGCACCGTCCCACCTTGGGCTGGGAAGTGCCTCTCCACATAGGTGTTCACATTCTCCTCAAAACTGTCCCATGAACTCATTCTTTTCTGCTATGCTTGTGTGTTCCGGTCCCTGGGGTCATTTCATTGCAAACAGGGAGCTAAATGCAGTCTTGGCAGTTGAGATGCTGTTCCTTGGTGGCTCACATCCAGCCTTACTCCCTGCCTCAGTTTCCCACTTCAGCACCAAAAATCATGAGCCTGAAACCTCACATGAAGCTTTCTGCAATACAGAGAAGACTGGGAAATGAAATCCATGGCTGGCGGAGAGGATGCTCCATGGAGGGTTTGTTTGGACCACGACCCATTTGAAGAGAAAAATGGGGGGAAAAAGTCCAAATGGCAGAGGTGGCTTTTGGACCAGGAGGATGTGGAAAGCATCTTGAATCTGCCTGTGTGCTCATGTTGGCAGTGGGATGCTCCAGGGATGAGGCTCACAGTGGGGTTTTAACAGCAGGAGAGCCTGTTTAGGACTGCCAAGGCAAATTTTGGCATCACAGCACGTAAAAGCCAAAATCACCTGGGAGATGCTGGGCTGAGCCATTAGCTTTCACAGGGGAAACTGCTTAGGGAAAAAGAGATTACAAATATGCAAAGGTCATAATTGCTGATGGAGGGCAGGAGGAAGAAGGGCTGCTGGAAAGCAGCATCCCCCCAGACTGCTTATTGCAATAATTGCCATTAAAGGGCTTGCACTTTTCCCTGGAGCAGCTGCTCTTGGCCACCAAGGAGCCCCAGAATCATGACCAAGCTCGTCTCAGCTGTTCCTAGAAAGCTCCTTGCTCCAGGGCTGCTGGCAGAGCTGCAGCCAGTGGAGAACAGGGACTGGGGTTTTCCACCATGGGCAGCAGCACAAAGTCCAGCCTCACTGCTTCTCCAGCCTGATGGGTGGGTAGAGCAGTCATTAATTAAAGGCATTTGCATGAAAAGATGGTAACAGAGTGGCTGCATGCCAGCCCCTTGCATGAGGAGCCCTTATTTGGCACTGATGCAGGAAACCCACACCATGCTACATAGCTGAGACTGGTGCTACAGCAGTATCATAGAGCATTAATTGTATAGTATAACTAATTTATAATTAATTATAGTATTAGTTGAGCACATTGGGCATGGAGCTTTGTGGTCTGCGATTGCCCCAGCCTGGCATAAATGCTTGCAAGCCCACACCATGCCAGACAAAGGAAGCAAAGGTGTCTTACCTCATATATATAATCGAAGAGCTCTAGTATAGTGAGGATACTAGCACCGATAAATAGCCCCATCTGGCCTCCAATGTCACCTAGGAGAGAGAACAAGACACCGATGGTTTTATCCTTGGGGTGGGAGCAGAGAGGGGTGACCCGCTCAGCCCTGGAGTCCAAAATCTCAGCACTGAAATCAGGGATGGAGGGGACCAGGTTGTGCCAGGTCTTGGTTCAACCCATCGTGAGCAAAGTCGTGCCTGTGCTGAAGGCTAATGGCTCACAAATGCTCTTAGAGCATCCATGCCACCGTGGTGCAGCCGGGCAGGGCAGATCAATGGGCATTTCTCCTTCAGCTGCAAGCCTAATGAGGACGCAATACTGCTGCATCACATGCACTGGCATCAGAGGAAGCCATCTGTCACAGTCAAACAGCAGGTTTCATCCCAGCAATCCCAAAGGCCTTCCCAAACCGGGCAGTGGAAGAAGAAGGATGCCAGAAAAGAACTAGGTAATGTCCCATGGAGCCCCAAAAACTCAAACAAATCTGCCACAGAGATTTGTGAGCAGGGAGAGGCTAGCTTTTATTCTATCGCATCTCGAGATTGTTTCTGCTAGGGTCCTGTGGTGCTACAGGGCTGGAGAAAGGCTGTGGGGGAGGCACTGTGGGGAGAGGACACTTCCAGGATCTGCTGGGGAAATAGCTCCCGATGTGCGACGTTGCACTATACCAAACGGTGTACATCAGGGAAGACAAACTGCCTGGACTTTACTGCAAAACGCCCGTATTTCAACTGTTAAAAGGCACCCTTGGGTGGAGGGGTCACCAGGACTTTTGCTGTAGGTGTCCATGACACAGAGACAGAAGAAAGAGAGGGAAAAAAGAGTGCTTTTGGGCAAAGTGCTGGTTCAAAAGGGGTTGGGTGCTGGGAGGTAAGTGCCCAGAGCCCTGGGGATGAGGGTTGTGCAAGGTGTTGCAAATGAGGAGGATGGTGTCAAAGTGGCTTCAACACCAGCCTTTTCCTCTTCCTTAACAAAGCAACTTCACCCCCCTGACCCAGTGGGTCCCAGACACCTAAACCTGTAGCTGTCATCCACAAAGCTTGACCCAATTCAAGGCTAAGCAACCCAACAGCCCCTCTACCTTCTCCATTGCTACATAGGGGAGCACCCAAAAGCAAAGCACTCAGGGTCCTGGCTGGCCCTGCTGGAATGGAGGATGGATTTGGAGTATGTAAGAGGTGATGGGCAGAAGGTTTTAAGAGGTGTCCTCCTCCATACACTGCCCTTCCAGCATAGGGGGCACCACAAAGAACATCCATCTCCTGCTCAACTGGAACGTTCGTGCTCTGGTAGCAAGCAAAGATGGAGCAGCTCACGTTAACCTTTCTTGGTTGACAAAAAAACTAGCAGTGGTCCCTGGGACATTCCCCAGCTTGGTGTCAGAAGGAAAATAAGAGAGGGGATTGAAAGCATGACGGGCAGTAAGGTGGCTGGACCTTGCTGTGATTTCATGGCAATGCCAGTAACCTGTGCACCCACTTGTGGCATCTGTCGATCCCATAAACACACATGGCTCACACAGACTCCAAAATGCACCCCTGACACCTCCTTACCAAGTAAGGCTGCCACTTCATAGGCTTTCTTCTGCTCAATTGTCTCATAGTTGAGTGCTTCAAAAAATATGTCCAACACAAGAATATTCTCTCTGTAGAAAGAGGACAACAGCACCAGCCCATCAGCCACCAGCAGCCTTGTGCACTTTGGATTAAAAAAAAAAAAAAGGGGACTTTGGGACTTTATTCTCTCTGTTCTCATGACTCTCCTTCTCGGGTTCTCAGAAACCCATAGACACTTGGCCCTTGGACCTCTTGGAGACCAAGCCACAGGGCATCCTATGGCTCCCCTGGGAGCCATAGACCAAGCTGGAAGACTTCTCTCCCAAAATCTCTGCTCAGGATCTGATAGCTGGATCTCACTTTAATGGTAACAGAAGAGTCATAATGATGATTAATATAGAATAACTCTTGCTGCCTCCGTAAAGTAATAACGTGCCCAGGGCTGGTAAGAACTTGAAGTCGGTGGCTGCCTGAGGTCTACCGCCTGGACTTAGGCAGAGAGCAGCCATATCTCAGAAAGAGTCAGCAAGACTGGGCTTCCCTGACAAAATAAAAGGACTTTCTTTTTCTTTTTTTTTTTTGGGGGGGGTATGGGGTATGCTCATGGAGACAAGGCCAGGGAAGAAATATACAGTTGTCCTGAAATACCTCTACTGAGCTGAAAGCAACTTACATCTCATCTCTTCAAGGGTTTCACCTGAACCCTCCCTGGAGGACATCTGCCTATTTGGTGATGGAGGTATTGGCAAGGTCTAGTCTGGGCAGGGGCTGGTTTAAAAGGCCATCAGGGCTTTACAGACACTTTCTCCCATGTTTACTAAAGCAACTAAAAGATCTGTTTTCTGCAACACTCACGAGATATATTTTTCTGACTTGTTAAACTTCTTCTCCAGGTACTTGGCCGAAGTCTTGCTGGGGATCTTGACCATGGAGAGCTCTTTGTTGTACCTGGTCAGGTTACAGGGTGTCCTGCAGATGCAGTAATTGCTGTCCTTTTCAGCAAGCAAACCTGGAGAAGGTCACAGAGTTAGATCTCACCAAGTCAGGGACACACAGCAGATGTGGACCAGAGGCCATGCAGCCCAGAGAGGGGCCAAGCAGTCAGATCTCGAAAGAGAAAAGCTGCAAGAAATCCCAGTCTTGGCCATTTATCTCCCACTTTATTGCCTGGCCATTTGTGGCAACTCGAAGAGAGGCCCTTTGTGTGAGGCGACGCTCGGTTACCAGCATCTGCTTGGGGACAAGCAGTGGTTGTAGCTCTGCCTTTGCTGGTAAGATGCCAACCCTTTCTCCCATGCATCTGATCCTGCAAACAGCCCTGGGAGTCTCCTAAATCCCAATCTAGAATGGGTCCCTTCCTCCATCCCAAATCCAGACCCGGCCCTGGACCTGGACCCAGAGGTGCTCCCCTCCTACACCTCTCGGGGTGCCCATTATCCTGGAGGCTGCTGCCCTGATGGAGCCCCGCACCCATCACAGGACTAGAGGAAACTTTATCCCAAGGAGCACCCAGCCCTCCCCAGCACTTTGGTTCTCATCAGAACCCATCACTGGGCCGCAGCTGCTCTAAACCACCCCACCCGAGGAGGAGGCAGGCTGATGAAGTCCCTCCAGCTTGGCACAGCCGTGGCACCCAGGGACACCCGCTGGTACTCACCGAGTGCAGGCTCTGCACATTCCTTGTACTGCTCCGGGGTACAGAAGGGAGCATCCCCTGCAGGGAAAGGACGTGCATTGTCAGCGGGCATCAGCTACCGTTGCTGCAAGGGAGCTGGGGACTGTGTGGGGACAGCAAGGAAATATCACCCACTGCCTACCATTTGCAAAGGGAGCCAAGGTTGGCATGGGCAATGGAGGGATTGCAGCACCTGCCCCACCTCTGCCTGCCGTGGAGGCCTCTTCTTGAAAATCAAGGAAGGGGGCACTGGAAACTTCACCCAAGGGTGCTAACCCAGGGCTAAATAAGGGGAAATCAGGCCCATGCCCCTCTGCAACTTTCTGCCCCTATTTCAGAGTGTTTTAGAAACAGTATTAACATCCTTCTCCCTTTAGGGCAAGGTATTCCCGGCTCCTTTAGTCCCAGGTCCCTTGTCACCTTCTCCAGCCCATTAACCCCTAGCAGCCCAGGCTGCGTGGCGGGAATGGTCCCTGCTCTCCCAGTGCACTCACCTGGCATATGAACCATTTTGCAGTTGCAGTTTTCCACAATATACCGTGTCTCGCAGTCGATCCTGCAAGCCGTGATGCTGTAAACGGGAAAGAAGTCTAAGCCCATCTCTGACGAGCGACATTCACCCCACGGCGGAGGCAGGTACGTCAGCTGCAAGAGAGGGAGGAGCAGGGTGTCAGGGGGCGCGAGGACCGGCAGCGAGGACCAGGTGCAGCATCTCCTCCTCTTGCCGGAGAGGAACCCCCAGAGCACAATTTTAATGATGTTTTTAAGGAGAGGACCAAGGGGTGCTGCTGCAGGGAAAGGCCACGGCATGACTTTTCCCAAGTGAGTGACAGGTTTTGGTGCGTGGCATTTCTTAGCCCCACCGACAGGAAATAAGGGGACCGTGGTGTTTAGGAAGGCAGCTCAGCTCTCCCAGGCATGCATACAGCCTCCAGCCCTCCAGTCCAAGCCCCAACACTCAAACAAGTCAATTCCAATGCCGACCTCCAAAAATGGCCAGGGAGAGAATAATGTCTCATGGTCGATCTTGCATCCCAATCTTGGAAATGACATTAAGCAATTGCCTGAAGCAGCTTCCCAAACCCATCCTTTCTCTCAGGGACTCCTTTTTGCCTTATGCATGCCCTTCTGCTGCAGAGCTTGCCTCCAGCCTAGCATCTCCTGTGGCAGAGCCACAGCAGGATGGTGCACAGGGGATGTGCAGCACCAAGGGTTCTGCAAGAGCAGTTTTAAGGAGCACTTTGCCGTTTCTCTTGCACCAGGAGAAATCCTGCCCATGCTGGGACTGATGGTGAGGTTCTGCCGAGCAAATTGGCTCCGATTTTGGTAATAGCAAATGTGGGGTCATTGGCACTGGTGTGTGACAGCTCCTGGTTCAGGCTTATTCTAATCTTGTGGGGACAACACCGACTGTGCTGGTGATGTTAAGGAACAGATAAAGGTAACAGCAAGAGCCTGACAGAAGCAATGCTCTGGCATAAACAAACCTGTGTTTCTACTGTTCTTCTTCAGGCACATTTCTCATTGATATGAAATGCACCAGATGACAACCCTCAGACACAGTGGACCAGGCGCTTGCGAGGCACACAGAAAGGATCAAAACCAGTTTAGTAACTAGCTAGTGCTGCAGAAGGTGAGAAATGCCAAGAAAAAGGCAACTCCTAGGTACTGATGCCATAAGGCACCGCCAAACCTCCATGCTCCCCATTGAGAGAAGGCTCTGCTCAGAGCCATGCTGGGCTGCAGAGCTCTACGTCGCTGCAGCCTTGAGAAGGGGGACAAGTCATTCGTGCCCTTTTCCAAGTACCTGTGGAGCTAGATACAGCTGATCCAAGTAATCTGTTCTCCTGGTACCCCATGATAACGAGGACCTGTCTTCCTCTCCCCTGTTTGCACACCATCTAGCATGAAGTCCTGGCTTGTAACCCGGTCTGCTCAGTGTCAATGCAATGCGAACCCTTCTGCTGTAACCACATTATTTAACACAAATGCAAAGACAAGAAAAGCAGAACTCCACAATCCACCACAGAAACCTTAATTGTGAGCCCAGAACATGCTGGAGTAAAAACAGTCACTCTGTGGCCTCTATGGACAAATCTACCTTGTTTGCCTTCTGTCTGCAGCTTGGCAGCCTTTCCCATTTCTCTTTATCTTTGCTAAATGCTCTGCAATACTTTTTTTTTTTTTCTTCTAGAGAGCAGAAAATAGCATTCCCCTAACCCCTCCTTCTTTGTGTTTTAAAGCAGCATCCAATTTGCTGTACTTTGCTCCAAACACAGAATGCTTTGTGCTGGCAGCGCACGTTGGCTCAACAGAAACATACGTTTAAAAATGTAGTAACATTAATCACATTCTAAAAAAAAATATGTAAACATATGGTGATGGACTATGAGCCCAGGACCTAGAGGCTAGGCTCTATGGTGCTTCTTGGGATCTGTCTGGGTCTCTTCTGGAGATCTGGGGGAAAGAGAGGAGAAAAGAGATAACCCACAAACTGGAGGCACATTTTAGATGTGGTTGGATGAAGAATGACCCTCAGAATCCTTCAGGCACGGACCTGGGGTGACTACAACAAAATTACCATGACATGAACCATTTGGCACTCATGCTGTTCTCCAGGTTTCCCCCTTGAGACCTCCTGTGAGAGCAGAGCTTCAGCTCTCCAAAGCGCCTTCTGAAAAGATGTTAACTCTGTGCGCCAGCTTGCAATGCTGGGGCATTGGTAAAACTCCCTGTGGCTTCAATGTACAAACCACTGAGTAGCTAAAAACCTATAATGGACTCTAAATTGCAGCCAGGAAGAGAAAGATGAAATGTTGTGAAGAACTCGTCTAGTGGCGAGTACAGCTTGGGACATGAAACCTGGAAACTGGGGAAAAGGCCAGGCTTTGGAGAGGGAAATCCTGCCCTGTGGCCCTGGACAAGCTCTCAACTCAGTCAAGCCAAAGTAATTCCTTCTCTATGAACGAATTTGCCATGAACAGTTCCCATTCAGGAACCCAGAGGTGCTTTGCTCATCTCAGCTCTCTGCTGGATACTGCTTCCCATCCTGTCTGTCTCTAACAGGCTGATGCAGGTTTTACAGGACCGGCTGGAACTGCGGTCAAGGCAGCCCTGCAGCACATCCATCCTCTAGTTGAGCCACGGGTCCTAGGCATGATGAGATGGTAGTTCAAGGTCTGTCCTTGCATGAGACCAGGGGTAAACCCTGGAAAAGCTCAGCCCCTGCCTGCACAAGGGTGAAGGGGTCTCAGCGTGATGGTGAATTACAAGCAGGGAATTGTCAGATCCCTTCCCCCTACTCCTGCAAGCATTAATGCTGCTTCTCTAGTGCTGATGAAAAAAAAAAAATTTGCAGCATCACCAACGGGCCTTGGAGTTCTCCAGATCCACCTAAATACACATTACCATTCAGGCTGCTTTAAAGAGCAATAGCGGTGAGAGCTGCTTCATGCAACACAAAGCGATCTCTGCACCCAGCGAGTCCCATCTAAGACGAAGACAATTTGCACATCAGGTGCCAAGATGCAGCCGGCGAAGCCAAGTTCCCATCTGTGGGGACCAGCTGAGGATCTGAGAAAAAGCAGCAGCTCCCAGCCATCTCAGCATCCTCCAAGAAACAGGGCTGCCTCTGAATTGGATGCTTTTGAAAGTCAGCAAAGCAACACCTTCGAATGAAAATATCAGGAGCGTCTCTGCGACAATAGCAAAGTGCTGTTTGAAGGGAATCTTTTCTCATTTGCTTTACACTTGCAATATAATGGAGTAGCAGATGCCATCATTTAGTCATCTGCAGTGGAGAAAGGGGCCCATATGTTGCACATTGCATGATAAAGGAGAATAAATAATCACAGTCTCAGATGGAATCAGCTCTCTTCCAAGCACCACTACACACAAATCTTTTAAGCCCTTTAAATTTTATTCTGAATGTAGGTGATGGGATCAGAAAATGATGGAGTCACCATCAGATACTTAGCTCACACACTTTTTGCTCAGCCAGCACCGGATTTGAGCTGTGGTGCTTGTGAACCAGCACTGCCTCTGCAGGGGGAGAATGGGCCAAATGCTTAATTAAAACCTCTCCAACGCAGCAGCATTAACAGCGTTAGGTCTTGTTTCATAGCTGGGACCGCAAGCACTGACCACTCATAACCAGCTCTAGGACAGACCCCAAACAGCAAAGCGAAGTTGGTTTGCTTTTCCCTAAGGCATAGCTTTCCACGGGGATTTGTTGCCTTGCCTCCCCTCCCCGGCCCCAGCTCCCCGCACACACTCACACACCCATGCAATTCTCTCCACTCCAGCTCCCAAATACGCTGGAATCAGTGCAGCATATTTCCCCCACCGTGTGCCGTCATACATTTAATGCCCACCGAGATTTTTGCTCTGCAATGCAAGTTAGACACTCCCTCCCTCGAGCAAGTCAGTGAACTCTTCTCTCTCCAAGGGGCTCATCAAGGGCTATTACCTGGAGCTTCCATTCCAATCGCAGCTTCAGAGACTCACTGCTTCCCTTCTGCCATGTAATTTATAATCAGAAGCAAACTCTCAACTTAGCAGCAGCCAGACACTGATGCGGAACCTCCCCAGAGGCAGAAGGCACATCATTAGGGTCTGGGCTCTGCACTGAATGGGGGAGCTGCTGTGAAGGGGCTGTGCCTGGCAGGATGCCCCCTCTAAGACGCTCCCGGTATCCTTCAGAGAGGAGAATGCACAGCCCCAGAGCCGTGCTTTGTCTTTGCAATAGCGCATCTTGCAGTGAAAGGCTTGAACCAAGGGGTCAAATATTTCACAGCCCACAGTGGGTTCCCTGCACCAGAGGGCAATGGAGTAAAATCCTGAGTTTCTCCCCACACTGTGGCTTCTCCCTCTCCAGGCTGGTTCCATGTATATTCCCATGAGCCCTGCAAGCCCTGGGGTTAATGCAAGCCCTTGAGTCAATGCAATGGTGAACCTGCCTGCAAGAGCATCCCTCCTTGCGAGCCACCTTAACCTGCTCATTGATGCAATGGGTGTTTTCTTGGGGCTGCAACCTCATGCAAAGCCTTTGTATTCAAAGCACTTGGCCCTGGAGAACTGCCTGAGCAATGCATTTTGGCCATTTGACATCTGAATCTCCTGCCCATGAAGCTAAAGAGGCTGTCACATTGCACCGGGGAGCCCAGCCTGCCTCGTGAGCCAGTGAGCGGGAGCGCGCGACAGCGCAATCCCAGACTGCAGTCGCACAGAAACAACTTAAGCAGGAGAGACGCTAACTGGATTTGATTTCTGCCCCCTGCACAGCGTGTGACCATGAGGACATCTCCTCCTCCTGAAGGAATTGCTTTCCCCTCTTCCAGACATGCTAATTTTTGCCCCATGTGCAGTGCCCAGCAGGACCTGGTGCTGGACTGGCAGAGGCTGCCTGAGCATGCTGAGCTGCTCCCTACCACCAAAGATGCGTGACTTTCCTTGGAAGCTGGAGGGAAATGACAGGAAAAAAAAAAGTAGGGGCAAAAGCAGCAGGGACAGTTTCTGCCCTTGGTTCATACTGGAGAGTAGCGCTGTTCTGTAATTCTGCTCCAGTTATTCAAGGGCTGCCTGCACGTTGCCCGCCCTGGCACCGCACAGTCTAAATGCTGAAAGACATTCAGCTTCAGCATCTAATTGAGGTCGACAAACTCACATCCTCACACTATTCACTGTTGTTAATACTTAATTAATTAATTAAATGCTTTTTAAATTCTCTTGATTCCTGCTATTAGGGATTACAATAAGCAGTAATGAACTGGCAGGCACCAAAAGAAAAACGAACGAATTGACCTGTCTCCTTAACTGCATGATGGATCTGCTTGTCCAAAATACAAAAAATAAAGCTTAAAAGATAAAGCTGCTCTCTGTGACAGAGTGGCTCTTGTGTGATCGCCCGTGACAGTGGCCGTCCTTCCCATTTGGGCGCAACCTCTCCCCAGTGCTGCCCTTCATGTGCTGCTCTTCGCTCTGGGCCTCCTGATGACTGCAAACATCTGTCTGCAGCTGGAGAGGTCTTTTTTTTTCTTTTTTTTCTTTTTTTTCTTTACCAGTATCTCTATTTTTTCTACACATTTAATTCTGTGCAACAGGAAAGATGTGGAAATGTGGCAGAGCTGCTTCCAGCCCAGTTGGCAGCTGGGCTCGGTGAGAAATTCGGCTTTGAGGGTGCTCCGCATCGACTCGGCTCAGCACCCACCTGATGCCACTGAGCTCCGGGCTGTGAGCGGCAAGGAAGGATGTCAAAAGCTCCTGCTGCCAACCTCTAGTTGAAGCTCATGGAGCCTAGACAGGGTGTGTTTGCATTTGCTGCAAATGAAATAATAACCAGAAACCTACGTTCTTTAATGAGACATCAAATAGCATCAGCTTAATAGAATTTCAATCCCAGACAGCTTTAGCACTTGTAAAATGCTTAAAAAGCTCACTGTACACACAGCTTGCAGTTCTTGTCACTATCTCCCAGTTAATGATGCTGGAATTTCTCTATTTATTGTCTCCCTTTCTCCCTTCCCAGGAGGGGTGTGCTCTGTGCCATGCAGCTGTTCCTACCCATTTGCACCCAAAAAATGACTTGAATAACAAGAGCTTAACCCTCCCAGCAGCTGTCAGGTCCCCCTGGGCAGTGCTCAGGGATGTGATACAGCCCATGGCTCCCAAAGTGCTGGATTTGAGCTGTCACCGGGGAAAAAAAAAGTGCATTTAGGCATGCAGTGATTCTGGAGGCCCTCCAGGTCCTTGCTTCCTTGGGAATAATTTTGCAAATCAAACAGTAAGATCGAAACCTCCTGTGGCCCTGCAGGAAGACCCAGCCAGGGAGGGCAGCCCATTCAGAGGCTCATCCCAGGTCTGGTCCCATATCCACTGCCGGGCTGCTCCCAGCATTCGCTGTGCTGCTGGCCTGCAGCTTGCTGTAACCCCCGACTGAACGAGCTGTGCCCTCTGCTCATGTCTTAAGCTGTGATTAACTTGGCCTCCTCCCTCCTGGCTACCTCTGCAGCCAGCAAAGTATTCCCCTGCATTCTGCTGGGCAACGTTGGCTCTATTTGTTGGACTACATTGGCCAAACTCCTATATAGGCACTACTCTGAAGGGGAGCCATGGTAGTTGGCCCTTCTGAAGCTCTCCAGTCTTCAGAAGGTGGCTTTCCATCTTTTAAAAGTATCTTTTTATCTGTGTAGTAAGGCAAAGGCTTAACAGGAACACCCAGACCATCGCTTCGTATACATCCATGATGTTATTTTTTTCTCTTACTGGCCTCCTTCCTAAATGAGTCCTTTCCAATCTCTCCACGTTCAGATGTATTGCTCCTTAACCCGATTCTCTTCCACGGCTTGCCTCCAACCCCTTTTCCTTTGTATTTTTTCACAAACAGGCTAATTCACTCCAAATGTGGTTTTCCAAGCACAACCACACCACTGTCCTATGAAAAAATCCTTTCTGTCACTTCCTCACATCTCCTTCTGCTTTGAATCTCCCCTGTGTGCTGAAATTTTTGCCACAGCTGGCCACTGCTGCCTGCTAGTTGGCTCCTTGTTTAATTAACGTAGAGTCCAATGATAGACTGGAGGAAATCAACTGGGAGAGTGTGTGGGATCGAGGGAAACGGAAAGCAACCAGAGAGTGAATGTTTCCAGGAGGAGGTGTAAGACCGTAGGTAGAAGATGCTCTGAGTGAGTGTGAACAAACTTGGGAAACACTACTTAATTGCTCCTGATTTTCAAACCCAACTGCCTACACCCTGTTTGAAAATACGAGTGATCACTGCCAGACCCCGAGTCCCATTTTCCTGACTCTGTAATTACATTTCTTGATACTGCAGTTGTTGGTAGCTGATGCTCTCTGTCCCGTGCAATTTTACGAGGGGATGAGTCTCCAAGGCACACTAGAGCCCTATAAAACAATATTGCTCTATCTTCGAACCTGTCGCTTAATTGAAGCCTCTTAAATTTTTATTGCCAAGTTGGCAGAAATTGCCATTTTAGTGCGCTTTTCATCTTCTCTAACGTGCCGTGCTGGTGGTGTAACAGGGAGCAGCTGAGCCGGGTAAGTAACGTTATCTGATCCCAGCATCTGTGGGTGATGTTGTGGTACTCCTGAGCTGTGGTGAGGCCATAAAACACAGGTGGGAAAACAGGATTAAAAGACGCCAAATCCAGGAGGAATCAGTCTTTTGGAGGGGATCAGCCCTCCACAAGTATGGATGCCAGTGTGGGTTGCAGTCTCCCCAAGGCCATGAGCAATGCAAGGTTCAGAGAAGCTTATGGCAGCAGCTGGCTCACCCAAAAGAAGTTGGGAAAGGGTAAAAATTGAGGAGCATCCCTGCAAAGCCAGGAGCAGGGGATCTAGAGGGCAGAGCCCTGTGCAGGGTGCTCCTGCCCTCCTTGGGACCAGCATGCGTGTGCCCGCAGCCAGCTCCCACACAGCACTCGGGGTTTTGCCCATTCATGAGCAAAAAACCTTATTCATGAGACTCACCGATTGCCATGGAAACCGCTCCCCTGCGCAGCCGAAGCATCTCTCGTGGCAAGACATGCGGCTGACTCTGCCCTGGCTCCTTCCCGCTCCCCTCCTCATGTAAAATGGTGTGAAAAACCCCAGAAAACAGCAGCCATGCTCTCACGTGTCTGTGTAAACTGCTCCAGCTCCCTTCACACCGTCACCCAGAGAGGAGGTTTGATGTCCTCCAGCAAGACACTTGTTTTAATTGCAGCCGTGCTGCGCCACCTCCAGCAGATCCTCAGATCACTTCAATCTGAGATTTTGGGCCACGTGTCCACAGCAGAAAGCCAGCCTGGCCTATATAACCGCACAAACACGTTTTATGGAGAAACCCCCCACTCACATTGCTTTTGCTTTCCCTGACACAGTGCTGTTCCCTTGCCACAGCAAACACAGTGGGTACACTTGCAAAGTCCTTGCCTGTGGTGCTACGTTAGTGCTTTCTCCTGACACAGACACATCGTACACAAGCACGACATTGCTGCTGCATCAATGTTACCAAACTGGCAAACATTTCTTAAAAGTCACTTTTGCTGGAGGGACCAGGAGCCAGAGGGCTCAGCCACTGCTGAAGAAAAGCTGATTTTTAGTTTATTTTATGCTTTTTCAGATTGACAGCTCGTTTTCCAGTGACATTTAATGAGATCACGCACCTTCATGGGCACAGGGTTTGCTTTCGACAAGGGGCTTTTGGAGAGCTCTCAGAAAAAAGGTCCAGAATTTATAACCACGAGCCATTAACTCAGCCACAAATAAGTTCTCTCCACCCCAAAGCCTTTCTCAAAGACGCTGCACAGCTCCCACCACCATGCCAAGACAAGTTTGCCCAATTCCATGCCTACTTTTTTGGCGCTGAGCATGGAAAAATGCTTATAACTAACAGAGCCTCCTCAGAGCTGGGAGAGGCAAAACAACCTGCTCTTTCGCTGCCCATTTCTATCCCTCTTCAGCTGGAGAATCGTTTCATTTGTGCTTCATGGTAGTATAAAACACATGGTTTAGGACCGCAATAACTGGCAGGGCTCAGTCCTCTGGGTGATGTTTACGGGGTTTTCCTCCTTTTGCCCTGACTTATTGAAGGACAGCATGTGTGTGCCCCAGTCAAAGAGATGTAGTGTTAAAAAAAGACTAAATCAGGACCTGAATCAAAAGATGTGTGTTTGGGGTGGGAGAAACTGGGTGATGCCTGGCTAGTCCCTGCAGGGTAATTAAATGAGACAGTAGCATGCATATGCTGTAATAGTTGTAATTACGTTAAAAAAAGACCTTATCGTGTCCCATGGGTGATGGCTTTGCAGCCCGTGGTATAATTTTAAACCTGTTACAGAACTGCTGGCACCAAACAGAAATGCGCCCTGCCCTCTCCCAGCACTGAAACCCAGGCGAAACCTGTGGAAGAGGGGACAGGCTCAAGCATAGTCCCCTAAAATCAGTTTTTCTTGTCATCTTCTGTATCTTCACTCCTAGAAGGATGGATGTGGGGAAGGAGGTGTGTTGTTTTTTTTTTTTTTTTTTCCCTTTCTCTCAGCTGCTTATCTTCTTAATAGGTTCCTTTGCATTAGCTTTTAAAAATGGAAATAATGAAATAATAAAGGTTGGCAATATGAAGCGAAGCACAAATAATGCAGCTCCACATTGAATCTGCCAACAGCAGCTTGGGGCTTGAGGCTGACCCCACACCACTGCCCTGGTGCTGGAGTCCCCAGACTGCTCCGTGAGATGCCCAGGCACAGGAGGGGATGGATACGGCACACGAAGCCCAGCAGTTCTGGTGCTAATTAATCAGCTTTCCATCCTTCTAGATTCCTTATCTTTCTGCATGTCCCGTACTAGTGATGCCAAATGCTGCTGGGTCCTCTAGGGCTTGCAGGAAGCAGCTGCTAATAGAGATGAGTTTGCTGGGGACACATGGAAGGCTTAATGTCAAGGGAATGGGATGAAAGATGCCCACGATAGGTTTCCAAGGCTCTTTCCTCCAGCAGCTGTTGCACCCAGCTCCATCACATCCTCCAGCAAGGTCTGCCCAGGCCATAGAGCACCTCGAGAGGATGGGTCCGGGAAGGCTGAGCATGCCCAAGGACAGGGATGAGCCAGCCGATGGGATGCTGATGGGACAGGAGCTGATTTGGGCTTCAGCAGCTGCTGCCTCACCCCCTGAAGATCCCTTTGACTTCACTGTTATCGAGGTGTTAGGCTCCAATTCAGTGCTCCGCTCCAAACGAGTGCTAATAAAGCTGATCATTTTCTCCAGCCCACCAGACTTCCCACAAGACACAAACCGACAACAAAACATTTCTCTGCTTTAATTGAGAAGTCTCCACCTGGTGCTCACCCACCGGGAACCCACACCCTTCATTATCTCCAGGATGAGCGTGCACAAGCGTGCTGTAATGAAGGGGAGAGGCTCTGCATCCAGCCTCACTGAAATGCAGCACCTTCAGATGTATTTTGGTACCCGTGGCCATGGAGAGACGCCTTGGCCTAAAGATATATTTGGTGGTGACTTCGTCGAGTTGCTCTGAGCTGAAGTTCTGCAGTTTTGATCCGCATGGAGGTTTAATCTGAGCAGACCCTCCACCAGCTCTTGTTCAGTTTCCTCAATTTGATTCATTTTCCATGTGAAGGTGGATGCAAGAACAGGGAGGGAAATGAGAGAGGCAATGAAGCAGGAAGGCTAAGAGTGAAAGCACTGGGGACAAGCTGGGGAAAAATTATTTTGCTGGCCCGCTTTCTAAATGCCTAACCAGGATTTGGGGCTAACGATGCTACATCACACTGCATCCATCTGCACCACGATGATGTGCCACTGTTGGGACTCAGGGAGGGTGAAGCACCCCAGACCCTGAGCTTCCCGCCACCAGTTATAATAAATGACAGGAACATTTCTGTGTTACCTGAAGGGATTCACACTGCTCTGCCTCATGAAATCCTCTCCTCTTGTGAGTGTGAGAACCTTTTGGCAGAAGGGCGTCTTTTCTCAGCAGGTTGGATAGTACCCAACACACTTAGCGACTGCCACAGGTGAACCATAACCATGAAAAAAATGAGCCAGGGAAATGACCAGAGCTGAAATCCTTTCTGTGGCCAAAACTATGAGGGTTGTGGGTAATGCATGGAAAGTAATGCTGAAAAAGCTGTCCTCTCCCCAACCAATTTGAAGCAAGGGGTAAAAATAGCTCTTAACCATGAAAACACCTCTCCATGGGCATCAGTACATAGATGCAAACCCTCCTATGGACCCATTGGAGGGACCTTGGCGTGTAAATGAAATCTGGGACTTACCCTTTGCTCCTGGGTGGCCACAAAGGTCTGGAAGCCAGGGGCCACCCCGAACCCGAGCTCCTGGACAAACGGTGGCTCAGACTGGCTGTGGATCTGAACCTTGACTCCAGCCTCAAACGTCGTCTCCTCTGAAAGAAGAAGGCAGGAGGTTAAGCGGGATGGGGTGGGTGGGATCGTGTCCACTGGGAAGTTATATCCGGGAAATCTGCTCAAAAGCAGGAGGTGAGCAGCTGGGAGTGCTCCACCTGGCTGATCAGATTTCTGAGCATGGAGGAAGGAAACCCAGCGCCAAGGGATGCAGCACAACTCGCTGCTGCTGCCACCGTGGCTTTTCCCCATTGGGACCAAGAACATCTGCTGGCTCTTGGTCCTCACACTGCTGTCCCTCCCAGGGGCTTGTCTGCCCCAGATCTCAGTGATCTGTGATTTCCCCAGCCTGATCCATACTCTCCAGACAGAGAAAACAGGAGGCGACATCTATTTTCTTGATGATATTTAGTTAAAAAAATTTAAGTGCATTCCCATGCACTTAACTTGAAATAAACTTCTCCTTCCCTCAGAGTTCTTTCTAATGTCTGTAAGGTCTCCGGAACCAAAAGCAGGGGTGCACCCACCTCTGCTGCCCTGCAGCCTCATCTCTGGCACTGACACAGCCTGAGGCCACCTGGGACATAACATGGGCAATCAAGTAATTAAGAAAGTTTAAAATCCAAAGCTGCCCATGGCTTCAGCTACCGAAATTGCTTCAAGATGGACAAAGACACTTTGCAGCTCATGGGCTCAAACACATCACCCAGTTAGGGGCTTCCTCACTTTGGCTTTTGTGATGTTCCGCATCTTGACCCCTCTTCCACTAAAACCAACTCAAAAGAGACTTTCTGAAGCTGAATTAATGGGATGAAAACCAGACCTGAGTGTGATATATGAGGACTTTGGGCTTCTCTATCACCCAGGCATCTTCATGCAAAAGAGGTGCATAACATTTCGGTCTTCAGCTTTGCTGCCAGTCTCCAAATAAATCCAAGTAAACTAGAGGGAGCATATGGGATTAAGGGGTAGGGGGCTCATTTGCAAAGGAAGTTGTTAACTATGCATAGTATGGCCTAAAAACATAGCTACCCACTAATATCAATCTATGCTTAGGGGCAGCAAATGCTACCTAAAGAACTTCTGTTTAAAGATGATTCACTCTTTTTTTTTTTTTTGCTTGCTATTCCTTGGTATTTTTCTACAATTTTATTATGCATTTCAAATTTTAGCAGCACTGTATTCAATCCAAAACACTGGCAGAAACCCAGCACCAAGGAACAACAGCCATAGAGCTCTTACCCCAGGGCTGTACAAAGATGTGCAGCAGAAAACACCAGGCCATAGGATGACATGGACACAGGGGAAGCACAGGGGAAGAAAAAAGTGGTAGCAGATAGCATGAAGCTCCCAAATCTCAGGACCCCACTGCTTAAGAGGAGGCAACTCTGCTGACTCATCAGGCAGTGAAGGAATCAGCCTTCCTCTCCAATGAGGATTTTCTTGGATCCTGCTCACTCGGTACCTCCCAAGGCAAACAAAGCCAGAGACTGCACGGGTGGGAATGGGCTTTGGCATGGATTTCTCAGGATTGAGAGAGCACCCACAGTGCACAGATCCACCTCTTTGATAGCTAACCATCCTTCCAGGTGTAACACTCAGCAGCATAAAGCCACAGCCAAACTGATCAAGTGTTGGTCCAAGAAGGTTGGGGCAGAGACCTCTGGAGACCCCCAAGCAGAGGCACAGCCCTCCCCTTCATCCCCTCCCATGCTATCAAACCCTCCCCTCCAAACACAAACCAAACCACACGTTTCATTCAGCTTTTGGGAGCAAACAATATTAAAAATGCTCCACTGTGCCACTGAGGCTGCTTTACACGGTGGCTACTTGAAGCTTCATGCACTGTGCCCGCAGTGACGTGTCCAGCAGCCGCTGGCACTTTGTCCTTTACAGACTGAGCAGCTGGAGCAGGCTATTTAATATTTAACCTTTTAAAGCTCCGCTTTCCTACCTCCAAAAGAATTTGGAGATAAATAGGATTTATGAAAACTGTTACCTCCCCAAGCGTCACGTACATCTAAATCCCTGGGGTCCAGAGCTCAGCTCCAAGCACTTGGGGTCGGACATTTAACCGGGCAGAGAGGTTTTGATTTGCAGCCCACACTCCTGAGTACATGCTCCCATTGATTGATGCCTCCGGCACTCACTAATCCACGTGCCCAGAGCATTGGTTCTGCAACATTCTGTACAAAGTAATCACGTATTTTTTCCTTATTGAGGCAAAAGTGGTTTTGGTAGCCAAATAGTGTTACGATTAGGGCATGGTAGTGTTGCTATTGAATGCTGTGGCACATGGTGGATGTGCAGGCTGCACATATTTCCTCTGAATCCCAAGTTAGTGGGACAGCGGCGGAAAAAGGGTGAAGTTTTTTAGGCTTTTCCCTGCACAGAAGCCTCCTGGAACAAGGTTAGTATTGATCACCCTTGCTCTTGGCTTCCACTTTTGCTCAAAACCCAGTGACCATGACCTGAACTGATCCCTGCCATACTCCTATGATGGGGGTCATCGCAAACAACACAGCCCCATTACCGGGACCCACCACAACAAAAACCTGGCGTATCTTGCCACTGCTATTCTTGGCCATAATTTGGCTCCTCTCCCTCCACGAGCCATAGGATGGATGTTGGCATGACTGAACTCTTTCTCTATCTGCTCAAGGGGTCCCTCAACCCCCCCGTTGAGGGTCTCATCCCCACCAACACCTCCCCAGCGCTGGCTCCCCAAACGCTCTAGTGCTGGGGGTGAAGCCAGCATTCTCACGAAGCCTTTGGAAAGGCTGAGCGTCCCCATCCAACCTCACTGCTGCCGAGGTGAACATGTGCCAGAACCGTGCATTTTGAACCCTTTCCTAGCGCCCACCTCCTGCTCCTCCAACTTAACGCCCGATCCCGTTATTTCCACGGGACACCCACTCGCTCCGACCCCACCCAGCTCCATCGCTTTGCTGGGTGTTGATCCCCTTCCAACACTTCTGAGGTAATACCATATGCTTCCTTCACTAATTTTCACTAACTTGTTGGGCAACGGGAACTGTTTTGTTGAAACGCTTTTCGTCTGAAATTAATCTGCCCATTTCTGCACCTGCCTCACATTTCCCTGGGTCTGCCTTGACTTAATTCCATGGATTTCCCCAAGTGCTGTGCACTGCTCTGTCTTTCTCTGTGGGTAAACCACTCTGCATCCAGAAACATAAGCAAGCAAAGAAGATATAGTCTGCAAATATCTGTAAGAGACTAAAAAGTGACAGGCTTTGCAATTTTACATAGAAAACCCTGGCTTGCAACCATTGTAATCATGCACAAGGAGGGGAATGGATTTTCTACATCGTAGAAGGAACTCTGGTATTAAAACACAGTTAATTTTCATAAATGATAATAACAAGAAGAGCAAAATAAACAGCATTTTTTAGAAAGGCTGCCAAAAGCAAGGGAGCATTCTTTGTTTCTTTCTGCAAGAAACATGTGAGGATCAAACTATAAACATGAAACCAGCTTTGAAAAACTGCCACTTCTAATAAAAATTCATTTTCTACAAAATTGCTGTTTTCCACTAAGAGGGAAAAATTAAAAGCCCAACTGTACAAAACCCTTTGACGGAAAATAGCATCCTATTGCATGTCTTCCTCCAGCGGTACCTCCTGGAAGCACGGGGCTGAGCACCAGGCCAGGCTACCGCTGTTGTTTCTTTAAGCCTGTTTCTTGCAGACATCCATCAAGGGAGACAAAGTAACCCTGAAAACCCCTTGACTGGCTCAGATGCCAGAAAAACTTCAAAAATAAATTCAAGGGAATTGGGGTTTGGTTTGTACCAGATGGTTTTTAGACTAATTTTGTAATTTTGGGAAGCACAACCCCAGACCTTCATACAATCTCCAGTCCCTCTTTTCAGAGACCAGCAGTTATAAATTAGTTTCTCAGAGCAGCCCACATTAGGAATGGAGTAAAACATCCTTAATGATTGCGTTTCTGAAGACGCTAATATATATTACTGTATACAGCACAGTGTTTCCAAACAAATCCTAAGCTGCTCTTTTTGCTGAAGGATTACAGTAGTGTTAATTAAATTGGGGATTAATTCAGCATGTGCTTCAAGCTGGCTGCAGAGTATTGTATGTTGCAGATTGCACAGCTTTCTATTTCTGGCACAGGCTTCCCAGGACTTCAGCAGGACTTTCTGCTCAGAGCACCGCTTGAGAACTTTAATAAAGCTCCAGCTGACTGCAGGCTCGGGTGCAGGCTGCAAAGTTCTTCCCCTCAAATATTCAAGGAGCTGCAATTAAAATAAGAAATGCTGCCAAAGGCACGGAGCTCCCCTTCTTCCCCTGCCTTATTATGTCCAAACCAATCCATTTTTCCCTGGCAATTAACATCTGAAACTGGGCTCGGCACTAATTTCTGGGAACTGAAGATGCTCACAGCCCAAGTCCTGAGTCGTTTATAGCTGGAGCAGTCACTGGCAGCCCTGCGGAAGCCACTCCTGCTCAGGGGAAAACAAAGCAGATCCCACCTGCCTCAATCTGGTACATGGTTTCTCAGCTGGTTCATACCATGGCTCTACTAGAAGGTGGCCTGGAGGTTTAATTTGGATAATAAGCCTTCTTCTGTGCTGAGCAGAAGTAACTGCAGAGCTAGGAGGCTTGGGTTCTCCCCAGACACTCCTCGTTCTTTGCTTCACTTTTTCCCCATCTGTAAAATGGGTTCAATGTTGCTACTGAAGTTGGTGGGCTGGAAGATTCCCCAGTGCCTCTTCTACACTCTGTAATCTCAGGCAAATGCATAATATTCTCGTGTTTTTCCTAGACAAATATTTATGGATAAAAAACAAAAAAAAAAAACCAAAATCCATGGAAAGATACCTATAGGGAAGCTGTATTCATGAACCTAACAGGAAAAAAATATGCAATTATATAGAAACCCATTTAACTACAGTGAAACCAGTTCCAATCCCCTGTGAAGGCTCTCCTTTCTGTGGAAGTGTTGTGTTTTGCTGCAGTTAAAGTTGCTTGGTAACAGGATTAAGTGAAGCTGAAATAAGAATATTTGCATCAGGTTCGGGGGGGATGATAACATCCGCTTGACAGGCAATTGAGTCGACACAACTTTCCCACTAAAAACAATCTCTAAAAATTTGTCCCGTGTATTTTACTATTCTGGGCTCTGCTTTGGCTGCTGTCTTGGGAGAAATCAGGGACAAGGAGTTTCCACAAGGATGAAAATGAGATGTCTGACACCAGCTCTGGCAGCTGCTGAGAACAAACCCCGCATCCCGCTCAGATGCAGGGTCCCAGCGGGGCTGGGGCTGCGCAGGGCGTGCGCAATCCCATCCCTCCCTTAAATGCTCACCTGCATTTAAGTGGGACAGAGGAAATTTGCAGGAGCTGCAGAAGACACTATGTGAGGGTGGCAGGCAGCTTCTCTCTACAAACCATTCCCCCAGCTGGGAAATCAGACCTTGCTGCTCCAAGGCTCTCCTGGGAACCTGCAGCAGGGACCTCGTCTTCTCCCCCGTGCTGGGGGCTGCACACTGAGATAGCCTTCTCAAATTATGTGTGCTGGGACGAGCTGTGGGGAGAAGAAGCATTTCCCAATGGAAATTTCCCTGCTTTCCTCTCATGGAGGTGGGAAGTGATCTCAGATCCCTCAAACCTTGCACAGGAGGTGGAGCAGAGCCAGACGACCCAGGTAGACGTGGCTCAGCACATCAGTGATGATCTGAACGGTACTGGAAGCTTTGATGGAGACGGAGAGCGTGAAAAGAGCGGCACAGAAGCACCGTGCAACACGCTCCACTATGGCAAGTCAGCGGCGCTTTGTGCGGGAGGTTAAAAACCTATTCTGGGAAAAGGAAACCAAAAGCTCTACACCTGAAAGAGCTACCAGCATGAAAGGCTGACAGCTTGCACTGAAGCACTGAAGGCAAGCGAGACAGCAGTATTAGCTGCAGAGCTGAATCAGTCCTTTATCTCTTGGGATACAGATGGGATATTTCAGATATCAGATATAAAGGATTTCTCCTTTTTTTTTTTTTTTTTTTGTGAAAGAATACGTTCGAAAAATTCATCTCCTTGCATCTGAAAATCTCTTGGGGCTGCGACAGGGGCACGGAGGGCTCACAGTTCTCGATGGCTTTGCAAAGGGGCCAGGAGAGTCACTGCAATCCAGACAATCAGCACCACGAGATGACACCTCGTTTGTTGTTTCTCTTTGGTTCAATGAGAAACAGTGAAGGGATTTGCACAAAGAGAAGCAAAAATAATAGGGAGGAAAGAAAAGAAGAAAGGAAAGAGCCTTCTGCCCATGGAGCCTGCAAGAGGGCTGGCTCTGCACCCTGCACCCAGGCACGGCGCTGGCGGCTAGCAGACTCCTTCAGCGGGCACTGCCGTGGGGTTTGATCACTGCCTGATTCCTACAATGCAAACCAGGATAGGAATGTGTGCAGGATATACATCCCAAAACACAAACTAACGCTCCAGGATACAAGGCAATATTATACCTAGCTGGCATCCAAAGCTTTCCCACCAGCAATTCGTCACTTAACCCCCTGCCAAACATTTCCTTGGGTGTCTTCTACTTCATTTTCTGGCCGTGGTGCTGGCAGAGGCAGGACACGGCACCTCTGGGACTCCGGTCTCACCGACCTCCCCCACTGCTCGGAGGCGAGCCTGCAGCCGAGGCTGTTCCCTGCTCAATCCAATACGAGCTCTGCAGAGCGCAGCCGCGATTCATTACTCACCAAGTAACAGAAGGTGTTATAACAAACTACATTAAGCATATCAGCTATTTTTAGTTAAGCATATTGCATTTGCATACTAAATCTGAGGGGCCATATGTCTCAACGTATATTATTAAAAAGCCTCTTACATAATAAACAGGGCAAACCGAGACCAGAGGTGTTAAAGCAGTCTTGGTGGACGGTGAGGAGCCAGCAATGAATATTTCAGTTCCTTGCTTCTCTCCCTGTTAGGCTTAAGCTTTTATTGTTAGTGTAGAAACAAGCATCTCACAACCTGCTTTACTGGTGGGGTCAGGGCAGGGCAGGGAGGGTTGGTGCTGCCAGGTTATGCTGCTTTTATAATCATTTTTTTTGTGGGGAAGGAAAAAATATTCCCCTCCCACCTCTGCATCCTATAGAAATTGCCCGTTGCAGGGAAGGGAGATCATGGGAGGAGGCCAGCTGAAAAATGGGATGGGGTTCCCCAGGAGCAGGAGCTGAGATGCTGCCAGGAACACAAAGCAAGGAGAGGAGAAATAATTCCCTCTGGCACCCGCGCTGCCGCCCGCATCCCGAGCTGGGGGTGCCTGCCCCCCCGGGCTGCCCATCTGCTGACTGTGCTTTGGCAAGCTGCTCCCACTGCAGGAACAGAAACGATTAAAACAAATAAAAAAATAAAAATAATAAAGGACACATTACAAAGGCACAGAAGCAGTTCTTGCACATCCCTCCATCCCCCTCCAGGAGCCTCGCCGCTTCCCCCAGAACATCTTGAAATATTAAACGGTCAAAAAGCTGCTGCTAATTTCAGCTTGTATGGGAGTCAGATGGAAGCAGATATCCATGTGCCCTAGGCTGGGTCCTGGCTCTGCTGCTGCCCCTTCCTGGGCACATGGGTGGACTGCCACCGGGGACACCGGCACCCTTTGGAGCCCGGGAAGGGGATGCTATCTTTAGTGAGAGCCATTGTAGGACATGGTTTATTGAGCTGGAAGTTCTAAGAGGTGCCAGGGAGATCTTCCAGCCCTGAGCATCACTGGTCCATGGGAAGTGCCGCTGCATCCCAACCCAGGTGGGTGACACCTCTCTGGGAGTGTGGGTTGCACAGGAGCGCATGATAGTCCCAGAGCAGGACAGAAGAAGAAGAAATAGGGAAACTGGGGTGGGTGTGAGCAAGGCACACCCTCAGCTGTGGTGAGGGCCGACAGGGTCCATGCAGGCAGGGATAGGAAGGTTGTCAGACTGAGCTGTGCCGGTCCAGCTCCTCTGCAGCATCAGTGCTGAATTTTCCATCCCAGGGGATGCTGCACAGCTTACACCGCTCTGGCACCGCAAATTGCTCCCACTGGTCCTTTATCATGCAAGGATGAGATTTTCCTCTTAAGCTGAGCATGCACCACCCCAGCACCTGATTTTCTTATTTTGCAGTCACTCTGAAGAGTAATAACCTCTTACAACTGTTTATTTCCTGCTGGCCCCTCTCCGGGAAGCCTGCAGTAAGAAAGTCCCCGCAGGCACCAGGACTCTGCTGCCACATCTGTGCTCTGGGGCCAGTTTTATTCACTTTTGCATCCTTTTGGAGAGAAGCAATTTCTCCGTGCAGAGCCAGGAAGGGTGGGAAAGCTCTGAAGTTACAGCGCAATTAAATAAAATCACTGCTGGTGCAAGGACATTTGAAGAAAGGCGCGGGCAGAGAGGTTTTCACTGCTTGGAGAAACCTTGACTCTGCGCCCTGCCTGCACACACTTATATCTCTGGTTATGCCTATTTAATTTGCATTGCCTATAAATGTCAGTGTTTTGAGCGATGTAATTTCAAAGCACTTCGGTGAACTCGGCGACTAAGTAAACACTTATTTTAATGGAAAAGGATGTGTATCAGATGTGTTTTTTGATTACAAAATGCCAGGAAAGAGCTACTCCATCAGCCAGAGTGGGGAAAAAATAACCAGAGCAAAGAAGTATTTCAGTTATATCAGCGAGGGAAATGCTTCTCCTGCTCATGCATTTTTTTGTGGTTTCAAAGTGTTGGCCAGATAGACACAAAATCAATAGCTGACTTTTTTTGGGGGTGGTGGTGGGGAAGGAAACATAAAGAAAAAGAACCCCCAAATCCCTACTCTAACACAGGGAGAGAAGCATGTAAGCCTTGGTCTCATATCTAAAGCAATGCCTCAACCACTGGGATATTTTAGAGAGATTTAGGATTTTGCTTTTCAGCCTAAAACTTGAATCCCAGTGGTACTCATCCATACGTTTCCACAAGAAGTTTTGGTTGTTCCACGTTTCCTTAGAAAATTCCCCACTGTGTAATTTTTACCCCTAGCAGCCAAATGGATGTTAAATCTCAACAGAAGAAAAACTCTGTGAGCCCGGACTCTGGGAGCCAGAATACATTCATATTGCCTATTTGTTAGTTAATTTATCCTGTCCTATTTTACATATAGGGGTTTGTCAGTGCTGGGGTTCCCCACTTGCAAGATTTCTAACACATACTCACCCCTTGCGTCATTCAGACACCAAAACCGAACACCTTGCTGACCAGAAAAGATTTTTTCCTTATTTCTGTA
This sequence comes from Anser anser, assembly GCF_964211835.1. Classification (NCBI taxonomy): domain Eukaryota; kingdom Metazoa; phylum Chordata; class Aves; order Anseriformes; family Anatidae; genus Anser; species Anser anser. The sequence goes on from NC_139744.1 coordinate 6,386,681, forward strand.
CAGTCCAGGTTTGCCCCATCTGCAGCCCAAAGCATCGCCGCTTCCTTGCGACACCTGCACCTCTGTCACCCCAAATCCTCCGTGCCTCCCGCCAGTCCCCAGCCCTCTCCCTCTTGCGCTGCCGCGTACGGAGGCTGCTATATATAAAAATATTTGCATTGTCTTGTAGCGTGCTGCTCACGGCAAGGCCGGCGGGGCACAGACAGATCTCATATGGCAGCAGGCAGGCTAATATTTTCCTCTGATAAAAATAACCTGTGAAAATTACATCTCGCACAGCACAGCTTAGGGGGACAGCCCACAGAGCTGCAAGGAATTTTGCAGGAAGGGGTGGAAAAAGATAAAATCAGTCAGTGCTGACCTGGAGATTTAAGAAGACTAATGGTGTGTTGATGTCAGAGTGTTTTTTCTGAGCTTTTGCAAGGCAAGGTGAGAAAGAGGCAGCACGAGAGAGGGCAGGAGGTGAAACAGAGCAGCTGGATGGAGCACGAGACATAGCTGGACTGGCTGAGATTTTGGGGAGGGAGGTGAGTTTTGCAAGGCAGACAGAGCAAGGGAAGTGCTCAGCTCCCTGCTTTTTGGCCACTTCAGAGCAGACCGTGGTCACTAGGGTCCCTCCGCAGCCCCTGCGTAATTTTCCACCCCAGCTTTTGGCAGCTGCTTGGCTTCTTTAGGTGAGAAATCTCTTTTTGATGGGTAACAGAGGATTACTCCAGCTGCCAGAGCTTGGTCATGCTGTTCTTCACCCAAATGCACCTTCTCAGATGCCAACACACACAAAGAAATGACACCTAAAAGCAAGGGTCTCGGCTGGTCAGGGTGACGGTTGGACTTGGGCGATGGTCTCAAAGCTCTTTTCCAGCCTAAATGATTCCGTGATTCTAAGAGAAGCTCGGTAGTGAAACCCCATCAGAAATACCACCATTGGTTCTGGTTGCAGAAGCCTGACCGATGGAGACGGGGAGAGTAGACACCAAAGCTGCTGGGCTGGGCTGAGGAGCGGGGAGCCCAGGATCTGGGAGGAGGCCAACACAGCTTGGACTGTGCATCGTCTGGCGAGACGGAGCCTAAACACGGATGTGAATCCTCTCTATAAATACAACACAGGCAAACACCAGAAGGGAGCAGAGTGTTTCCATCAAGAGGAAAATATTTGAAAAAAAAAAAAAATCCAAGCTGGATCAACTGACGGTGAATGAGTTTGATCTGGAAATCAGAAGGTCCAGAGCCAACAGGGCTCTGCAGCTCTGCAGAGGCAGCTCCTGCCTGCCTCAGGTTTTCAGGTGGTTTGCACCAATCCTGCTGGAGGTTTCACAACAAGTGGGTGCCAAACTCTGGCTGCTTGCAGATCAGCTTGGCAAAGCACCCTAAAAGCAGACAAAGAGCACCGTGCCCCACAAAGGGCTTTCAGACCGTGGATCCATGGGCAGCTTCTCATGGTGCACGTGTCCCTGTCCCTGCTTTGCTTGCAGGCTGATGGGCATCTCCCAGCTCTTTCCTCTCCACCGCCCCCAACCAGCATCTGCCTTGCACCAGTTTTTGGAAACCTCAGGCTGCTCCAAGAAGCTGTGGTCTGCCTTCAGTCGCCTGCAAACCTCTCTGCACTACAGCCAAGGAGAAGCACCAGTGCCTCCAAACACTGCAGCTCCAAACAAGGCTGACTCTGTTACAGGGTCTGGATGTCACGTGCCGCCTTTGGAAGGTAATGACACAAGTAAATGACTCCTGCTTGCTGAAAACACCTCTGGACTGGAAGCAGACAGCTCCCTGATGATGTTTAATGGTTAAAGGCTGGAGTTCTCCATCACCCTGGGATGCACCGTGCACAACCACTTGCCTTCTGTACCCACTTTCTCACCCAGAAAGCAAAACCACAGGCAGCCAGGCGGTAGGAAAGACCATTGGGGTTATGAAGATACAAAGAGGCTGCCTCCCACACCCTCCTGTCATACCCGACCCCCAAATCTGCATCATAATGTCTTAGAGACCCTCATCTCCAACCTCAAGGGAAGATTTTGCCTCTGGAAACTTCAATTCTTGACCCATACTGGGGTGCAGAAAGAGGGTCCTTGCACTCGTGGGACCTGCTCGCCATCCTTACAGCACCAGCCCTGGGCTTGCATGGGCTACCGTGTGTCGGCATCCCACCCTGGGGCAGCAAAATGGCCAAATCCAGCCCCCAGTGCCTTGCTCTGCTCTGGTACGACACCAAACCCATCTCCCTCAGCCACAGCAGCACGGGTTGGAGCCAAGAGCTGGAGATATGAGAGATCCTGCTCTGACAACTTTGTGGCTTTCCTGAGTTCAGTACTAACTTGTATTGCTGTAGTAATACTTAATTATTGTTTTTACTATTGCAATATTCATGGCAGCCCACAGAACATCCATACAGACAACCCTGTGAGGCCATTACTATCGTTACAGAAATAAATATCTGTACTGAAGGCATTACGATTAAACACTGAAGATAAATTGTTCCTGGCTCCTGGGACAGGGTATAACAAACTGCTGTGTATCGTCAAAATGGGTCAAATTTTCCCTTGGGAACATGCTCAGATAAGAACTTGCAGCATGATAAATGCACCTCCACTGGGGCATCGCTGAAATAAACAGGATTTTTGCCATTTTTTTCCCAGAATTGCCTCCAATATTCCTTGTGCCAGGGTTACAGTGCGGAGCTGGTTTAGCCCTATATGTGAATTAGATCGGAGGAAGACCTGTGTGACCTGACTGCCTTGGAGGACGAGGCTGCTGAAGCGATGGAGAGAGGTCTCCAGCTCCAGTGAAGCTAGAGATTGCAGGGAGCTGCAATCCCCCCAGGCTGTGGGGATCAGCAGCCTGGGCTGAACTGCGACTTCATGCAGGTGCTGAAGCATCCCCAAACAAATCAGCCTGGGGGGGATGCATAGGCAAAAGGCCAGCAGCTGCACACAGCCCTGTGGGGCTCAGGACTAGCGGAAAACGTGTTTCTTACCTGAAAGTGAATTTTTAAAACAATGTGAGCAGTGCTGGTCCTTTCTCCTGGAACAAAAGGGACCAGATCACATGGCATATGAAGCTGGTTCAGAACCCTTTTTCTCCAGGCTCCTGTGTGAATACGTTGCCTTTCCTTTGCATTCCTGAGTGAATGCTTTGCCTATTTTCTTTTGCCTTTCCCCATGAAGAAACACACTTCTGCCTTCAGCTAACCCAGGTACCTTTCAGGATCTATGCAGGGCTGTTTCACAGCAGAAACAGCTTTCTCATACATGCTTCCAAAGATGCCTGGTTTTGGCATTGAAAAATCAATAAGAATTGCAGCCTTTGGGGCTCTTGCTAAAAGGACTTAGATCTCGCATAAGCCACAGCAGCGCGATGCTCAGGGACAAGCGACACCATGAAATGCTCTGCATGTTTACCCAGCAAGCGCACGGCACATGGCCGGTCCTGGGGGAATTGCTGCCTGGCTTTTCTCATGCTGACCTTGCACTGGAAGGAAAGAGACTTTTCCTTTCCTACATGTGCATTTGACAGAAGGCAATGGCAATCGCTTCCCTTCTCCGCTGTTCACACTCTCCAAAATATTTGAGTAACGACATCATGTAGTACAATTTGTCACTTGGCCAAACTCCGCAGATGGCATTTCCCTTTCTAATCTTTATAAGCTTCTCCTTAAATAGTAGTAGTAGTGGAAGTAATAACTACAACAAAAATATTAAACCTGATAAAACACAGTTGCAGCCCTCTTTCATAGAGCTTCCCAGTTTCTCAGCATGTTTGGTAGCAAAGTATACATTAGCAGTGGCGGCATGCCAAACCCAACCCTAGATAGACCCAAAATACTTTTTTTGTTGTTGTTGTTCAACCCCTCCCTCCCTCCCACCCCCCTCCCACCCCCCCCCGGTAATGATGCCTCTGCATATCACACAGCTCTATAACAGCTCATTTTTACCGCTGCATGGCTTTGCAATCTCATTCTGGTGTCCACTGAGCAGAGAAGCCATCCAGCCCCATCAACAGCCCTGACCTGGCACGTCATCTTGCCAAAAGAGGAGAGCAGCCTTCAGAGCATTAGAAACACGTCCTGATGAGACAGCAGGAAGATGCCAACATGCCAGCAGCCCAGGTCTCCACTACCATACCCCATGCATCGCCCTGCAGGGCAGCTGGGGCCAGCTCCTGCCTGGGGAGGCCACCAAACCCAACCTCCTGCCCCAGGGCTGCACCACGCCAGTTCCAAACTCCTCTGCCAGGTTATCATCTAACCTAACCCTAAGCCACCAGTGAAGACAGGGTTCCCTCGCTCCTTCACTGGCACAAGGGGCAGCAGGAGAAGGCACCTTCTAAGGCTGCACCCAGCATCTTCCCCCCCAGTCAAGACCATGTCCTTCACTTCTGAACCACAGCCTGTCCCTCCCTCCTCACCTTAGTCCTTCCCATACCTGAGTACAGGGCTTCCCTTCTGTCCTCTCTAAACCAGACAGTGCCAGATCCTTCCCTGTTTCAACCATCGCTAGTGAAGCCCAGCACCGCTGTGGGTAAGTCTGGGCAGCAGCAGACCTTGTGGGGCAGCAAATGCCAAGACCCAACAGCAAGGTCCCCCCAGAGACCCAGCAGAGCTAACCAAGCCCTTGCAACACTCGAGCTTCTTTCTTCCTCTTCGTCTTCCCTCTGCACATTCAACCATTACGGATCTATGAACACAGAGGCAGAAATGACTCCTTGCCAGCTGATGAGTGATGAGCTTTGACTTTCTGCCCTCCTTTTGACCTCTATAAAAGCTGAATAATTAATCACACTTACTTTTTTCTCCTCTGCTCTTCTGTTCTGCTCGGTCTGTCTTTGCCCACACTCCAGCTATCCAGTAGCACACTCTGGATGCTTTTTGCCATCTGTGATTCCTTCAAGCACTTTGCATTCTTGCAACAAGACACAGCGTGACCAGAGACAGCTGTGCTCTTAGACACAGAGCCAAGGGTCTGCCTTGAGCATATTTCATCTAATAAATGTGCAAGGAGAGAGCTGTAACTGAAAGGACAGTGAAAACTTGGTGATGCTGCCAGATGACAAAAGGAGGAGATGAGGAAAGGAGCAGCCACCAAAACGAGCAGGAAAACCTCTGGGCAAGTGAAATGCTTCCAGAGCAGCTAAAGGAGGGGAAAAACCCTCCCACTGCCATCTCAGCACAGCTTACAGCATGTGGGGACTACAACAGTTTGCCTTAGGAAGTGCCTGAGGTCTCCAATGTCAACCAGAGCCCCTGTCGCTACAGGCTGGACAAAGTCAGAGCAAGAGGATGATCCCAGCACCAAAGAGATTAGTGAAATTAAATGTAATTAGCACTTGCAAGAGACTTTTATCTTCAAAGAGCTTTATAGCTACGAAATCTCCTGGTACCTCCCTTGGATGGACTAATATGCGCTAAGCTCTTCATTTTCCAGGAGGGAAACAGTTGAATGGTCTTGACTTGAACGGTCAAGACCGGAGAGGATGGTAATGATGTGGATTACCCTCCTCTAAAACTGGTGCATGCCACAAAGCATCCCCAAACCTCACCAGCATCACCGATATCTCACTGCCACTGCACAGAAAAACTAATAATAATAATAATAAATGGATGTTTGTAGGTACCTCTGCAGCTCCTGGGACAGCAAAGGCTTAGCCTGCAGACAGCAGTCCCTGAACCTCGCTGCGTTGGTGTGAGCCACCCAGGCACCATCCCACAGCCACAACATCACACATGCCCAGCCTCTTCTGTCTCCTCGACCCCGATGAATTCTCGCTATTTTGAGTGCTCATCTCAGCTAAGGACACTTAACTTCACATGCCAGCCACAAAGACTCAAATGAAAGCTGCAGCCTGAAATGCATACTTAATTGTGATGCTGCATGGCATTGCTTTGTAACACAGATCCGTCTGTTTTAGGTGTCTTATCTCCGCTTTACCAGATCTTCCAAAGCTAGCTTCTAATTTGCCTTCCTTTAGTTTTGCCTTAAATGAACACTTCCAGACTTTGGGTGGTTGATTTTTTATTTTTATTCTTTTCCATTTAGGAGAAGCTTTTTAAGTGTCTAAATCCCTTAAAGGTTTTGCTAAGTCGCTAATACATATTTACAAACTTCAGTTCAATAACATTATGTGACTGGGGACATCTGACTGTGCTTGCTAATGCCAACCCTATGGAGGATAAACTCTTCTCTTTTTAAGCAGGAGCATAGGAATACCAGCAGCTTTCCCCAGCCACATCTCAACTTCCAAGCACATATGTGTCTGTGCAGGGGACTTGGTGCTGGGAAAGGAAGGTATGCAATACCTGCAGCAGATAGGCACTTTATCTTGCTCTGTGATTTTATTTTTTTAAGTCTGGGTCTCTCAGGGTAACCCTAACTGCCAAACCAGCACAGGTTGGACCTAGAGGACACTGCTTGTTGCACTGGGATGGGTCAAAATTCACTCCTTTGATGAGACCATGAGCCAGGACTTCAGCATCAAGCTCACGTCAGGGACCAGAGGGACAGATGGACAAAGTATGGGGATGTTACAGACTCGTCTGTGTACCCGGTAGGGAAAACCCTTGCAAACAGCCCACACATTTCAGGCTCGTGCTTGCTCACTGGCAGCCAAAGCTGCTGAGATCGTGATGGCTGCAAAGCACTGTTTTTGGTTCCAAAACCCTAAAGACTGGCTAACAATGAACAATTCCCACAATTATTACAGCAAACAACCATTGGATTTTAATACCAAGATGAAATCCCTCTTCCCCAAAATTGTTGCCTCTCATCCTACCAGGCATGTTGGACAGCCAACATCAATCCTTGGGGCAAACTGAGCCTACATCAGCCCCTGGACAATCTGCTGGGCACATGGAAATAGCAGTACCTGCTGCACTGCAGAAGAGAAAAATAGCTTTTCCAACAGCTGTGACCACTCTCTCCAACACCACGATAACATCGAGAGGCCCCAAAGAGCAATTCACCACAAACTGGAGCATATTGGTTATATGACAACCTTAATGACACCGTCCGGACGCAAGAACCCGAGTAACCTTTGAGCTGCCTCTCTCTGCTTCAGCGCTATTGATGAGTGTGCTCAGGCAAACATAATTAATTTTTAGCGGCAGCCTAATTTTGTGGATGCTCTGGTTGTCAGGGGGCTGGCAAAGCTGGAAATAATGCTGACCTTTTCTCCATGGGAAACCTAGCTAATTGAACAAATTCTTGCTCTCATTAGGAAAAGTTCCCAAGACGAAGCAAAGCACCGCGCATTTTACACCTCCCTTTAGGTGACACCAACCTGCCTCCTAAAGGTCAAGCTGCCTCTTCATGAGCTGATGAGCGATTGGATCTGAGCTTGTTTCCTATTGCAAAAAAGTAGCAAGTTCTGGCCCAAACCCCTCAGAGTTATTTATGCTCAAGGACACTGCTACTTTATAGGTACTGTTTATCTCCTTGGACATCTGAGACTTCAGCAGGATGAATCAACCCTCTGTCACTGGGGCTTCTTCTACTGCCTTGGCTACATATTGCTACCTGGTAATGCCAAATCTTCAGCATCACTTCAAATAAAGCAGCGTCCTCCCTTTGCAGCACCACCTGCGGGTCAGCAGAAGTAGCTTTATGGTAGCATTTAATAGATCATGTTTAGCAAGATGGGATTTGTGCACAGGAAGCTCTACTTCATTTAGCAGAAAGGATCGTAAGCAGCGAGGAGAATTTGACTCTGTAAGGATGGGTTTGGTGTCACGCAACAAATTACTCTCCTAGCACTGTTATGAGAAGTGCCCTTGCTCAATCTTCTCGGTTGCTTTTACAGGCTTTCACTGCAGGTCGTAATCTAAAGTACTTCTGGCACAGAGACATGTCTGTGCAGGCTCTGAACACACCTATTAGGACCGGTCAATCTTGCAGCTTAATAAGGAACCGATACACAAGCTTCTCCCTTGGTGATGGGCAGGTATCGAGTTTACAGCATGCGAGTCCATTCGTGGCTATCTTGACTTACTTGGATTTCGATTTTGTGCCGTTCTTGGGCTCTATGCTCTTGCGAAAGCTGCAATCCAATGCTAGCCATAAAGCACAGGAACAAACAGGCGGCAAGCTCAAGGCACAGCCCTCTCTGCTGCCCTTTGCCAGTACACAGAAGGAAAGACAGAGCAACACTGAGCTCAGAGAGCATTTCTGGGTTGCCCCAGGCTCTTGGTGGCAGAGGGACCCCCCCTGAGCACACACTAGTGCGACAGAGCCAGGCACGGCCGCACAGGACAACACACCATGAAAAAATCCCCATGGGTTCAGACTTTGGGTTAGGAGAGGCAGCTTTGAAGCCGTGTGCCCAGCTCAGAGCAAGGCAGCATGCTGCCTTGTATTCCTATTGTGAATTTTAAATGTCTTTTTAGTCCTTCCTCCTTTCAGAGGGAGCAGCATTTCATCTGCCTGTGCAGAACAGTTACAGGCACACACAGTTTGTTAAGCAGCTAGAGAAATTGCCCTGGGCTGAAAAGAGCTGGAGGAAGGCAAGTTACTCCTGTACACGCCTTGTCTTCCTTCCTTTTCTTTTCCTTTTTTTTTTCCCTTCCTTTTCTTTTTTTCTGCCCCCCCCCCCCCCCCTTTTTCTCTAATTGATAATCAAATTCTATTGAGAACCCACCCTTACAAGGCAAAGTTTCACCTGCGAAAAAGCTGCCCTAAGGCAGCCACGGCTGCGTGCGGGAGGCAACTGCTGGCAGCAGCCCTGTAATGAAAAGGAAAGGGCAAAAGCTCTGAGAAATCCTGCTGTCAGCACTAGCCACAGACCTTTAGCGAGTGTATTCCCATACGAAAACGCGCTTGGGGTTTTGCGTGCATGTGTCTACTCAATATCCCAGTGCAGCCTAAGGGCTGCCCACGTATTACTGATACAATGCCGTAGCACACCTTCCTCCCATGGTGCAAGCCTGCTGCTACCCAACACTTCTTCCATTCCCAGGTCATTTTCTACCTATTTTGCATGTACAGATCACCTCCTTATTGGTAATAATTACTCCACTTCAAACTACGCAAGCTGTGAATCAAGCTGACGCACAAACCCTTGCCGTTTTCCTTCTCCCCAAGCCCCACGGTGAGAGCTGGTGGCTCAAAGCCTGCAGACGATTCCCCACGGTGTAAATCCAAAATAGCCCCGTGGGTCTGCAGTCGTGACCAGGGGAGGATGGGCTGCCTCCTCCTGCAGCCGCCTCATGCTTGACTTCAGATGCTGGCTAAGCAAGGAGGCCTGAATTTATGATGAACCGCCACTAATCATGTTAATATACACAAGTAAATTACAGCGACTGCTTTGTGCCTCTCCACAGCTGGCAAATCCAGTGCTGCAGGGCTCGGGCTTATTAATGTGCCACGCACAGCAGGAGACAAGTGCTGGGGGTTAGGAGGCTTTGGGGAAAGGGGAGAGACATCTGACCCCTGAGGTTCATCGTCAACTTTCCCTCCCTGCTGTAAAAAACTTTGCAGTGCAGCAGAAGCAAGGTTCCACAAGGTCCCTCTCTGCAGCACGGAGCTGCTGCTTAAATCTGTTGTGCCTGGCACGAAATCCTAGAGGGCAGGGAAATCAAAGAAACCATGGAAACGCTCTCTGATTGCACCAGCCTCAGTAAACTTTGCAAAATGAATTTTTGGGGTTGGCAGCAGTGGCCTCCAGCCACCTGGGGCTGCCCTCACCCCCCCCAAGTCCTCTCTGCGGCAGGAGGATCCAGAAGGGATCTGGGCTTTTGTGAGCAAGGAGGAGAACAGCCCCGACTAGAGCCGAAAGCATCGCCGTGGTGCTGCTTGCAAGGAGTGAATGCGGATGATTTGTGATGCACATCCCTTTGAACAGATGCCTGGAGCAACCCAATCCACTGGAGACGCTCCCTGGGAGGCACCCATCCCAGTACAGACCTCAAAACCCAGAGCAGGCAGCAGATCCCCCAACACATCCCTGCTAACCTATTCTAAAACAGAAAAAAATCCACCAGAGAGACACCTTATCTAAAATGTGAGCTGCACATGGAGTGGGGGAGCAAGGCTTGTGCTCGTGTTGGCACAATGTCCCAGATCATGTCTGCTCTGCATACATCCCACCCCGAGCTGATCCCCAGGGAGATGCAGCCGGAGGAAGGTGGGATGGCTCCACCGCCGTATTTTCCCCCCTTTAGCGACTCCATGAGGACCAAAAGAACTCTTCCCAGAACAGCCAGCGGCAGAAAGTGCGGCTGAGCTACCTTCTGAAGCATTAGGGCTTGTGTGAAGACCCCGATTCAAAATGAAAGCCATGCTAATTCAATTTGTTGAAATTCAATTTGGGAGAGGAAAGAGATCTGCTGAATTAAGGTGGCTTTAATTAGGAAGAAAAGCAGTGGCATGGAAATTTGATGCCACCGAAACCACCTGCACCTCTGGGTAATTTGGATGAATGCTGGAGACGTGCAGCTCCCCCCAGCATAAAGGGGTGAGCATCCGATGCCTCGGGCATGGCGCGGGCTGGTACCTGAGCCTCCATTCATCATTTAGTGTCAGGGCTTGGAAGCCAGGCATCCACTGGGCCATAACAATGTTACAAGACCCCAATGGGAAACAAAAAATGCATTGCAACACTGCCAGATGTGCAAGGAAACAGGCTCGAGATCTTTCCTCTGCATGACCTAGATGAAAAGTCTTGCTTGTAGCCTGTGTTTTTCTACTGAGTTAAATAACAGCAGCCTATAACACTACATGATCATCTCCTAAGTGGATTGAAGCCTCAAGCTTTATAGATTTCATGCTTCTTTTTAGTGCCATTTTATACTGCATTTCTCATCCTTTCTTTTTTTTATTCAGCGTGTTACTTGATTAATAAGTATGAAATGTTCATCGTTATCCGACAATTCCTGAAACACAAATGCAGAACTCTTTGATTGTATTTCTTATTTACAGCCCTGTAGCCTGAGTGATTTCCAATTTACTGTGCTGCTATATTAGGTCAATATATAATACCTTGGGCCACTCCAGAAAGATTAACCACAAGTGGATTCCCTTTCCAATCAAATAGTCACTGTTATAAATTAGAATTTCTGTTACTGTGTTTGATTGCATTTCTGCCACTTTCCCTACAAAACGCAATAAAACAAACACCCTCTGCATCCCCACCAGTCCCTGGCACCTAGTCCAGCGAGACCAAGATGTGCAGCCGCGGTATTTGGGAGACTCAGTGCCGTATGAATGACCGGCTGCAACTTCCACCTACACCGCCCAGAGCCTGTGGCTTGCTGTATCCCCATCGGTTATTGGAAAGAGTTTTCTCTGATATACTTTTTTCCATCTTACATTTCACATTCATGCACGGTTTTTCTTGTTTGCATCGTAACTCCCATGGGATAGCATGACACCTGGAATACTTAAGGTTTTCTGCAAAACACATGGGTGCTGTGAAGACTTCAGACACAAATTCTTTTCCCACTCTTTTCCTTTCTGGTAACTTCACAATTACAGAAAAACGCTAGAAAATATAATTCCTAGAAGTGCAAAATTCAGAAGACAATGATTTCCAGCTCTTTTTCTTTTTATCTTCATTTTTTTTCCACGTACCTCTTGATTTTGACATTCCTGACACAATATTTTTGCACACCCAAAGATGGCAATGCTGCCTGATGCCATGACATCCAGACAGTCAAAATACCCTTTCTTTGCTCTGGAAAATCAAGACTGAAGCAGTCTGTGTGCACTCGCTATTCCAAAATTAGACTGCACATAAATTTAACATGTTCAAATACTGGGCTTGCATATGCACACAGTCAAGCAAAAGGTATATTTTTCTAATAAGAGCAACTTGTTAGACAAGTTATTTCAGCTTCCCAAGATATTAATGGATACTCAGTAAAGGTCTTTTTAGAATGATAATACACTTCATTTTGTTTGCCAAGCTGGTAACAATTAAATCGCTTTTTGGATTACAAAGCATATGCCAATGTGACATGGTGACGGCAGCTCCTGGAGCAGCCCTATCCCAAGCTATGAACTAATATTTTCTGTCTTAGTTTCTTATTTGAATTGCAAAGAACAGTCTAAAGAAGAAAGCAGAGATCCTGAGGCATGCAGCCAGAAGCAAAATGAGGATTTTTGAGTCCACACATGGGCTATTTTCCTAAGGGGCTGTGACGAAGAAGGCTTTTTTATGGTATCTCCACACCCAGAGCAAAAAGCAAAGCAGCTACGGGACCAAATCCAGACACCATTGATTGAACTTTGCATTAAGAAAAATCAGCCCAGCACCCAAAAGAACCACAACTGCCCTGTGACAATGAGGTAAGAGGGACCCGAGGTACAGAGGAAAGGTCCTGTGGGGTGCTCTTGCCATGGTCTGGATGCAGAGGCAGTGAACTGGGGCCTGGAGAGCCCTTTGAGTGTGGCTGTTTTCTATGGGGCAGACCCTCGGGGGATGCACAAGCCAAGGCCACCACGACGGGTCAGGGAAGCACATCTTTTTCCACGTGAAGGTCTCCCTGAGGTGACAGAAGCTGGCCAACCTTCCGCATCCCTGAAGCCCTTCATGAAGAGCCAACGCCATGAACGGGACTTGGAGCAGGTCGGTTCGCTGCAGGTACTGACGGCTCTGGGAAAACTCAGATCGACAGGTACGGCCAGCTGGGGGAGGAAATGGTCTCAGCAGCCCCATTTGAGGGATGCTGCAGAAGTTGCAATCTGGAGATAAAAGGTTGAGTAACTCAACCTCACAAAATCCACTGTCAAAGAGGCAACTAAAGAGCACCTGATGGGCACGGGATAGCTACAGGGGAGACAGCAACAAAACCAGTCGGTAGAAATATCTGAAGAGCTAAACATAAGGAGAGTGCAGATGGTTTAGGTTATAATGGAGATATTAACTCACTGGGAAGAAGAAACTCAGCGCCTTCCATCCTGGTGATATCGCCATGCCTACCCACAGCCCTGGCACTGCAACGCACAGGTCTCACCCTGTGTCTGCTCCCATACCTCTCCATAGCACGGGCTGACACTCCCCACTAAGTGCTGTGTTCTAGATGGAGCTTTTCACTGGAGAGCCAAGTTTGTACAGTCCCAGTGGTGGCAGCTGTGGAGATTTAATTCCAAATACATTTACATTATTATGCAAATATTTGGAAATCATCAACTCCTTCACTTACCTGCTAAGAGCTGAGTTAAGAGTTTCCATGGGAACAGCAACTATTAACCACTATAGTTAATATTTTTATTCTGGTAGAGTCCAGAGAGCCCAACAAAGACTGAAGACAGCTTGTACAAGATGCTGTATGAATGTGGAGGATGAGAAAGTCTCTTGTTGGAAGGCAAAGATTAATGTTTTATGAGCTTCAATGACAAGTATCAGTTCTACCTGGACTTGTAAAAACAGCCAAATGGGCTCACAACATGTCCAGGAGCTTCACCTACACCACTTAACTAAATCAAGAGCCCTATTCATATTGTTTTGACTTGAATCCTATTGCACTTCATGGTCAAGTATTGACCTTAATAGATAACCCAGCTCAATCCAGAGCTTGTAACATCAGCCCAGTTCCAAGGACATGACAATCTTCTGCATGCTTCTGGTCTTCAGCTGAGTACAACTTTAAGTTAAATACACGTGAAATCAGCAGTCGTGAGGTCATGGGGGGAAGGACATCATCAGGGGTGTCTTGAAAATCAATAGGGTATATTGCTCTGGCCTGCATGTGATCAAAATTCAAGTATGTACTCAAGAAACCCTAAAACCTACAAGATTTTTTGGGAAATATATATATATATATATATATATATAATTGTGAGGTGTTTTTTTTTCCCCTTCAGGTTTCAAGTCTGCAACCACAGCCAGATTTCAAGCACCTCTGCGTGAAATTTGCCTGAAAAGAGCAACCAGAAGCTGCCGTCCCACCTAGCCTCTGGATGATGGATATGCTCATGGATATGGAGGTACCAGGCTGGAAACCTCCTCCCCACCACTGTGGGCAATCATGCCTGGCTTCCCTGCCAGGTGGGAAGAACAAGACCGTCCCTCATCTTTTGTCCTCCCAGTTTATTTCTCCACTTACTTTTCTCTTTTTTTTTTGTAATGAGAGTCTGGTTTACCCAGCTGCGACTAATCCACCTTTCCCAGCACTGCAGTGATAGGAAAGCACAACTCTAAAAGCGGCATGTTTCTGCATGCATGGGCTCCTCCTGAGGAGTCCAAAATGCAGCTACAAAAAACGACCCTAAAGCGAGGATGGGGTAACGCAAGGTCTGTGTCACCATGGGAACTTCAGAGGGACCCTAAACCCAATAAGGCTGAACATACAGAGCTCACGGTGTGGTTGTCCGAGCCTGCTAGATCCCCAAGCCATTGATGTGGTTGTCTCCTCTCCCCAAGGACTGCCCAAGGCAGTCTGTAGGCAATAAAACATCGGAGGTGAAGATGTACTTCATCTTCTCACTATAGCTGTGAACCCATTTTGCCTTTAAAAGGACAAGACTTCAAACACATGCAACAAGTCAGAAATGATTATCTCAAATCACCATCTCCACCCCCTCACCCGGGCCAGATCAGGCTGACTTCGAGTATGAGCTACAAAGCAGAAGGCAAAGCTCTTGTTATATGATGCTGTGCATTTGTAAGTGATTGACAGGACTGTGGGAACCTGCTTCAATCCTAAGAATCAAATACCACACGAATACATTTTAAGTTTTGAATGAATGCAGCCAACTCTCCTCTTCGCTACTTAACAGAAGATTGAAAGGTGCTTGAAGGGGCTCACAGTAGACCTGTGATTGAGCACAGCCCCCTGGTCCACCCACACAGCTGCAACCCAGGCAGACAGAAATTAGGGCAATGGCCGTCCCTAAATTTCAAGGAGAAAAACACAAAACCTAGAGGTCCACCTTGAACGTGGCCTCCCAAAACGCCTTTCTAGGGAAGAGGGATGTGCTGGAGTATCTGAAGCAGACACTACACCTCTCATCACCCACAGGCACCCAACCCTGCCCCAGGACAGTGATGGGGCTTCCCAAAAGACAAGACCACTCTTTGGTGCTGAGACACCCGAGTTCAATGCTTATGACCTGAGCTATGGAAATGCTGGTCCTTACGACCAGACACAGACACTGAGAAGAAAAGCAACTCAGTTCTGTACAGCCTGGGGCCCTCTTGCTTTGAAGAGCTATTTGGTTTAGACATTGGCTGTGAAGGCTGGGATGGGAAAATCTTTCCCCACAAAAAAAAAGCAAACAAAAAAATGAAAAAACATTACATTCGTATTTGCAGAAAAAGAAACTCATACCTGTTTCTCCCCATATTGGCAAATATTCATCCTGCTGTATATCTAGCATGATTTCCAGTCCATTGCCTGTCCCACCCTTGACCGTGGTAAGAAGAGGCCGTCCTTCTTCTCCTGAGTTAAACATGTAGCATTTCCCATATTTTGTAAACACCTGCAAGGAGGAAAAAAGACAAAGAGCCATATAATAAATGCCTCTTCCCACCCAAAGGTGAGCAGGACAATGAGGAACATCCATGTGCTGTGGCTCAAAGGGAAGTATCTTCTGACAAATCTACCCCAGTTTAATAATGTAGCATATTGTGCTCTCCTTACAGAAAATAAAGGATGGAGAAAAGAAAGAGAAAGACGTTTTAGAGCAGTGAACAAATGACTTCATCAGGCCCAATCCACATTGTGTTCCCTCTCCAAGAAACATAGGCACAAGCTGTATTTGAGCTTGTACTAAAATACAGCACGATTCCCCCATTTTGTGCTCCACCCACCCCCACCGTATGCTCATCGCTGCAGGGACAGACCCTTCCTCCCCAGTCCCCAGGGGATGCACGGGCTGGCTCCGAAGCCCACCCTGACTCCAAGCAGATCCAGTGGGTCCCTGTGCTGATGTCCCCGCTGACCCCTGGCAAGTTAGGGACAAGCCCCTGAAGCAGCACAGAAGCTCTGTGAGATGAGTGGATCTGGAGAGGTACGAGCTTGCAGGACTGTCCGGGTAGACACTTGCTATGGAGTCATCTCACTTACACCAAATATCAAACACGGTAGGCACGGGTCATGCCCACTGCTTGGCACCCAGGGGAAAATGGGAATGATGCCTGTGCTCTCCAGACACCAGAAAAATGCAATATCCTCTTTATCCTCACTCCAACACTCCCCAGGCAACCCCTTGATGGGGATTCAGCTGGCCCTACGCTTGGGCTCAGCAACATTCAGAAATTCCCCCCCATCGCACATCACGACTCCCAGCACTGGCCTGAGACAGGGAGCACGAGACGCCTTTGAGTCGCCCCTCGCAGTATTGGAAAGTCCGGCTTGGCAATCAGTAAGCAACTGGCAAACGCCGCTAATGAATACTCAGACTGAAGGGAGCACAAGAGCAAGCGGCACACTGGCAGTGGTCCCATCTGCCTCGGCAGAAATCATCAGTTGCTAACGCATTTGCTGAGATCACACGACCCCAGGATGATTCATAAAGCTACACAGAAGCTGGAGTCATCATCAATTTATTCCTATCAAATATTGACATATGCCTTATAAAGCGCAGCATCAGGGAAGCAGGTGAAAAGAAAACGAGGCTATGCTGGGGCATGAAATCATACTCAAATTAAAAAACTCCAATTGGAGCAAAAGGGACACAGAGAATATAAAGCACTTGCGGGAAAAAATATGCCCTTTTAAAAAGATTTTACCCAAGTGAAAATCTCTTTTTAATACTTGACTGACCTATTAAACCATTCAAGCTGGAAGCATAATCTGAACAATAGTAAGCCTGTGTTAGCAGCCAGTGCCTGTAGATGGGTTTTCCCAGATAGGCTGTGAAGGCAGAAGTCACAAATTTCTAATTAGGATAACTTAAAATACAGGAAGAAGAAAACCTACATTAGTGAAAATCATGGGAAAACAAGCAAGCTTATATATAAAGCAAAGCGCACTGTAAATGCTGAATAAGGATTTAGATTCTGATGCACCCAGAGCAGCCTTTAGCCAAATAAATCCAGGCAATTTTATAGGGCTTTTTATATTGCCCTTTGCAGCTGTAAAATTCTAAGTATAAAACTTCCATTTAGGGCATTTTCATCCAACAACAAGCGACAGGGGTCCACGGCTCACTTTGGCTGCACTTCTGCAAGCCCCACCATGGAAAAATAAATCAAACTCCGCTGAAAAGGAAGGGACCTTCCCCATCCTCTCCACCTTCAGCAAGCAACCATCAAAGGCAACAGCGAGCCCTGGGGACAACCTGAGACACAGCTTAAATCTAGCATTGACATCACTCCCAGGACTACAAGGAAATGTTTCCAAGGAAGCCCGGTCATTTTCTGCTGCTCATTAGGGCCATCATTAAGCACCAATCCTCACAAAGGCTCCTGACGCGTATCCGCCCTTTCAGCTCTGCAGTACCTGTGGTTTTGTACAGCCAAATAGTGCACCAGAGTCATGACTGTGATACAGAGAACATGAACTCCTGTCCTAACAAGGCATCAGGCATCTTTGCTGAAGTACCTACAGCATGAAAACTTTGGGGTCACCACCAGGCTTAGCAGCTAAGCAAAGAAGTGGTGCTTCAGAGGAGACCAACAAGGGACACATCAGCAAACAGCCATGGACCAGGAAGGATGTATAGAGCAAAACAGCCAGGGAGGAGGACCTGCTGTCCTTGATGCTAAGACATGATGCTAAGGTTTGATTCAGGGCTTTTTACTCCTTTGGACCAACTTGAGCTTGGTCCCAAGTCTAGGTGCCACATCTTCCCACTAAGTTTCCTCCACAGGGAGTTGAGCCCAAGGTGGCTCCTCAATGCAAAGCAAAGCACAGTAAGTGGAAATGGTTGGGAGATTTGCTCCCAAAGCTCACTCCTGATCTGACTAAATCCCACGTGGATGCCTCCAGTGGGGATGTGAGTTGGCTGCGTGCTGCTCCCACCACTCGCAAACAGTAGCTCTCAAAGGGAGATCACCACCAGGCCTGAAAAGCACTGAGAAGTGAAAATGAAAGAATAAACTGAGGTTGAAGGAATGAGAGTCTTTTCCTGCAGGATAAGGTTCTCAGGGAACCTAGGGGAAAGGCAGCCCTACAGCACGGATAGCGATGCTGGTGCTGAAACAGCAACCAGGGGATGCCTTCAGGCAGTCTTCTGCTAGACTTAGCCCTGCTCCCAGGCACAAAGGAGCCATAAATTCATCAATCAACCAAGGAAACAAGCAAAGACCAGAAAATGGGACAGGAAGAAGAAAAAGACAGGGAAGAAAGCCACTCTGCGGCATTACAGCAGGATACCCTGCCCTGCCTACCTAGGAGCACCTCTTGCTAACTCCTGCACCCAAAATACAGCTGCAGCAGCCACCACCACTGCACACAGCAGGACACCCCCACACCAGGAGCTTCACCCCCACGTGCCACCTCTCCGTGTCCCAGGAAGCACACTCCACCCACCCTGCTCTCCAACGATGCTGCATGGAGCACGGATGTGGCGTTTCAACCCAGCTTGAAAACACCTGCAGAGGCATCAGAGCGATAAAGGCTTTGGGGCCAACTCCCACTGCTTGGGAGGGAATTGTGGAGAGTAGCAGGCATTAAATAGAGCCTCAGAGGGTTTATTTTTCCTCTGTGGTACATATCTCATGTGGCACCCGTATCCCACTTCTGGCTGCCTTCTGCCTCAAGCCCCATGTGAGTTCTTTCCACCACCCATACCTCTCTCGAGAACCTCAACCACAAGGCTTTCCATCTCTCCCTAAGCAGCTATAAAAGTCTATTTATATCAGCATTTAAAAAAAAGCATTGCCAAGTTCAAAAATCTATACACATTCATTTCAATTTACATTCAACAGGGCTGTGCTGTTCCTGACCTTCTCACCCTCGCTATGAAAGATTGCTTAGGAAGATAAAGCTTTTTCAGTAGATTCTCTCGATTTCAGGATCTTTTTGGCTCCCTGATAACAGGGCATGGATTTGGAAGGATTCAGACCATTATCGAATCACCTAGATAAAAGGATAGAGCCGTTTGGAAAGGGTAACATCACAATTAGTAGCTGTTGTGGTACACCCGAGACAGTAAACATGAGGCAAACAAGAATGATTTAACCTCAGTGCATTTGTCTTAGGGGAAAACAGCGCTTCTTGCTGTTATTAATGTTTTAACTCAAAATGAAAAAGAGACCCAGCACAGGCCAGAAAAAAAATACAGACATGTGCCTTGAGAATTGTCTACAAAAATATCAAGTTTTTCCTTTGATGAATCTCTGGCTATTTTTGACAGCTCCTCTGCACCCATTTAAGTGCGAAGGTAAACACGGTCAAAACGTATGAAACAGTATTTGAGTGATACAGCGATCCCTTCCTTGTGCTGACACGCTAAGGAATAAAGCGTGTATCCTGGGGAATTAAAAAGCTGAGCATGGGTATCCCGTACACACTCCATGTACAAAAAAGAAGACAATAACTTCAAGAGCTCAGAGGCACAGGTATAGCTCCTGCTGCGTGTCAAACAAATAGGCCAACAAGGACTGATATTCAAAACACAAGCAAGCCTGACTGGAGTAATAGAGAAAAAGGTATTTCACAGTTTACAACCAGCATACACAGGACAAGCGTATCTGATTATAAATTATCCTTTCAATATGGAGCAAAATAATGGTAAAAGCAAGCAATTTGAAGTCTGTAAATTACTTCTCTAAATCCAGACAAAGATGCAGGCTAGAGCTCGCTGAGAAGGTAAGACATTATTTGTTAGATTAAGGTACTAACCATTCAAAAGAGGGTAAATTAGCATCCTTCACAACCTTTTTCTCTGCAACTGTGGGATACAAAGATTCAGAGATGCATCTTATCAAGTCATGCCCAACAGCATCATGGACAACAGAATGGAAAGAAAAATGAGCAGACTTTCCAGAGCAAGACAGGCCCAGGAGAACAGGAACATGGAGCTAAGGAGCATGGAGATGTGTTTGGGCAGGAACCTACAAGAGATGATGGGAAAAGATCCTGTTCAGAAGGAAAGAAGACCTTATTTCTGAGTTTTTGACACCTGCACACAGCACCGCTCTCCTGTGGCCCTCACTGAGACAACGGTGGCATCGAGCCATGACGTTATTTCACTTGAGGTGTGAGGAACAGCACCGTCCAGTCGGCTCTCTGCAAGCGTATCACAATGGTTCATTTGTTCACACTCCGGCAGGAGGTAGCAGTAAATTATTTAAAACAAAATGATGGCTGCGAAGAGCAAATTGCAATGGATGCCTACAATAAACAGATTTCTGAAGCATCAAATCCCAAGGGGATCTCTTTCCAAAGGAGAACTAGACAGCAGTGACAGCTCGGTATGGAGGTGACTCACACCTAGTGGGCAGAAAAGACTTCACCTCCCTTCCAAACCTAAGTGCAGATGGACCGAAAGAATCAAAGTCCTATCCCAGGCAGAGACAAGATTTTTGTGAGGAAAAAAAAAATAAAAAAATTGATCAGGTCTTTAAAATTGCACTAAATTTCTCTTGGGAGGTTTCCAATAAAAGATAACCAAACTTGATAGACAGATGTGAAGCAGACAGGTAAAATGGAACATTGGAAGGGATCTCTGGAAGTCACTTGTCCAACACTCCTGCTCAAGCAGGGTCACCTATAGCAGATTGCCCACAACCACATCCAGGTGGTTTTTGAATCTCTCCAGGGATGGCGATTCAAAGAGGGGATCCCAGCATTGAGGAGCAGAAGAAACATAGCACTATGCTTACCTGGCCAAGAGGGCAGAGTCCATCCCAGAATGGTGGGGTTGGCAATAACATTCCCACCCAAACCTCCTGATCTCAAGTGCTGGTATGGATGTGCTTTTGGGCACCTTGTGCTCCTCCACATTCCCGCTGCCCTGGTGGCATCTTCAGGGAGGTGCCTTGGGGCACCTCAACCCACAGAAGCAAAAAGCACGGTCTCCAGAGCTGGGCACAGCAGTGAGGACACAAGCTAACAGCATCTCAGCCCCCCACTGCACTGTGCTGTAAAATCAGGTTTTACAGCAACATCTCGGGCTAGGTCTCAAAGCCCTGCAGAGGAGGGCAGGGGACACATGAACCTCACCAGCCTTTGGGGCATCCTCTTTGCTGGGGAGGACGATATAGCTCAGACTTACAAAACCACCAAGGGAATATGAAAAACCCATAGGCCCATGTATTCAAAAGGCAATTTGCTTGGTCAACCGCAAGGTGCAGCTCTTTCAAACGTTAATGTAAACCAGGAGGGAAAACACATATAGATGAAACGTTTGGGCATCTTCTCCCCTTCAAAGAGCAGCCGTGGATTTGTCTTTAAATCTGTGCTTGTTTTGTATTATCGGAAACCTGGCACAGAAGTATGTCAGACAAGGAAAATATCACCCATCCTTTGTGGTGTCAGGTTTAATCTCGCAATGGAGAAGAGTGATGGAGACGGAGCTCTGGAAAGCAGAGCCAAAGAAGTTGTCAGAGATGTGTTTACAAGGACAGGATTTTCCTTTTGGCCTCCAAGACTGAGACATCCCAGTGGGGCTGTCAAGCAGCCCTGCAAGGCAAGACAGGGAGATGTTTTGCTGAAATCGGTTCGATGTCTGCCCACACCCCTCTGGGCGCTGTTCCCGTACAACTGCACGGGAGCAGCAGGATGTCAGCTCCTCTGTTATACAAGTCTGCTGTTTTTAAATAAGAAGTTATTGAAGTCCTAGGTACTGCCTGAGGCTAAGGTGGTCTTGTGCTAGCATTAATTTTTTTTTTTTTTTTTTACAAACTAGGAGCCAGCATCCCAACCATAAGTCTACCGTTGCTGACAAGCTGCTATATAATGTATAACTCTACTTATACATTGACCTCTGCCTTCAAAACCAGTTTTTGCCACTGGTTTGGTTTCTAATTTGTTTATTTTATAGGACGGCATTAAATGTTGCCCAGTAGATGACAGCTCATACCCTTGCATTCTACCTTTCAAGTGCAGTTAAACTCTAGCAGCACAAACACAGAAGCCCGACAGGCTGGCACGTTTAATTCACTACGAGATATTGTCCTTTCCTTCATATTTGTGCAATCAGCCACTCCCTGTAATGGCATATTGGTGCAAGCATTTGTTTGAATGGTGAGTACTTATGGAGGGTCCTTATAGCTGGCATAAATCACCTCCACAGCGATCATTGCAATTTAGCACTAGTTGAGTGGATATTTAAAAAGAAATATAGCACTAAGATTCTGGCAGCAAATGAATAAACCATAATGGTGAAGCTCCAAATATTTGAGAATTATGCTGAGCCATAAACTGAGGGAACTGCTCCCCTCCCTCTGATCCCCATCAGGCCCTAATTACTTCCACCCATGACAAACTGATGCACAGCAATGTGACAGCAGTGGTGTCCCACCTGACCATAATTCGTTAGTAGCAGGGACAACATCTGCCTGCTCCCACAAAGGCTCATGTTCCACAAGAACACCAATTAACCCGTGAATCAATCGTAAACTCGATATCTCAAGACTTGGTCTGCAGAACAGCATCCACTGTACCTCCAGGAACCTGCTGCACACCATAACACCAACACCACCCTCCCTTGGTCTTCAGCTCTCTTTAAAAGACCATATTAATGTTTTCTTTCTACTATTTATTTTTTATTTTTTTTACAAAAGCTTTCACATCTTATGAAAATCAATATCCCGGCACAACTGTAAGGCCACTCGGCATGTAGGAACATGTGGTGTATGTGGGTGAAAAGAGGTCAGCAGCCTGAGACATGCCGGGCTGGGGATGCGATATTGCCAGACTCCGGTTGAACAAGGTCAGAGAAGCCGAAAAACCTGGACGATGCCCTCAGGAAGCAGCAGATGGCGTGGAAAGAGGAGCAAAGCGGGTGACTCAGTGTGCTCAGTCCTCCTTTGTGACCACTATGGCTCAGCTAGGCTGTCCGTCCCTCCACCAGGAGCTCCGCGCATCCCAGCGGTGGGAGCCCTGGAGCCTTTTAACAGGTGCCAGCTTATGGTGTGAAGGCCAGGATTCATTTGGATAATAATTACAATCTGTCTTCCTAACCTCTCCCCACTGATTCATTTAATGAACTGTTCTTCATTACCCTTGTTGAACTCCTTACCGAGTGGCAGCACGACTCAGAAGTAGCTGCAGCTCCGGGACTGAAGCGTACCACATCACCAGTGGCAACATTGCTCCTTGGCCCTGCCAAAAATACCTCGAGAGCACGTACCGGGTGCCCATGGATCCCCTCAGCACCCATCCACATCAAGATACTTATGTAAGCACTGTGGAGCTTCAGCAAAGAGGGTGGACAAAACATTTGGACTTGAGATGTCAGCATCTACCCCAAAACCCTCCAGGTAAGGAAGGAGGTTATGTACCAAAATGAGGTCTGAAAATGCTGATCACCCACCTCCAGACCTCCATGCACCTTAAAACCAGCAATCAGCACCCCAAAGCCAAAGCAGAGATGGGGAAATTCTCATGGGCTTGTCCATCGTGGACATCCATAGTGAGATCGACTTGAGATTCCCTAGCAGTGGCCTTCAGCCCCTCTGCAACCATTCTGAGACGCTGAGAAGCCACGTGGTGGTTCCCCCCCAGCCAGCACTGGGAATGTCTGCTCCTCACTATCAAGCCATCCTCATGCCTGGAGCTTTTCAGGCCGATCGCTGTATGAAAGCCCAGCCTTTCTGCAGAGCCCGCGCGAAGGGAAGCGTCAGCCTCATGAGAAGAACAAAAAGCTCCAAATACTCCCAGCAGGACAAATTCATCTCATGCCTTTTCTGAAGAAAAAACAGCAACCGCTCCTTCATCCTTACTCAGAGGAGATGAGTACTAAATGTCGAACAGAAAACAGCATTTCTCTGTACCCAGCGAAGCCTAAAACCCCAGGAGGCTTTTACCACTTCCAGCCCTGAGTGTTTACAGCTTCTGTCTGAAGTGAAATATTTGGGTCATGAGAAAAAGCAAAGCCTGGCCCCACCAGGAGTGTGGGGTGGCGTTAAGGACCAGCCTGGCCACTACGGCCGGTGTGAACAGCCACGGCCACACGGTCGGGTGATGGTTTTATGACCTGTGTCTCTTGATGCACGTGCACTGAGGGCTTCGCACTGCAGGTTCTTGCTGGCACATAATCAAGCCATAATTCAGTGCAGCACCGTTTAGGCTATCAAGTTTTCTCTACAGTCAATTGAGGAAAGATGTTTCCGTAATGCAATTCCAAGCACTTTAGTTAGAGATGCTCAAAAGTTAGCACAAGTGCTCTTTTTGGCTCCCTTGTGATGGCTCCGTTATTTGGAAGAGCAAACTTCAAAGTAACCACATACGTGGTGTGTTGTTATTGCACCCACTGGCTGCGTGTAGATCTCCTGGCAATGCCCCAGTGCTGTCCAGTGCAGAAAATCACAGCAAGCAAAGCCATTCCCCATCACTCGTGCATATAAAACAGAACAACTCCACATCACTTGTGCATGCAAAGAACTCCCCATCGCTCATGCATGGAAAGCAAAGCAAAAGCAACTCCCCATCACACATGCCAAGTCATTCCCCATCACTTGTGCATGCAAAGCCGTTCCCCATCACTCATGCACATGCCACCTGCAGGATGGTGAGCAAGACAGGCAGTCCTCACGTCTCACCTCCCATGGAAAATGCAGTATGTAGACAGGTAAAATAGGGTTATTGGCAGTGTCTTGTTCCACAGGAGCACGTGAGGACACCTGCGTTCCTGCCTGCGAGGTGCTCAGAAATTATGGTAACATGAGGAGCACAGCTTTGATAGCCATGTTTATATCATCCTGCTCCGAAGGCAGACAGTGGGAGTTTTGTTGAGTTGAATCAGGCTTGCAATTAGGTGAAATACTATAGCTTTCAACATACAACCAATGGAACCGCTACCTCGTAGGGTGAGATTCTGTCCAAGCATTGGCTACTGCGCTCATGGAGCACGCAGTGTTCCAGAGCCACCTCCGTGTGCTGGCTCCTGGGATGGAGCATGGCGATCCCATCACGCTTCGCCTCTCTGCTCCCTGCTGCATGCCAAAATGCGAAGGCCCCTTGAAGCTCTCCAGAACCCTGCCCTGTCTTTTCCCACCTGGTGCTAAATCGTTCCTGGTGACAGTTGCAAACAAATGATCCCCTCATGGCAGGGAAAATACGAAAATAATAGCTAAAGTGGATTTTATTCCACCTAGCTTTAGGTCCCTATAGTAAAACCTGGAGTCAGACTCTGCTACCAAGCCTCCTGCAATCAGTAGGGAAAGGCAAGAACATAGCAGGAAGGGAGATACGTATATTGGTACAGACAGATCTAGGGATGGATCCATGTGTCTAAACCACACGAGTCAGTGCAGAGAGGCACAGCACTGCATGGCCACTTGCTTACAGAAAGGTATACAAAATGTCATGCCCAAAATTCAGAGTGAATGTTATTACAAAAAGAGAATTTGTAACCATAGCCCCAACTTGCTGTCCATAAGAAGTCAAATGTTTCTGCTCTGAACTTCTATAAGTTTTGCAGAGCAAGCACAGCCAGGGATGCGACTGCATTTTTGGGTTACTTTCATTGCTGAGGACACAACAGACTTAACTGTGTGATTCCAGGGTAAACTGGTATAGGCAGGCAGGGGGAAAAAATGTCATGCTTGTAAAGGGGATGGATTGGATCTCAGAATCACTGAGTGGCAGTAAAGCAGGCACAAGACCCTGGTATTTTTACAGTCACTTTTGAGAGCAGAACCATGCTGGAGAACAGGGGATGCGATATCGCAGCCCAGTGTGGGCTGCACCCGAGCATCGTGGTCCTGCACTTCCACCAGGGGCTGTTCACAGCAAGATCTGCGGCCACGACAGCAGCCAGGCAATGATGAGGCTCTCAGCAACTGCACTCGACTCCTGCTGGGTTAATATAGATCATTCCCAATGACTTTTTATGGCGGATTGAATTAGATTTGGGCTGTTTGGACTACTTACTAGCACAAGGCAAGCAGCTGCAGCCACGCTCTGCTTCTCAAAGCAAACACACATAGGGCGCTTTCAACACAGGGCAGCTTTTTGGAAGCAGCCGTACAAAGACTGCATGGAAAGGGATGGAATATTTTCTGGGGGAAATTAGGAAAAAAAATCACAAAATTTTCTATTCTGTACTCTCCAACCTCCCACAACATCCACAGCCTTTGCAGCCAGGCCAGCACAGACACGATGTGAGCTTCCTTTGGCTGAAGGATTAACCTCATTTACCTTTTTAATGTAAATTACTGCTGAAATAGCCAATTCAGCAAGAGGTTTTATAGCTGCTATTTATTATTTGTACAGCCACAGCACCAAGCAGCACGTTGCCCTTTCAGAAACACAGCGGGGCCACACGACTGCTAGTAACCATATCCAAATGACTCGATCGAAGCTCCAGGATCATGCACACAGCAAAACCCCAGCTCTTACAGTGTGCTGAAGGAAAAGCAATGCTATTGAAGGGAACAGTGGCAAAAAGAAAATGTAAGTGCAAAACGCAAATAAATGCAAAGGAAAAAGAAAAAAGAAAAAGAAAATCAAACAACACAGTGCATCAAACCATGTGAAATCAAACCTGCACCCCTCCTCCAGGGCCAACCCGCTTCATCACTGGTGATGAGTGAAAGCCAGCCTGACCACAATTAGTCGAAAGGCAAGATTTTTCTCCTTTTAACTCTTTATTCCACTCAAAACCTTTCTGAGAGATGCTGATAAACATGGTTTTTTGGCTTAAATATACCAACGGTCACCATCCTGCCTGCAGCAGCACTGCCCGAGGATCTCCCCAAGCCCTGGGACATTTTGCTTCATAAATTCATGAAACGCAGCAAAAAGAGAGAGACAGGGAGATGGCTCCGTTACAGCGAATGTGGTGTGGAACAGGACACAAAGGAGACAGGAGATCACTCTGCATCTGTCCTTAAACATAACACAGATATTTACAGCAGAGCCCTCTGAAAAGTCTATTTATGGTCACTTGCTACCAAAAGGTGCCCAGCACCTACTTCTTTATGTTTTTACAGCAAATTTGACACTCGAGGGGGACTCAAAGCTCTTTACGGCAAACAGTTTCCCTGCCTAAGAGACGTGAGCAGCAGCACCAAAATATGCATATGCTTTGTCTGCCCTAAGGAGCCTGCACTGGTTATCATGCACAAAAACTCCCCTCAATTCAGTGTGCTTGGACTTTTTAATTACAGCTTGCTGATTTGATGCTGTTTCTGCACTGGGCAGCCTTTTCCCTTCCTCGGGGCGCCCAGCCTTTGCATCCTTGCAGCCAGGGGAAGTTGGAATTAGCTGCTTGCCTCTTGGGAAAGGCTACAAAAGGAGTGGAAAACGCAAGACAAAACATGCTGGCTCCCAACAGCTCTCCTTGGATGGGAGGAGCCAGACTGGGCTGGGGTCTCACCTCCCTGGGCATCACCAGCCCTACATGGGGTCGAACAGACAGATATTTGCACCAGGCTGTATATATTTTTGTCCTCATGTCTTTGCTTCTGGCTCTTTTTCAATTATTTCCAAGATGATGGATGGGATGACCTTTACATTTAGAAGATGGGCTTTTAGTTATTTATTTATTAAAACACCCTTTCCAATTATGCACTGCCAGCTCCCTGGGGCATTTCAGACACAGAGCTGACAGCCTGGCCTGGAGACAGCCCCCACACATGGGGGGAAGAGCACAAGCAGACAGACACTCACTTGCTGTCACCACCTCTCGGGCTCTGGAGCATCTTCAAGCTGGAGTCCTGGAAACTGGAGCTGAGCGCAAGTAACAACAAAGCCAATGTGGCTCGTTTCAGTGCTTTTAGTTGCTTTGAGTTTGTAATAACCTCAAGATATTCAGAATTATTACCCCTGGGCAAGCCTGCACTGGGCAGGAGCAGCATTTCCTCGCACCCACAGCCTCATCGTGTGCAAACGGCAGCGCCTCACAGAACCGCACCCACTGCTGACTGTAAAATTAATCCAGATCCTTTAAAAACACGCGGTCAAACAGCTGTGGCAGTCAATTTTGGAGGCTGACTACGGATTGTATATGGAGTATGGCTTTTTATTTGTGCTAAATTCACCAGTCATTAATTTCATCAAGTGATGCAGTGCCACCCATGGGGCAGGCACTAGTTGGACAGAAGCCACCGCCCTGCTGTAAAGCCCAATGACTGCTGCTACAGGGGCAGCAGATTGCAATAATGCACAGTTTTGAGCACCTGCACCCAAAACATTGGTATATTTATTCTCAAGCACTCCCCGGGGTACCCCCCTACAGCACTGCTTTGGCCTCGCTCTGATTTACTGCAGCGCCAGTCCCCAGGGCAGCAACCAAAGGGGCTCTGAAGGAGGCCAGCTGCCACTGCCAGTGACTGGAGCATCCTCTGATCCAAACATAAATGACCCCAAAAGCACAGAACAAAGGCTTCCAAAGGCAACTCCGTGAAATACTGTCTTCACATATATACTCTCTTTGCCTTTTATTTTAACCTTTATGCAAGCAACATGCATTGGCTCCTACCCTACTAAAGCATGAGAGAAAAGTTTCACAAGGAGAAAATACCTACTATGGAGAAAAAAAGAGAAAAAAAAAAAAAAAGGAACAATCCCTTGAACGTGCAGAACAGTCAATGCCTGAAATTACAGATATTATGACTCCCTTACCAACTTTCCCCTGGTCTTATTTTATGGTTCACTTCACAAGAGTAAGCCTACAGTAATCAGGAACAAAATTCAACTCTAAAAATGTAAAATCCAGCTGTTCAGAAATGTAAAGGCTTTATTTTGTAATTAATTTGACACTAACTACTGAAAGGCTTGGATCTTTAGCAATCACGGAATAAAGATTTTCATTCTCTCCATTTCGAGGAATTTATTTGAAGCGTTTTATACTCCCGACGATATCCTGCACGTCCAGCACATAAATGCACACAGGTCTATTTCCTTAGTGGCATCAATAAGAAAGGCTATTTCACTAGCTTTGGTGGACTTTCGAGGTAGTTTTACAACAAACCTGCCTAAAAAGGGGATAGGAGATCGAGCTGCGTGATGCCCACAGAGGAAACCTGAGAGCCAACACAAGCAGCAGCAGCATCCTGCAAGTGGCCAGGGAAGGAGGCAGTGCTCAGGAGCAGGAAGGGGGTGGGGGCTGCAAGGAGCTGCCTTTTCGGATGCTGCACAGGGGTGGCAACGCTGCTGTGGGTCAGCACAGGGCCTGCAGAGCTGCTGCAGCAAAGGACTTCCTGCAGAAGGATGTAAAGCAGGGAGCGATGTTTGGCCGCAGCAGAAAAGCTCTTTGCAGCAGAAACGGGCTGAAACGAGGGCTCCAAAGGATGTTTCACTTGGAAGGAAAAAGCTACCATGCAACCCACGTGCCAGACAGATTAACGAAGCTACATTGTTAGAGAATTATCTCTGGGTAAGCAAAGGGAAACTTAAAAAGCAACTTCAAGATAAAACCTTTTATGCACATTGCGCCATTGGTGAAGTAAATCCCAGCAAGCCTTTGGGGGCATGCGGTCTGTCCCAAAAGACCAGGAAAAACGAGAGAAATGACAAGCATTGCTGAAGTGGCTAAAGCCACACAGACCCTCTTTCGGGTGCTTGGCAGAGGGGGGATGTGGCATTTCTCACTGGACCAGGTGAAGCCACAAATGACATTTTGGTTTTGCATCCAGAACCACTCATTGCTATAGCTCCATCTATGTGCAGCTATCTGCAGAGCCTCCCTATATCCCATCAAAGTCGTAGCAGAAGAGCTAAGAAGCAGCAGAACAACAGTGAGGAATGTGACAGCTTCATCAGGGCGATGCAGTTTGAATCTGGGCAGTTTTCCTGTATTTCCCCCCCCCCAGATTTGCTGCCCTGCAGCTGCACCAGGCAGTCCTTCGGCCTTGGGTGAGCAGCCGTGGCCTCGCCGCAGCAAAATCAGAAACACAGAAAACGAGGCCGAGCGCCGCTGGAAGCTTTCTGCGCTTTCATGTCTCCCCGGTGGCTTCTTAAAAGCATTGCTGGATCCTGGAAAGCTGCACACATTCTGTCGAAGGCTTTTACAGATGTTTGTTCCCAACCAAGTCAGCTCTTGAGAGTCAGCCTTGCAGATCGTTGTCGTCTGAACTAATACAGCCCGAGCTGGCCTGGTCACAGCAGCTTTCACAGCTGACCTGTCCCTGACCATACAGAAAGAGGGGAGGGAGCTGGTGGAGGAAAAGTCGGGTAACGTAGGAGAAGGAAAGAGAGAGGAGGGCAGGGAGGGTTTCACTGCATGGAGATGGTCCCGCTCTCTTTACTTTCTTAGCTTTGGCTGCCAGAAAACCAAAAGGCAGCTCACCCTGGAAGACAATTGTGTGATATTCTCCCCATGGTCACTTATCCTACTTCTGCTTTCACCCCTACTGAGCGTAATTCCTTTCTCCATGCTTACATCTGCAGCAGCAAGAAATAAAGGCTCGAAATGACCCTGCTGTGGGCCTAATGCTCCCATGAGAGCTGGCTGCAACCTGCTGGGGCAGGGACAGTCCCCTTGTGCCACTGCTCCAGCACCGTGGTCCAAGGCTGGGCTTGGAGCCATAGTTTCACAAAGCAAAATGATCACAACCTGCAGCCTCAGGCATGACCACCGCAATGTCTTCCATCACGGCTAAACCTCACTTCCCAGCCTTTAAGGTTTCAACAAGAGGGGATGTATCAAACATCGTATGTGCTGCGCAATGCAGTGTGCAATAACAAACAGCCGAGCATCTCGGGGCAAGACATGCTCCTTGCTCCCCTTGGTCTTCCTGGAGCTTAGCAACTCAGTGAGTCTTGGCCAGCGTGTCCTGCTCCTTCCCAGAAGGGCTTAGCTCCTCCACCGGAGATGTGCCATGAGGAGACAAGCTGCCCTGTACGCAGCAAAGGCAGACACACATCTCAAGCACAACACGCAGTTACAGGAACCATTTACCAAGGAAGTCTGGAAGAACAACAAGAAGGGAAAGGACCAGTGCCAGGGGACACAAGCATTTTGCTCATCGACAGCACCATGAACCCAGCGCAAATCAGGAAAGAGGGATTATCAGAGATGAAACCAAGAGGGGATCTCCCCTGACTATTCAACCAGTGAGGAGATGTCCCATGTCCCTACCCACAGCCATCTTCAGGGATTAGTAATTATTAGTCAATTAAAAGCAAAGCAGCTTTAGGTTAGAGCAACCACAGCTGTCTAAAATGCTAAAAGCTTCTGCAAAGCAATGTGATAACTGGGGTCATTACTCCCTCCACACCTTATAATTTAGTTAGTCATTGCATCAGGTTACTTCCCTTTGCTCCTGGACTGCGTGGCTGCTCTGCAAGGCTGCCTTATTTGCAGCATATTTTATTATCACCAAAGCAGGGGCTGACAGCTTGAAAGCTTATTGTTGTTAACGTAATAACAGAGCTGGCACAGAAGCAAATTACAAATTGCAGAGGCAACCGGCCGACCCCACACAAGCAAACCTGAACTGGAAAACGAGCACAAGTGAAAAACTCCCTACAACCTTTCCCTTCTGACACACATTGGGACAAAGGGTTGCAATTGCAATTAAAGCAGGAAGGTGAAGCATGGATTTCTCTCCTTAAGTCTAAGTCTCCTAAGGAGATAAGTGCATTAAGGCAAGCATCCATGGGAAAGAAAAAAAAAATCAAAACAGCAGAGACATATCAGGTTTTGCTAGAAGCCATGGAGAAATAAAGGCTCAAGAAGCAAATGCAAACTTTCTTCCCCCTCAGTTTCTACACCATCAAAAGCAGCAGAGTGTGCAGAACCACTGTGGGCAACTCCATACCTCAGGGACACGATGCACATCTGCTTCAAACCCATCTCAATTAAGCAGCCGAACTGACCTATGCTTAGAAATTAAGCATGCAATTTACATTTACACAGGACATTAACGTAGACCTTGCTCAAATGATGTTTGCTTCTCCACATGTTTTTTAATGAAACACCTCTCTCTAAATAAAGAAAGGGAAATATGAAGGACAATATAGGGACCTCAGCTCAGGAGTACTCAGGCTCTCAGTTCCTGCCACGATGCCATGAGGTATAAGCTAAACAAGCAGGGAACAATGCCTGGAGCTTAACTTGGAGACAATAAATCGGACAACAACCATCAGTGTTCGCAAAGCAGGTGAGGATGTCAGAGGGGGCCATGGGATGCTGGCCTCTCTGGTGCAGGATACAGAGAGGGTGGCAGTCAGCCATGCAGAAAATTGCAGGATGCCATAAAAGCAACTTGCTTTCTGAAGCCATACAAGCAACGTGCTTTCTGAAGCCCTGCTTTTCAGCAGCCTGTAGGGCTGTGCAATTTGGTTTTGAGCTGCATTTTATACCTCTGCCTTGACAGCTAGGGCTGCAACATAGTGGTTTGGCTCGTCTATAAAATGCTCCCGTCTCAATTGCTGGGAGTTACAGCTGGGTTCAACAGTTGTCCACGGCCAACTGCTTTGCGGGAGGCTGCAGGATGCACGGCCCAGGCTGCGATGTCCCCCCTCAGGGAAGCTTGCGAGAAAGCAGATGAGCTGCTTGGAGTCACCTGGAGCAGCCTCTGCAGCTGAGATCTGGTTTACAAGGATTCCAGCTGAAGAAATCTCTGCTTTTGCATGGGCTTTTGGTGCCTTTTTTTTTTTTTTTCCCTGTGTGGAAGTCTCATGAGACTTTAAGCAAGCACAGAAGGTGTGAAATCCTGCACCTTCATCTTATGCCAAGTTCTGTAATCAGAGCCACTCTGTGCTGCATCATCTCTGAGAAAGAATGCCAAGTTGTAGGGAAAAGATATATTTCAATACACAATGAGAGAATGGAGGCTTAGCAGTGCTAATAACATTTATTTTTTAGTCTGCCCTCCCCACAGTTTGTGTTTCAGGTCAGGGATGTGCAAACCCCCCTGGGGGGCAAGCTCTTTTTCTTAAACAGAAAGCTCTTTGGCGCAAAAAATTTTTTGGGTCAGTGTCCTTAGGACACTGACCACAACACATCCTGCCTACAGCTGGCACCATGAAAGGATCCTCAAAACCATACGAAACCCCCAAACCATACAAAACCCCCAAACCATGGCTCTCCTGCAGGGCTGGGATTAGACACCGTGATGTTTATAGTACTTGTAATTATTTCAAAGGCTATTTGCTCTGCTTTATGGAAGAAATAATCCTTTACAACTTGGTGCCATGCCATTGAGAAACCACTCACAATTCATTAAAGTTATGTTTTAAATACCAATGTGTGACCCTGCCACCTTTCGAGCTCTGAATAGTGCAAGAACATTGAAAATCCTCATTTCCAATGGTGTTGCTTGTCAGTCCTCAAACATCACAGCAAGCTCTTTGCCTCCAAGTGACCAAACATCATAAAATCAGATTTTCTTAATAAACCTCCATTAGTGTTTCACCTTGAATGAATAATTCAATTCACAACCGCTGCCTTATTGGAAAAAAATCTGCCAGAACACAGAAAGAAGCTGCCAGGCATCAGACACCATGGAGGGCAAATTAGGGGTAACCGATGCGAGCGGTTGGGGAGCGAATAAAACATTTCTGCTCCATTACTCATCAGGGAGAGCAGCATTCACACGGCTCCATGGGTCAACGCAAAACCGTGTCTCGTGCAGCACCTGGGGGTCACTTTTGTTTGATATTTTTGCCAATGGGTTGCCTCCAGATATGCAGGAACTGTGGCACATCCCTGCCCCAGTCTCTGGGGGATGCCTTAGAAAAGCCGATTTGCCCACAAACACAGCAAGTCCCATCCAACCCCCAGCATGCATCAGCTCCGTACTTGGAGATTTGGGTGTGTGTCTGTGTGTGTTTTTTGTTTGTTTTTCCTCTCAACGCAAACCAGTTGCTGCTGTGGTTATCGAACCACAAAGAAAAGGAAGATTTTTTTAACACTTTTTGGTTCCCCATTTATTTGCACTTCACAATTTTATCAATAACCTGTTGATTAAGGAAAGAAAGAATGATAAAAAATAAGGTTACTAATGTGGGGACTTTCTGTCCAGAAAGTTTTATTTAATGTTAAAATTTTAATAACTGGAGCACTTGCTGCCAAGTGGTTGCTGTAGTGGTGGCACCGCCAGCTCGACTTCCCCAAGCAGTATGCCCTCCCTGCACTGCTCCTTGGTGTTATCACATTACCCAGAGTTTCACGACTTTTATGAGCTCAGACAGACCCCATTAGCTAATCAGTGTTAATGGCTACCCGCTCCATCTTATTCAGGTCAGTACATTTTGAGGAAAGCATGTCTAAGGACCTCCGGGTCTAGTAAGTCTTTTAATAATCCTCCTGTGCATGCACTGGGTATGCATGTGCTAGATTAAACGGTGTGTTTTGTTAGGACCACAAGCAGTTGCCTTCAGAGCTCGTCTCCCCTTATCCCCATAGTGTGCAGGTCCCCCATTGCCACTGCTCTCCCCTGTAGCTGGTGGACACATGAAACAAATCTGTTAATCCAGGAACAAGCAAGAAAAAGCACAGTACGCCCCCCACGGCAATGTTTCTAGGTGCTTTTGAAGAGTGGGGGGGGTTAGACAGCAAGAATGCAATTAATCTCACTTCATGTTACCTATCAGCAATGTGCCAGGTACACAAGCAGGGATGCCGCAAGGACACAAGTCACCCATTCCCTTCCATGTGCACCTTCGGATAAGACAAATTGTGCCTGAGCGGGTCTAACTCGCTTTGCTATGGGGGAAATCTGTGGCTCAGATATTCCCACCCTGCATGCTGCTGACACCCTGGGAGCATCACTTCATTTTTATCAGATTTTATGCAAAACTCCCAAATCTGCTCTTGACGTTAAAATCTTCCCCAAGGAAGCATCAGGCAGCTGGGGCTCCCGCTGCGGTGATGCCTTTGGCACAGAGCGATGCTCTGCAC
Source organism: Anser anser (assembly GCF_964211835.1). Lineage (NCBI taxonomy): Eukaryota > Metazoa > Chordata > Aves > Anseriformes > Anatidae > Anser > Anser anser. The sequence goes on from NC_139744.1 coordinate 6,421,516, forward strand.
CTACTCCCAACACCCCAGGCTTGAACCAAGCCCCGACACTGAGCCACAGGTGGGTGCCACAGGGCCAGACCCTCTGCCATAGCGATGTCCATCTTTTTTCCACTGGCTTCTTTCACCAGGAGTGAGTCACCTGCTTCATAACTTGTTGTTCAGATCTCGACTCCTGCACTAACCCCAACCAGCCTCTGCCCACACACAAAGCACGATCAAAGTTAATTCAGAAAGATAACGGCTCCCAGCCTCCCAGATGGAGTGGTCGTTATTTACTTACAAAGTGATTTTGCAAATTGTGACCGTGCAAGCAGCAGTAGCCAGGCATGGTACAAATGGCCAGGCTGTTTTTGCTTCAGAGCACAGGGAACATATTCTCCATGCAAGGAAGCACCATAGCTGGGGTGCAATCATGCTCCAAAATTCATTGCATTTGGGGCTTTTTGAGATGCAGAAAAGCCCAGATGCTTCAAGGCTGCTCTGTGCCCTGTCCCTCTTACCAGCACCTGTTAATCCATAATTATCCCCATTTTGGAAGAATAGCAATGGCTGTGGGACTGAAGCACCCTGCCTAAACCACCATTGCTCTTCTGGGGGACACGGGACCCAAAAAGGGCACTGAAGCCACTGTCCCCACAGGTCTCAAGAGCAATCCAAGTTAAAGAACTGCATCGCCATCCCGCAGGGAAGCATGTGGGGCCTCTCCACAGCTGCTCAGCCCACTGATAGATTGGTCCTCCTGGCACAGCTGTGATTAATGCCCAAGATGAGCAGTTTTCTTGCTTTTCCCCCATTCCTCACATAAGATTTTTCTAAGCAAGGTGACAGGCAATGCTGTCAATGTTTAATACATATACTTGCTGTGAAACACTCCCAAAATTAAGTCTTAAAGCCTCAGGAAGACAGGCACATGGCAGACTTCCTGCTGTCCTCACCATCCACACATGAGCGGGAGCTTTTCAAAAGCTCTCTGGTCCCCAAGCAGGTCTCCTTGGGGAAGCATTAATTTCCTTGCCAAAATCTGGGACACTGGTTTCAGCCCCTCAAGCAGACTCAAGCCCGGTTTTTCTTTCCTATTAGGCAAAAAGAATCACAGGATGGTTTGGGGTGGAAGGCACCTTAAAGCTCATCCAGTTCCACCCCCTGCCATGGGCAGGGACCCCTCCTGCCAGCCCAGGCTGCCCCCAGCCCCATCCAGCCTGGCCTTGGGCACCTCCAGGGACGGGGCACCCACAGCTCCTCTGGGCAGCCTGGGCCAGGGCCTCGCTGCCCTCAGAGGGAAGAGTTTCTCCCTGATATCTCATCTCAATCTCCCCTCTTTCAGCTTAAAGCCGTTCCCCCTTGTCCTGTCACCACGCTCCTGACAAATAGTCCCTTCCCAGCTTTCCTGCAGCCCCCTTGGGGCCCTGGAAGGCTGCTGTAAGCTCTCCCTTCTCCAGGCCGAACACACCCAGCTCTCTCAGCCTTTCTTCATAGAAGAGCTGCTCCAGCCCCTGAGCGTTCTCATTGCCTCCTCTGGCCTGGCTCCCACAGCCCCACATCCTTCTTGTGCTGGGGGCCCCAGACCTGGACGCAGTACTGGGAAAAAAAAGCCATGAGACCGTCACCCGTCTCCATGTCTGCTACTGACTCTCCACGTGGCCTCAGCCACGTCATTCATCTTACTTGACCCCATCCTGCTGCTCTCCCGCTGTAACTCTGTCATCCCATCTGCTATTGCCTGGACGCCTGCAGAATGAGGCTCCTAATCTCAAATCCCTTTTCAATGTATGCTAAAAATGTATCAACTACAAGCACTGACCAAATTTACTTACCCATGCCAGTTACATTCCTGGCAGTGCAAGGGATGCTCTCAGTGGGGCAGTACCTATTTAGTGCTGGGGAGGTACCATCACCCCAGAACCAAGCAAACTATGTAGATAATAATCCCACGAAGGGAAGGGACTTTGCGGTTGTGGGTGCAAGAACTCGGATGGGCAGCTTGCAAGGATGCAGGGATTATTACTGTTCTCCAGCAGGTGTTTAAAAGGGTCTTGGTTCAAGACAGGTTTGCTAGATGCTACAGCAACAATAAGAAGAAGCTCCAACTCCCTGAAGCCAAAATTGAGCTGACATAAGCACAAAATAAGAAGTGACAGAGCTCAAGACATTACCTGGGGGTGGAGAGTTAGGCTTTAAAGAGACCGTAAGGAAAGAGGCAGGTACACGGTGGCTAATCTCCTCCAACCAGCAATTAATCCCATCCCTGCATCAGCAGCCATCACTCACATTGCTCCCAGGGCAGAAAGACAGTGGCAATATAGCACAGCACATCTGGAGAAAAAAACAACTTTATGCTCAACTGTTCCAAAAACTGTCCAAAACCTACCAAACTTTGCAACAAGCACCACGGCACACAGAGGCTTGCAGAAGGAGCAGGCTGGCTTCATTGTGCTCCTCAGCACAGACTTGTCTGGATGAGCATGCTTTATCAGCCAGTGAAACAGTGAAGGGAACTTAAAGTGAATTGATAAAGAGCATTAACCTCAGAATGAACTATCACTTCCAGCCCTGCAGTGGCCAAATTTGGCTTTGAATTTTAACTAAACAAGGTTAAAGCCTCTAATTCCGGAAAACCATCTTGCAGAGAGCTTTAATGCGCTCTAATGAGCTTCTCTGAATCCTAACATAATTCTCCACTTGCAGCATAAACTAAAACACTGAAATCATAATAAAGCATGAAATTGCCCTGTGGACAGGAGAGAATATGGTACAAAAATGAAGCTTATTATTATCTTGAGCTGTCAACAGTCCCTGCAAAAGACCTGCTAGAAGGGGCCAAAGTGCACACCCCGGGCTGGGCACGTGTCCGAGGTCCCTTCCTGGCATCAGGTCAGTGCAAAGTGTGGGCTGTGCGACATCTCTGCATTTAATCTGCAGTTTAAAAGCACAAGGAGGGCAAGAGGCTGAGTAAATGCATTTCTCTGCATGAGATGTGAACCCATGAAGTCTGCCTAGCACAAATATTAATACTGTTGGTGCCACAGATTGTCTTTGGGAGATCGAAAGCAGCTCAACAAGCAGGTGTGGAAAAAAAGGTGTCAGATTTTTGCATGAGTAAGGCAAGATAGATGTGTTTGAGAAAAATGGAAAAAGAAAAAAAAAAAGCACCAAAACCCACCAAGCAAGCAACAGCCTCCCACGTGAGAGGGTAAGGAGAGGAGAAGTGGGAGCGCCTGGGGATAAGCAGTTTTCCTCTCCAGCATCTCAGCACCAAGGGATGCTGACACGGTGAGCTAGAGCAGAAGCCCCCTTTGCCCCCAGCACCAGGTCCCCTGTGGCTATATGAAAGGATTAATTTTCCCACCTGAGGAGAGGTTTGGACCCTACATCTCTTACAGGCCAGGGAGGCTTCTTCGCTTCACAGCTGTCTGCAGCAAGGCAGTGAAGCAGGTGTGAACATCAGTGATTCCCCTCTGGTGGTTTGTTCTCCAAGGAGAGACCTACAGAGTGGTCTGATAGCCATCACCACAACACACCCAGCAGCTCCTCAGCTCTGTCTGTGTCGGGCTGCAAAATCCCCTGGATGCCAGCAGCTCCCTGAATCCCTTCCCGAAGCCAAGCCTGTCTCCCAGGGCAAGGACAGACCAAGAAATGTCACGCCAACCAAAAGCCCCCTACTCCTATCCACGTGCTGACACCAACTGCACAGCAGAGGATGCGGCTTTATTTCAAGACTCCACACGTTACTTCAAGACTCAGGACTTAAAAAACAACTTGAACAAGGTGAAGATAGGGCCCATGAAGCACGTCTCCATGCACGGCTGTCGTCTGATCTCTGCCCCCTGGCTCCTCCTTGCCATCACTTGGTTGCCATCATTTCAGATGCTTTCCTCAGCTGCTGCCCGGGCTGTGCTGTAAATCTCCTCTCTCCCGCTGCCTAATTACTCAAATTATTAAAAAAATATTCATAAAACTGAATATTGCAATATCTGGCCATGCTTCACCTCTTCTCCTTGCTCTTTGTCCTGCCTTCGAGATAGTTGATAATCCCCTCCCTCTGCTCAGGCAGTTCTCCTGACCCTGCTTCAGTCTCTCGAGCTCTCTGCTTTCCAGATGCTTTAAATTTAGCTCCTCAAAATGTTTTAATAAAGGCAGTATTTTGTAAAAAACTACTGTTTCATTATTTCAATGTATTTTAAAGGTTTCACTTGGCTAAAGAGAAGGGGGATGGCAGGGACACGAACCCCAAGATCTGCAGGAAGGTTTTCATCCTGGCCCTTCCCAGCTTTGCATAGCCCTCCCGAAACACCTGGGATGTGCTGCAGAAATTCCTCCACTTGATCCCAGCCAAAACCATTGCAAACTACTCCAAACCACTGCATTTCAACATCCTGGACCCCAAGTCAGCTTCAATTTCCCAAACAGACTTTGCCAGCCCTGTGCAGCAGCAACAGGTTAGCAGCAGATTTGGTATGGTCTGAGATTTTGGCTGGGATTTCTCAAGAAACGTTTTAACATGGTTTGCTGAGGCATCGGGGTGCCTCCCACTAGTGAAAGCCTGGTGCCACCGTGAAAAGAAGTTAAATAAACAAATAAATAATCACCTTTTCATGACTCAAGCCTGTTTCCTCTCTGTATTCAGTATTGTAGCTGCTTATTCCCTCAATTTAAACACTGAGTTTAAATAAGAATTAAAAGGAGAACACAAGGGGTTATTGAAGTGTTGGTTTTCAACAACACCCTAAGTCTCCCAGGCTGAGGAAGGGCTCCTGCAATGCACAGGAGCATCCCAGGGGCGTGCAGGGAGCCACTGCACGACGCCTGGCACGTGCGGGTTTGTGCATCCTCCCTTCTGAAAGCCAGAAACCTTTCCCCAGCATTGCTAGAAAATTAGGGGTTTGATTTTTTTTCCCCTATCAATTCATGCACTTCCAATATCTGCTGGATTCATACTTTCTCAATGTTCTTTTGTGTTCCCCCCCCAGGGGAAAAGCATTTTCCAGGGAAAAGCACTTTGCCTTCTGATGGCACAGAGGGACGTGGGGTGCCTCCTGCCCACACTGGGGAAGCCTGGGGCACACAAAAAAGCAGCTCACAGCATCGACGGCATTTCAGACCCTTTTGTTTTGGGGTCCACACCCCCTGCGTGCGTTAACACCTGGAAAATGGGGCTGAAGATCACGCTTTCCTGGGCAAAGTCATTACAAAGATGAGACAGTCCTTCCCTGGGCATCCCACCCCACTTGGAGAGATCCACAAACAGCCGGGGCTGGGGGGGTTATACAGAGAATGCACTGTGCTGGGCAGGGAGCTACAAAACAAGGGACAAATCCTCCTGAAGACCAAACCCTGTACGAAGGCTGTGGTGGAGGGCAGGTGGAACATCACAGCAGCTGCAAGACCTTTAAGGAGCAGTGGCTGTCCCCTTCTCAACACCGATGTGTCCAGACAGTTGTCACAGCAAGGGTGCACTGCATTTGCCGCGCAGGCCTTGGACTCCAACTCCCTTTCCTAGCTCCTTTGTAATTTAATTTACTTTCTGGAAGCTTGGTTTTAAAGAACAGCGCAAGGAGATACCTGAAAACATTAATTTAGAGAGCAACATGTTTTCAGCTCCTCTAAACAGAAGAACTAAAGCAAGCGGAAGGCAGGAACAAGCCAGTGCCACCAACCAAATCTCAGGATGCCTTAAAAGAAAAGCAACCTTACAGCTTGAATAAGGATTCTGCATGAGAATACAAAGATGTATAAGGTTTATTTCGCTTTGCTCCATGACTGCTATAAAGTGCCAAGATCTGTGCAAGCTGCCACTGAACCAATGTTTTGTAAAGAGGTACAGAAACTCTGAATGAAGGTGAACTTGTTCAGCACCCTCCCTGGAGCTGTGCTTATTTGATTTATGTCCTGGCTCAAACCTCATGCAAGCCTTGGGAGAGCCATCCAGCCTGGCTATGCACTTCAGCAATAATGTAAAAGCAGAAGGAAAAACATTTCTTGCTTTCACAAACCACCGCAGAAGCTCAGTCCTCCCCTGCAGAACGTTTCCAGCTACAGAGCAAAGGTTATATCCAGTTCTGCTGTGGCACCCCAAAGGGATCCTCACAAATCCCTGATTTGAAAGTACGAAGTGCCCAAACAGGGCTTTTCTCAAACTTCACACTTCTTTCTAATTGTGAGGCTGGAGTGCCATTGCAGCCCTGATGTTTGGACAAAATTCAAATAGGTGGTGACTCAGGAAGCAAAGTGGTTGTTTTCTTCCCAGTAAGATTCAAAGCAATTGAAAGGTAGTGGTTGAGGCCCAAAAAACTCTGCACGAGTTATCTGGATATTCAGTAAGGTGCAGACTGGATGCTGAACAGGTGTTTTGCAGCCCTGAGCAAATGAGAGCATCCTGGACTGTGGGTGCTCCAGATCCTTGCAAACCTGAATGTCTCCAGGCAGTTGCACAAATGGGGAGCAGAAGGACACATTTCCCTGCCGGAGCATCCTGGCATTATAATTTGCCATCTTATCAAGTTTATCCAACGTCTCTTTTAACAAATGTGTGTTGGTCCTTGGTGCTCTCACTGTTCATGTGACTCTGCAATGGTCTTCCTCATTTCAGAGCCCATATCTGCCTTGCACATTTTGCATTTCGTTCGGAACACATATATCCTGCTAGTGACATTTATGGGTACACCACAGCTCCCGTAACACGAGGACACACTAAAACCCTTGAGGTCGATGCATTTCTTTGTGCCTTCCGAGCTAAGCTAGAAATCCTCACACAGCGAAAGGTAAATAACACGCTTTCACAGGTTTTGTGGGCAAACAAACAAATCATCTGACGAAACACCGCTTCTATTTTTGGGCTCTGGTCCTGGAAAAGCGCTGTGCTCCTTGTGGGCTCTGAGAGGCGAGCATTTCCAGCGCTCTCATTAATCACTTTTTAATGGAAAGCAGACAAAAAAAATGCACCTAATGAGGAGGCCAGGGAGATGATTACCCCCCAGGAACAGGAAGGTTGTATTTCATTTTGAAAACAACCGGGATACTCTGTCAGCTCAGTCCGTACCGATAGCCTCTGCTGCTGCCCTTGTCACGGAGTTAAACACGGTCACCCTCGTGGTTTGCTATGCAAAGGATTCGCCCTCGTAGCATTAATGCTTTGGGCTTTGGCGGCCATCCCCAAACACAACAAGACATCATGTACATCGCACAGCCACCAAACTCAGCATGGCAAGCAAGAAATGCAAATGCAAAGAGATGCAGAGCGGGAAAAAAGTTTTCCTGCAGCTCCATAAAGCCTAATACTGCCCTGGGCTAAGCACACACATGCTACCGAGACATGATGCCCTGCAGTACTTGTTTTAATGACCCTGCATACACCTGGAAAGCCACTGCATGCAGTGGATAGCTTTATGTGCACTGCCTTCAAAGACTGGCGGCATTTTGGAGGGAGCCAGGGCTTTGCTTTTGCCATACAGGACAGCATCTCCTTATTGTGGAACATTATGGTAATTTCTGCAGCAAAACCTCGTATATCTCATGCGAGCACAAGCAACACCTCTGCCCAAGCAACTCAAATTCCCACTTTTTAATTGTAATAATGTCTCCATTTCCACTGTCTCCCACAATTTGAGGCAGAGTCCCTCTTTTTTGCCACACACCTTTTTATTTCCTGAAAGAGGAGGGAAAAAGGCTGCAGGAGAGGGAGAATTCACCCTCCTCCCCAAGATCTGTCTGTCCACACACAGACATAGCACACATACACACATACTTATAGGCACAAGAGTGCACACATTAACAGTGTGTTAACGATTCTACACCCTGCAATGCAGGTGGTACCTGTGCTCCCACCTCCCCTTACAACCATGGCCATAAAACGCGACGCACCGAACTTTCAGCATGAAACTTGTGCACTATTTGGGGGGTATTGGAGCCTGCATTGACCATGAACTTTTTTTTTTTTTAATAAAAAGGAAGAAAATGTAAATTCGCACATCACTCACCTCTAACTGTGGTGTTCTTTAATTAAAATATCATTGCAGCTGGCAATGTTGATTTTTAGCTCTCAAGGTTTTCAATGCTATTGCTAAGCCCTCTAAGATGCTGTTGGCTGTCGGCAAAATGCTTCATAGTCTCCATTTCACCCCAGCCAGTGTGAGCCCAAGTGGATGCCAGGTATTTCATGTGGTCGTTTTCCTTGGCAAGTAATAAAACGCTGGCAGGGAAGAAAAGCTCCTTCTCTTCATCTCAGCGTAAAAGCAAAGTGTTTCCACACCACATAGGGTATTTTTTGGGAGAAATTTGGCATTTTTCTTCCTCTTCACTGTTTCTCTTTGCAAAGAGAATTTTTAAAGGATGTAACCACAATGTTAATGGTTAATCCTGACCCATACAATGACCCCAAAATGCAACATAATTTTGCCATGCTGGTTTTCATGCTGAAGAAAGTTTTGCTTATTGTTTATTTTTTACTTAAGCGCAAAGCATAAACACATTTGGAAGCTCTTGCAATCCAGAGAATTTTACTACCGGCAGCTCAAAACATGAGCAGCCCTTTCCTCCACTGCATCCCTGCTGTGAGCGATACAAGGTACCAGTCACCGTATCTCCTGAGATGAGTCTGGGGAAACATCAGATCAGATGCTGCACCAGATATGTGCTGCAAATCAGCTCCGCGGAATAACTTACAGCCCACCAAATGCCACAAAAACTAAGGGGTGACAATATCTTAATGCCAGCTCTTGCACCATGCCATAAAGCTGTCTTCCACAGCAAAATAACTCTCTCGAGCTCCTGAGGCGTGAAGATGCTAAATGATGCATAGGAGACAGCGCGAAGGTTGGTACGGAGATGGTTCACAAAGCCTCGGTTTGGGGGTTCCATCCCCCAAAATGCTCAAGGGCGTTAGTTTTGTTCAGGGGTTGTGCTAATGTCTTTGGAACAGCACCTGCCAGCTTTAGTGGTGACCTGACACTGATATCATGAAGGCTAATGAGCCATATTAGCATCATTAGGACATGACATGCTCCATTCAGCCCAATCACCTTCTTCAAACAGTCTCCATCTGAAAATTGCTTCTAAATAGATGCATTTTTAAACGCAGGTGAAGAAAGCCATGTTGGTAAACCACAGCTAGGGAGGCTGGACAGGAAAGCCATGATTAATTGAATCACTTAGAACAGACAACGAAAACATGGACGTGGCTAGAGTGCTGATGATTATATGATGTACAAGCAACTGAAAATTAATAAGTATACCCTAACACACACAGACACTCTGAAAAAAAGACGGAACAGAGTTGCAACCTTAACAGGGTGACGAAGTTCCTTAAATACAAAATAGAGCTGTTTTTTTAATATCATTCAACATGATTAGGTAGGAAATTACAACTTTAGTAAAGGTCAATAAAGCTCAAAGCATCATCGTTTTCTCCTTCTGCACTGAAATCCCCCAAACCATGCTGCTGGGCCAGGCTGCTCCTTATTGCCCAGCCCTAGCACCGCCGTGGGATGAACACTTTTGCAGAACATTAAACAATTACCGACGTTTCCATGAGAGCTGTGATTAATGTGCAAATGGCACCAAAGCAGCAGCTCAGCTTGCCCTGGGTAGGAAATGATGCTGTAAAAGCAAATGTAGCTAAACATGCCCATGCTGCCACCCAGCCCAGCAGCAACTTGCAAGGAAAGAATGAAAGGCAAGGAAAAGAAAAAAGAAGAATAATAAAAAAAAAGCACAGGTATTTAGGATAAAGCCCTGAAATCACTTTGCATATAGCATAATGCCCTGATGGATCTGAGCCCAGCCCAGCAGTGAACTGCTTTCCAGGGTTGGATGGAGAAGTAGACCAGGGTTTGGCCACACAGCTCTTGGGCTGTGTGAGGATGGGTCCATGATATTCCCATGCTCAGCAGCATCTTGGCTCTGCTGTCAAAATAAAACCACCCTGTATGTTCCCCTAGGCATCCTATAGCTCCAGTGTGACATGCTCAGACCCTCTCAAGAGCCCAAACTCCCCCTTCCCATGCCCCAGCGATACCTTTCACTTGGTCTACAATTACTGAAGTCTTCCCTGTGCTTAACCCACAATTTTTCTCCACTTTGCCCTCTCCCCATTATGTTCTGCCCTGCATGAATGCAAATCCCCTCCATGTTCACCCCAGGGATTTGTATCCCCTGTTCTCCTGGACCTCATGCCCAGCCCGAGAGCTGCGTGCTCCTTCCGTATTGCTCCAGCCCCAAGAGCATCTCTGCATCCCTACAACAATACCCAAAAATGGAAATGACTTTCCAGAAGAGCCAGAAGTGCCGGGAATTAATTTGCCTCTAATCTTCCAGCACGTGGCTTCTGTACAAGCATACCAATTCACAGTCTGCTCAGGCACCCACCTGGCGGGGTTAAATTTACTCGTTGAATGGGCAGAAAAGAAACAAGGAAATATAAAACCATTTGAAAAGCCAGTGACAAACTTCTGAACCAAAGCCCTGTGGCAGACAGAGGAGATGCAGCTGGGACTTCCTCAAAAAAAAAAAAAAAAAAAAAAAAAGCAGCAAACAAATGCTGGGAGGAATATCCTCCTTTACCACGCTTTACCACCATGGCACAGTATTAAAGCAAGTTTGACTGTGATGCAGTCACAACTTACAGGAGATTTTTGGTATCTGTGGGGAGTGATAAAGACTTGAGTTGTTATTTTTACTTTAATAACAGCCAAAATAATTTAAGGAAAGTATGTAAAGCCCTTTCGGCAGCTGGGGCCAGGGACACCCTTCTGTCCATGAACATCTCCCTTGCTGCTCCTTGAAAATCAAAGCTCGAGGCCCCCTGCAGCATCAGCAGGGCTGGGCCGGGGGCACTGCAAGGGGAAGGGGCCCGTGCTGCACCACAGAGCATCGGCCAGAGCATCACATGGAGGAAGGGACGTGATCTGCTGCGTCTGCAATCTGATCTTGTCACGGCAAGATCATTAATGACAGCCCTGGTGTGCACACAGAGCTGCGTTCAGCAAAGCAGCCTGCAGCCAGATCGTGCACACCAACGGGATGGGGCTGCCACTGATACGCAGCTGGAAAAAATCAAGGTGTATCTAATGGTTTTCCCACTGTGACACTGAGGAAGACATGAGCTCAGCCCATCAGGCAGGATCTGGCCTTGATGCTACATCTCCCCACTGGCTAGCAGGCGGCACAGACAACTGGGCGCCCAGGCAGAGCTGGCATTAAAGCACAGGATAAGGCAGCCGCTCAGATGCGTAGTTCCATGACTCAGAAACGCACTTGCTGCTGTGCTTTTTAATCAGCCAAATAAATTGTTCCGAGACCTTACAGTACATGGCAGTAGGAAACGAGATCCTGCTGCGGGTGTCAGAAGGGGTCAGCAGGCGACGCTTCACTTGTCCCTTCCCCCCGTCCTCGTGCCACCTGCCTCCAGCCACTGCCACCCATCACCCCAGCGGGCTCCCAGGCGAATTGAGGGAAGCAGCCTGCAGGGCGCCTTGCTGCTGCCAGAAATTCACGCCAAAGCAGCACCTCCATCCCACCAGCAAGGGCAAGGAAAGGCTTTGGAGACTCGAAGCTGTGTTTCAGCTCGCTGGGTTGTATTAAATGCAGCCGACTCCCCAGCCTCCCTCCCGCTGCACGCAGCGCAGGGTGAACTCACTGAGGCATAAAATAACTGCACAGGTGAGCTATTAGGAAACGCGTCAAAACCTTCCTTCCAAATCCATTACTCTGGTAACTCGTAAAAGTACCGTTACATCTGGGGCTTATCACAAACACACACAAAAAATAGGTCAGGAGAAAATGTGGCTGAACAGCATAAACAGGGACTGGAAGTTGAGAGGGCTGCAGCAAAGCCTGATCCCTTTTAGGGAGGTAGCTTGCATCCTCATGGTGCAAGACTGAAATAATGCCACTATTTATAAATGGCCCTTTAAAAATAGAAATGTCACTCTTCCTTGCTAGGAAATTGTCAGATTTTTTTTTCTCAAATACAGGTGAGAGGGGAGAGAAATAATAATAATAATAGTAATAACAATAAAAGACGTATTATATGCGTTATACAGGGGAAGATGCATTTTTTATTAGCCTTCTTACAGCCACATCGCCGCATCATTGCAGGGTGATGAAGTAATGGTGTAACACCTCTGGACCGCTCAGTGCTTGTGGCTCTGCAGCACCAGCAGCCTCTGTCAAACCCCAGTGCTCGGGGCCCCTCCAGCAGCCGGGAGATGGGGAGAGGGAATAGAGACATCGTCCCCATGCGCTGTGTGCCAAGGACACGCCGAAAGCCGTGCGAGAGGAGCCCACAGGAGCTGGTCTGGGGCACTGGCATTGGCGAGAGCCGATGGGTGAGATGACGCATGCAGGATTTTTTTTTGGGAACGCAGGTAGTCATGTAGCACTGTGTCAACAGGGAAATAGTGGCCGACCTCACAGTACTGGGGGAGCAGACTTAAAGAGGCGTTGATTCCTTCTAGACTAAATCCGTGATCGCTTTGGTACAAGGCAGCTGGATAAGAGGTCTGCAAGGCCAGGTTGCAACAACATCCCAGCAAAGCAGAATAACTATGTATACCAGAGGGATAGTATAAAGGACTGAAGGAAGTCAATGTGTGAAATAGATGAAAAAGCAGATAAAACGGCACATTTAAGTAGAAGAACCCAGAGCTGTTTCCCCAGAGATGGTATTTTCTGCTGCCATTAGTCATGAAGCACAAAAGGGGCAGCAGCCCATGACCGGTTTTCTGTCGAGAGCCTTGGCTTTGATTGCAGCGGCGCAGAGAAATCCCTCGCATCTCCTTTGGCGTAAACATCCCCATTCCCCCCCAGAACATCTCTGTGGCCCTTCAAAGAATCCAGCAGTAAATAGAGAAGCCAGCAACCTTGTCTTTCCTTAACAAATGGCTTTCAGCCAAAAGATCCAAAGTGCTCAGTGGCAGCAGCCTCTCTCACACACCCGCAGCACCTCCACACGCCTGCGGCTTCGGCTCCGCGCTGCTCCTGCCTGCTTCTGCCAGCCGAGCCCAACCCTCATTAACCCTCAGCCATGGCTCACTGAGAGAGAGGAGCCTGCAGGAAAACACATCTCTGGTCCAAATGCACCACTTCTGTTACACACATTGAGCAAATCTCAATGGGTTTCTTACTGCTAAATAGAGTAAGTCCTCCTGTGCATGCGGACTTGGTTGTCGATACAAGCCTCCAGCTTCATTTAGTGCCTATTAGCCTCCAAGGAAAGAAAACAGCTATTCCCCTCTGCAAATAGTGATGATGGTGCATGTATGTGGCACTTGCAAAGCCTCAGTGGATGCTACCGGTCCCCTTGCAGACTCACGCTCTCCACCAGGAATTTGGCAATGCACCTGGGGGCAAAATGAGTGCTGCACAGTTGCACTGAGCACGCTGGGGTCACCACCAGGAGAGCCGAAGGCCAGATGCACGGTAAAACTGCTGGGTCTTGCTGCTAGAGATGCCAAATGCAAGCCTGGATGGAGGAAGGACTCAGGGAGCGAGCTCTCAACAAGGGCTGGAGTTGGGAGCTCACCACGTTCCTCCCCAGCAAGCACGAGCTTTGCAGGCAAAGGCAGGGCAGTTTGCAAAAACAAGCTGCATTTCTTCCTCGATTTGTTCTTTCCTTAGGACATTCCGAAAAGCCAATTGTCAATTTTTTTTTGTTGTTCACTTGTGGGCCCTTCCGAGGATTAATTAGTTTGGAGTATTTGAGTCATTATGGCTTGGTGATTTTTGGAAAGGAAGAAGAATGAAACACAAGCAGGGAAGTGAGCAACAGAAACTCTGTGCAAAAGCACCAGAGCCTTCTCTACTTTTTTTTCACTTTTTTTTTTTTAAAAAAATAAAAGGGACCCTTTCTAGAAAGGCTGCCAGAGTAGAACAGCTCAGCTTTGAAGCATGCAGTTTGGTCCTGTAATAGGATTTTTAAATACAGATGTCCAGTGTTGCTTGGCAAGAAATTGGGTCTGCTTTAGCTGATTTGTGAGGGTTCAAATTCTGGGTACAAGCTGGCCCCACAGCTCTGGTTATTAATCGTGCGAGGAACAATGGAGCACGAAGCCCCAGCTCTGGGACACCAGCACAAAGCTGCAAGGAATAGCTCAGCAACCTCTCCTGCACAACACATTCAAAAAGAGCAATAAAAATGTATAGCAAATCATCTGCAAGATAGAAAGTCAGGTGCATGAACTCTAAGACCCTCGGTCAGCCCTTCAACTCATCAGCAGCTCCAGGGCTCAGACCCTACCCGTGAGAAACCAGCAGAAAGCTGCAGTCTACAGATTCATTTCCACCCATGAGGCTAGCAAGAATCCATGCTCTGAGTCAACAACTGGGAAAAGCACCGTGCTGTAACTTCCTTCCTGCTCCCCCAGAAAGCACCCACATCTTTGCCAACCCAAAAGGCCACTTGAAGCCTCTGCACATCCCATTCTCCCCAGGACATGCTGTGCTATCCACATTTCCTTGCTGGGGAGGGTAGGGGTGGGCCAGGAAAAAAAAAGGGGGGGGCGGGGGGAGGTGTTTAGAGAGACTTAAGTTCTCCAATTAATTCCCTGGCTCACCTATTCGAAGAGAAGGGAAAATTTCCAGCCTAGAAATCAAAAAAAAATCTCCCTACTTTCTATTATATATATATTATTATATATATATAATATAATAATAATAATAATGTTACATAGAATATATATCTTATTATATGTTTCTATTCAACATCTTCATTGGCGACCTTGATGAGGGAATAGTGTCCATCCTCAGCAAGCATGCCGATGACACGAAGCTGGGAGGAGTGGCTGACATGCCAGAAGGCTGTGCTGCCATTCAGCGAGACCTGGACAGGCTGGAGAGGTGGGCAGGAAGAAACCAAATGAAGTTTACCAAGAGCAAGTGTAGAGTCCTGCACCTGGGAAGGAATAACCACATGTATCAGTACAGGCTGGGGGATGACCTGCCGGAGAGGAGCTCTGCGGAGAAGGACCTGGGGGTCCTGGTGGACGACAGGTTGACCATGAGCCGGCAGTGTGCCCTGGTGGCCAAGAGGGCCAATGGGATCCTGGCATGCATTGAAAGGAGTGTGGCCAGCAGGTCAAGGGAGGTGATCCTCCCCCTCTACTCTGCCCTGGTCAGGCTTCACCTGGAGCACTGTGTCCAGTTCTGGGCTCCCCGGTACGAAAAAGACAGGGCTCTCCTGGAAAGAGTCCAGAGGAGGGCCACAAAGATGATACGGGGCCTGGAGCATCTTCCCTATGAGGAAAGGCTGAGACACCTGGGTCTGTTCAGCCTTGATATAAGAAGACTGAGAGGGGATCTTATTAATGTTTACAACTATCTTAAGTGGGGGAGACGGAGGGATTTGGAACCTCTTTTCAGTGGTTTGTGGGGACAGGCCAAGGGGCAGAGGCCACAAAATGGAGCACAGGAAGCTCCACACCAACATGCGAAAGAACTTCTTCACAGTGAGGGTGACGGAGCACTGGAACAGGCTGCCCAGGGAGGTTGTGGAGTCTCCTTCTCTGGAGATATTCAAGGCCCATCTGGATGCCTACCTGTGCCAGCTGCTCTAGGGAACCTGCTTTGGCAGGGGGTTCGACCCGATGCTCTCTTGAAGTCCCTTCCAACTCCTGCAATTCTGTGATTCTGTGACTGATTCTGTGATATGCACATGTGCATACATATAATAAAAATGATCTCAAAGTCATCTATATTATTCACAAAAGGACAAGGAAAATCACACAAATCAGAGCTGCTTGCACCAATGCACTTAACCCATCAGTTGTGAAACTACTTATTCTAGCCCCCTTCTCCACCCGGTCCCCATTAAAAATCCACTTTTCAGATGCTGAGCTCATTGTATTACCGCTCTGCACCACAGCAGCCTGTTCCAATAGCAACTAATTGCTAACAAGCTCATTACAAGACGAAAGCAGCAGGAGTGTAATGCTGGAATTTTTTTGCCTGTCTGCAACACGAACAGCTGGCCACCAAACCTAGAGGACTAATCTAATTAAACGCTAACAAAAATACCTATATCAATGGTGGAAAAACTACCTTTTCATGCAGGCATAAATGTTCCCTCCTCAAAGTTCATCAGAACTTTGTCAATTCCGAAGATGTTTCCGACCGCTGCGCTCAGGGGGAGATGGAGGATGCGTGATCTGAGCCCAGCTGCATGCTGCGAACACACACGCTGGCATCTGGGAGCACAGGTAAGGAAGGGAAAGCAGATGTTGGCAAGGGCACTTTGCTGTAAGAACAAGGGGACGTGGGGGTTGGTGGAAAGCTGCTGCTTTGGATGCAGGTTGCGTGAGTCAGGCTCGCTCCAGAGCTACTCCAGTTTGGCCAGAAAATAGAGGAATTGCTTGATCCTGGCTGATGTTTGACATATAGCTCCTTCTGCTTGAAGTATTTGCATTTCTTTGCTGATTGCTTCGCTCTGAGTCATGCTGGACATCAGCCCCCCCCCATGCACCCTCTGCTATGGCCAGCAGCAGGAGGGCCACGAGGTAGCAGCCACCCAAGCACTGGGCTGTCCCCACTTGGGGTAAGCGTGCCCATGGGTGCCGTGTAAGGACCTTGGGGTCCCTTTCCACCCTCCCTCCTGCAGCTTGGCACTGCAGCATGGTCCCAGGGGAGCTGGGCTTCAAGCCCATGCTCAAGTGCAGGATGCAAGTAGGGCGAGACGGAGCCCCGCAGCAGCTCCTCCATCTCCAGGTACTAAAGAAATCCAGGACAGAGAACACAATAGAAAACTGTGAATAAATCTACAACTCATCACCCCAAGCCAGAGCTAAAGCCCTTGTGCAAACCTTGCTGCCTGCACCACACGGGAAAGAGACTCCAAAGCTTTTTCTGATCCATTGTTAAAGTTCACGAGCAGCTAAATATTCACTTGCTTTATCACATCACAAGCAATTTGTTTTGCAAAGTTTATGAGTGTTCCCTCAAGGGCTTGGTTTTACAACACTTGTTTAACCAGGATTTTGCAAGCCTGCAATGAAACCAGCTTGCTGCTCACTTCGAGCTGGGTTTTGCTCATCTTTTGAACCTCTCCAACAAGCCCTGCACCTCTCAGCTCTCTCCAGTCCATGCAACAGGGGCAGCAAAATATACTGCTTCAAGGACTTCCACACCAGTGCTGGTGCAACACTAAATAAAGCCATTTTTAAAGCACTGTAGGTGCACTAATTCTGCATCGCTGACATCCAGAGCTTCCAAACAACTTTCTCAAGAGGCAGTGTAAAGCTAACCCACTGCACAACGCAGCCTACTGCTGATTTTCTTTCAAGATAGCAGCATGTTTTCATCATGATGAGCTTTAGCCTTATTGTGTATGAGCTTTTCTTCCACCCATTATTCAGCTGCTGCTGCTTTTTACATTTAGAAGATAAGCAATTAGCAAGTGAGCTCCGTGCATAATGCAATCAACTTGCAACAGGTGGGCTGCATCCCCCGACTCCGGCCGGGCTGCCCAAATCTGCACACAGGAACCTATTTCCTCTGTGTCTAACATCAAAAAGGGCATGACATTTACAAATCCAAAGGAGAGCAAGATGAAAACTGAGCAAGTGTCAGACTCATGCTAACAAGCCCTGATGTCTCAGAAAGCACTTCTAAAACAAACAGGTTGCCAGATATCAAGTATTTTTTCTCACTCTGCTGTTTAGTTGCTGGGAAACTACCATTTTTGAGGCATCTCACACCCATTTGCAATTGTAACTTGTTCCCTGACAGAGGTCAAACCTCTGTGCTCGAGTCCATCCAGCAGCGAGGTGAAGAGAGACTGTGATGCTTTAGATGGGAAAATTAGGAGTGGAGACCTGAGCACCCCTCTAGGTGCTGGGCTTTTTAAGACCTAAAGTCAGCAGTCCCACTAATAACCTGTCTTAGCACAGCATAAGGGCTCACGCGGTTGGCACCAGTGGTTAAGTCATCCCTTCATCTCCTCTGGGTGCCCATCTTTAACAAGAGAGGCAGGCAACGGAGGACAAAGAAGCAAAACCACTTCAAAAAAGTGGAGGTAAACCAAAACAAAATGCAGGATTTCCCATGGGAAGTTGTTTGGGCTTGTGTGCCTGGCTGTACAGAAGAAAATTGCACCTGCTCTAGAAGGCTGATTCCACCAGAGTCACCCATAGGGAATTTCTGGTTTATTTATTCTTATTTTTTTTTCCTCTATTTATTCATTTAACCCTTCTGGCAGTTTCATCCATGCTCCTGGAGAGCATCCCCATCCAGCCCTCACCATAAGGCATCCCTCACCGTAGTGCTGCAGCCAGGGTTGCTGCCACTAGTAATGGATTGAAGAGACCAAAGATCTGTTCTAGTGCTTTTTGTTTCACCTTCTTACAATCGTCTTTGTAGAAATGACATATTAAGCACTTCTATGTTGCAAAGCTGTTATCATGTTTTCTTTCTCATTTTCTTTCTCTTTTTCTTCCCCCTAAATACCCTTTTTCCCCAAATCCACCCTCTTTTCACACTGCCCTGGGATACTCAGATCAGGGCTGAGATCTCCATCAGCTGCAGGTGGTGAGCATCTCCAAGAAGTCAATGGCACCCTTGGTCCTGCCCTTCTGCTTTCCAAGCAGGACTTTTGGTGACTCACTCATTTGCACTAACCCTGCGCACCCTCCAGCTCTGCACCCAGCTCCAGAAGAACCAATATTCACATCCTTACTCTAGGCTGCAGCTGGAACTGTCTGTGTGCACCTCTGGTTTTATGCAAAGACCTGAAACATGGAAGGGAAAGATCACAGAATCATCTAGGTTGGAAGAGATCTCCAAGATCACTGAACCACTCCCCTGGGCAGCCTGTTCCAATGCCTAACAGCCCTTTCAGTAAAGAAGTTTTTCCTAATACCCAACCTAAACCTCCCCTGGCGCAACTTTAGCCCGTTCTCCCTTGTCCTATCACCAGGCATGTGGGAGAATAGACCAAAATAGATAGCCAAGAGGTGACAGTGGAAAAGGATGGGGTTCACAATAGCAAGTTGAACACGAGTGTGCCCTGACAGCCAGGAGGGCCAACCGTACCCTGGGGTGCATCGAGCACGGCATTGCTAGTCGGTTGACAGAAGGGACTGTACCACTCTGCTCTGCGCTGGTGCGGCCTCACCTCGAGCACTGTGTGCAGTTCTGGGCACCGCAGTACAAAAAGGACGTGAAACTGTTGGAGAGTGTCCAGAGGAGGGTGATGAAGATGGTGAAGGGCCTAGAGGGGAAGACACATGAGGAGCGGCTGAGGTCACTTGGCCTCTTCAGCCCGGAAAAGAGAAGGCTGAAGGGAGAGCTCATCACGGCCTACAGCTTCCTCATGAGGGTGAGTGGAGGGGCAGGCGCCGATCTATTCTCTTTAGTCACCAGTGACAGGACCCGCGGGAATGGTGTCAAGCTGAGGCAGGGGAGGTTCAGGCTGGATATCAGGAAGAGGTTCTTCACTGAGAGGGTGGTCGCCCACTGGAACAGGCTCCCCAGGATAGGAGTCGCTGCACCAAGCCTGTCGGAGTTTAAGAAGCATTTGGACTGTGCACTTAGTCACATGGTCTGAATTTTGGGGTAGACCTGTGTGGTGCCAGGAGTTGGGCTCGATGATCCTTGTGGATCCCTTCCAGCTCAGGATATTCTATGATTCTGTGAGAGCTCAGCCAAATTCCAACTGCTCTTGCAGAGATGCAGGCAAGGAAGAGCCCACGTCCCCTTCAGGAGGTTAGAGAAAGGCCCCACCTCCCCTTGTCCTTGAACTTATTTAGGAGGGGATGAAGGACTCTGTAGGGGCCTCTCTGTTTCTTTCCCTATGTGTTACACAAAGTTGAATTACCTTTTTGAGGCAGGGGATCATTTTCCATTTCACCTTTATATATTAACTGTTACGATATGTAAGGGCACCGTGCAGAAAAGCCTTTCCTTTTCTCAGCCTCCTCTCCACCAGTGGATCCAGGAACATGGGGACTCGGGCATGTCTCGCCAGCACCTTCCCCACATCACAACTGCCACCCAAAACAGGAAAACAAGCCAACGAGGAAGATCCCCAAAACAGTGGTGCCTGAGATGCTAATAAAAAGGCAGACTGATGACTCAGCCAGGCTAAGAAATGCAAAGAGGAGTGTATCGTGCACTATTTTTAATGTTTGGATAGCACGAGTCCCACCGCCCACCTCGCCTTGGGCACCTACCACAAACTCAAAACTCTTCCCCAGCCCTTGGCATCTTTCTGCACTTCTTGTCTGCCTGTCTGCAAACCTCTCCAGATGTTTCCAGAACCAGAAGGGTTGTTGTAACAGATTAGCTTATCAAATGCACACTGCTTCCCTTTTTGTGAGACAAAAAAAAAAACACAACACCTTGGCAGATCCTATTGGGACATTAAAAAGAACAAAATATTTCCTACTAACTCCTACACTTCTCATCTCCAGCCCTGAAACCACTGTTATTGACCACATCATTAACAATGCATTCAGAGATCATAAAATCACCCAAAGCCACGTTCTTGGACTGAGTAATCTCACGGTACTTGGTGTTTAAAGGCAAGCACTCAGGGTGCCTATGAAAACCTCTGTTTTGGGATTCTTTTAAATCAAAGTGCCTAATCCTCACAGTCAGAAAGGAAAGCTTGGAAATCTCATCTCTAGCACTGCCCAAGCCAGAAGGCAAAACATAAGAATTCAAGAGAGCCTTTAACCTTCTGAAAATGATATTTTTTCCTAACCTTCAGCTAAATATCAGGATTCTTTTCTGCAAAACCATTTGGTGTGTTTTCATGTGTAACAACACCCGTTGCTGTGCCGATATGCAACAACTGCACCTGAGTTGCTTCTATGCGGTGTGCCAGCCTGTGTAACGCCCCCAAACCTGCAATTTCTGTGGTTGTGCCTTGTTCCCAGATCTGCTTTATCTTTCTCAAGAAGTGGGGGATCTCGAATCCAGGAGTTGCTCCAAATTCACCTCCTCAGCGTTGGGAAGGGTAAGGTGTGGGGAAGACGGACCCGTAACTCCACCACACGGCCAACGCAACAGCCTTATAATGAAGGATTAGTTCAGAGGGATTAAATCTCCCACAGCACAAAGCATTGCTATCACCCCTAATTTACACATAGCAAGAGAAGGGCATTGTGTGAGGTTCCTGAGTCCTGACTCACAGGTTAATGCCACCTCCAGAACATTATGAGCCACAGATGCTTTAATTTAGCACAAAAATATGCAGGCAGGTTGACCAGGAAGGTAGGTGAATCAACACAGGTGCTGGTGAACTGCCCACTGCTTGGGAAATCAAAGGCAAAGGACTTCCTAGAGCATAGCAGAAGTCAGTCAAAAAGGTCTGTGTTCAGTACCATGCTGCAAATCCTGCTCAGGCAGCAGAGCGGAGCGGGTTGGACGCGGGCAGTGCAGGAGGATGCCCAAGAACTGACTGGAAAACTGTAGGCATCAATGGGAACAGGACAAAAGGCAACAAAGACAGCAAGAACAGTAGGAAAGGGATGAAAAGGAGATGGGGAGCCAGGGAAAGGCACCTGCAGTGATGCAGAGCAGTAAGGGGGGATCTTCTCCAAGTCAGAGGTGCAGGAGCAGGCCAGGAGCTTGTGAGGGAGGAAGGTGCCTGCCAAGCAAGGCAGGAGCATCCATCTGCCCATCTCTCTCCTCGCTCTGCTTGCCTGGCAATAAAGCCATGACAAAGACTCTGCCCTCCAGCACCATGAAAACACATGATTTTAGAGTCAGGAAGATCATATTTTTAAAGCCTGGAAATTGTATTTTAATTATTTAATGAGAGAGGAGCAAGCAGAAAGCATGACATGTAAATGGCCTCCTACAGCCACAAAGCCACCCCTGTGAAGCAAGGGGCCATTATCTCATTAAAAGGTTGGGGACATTTGTGTCCCCAACCCCAGCACAGAGGGAGAAAGAAGGGTCTGAGAGCAGAAAGGGCAGGAAAAACATATAATTACTGCTTCTGACCACATCTGGAAATTGATAATCCTGAATGCAGGGAGAACATAAGAGAAAGCAGAACTACTTTCAGCACAGGGAGAGAAGAGGAAGCAAAACTTGCAAAGAAAAAACAACTGTATTTTTTCAGAAGAAAACCATCAGCTTTGCATGCATGGCTCATCTCAGCCTAACTCTCCCTCCATGGCTGCTTACTCAATTGAAATATGTTGCTGGATGCACGAGAGCGAGCGTTGCTGCTGTTAATAAAACTCACAGCACCGCACCCAGATGCAGTCCTGGGTGCAATAAGTCATCGGAGACTTGTGGGAGGCTTTGACAGAGGGAGTATACAGATGCAGACATTATTAGAAACAGAATGATTGATGTGCTTGATATTATGGAGTGTGTTGATTTTATGGTGGTTTAGGTATCTGGCATTATGTGCACACAATGTCTGGATTTGTCACCGTATGCAGTAAATATTTTAAGTATTGTTTTGCAGTGAATACCTCAAGGCACGGTGATACCTTATGGTGAAAATATATTCCTGGAAGAAATGATTTTCTGTGTTTTTATATCAGTGATGCATTCAGCCGAGCAGAAACTGGTTTAAGTGCCCAGTAGATGCTTGATAACCACTCATGGCTACGGGCATCAAGCTGAGCACCCCCAAGGCCACCCTGAACTGCACACATACATCCACACCTTATGCCAGGAGGTGGAAGCACAGGGAACAGAGACCCTTTAATCCCTTAGAGAAGTCCCACTGCAACTACAAAACTCTTGTAAGAAAGCTGTGGCCAGCTGGGGGATGTCCCCTGATGTCTTCTAGAGAGCCTTCCAGGCTGCTTTCCTGCTGCAGTACAACAAAACCATGGGGCTGTCTGCCTGGTTTTCCATTGCTTTTGGAGGCACATGGTTGTTTCCACTAAATTTAGCAGGGAGCTACAAATCCCCATGACATGGTAGAGGTATCCTTGCCCTTTCCCATAGGCCATCTCCCTGCCTCCCAGCCACAAGAAGGGGACCCCCTTTCCCCCCAGCTCTTGAACTGGAGGCACTTCCCAAGGTGAGGTGCAAACCAAAGCAGCAAATCTGCCCACCACAAGCCCAGGCACAGGGCAAGAAGGGAAGAGAAAGCAGCCATGAGCTTTGAAGATCCCAAGGGATGGAGCCCTTCCAGGAAGAGCCACTATGGGCCAGGTGAGCCAGTACTGACGTACTGGGGAGAAGATGAGGTTTTATTTTGTACCCTTTCACCACCAGCCCCAGCACATTTTCACATAAGGAAAAGTTGAGTTTTGCATAAATCAGCTTCATTCATTATCTTTGTTCTTCCCCCCAAAAGTTCTGAGGTTCTGCTAAGAAAATAAACAGAGCCCCAACAGCGTGAAACACTTGGATTTAGAAAAACAATGGGTCTTACTTCCCATTTGAACACAGGTACATCAGTGCTTTTGCTGTCTGCACATCCCAATAATAATCCACATTGCTTATTTCATACTCACCCTCACGACCAGGCAGGCTTATCCTCTGCATAAGCAGTTTCTTCCCTCCCAGCACCTTAAGAAAGCACTGGTGGGAGAAGTTCACTTAAATTTCACTTGTAATTTTGCAAGTGATTGCAGACCTGTTTTCCTGGGTATTTGGGTCACTGCATTGGCCCTCAGGCAGAGTTCGAGATAACTCCATCTCTTCCCACTGCCTGGTTGCAGAACAGTGTGAGGGTTTCTCCTCACACGCAGAAGGAAGTTTTCAAACGTCTCATTTGAGAACAAGAGATGCAAAACACCAAAAACCTATTCAAAGTAGCTCTCAGTGACATTGCCACCTGGATGGAGAAAGATGAAGACTTTTTGGTGGAATAAGACTTTAAAAAGCAGAAGTCCTGGTCAGAACCCAAAGGACCTCATGCACCAGTTCCATGTGACATTGGACGAAACCTGAAGTATCCTCCATAACGAACACTGTGTAGGATCCACAGCTGCAAGCAGCAAGACCTCTAAGAGACCACAGAAACCAAACCCAAAGCAGGCTGCCAGCACTGCCCAGGGAGATGCTTCCAGTGAGCCTGCTCAAGCCAGAGGGAGATGCTGCTCAGTCTCCCTGTTTCTCAAAATGATGACAAAAAAACAAACAAACCGAACTCTCAAATCTATGCAGTCTTTAAAGTGGTTTGTAGCTAAAGGAGTAGCTCTAAGGTCCAGTTGCTCTTGCTTTTGCTCCTGCCCAGTGCTCAGACAGATTGGGGTCCTTCTGCAAGAGTGGGCTGGGAAGCACTGATGCATTAAGTTTAATAAAGCCACAGGATGAGGTTATTTATTTCTGTCAGTAACATATGTTGGGAGCATATGAAAATTTACATGCCCACAATGAGACACTTTCATTACATAAATTTATTACAAAATCCATAGTGAATTCCTTATCATGGATTCCCCTTCATTCCAGCTGCTGAGATGCTTTTAAAAGGCAAAAAGAAAAAACAAACAAAAAACCAAACCACAAAGGTTTCAATCTTTTCCAGTCATATTATGCAACTTTTCTCCCACACTGGCAACAGTAATTCCTGCTTGTGAATCACAGCTAATTATATTATAATAGGCCATTCTTCTTGATTTAATATACCCTATGAAAATCAGTGTGTGAACGAGTATGGTCATAAGATTAGTAACAGCTCGAGTTCTTAATTTATGTTCACACTTTATTATTGAAAAAATTAAAGCTCAAGGGTGTTGAGGAGGATGCTTTACTTCTGAAAGAAAACAAACTCAAGCAAATTACAAAATTGGGGAGAGGGGAGTGGAACAATCAAAAACAAATTACAAATACCTGTTCCCACTGCATGAAATTACAGCGCTCGGGGTGATGATAAAACACAGAGAAGAATTCCCAGAACTGCCTAAGAGAGAAATGAATCAGCTGCAACAGCACCGAGTTTTGCAACAATAGGGTTCCTGATGTTTCAAAAAGATAGAAGAAAAGTGTGGAGAAGACGTACTCCCAGCCACAGCAGATTCACGGGTTGCAGAATAGCATACAAAGAGAGAGAGAGAGAGAGAATGAGGGAGAAAAGGAAATTAGAAAAAAGGATAAACAAGTAAGAAAAACTGCAAAGGGGAAACAGAGAAGAAATGCAAGGGAAAAAAAATAAAGGAATTGCTATCAAGCAAATAGGCAGAGGGAAGCAAAGCATGAAGAAGCATCCCCCTTGCTAAGCCCTGGCCAAGCCTGACTGTGTTTTTAAGCTTTTTGAGGCTAGCAGTTAGATTTTTTTAGATTAGTTTTTAGATTTAGTTAGATTCTTTTCAGTTAGCTTTTTTTTTTTTTTAAAGCATGTGCAATCCATTACAGGTGGGATTTCCATGGCCCCACCTGTGTCCATGGCAATCTCCATCCCTGCAATAAGAAACAAGGCCCAGGGGGTTTAGGATAAATGGCTTTACCCTCAGCTGCACCCAGTGGCAAGGACAAACCATGGCAGCCCTCAGGGGATAACAGTCTCCCCATGGCCCTTTTCATTAAGGAAACTCTCTCAGCATCTCACAAAGGCATGGGGGCAGCAGGGAGCCCATGTCTGACTTGTTCCCTTCCTGCGGCTCTGGATTTCCACTGTATTTATTTAACCTCCTCACACTATTTTGCTTCCATGCCTACATAACACAAGAATTATTATTCTTTGCATTCTGTACATGTTAGTAGATGGTCGGAGGATCCTGGAGCAATTTGCAAATATTAATTAAGCCTTAGCAGAATCCCTGAGTGGTAGGTAACTGCAATTATGCCCCTAATTATATTAATTCTGCTGTAGGGCAGTAAGCAATTATTTGGAAACTATTATATAACTAAACCAAACCTATGTTGATGATTACACGTTTAGCATGCAACTAACAGGTATTTCATTTCCTGACTGATGGCTTTGGCATAAACGAAAAACAAAAAAGCATCTGGGGAAAAAAAAAAAGGCACTGAAAAGCCCTGCCAAAACCCCTCCTTTGTTTCTGCAGTCTGATTCCGCTCTTCAGATGCACTTGTCTCTCCTCTCAACAAACACCGTGTCTATGCATCCAAAACAGAGGGTTTTGGTCCTGCACTCCAATATGGGACCAGAATAGGACCAATAATAGGACCAGAAACTGGAAGAAGCTCAGAAGTTGCATGCTGGTAGTGGGAAGACCTTAGCTGAAGCATCTCCCAACTGAGCAGGTCTGTTCCCTTTCTCTCTGAAATAAGTCCCCATAGTTTCACCCCAAGCACTTGCCCAGGCCACATTAAAACCTATCAGTGCCCAAAGCTTAAGCAGTTGCTTGCACCTGGAGCCACATCAAGAAGCCTGGAGGCACGGCTGGCAAAGCATTCCGGAGGATATGGCAGCAAAAGCACTGCCTTTGCTTCCAAATTCAATACATTCAAAATAAAGTCAAAATATCCCCAAATTGGCCAAAAAGGTGCAATTGCATCTCTCCTTCCCAGCGCTCAGCCCACAGCACATCTGTGCTGACCGCCTATAAGGAGCCTCAACGCCAAGGTCTCCTCCTGCTGCAGACCAGAGCTTCTGGCCTCAGACCAAGAGAAAGAGTGACCGAAACACAGCCTCCACCCCAGAATGGCATTTAACCCTCAAGGACATCCTTCACAGCAAGTTCTTGAGATGCAGCACTACCCAGAGAAAAACACCGAGGGGCTGTGAAGCCACAAAATATCACAAACCTCCCATTTTCTCCTAAATTAGCCAGGCAGAGCACGTCTCCCAGCTGCCCCAAGCAGCCTCACCCTGCCCAGCTGAAGAGCTCAGACAGGAGCCCGGGCAGCGCACCTCCATGTCTGCCTGACAAATTCCACCGCGACCTTCCCAGCGTGGCATATTGATGGAGCTCGAGGACATTAGCGCTGACCCAGCAACGAGGCACATTCCTCAAATCAGTTTTATGCCAGCCTTTAAAACCCAATGTCATTTTTCAAATAAAAAAAAATAAATAGGCGAGAGTCAGAGAAGCTTTACCCGGCCAAATTGATTATCCGCAAGACAGTAAAGGATTGTTCCCACAGTCTGTTCTTGATAGCTTGTCTCCGGCAGAAGACCAATTAGGCAAGTTTCTATCCACCCTCACCCTTGAATCTTCTCTTCAGCTCGGTCAGTGTTTCTCTGCTCCATCCCAAATACATCCTCATTAGAGGCAACCTCCTCAAAGAGGCACATTCAGCTATCATGGCCATCCTTGGCTTGGACAACTTACCCAGCTCTGTTTGTCTTTCCTCATAAATCAAACCCTGCAGTCATACCTCTTTTATTGCTGCTGTCTTGCACGCTCTCCTCAATCTGTATTTTTCTCTTTCAAGGAGATGCTCCAAAGATAGAAGGTGAACAAAATACAATTGTGTTGTAATTGCATATTATCTTTCTCATTGCTGTAAGGATGCTGTTGTGCACTGTGTGGAAAGGCACCAGTAACATTTCTATCTGAAACATGGTCCAGTAAAAACTTCTGAAAACACGCCAAGAGAAGAGTTTTCAAAGAATCTGCATTTTCCAATGGGAACGTACTGTGGGAAATTATCAGAGTTCTGCTTTGACTATACAGTCTACACCTACAGAAGAGATGAAAAGCCAAGAAAATGACACCAAAAAGAAACCTTTTCTGAGTGTTCCATCTCATGAAAAGTTCTAATATAATACCATTAAAAGAAACTCAAACCAAGTGCCCTGGGAGATGGGAGGTCTGACTTTCAGCTTTATTTAACCCACGTCCTCCTGAAAGCTGGAATGGGGAAGGAGGGCCAGCTCCGGCCGGAACAAAACGAGCACCTTCCCCATGCCGCATGCCAAGAAGCACAAGGCACTTTGGCAGACAGCCACGCTGATGAAGATTAGCGCATCAAAGGGCTAATTTCAACTCCAGGAACTGCAAATAGCAAGGAAAATGGGAACTCCTTTGCACCAACCTGTGGCACTGCAGAGCCAAGCTCTGCTTGTTCCACCACGCTCTGGCTGATTGCTCCCCGCACCAATGGCTGGGCATCTTAACTCCTTCGTGAGCTCCTCTGCTCACATCCTCCTTTTTGCTGCCTTTCTCACTCAGCCTGTTGCCATCCCTCCACCCAGCAGCAGGGAAAAAAGCCGGTACAAACTCAGCTGCAGCACTAAGGTGACATTTGTCATCTGCTGTAGTCTATTAGCCTAATTTTTCTCGTCTCCTTGGGTTATCTGCTGAAGAAAGACAAACCAAAAAAAAACCAACCAGAAACCCCCACAATAATAATAAAAAGGACTTGGGTACCCACATTCCAGCAACATCCCATTTCAGAGTACTACATCTGTGATAATAAAATGCTTTGCAGAGCTGCTGGCTACCTCTGAAGGAGCTGGTTCTCCACAAGCATCAAGCTCCTGATGAAAGCTCCCAAATGAAGTAAGACGAGAGAACAAGCCCAGAGCCCAGGCCATGCATGCTGCCCAGCTCTTCTCACTCTGTGGATTTATTCAGGAGCTCTTGAAGTGCCCAGAGCACACCCACTCTCAAAGCACTCACCCTGCACAGCACAGCACCAACCAGACGATGCTCCTTGGTCTCTTCCACTCTTTTTCAGCAGCTCAGCACCCATCTCCCACCCAGCCAGGACCCAGAACTGGGAGGCGACCTCCAAGCGTGTGGGAGATGAGAGCCCAACAGGGAAGCGCTTGCAGGGAGCAGAGGTTCACCTCCTCCTTGCAGAGACCAGCACCAAAACGCACATGCCATAACGCACATGCCATTCCCCAGTTGACCATTCTGCCGAGCCAGCTCATTTCAATTTTTATTCCCCAGCCCAACCACAGTCCTAAGTCTCAGCTCAACAACCAACTCTGCAGAAAAGCAGGAATATCTGACTCTTGTGCAGGAAAAAGTGGACCCAAGATTACACTAAATCTCCTCAAATCTCTCTTTGGAACCACCCCATCTTTCACAGCAAGCATCGTTGCTTGCTGTACTTGGGCAGCACCTAGCACAGCTCAGCCCTAATTTCTCTTTGGATCCTTTCATGCTAACTAACACAAAACTAGCAATATTACTTAATGTCACTGCAGTCTGGTGAGGAGGGAGAGCGTGGACTTGGCACTGCTGCTTTAATGAGCAAGACTGAATCCAACTGGCTCCACACATTGTCCCTTCAATGGCACCCATACAAATCAGGAACATATTTAAAGCTTCAGCCCCACATCAGCACAATTAAAGGCAGCCCGCTTCCCTTCCAAAAGTAACAGCAAGCCAGATTTAAGTTATGTTTGGAACTGGCACGAAAAAAAATAAAACCTAGCAGAATAGCAGTCTAAAAGGGACTGGGTAAAACAGTTCGTAGTACAGTGAGCAAAATCCCCAGGCGAAGCAAACCACACACACGTGCTAAAGCTACTGTGCCACTGGCTACAGCACTGTGAGCCCTGGGGCTCGCAGATGCGCCGAGCCCACGGTGGAGACGTGCCAGTAACCGCCCGCAGCCACAGCACAGCCCGATGCAAACCCAGCACTGCAGCCTCATTAAATTAGTTTGATGAACATCAGCTTCACGCTGGACACGGCTGATCATCTGGTGGGAAAACATCAAAACAAAAGGCCATACGACAGCATTCTTTGGGCAGAGGAGTATTTTTAAAAATGTGCAGACCTGCAAGAAAGCAGCACCCAGGGCTCCATACAATGATTATCCCATGAAGTCCCTGTTCTGGGAATAAACAAAAGCGATTCAAAACTAAACAGCGAGCAAATAAAAACCACTAACGGGTATCGACCACAAAGCCTTCAAAGCTGCCCCATAAATCAGAGCCTTCACAGAGCTGCAGGCAGAGCCGAGAGCAAAGTCAGCTGCCCTCCGTGCAGACCACACCACGTCCCCTTGCAACGGGCAGTCAAGGTGACAAGTTTTATCCTGGAAGTTCTTAAATCGGGATGAGGCAATTAGTGCATAACTCCCAGCCCATGTGGTGTGCTAGAAACTTTCCCACAAAAAAAAAAAAAAGAAACAAAATACAAAGACAAAGAGAAATCAATACACACAGGGCAGGACAACCAAGATAAATATTTTGGAAACAAAAGAAAGCTCAGCAATATAAATCAACACCCAAATTCGAGTGATGCAGAACAAAGCTTTTGTCCACTTAATCCTGATACCCAGTTACAGATAGATAGGGCCATTCCTGCACAGGAAAGCAAACACCATCAACAGTCCTGACAGTTTTATATTACAGATTGGAATAAGTTTCTGAAGGACGCTAACTGCTCAACAGCTGCTTCCCTTAAAGCCTCTTAGGGTGGGAGCTGAGCACTTGTGTGCCCATTTACTCACGTAAAAGCCAAGTTTGTAGCTCCAGGTGTGGAAACGAGAGACCCCCCCTCACTGACCAAGGGGCACGAGACCTCATCTCGCCCCTACACAACCAGCCTCATCCCCTCACCCCGGCTGCCAAACACTGCACGTGGCCAAAAAAAGCCAGCTTGCACAGAGGCAGGAGAATAAGTCAGAAGTGAGTGCTCGTAACTAAGCTCAGCGCGACTAATTTTTACCATCTGTCCTGCAGCAGCAAGCTCCACAAATCAAAGCAACCCCCCCCCCTCCAGTCACATATATTGGGAAAAGCAACAAATCAACCCCCATGCATTATTTTTGCTGTTTATTCTCATGTAACCCTTTTTTTGTTTGTTTTGTTTTAGAAGCACAGTTGCCACACTAGCCTGATGATACACAAAGCAAGCTTGAAAGGAGAGGTAACCTCTTGCATGAGATGCACTAAGGGAGTTGCAAAGAAAAAAAAAGGACCAGCTCTCATGCAGAACCTTTTTTTCTGCTTCAGATCTAAGGGAGAACTTGTTTCCTCCAAAACACATCTGTTTTGGTCTTTTACTTTTTACCCAATGGAAGTCACAGCCCTACAAACATTATCTCACCTTCTTTTTGAGGCAGAAAACCTCTTTGGAGCATCCAAGCAGGTATAAGAACTGCAAAATACCCTTTACACTGTTATTTATTCAGTTTGCATTTAATCTTTTTCACCTGCTTTCTTCTCATCTGTACCCAAGCCAAGCCAAACAGGTTTCCTGTCCCTCCTCGGTGTTTTTTCCTCCTAGTTCAGGAGGAGAAGCAGAAGCTCAGGTAACCCAGACCCCAAGGGATGCTTGGGGCTGCCAAGCTCTTGATCCTTGCAGCAAACCCCAAACCCCAAGTTTCGGTTGCAGACAATGTGCTCTGGGCAGTGAGCTCTCTGGACACCCTGAGCTCACAAAAGCTGTTTTAGCATCTCCCCAAGAAGTATTTTTCTCTGCTTGGGATCCACGGGTGGAGAAGCTCCTCAGCCTGCGTTCAAGGACAATGCAGAGGTCACTGCTCTTTGCTCTAAAGCCCTGAGGAGGGAGGACGTGTTGCAAAGCAGGGAGGTGGCACTAATCCCTGCCTTTCCCTCCCAGCCTCCAGAGGCAGCTTTCTCAACCTGTGCAGGATGGTGAGCAATCACAGTGCTCAGCAGTCCTCCTGCAGAGTATTTAGCAACCAGCTACATCAAACAGAGCCTGTGTTCAGCAGGTGCCCCGCTGTCCTTTCACCCATGCCAAGCCAAAACAGCACTCCAGGCTTCCTGTTTCTTGGGTAACAGGATTCAAAGTCACTCTTCCATGCTCACTACAACTTGGAACACGAGTTCATTAAAACCTGCAGCCAGGGCCCTGTAACACCAAACAAACATCAGCACACTTGCGAAAGGGGGAACTGAAAATGAAAGGCAGCCTTCCAATAGGGCCTATATCTGCCTATTCCCAAATTTCCTTCTGCCACTGAACTGCTTTGCAGACTTGTCCTGCTAGAAAGGGCCTTTCTCAATGTTTTTTATTTATTTTTACGTTTTAACAAGTGTGCCATTTCTGCTCATCTTTTCAGCAAGATATGCTAACTCAACTGTCCCAAGAAGCTCAGATCATTCCACAAGGATTTTCTCTCTCCATCCCTTCACAATCTAGCAGCTGGTGAGGCTGATGTGACAAGTCCAAAGGGAAGACAACTCCTGGTTTCAGGTATGTGTCTCAGGCAGCACTTACAGAGCAGGGAATTTCAACTGCTCTCCTGCGTGTGGAGCAGCAACAGCTCAAAACTAGTTCTCTCACTCCAGATGCCAGCACTAGCAGAAGCAAGGGTATTTAATCACGTCTCTCTCTCCTGGCTATCTGCAGAGATAAGAAGAGCAGAATATTCCAGCACAATGAACGCCCAGCTGCTATCAACAAACTTTTAAAAGGTCATTAAAAGAGTCCAGTCTGAGCTCTCATTTAGAGCTCCTGCAACTTGCAAACAGCCCTGCAGGAATCTTTTAGGCAGATTATACTGGTGGTGGCTCACAAAGCATGGCACTCAGTTTCAGGGTTTGACCTTACAGCAGAATGCCCCTGCATTCTCCTGCCTTATGCACAAGGGCCCGAAGGCTTTCTGGAAGGTAAGGGCAGCAGCTCCAACTAGTAGCTCATTATTTGCCAAGCAAATCACACCACACAACTCCACACAGCTGCACAGGGAAAGTCAGGAGAAATTCACTGGGCAGCAAAGAAGCAGGCACCAAGTGAGCATGGGCTGCCCCAGAACAGGCCCACGTGCCAGCCCCACTCCCCCCCCCCCCCCCAACCCTGACATAACAGAGCTGAGCTAAGTCTCAGCCTGCATCTGCAGACAAAGTTCAGCTGAGGAAACTTTGCTTCCCAGCTGGGGGTGAAAAGAGTTGAGATACAACTATGCTGGAAGCAACAGGGAAAATGTCCCTGAAGTACTCAAGAGGGCTGCAGCATGCTTTTTCTTTTCCAAATTAAAAAGAGCAGCAGTGAGGCCCCACTTCCCGCTGCTGATGGCCTGAGTTAGCCTTTAAAACAGAAAGCAGCAGCTTTGCTCCAGAGGGGAAATAAATATTCAGGGAGCTTCCCGGGCAGAGAGCTGCCGCGGCGCCGGAGCGTTTCTGACCGGGGTTTGCAACGAGAACTCCGCCGCCGCTGCTGCCGTTCATTGCCCTGTTCGGGGAGGCTGCGCAGGGAACCGGTGTCCCGGCACGGATTTCGCAGCCGTGTCCCACCTGTGTCGCTGCCAAGCCCGCAAACGTCCTCCCTCCGTGCAGCCCCGCGGAACGGTGCGACAGAGGGCGCGGGAGCAGAGCGCGCAGCCCCGCGGGCGTGGGGACAAAGCGCGGCGAGGGGGAGCCCCGGAGGGTCCCGGGGCGGACTCACCGCGGAGAAGTTGTGGGGCCCGCAGAGCTCGCCGCGGTACTTGCAGGACAGCAGCATGTCCTCCAGCTGGTGGCCCAGGCGGTCCATGAAGTCGGCGCTGATGCCCTCGTAGTGGCGGGGCGGCAGGAAGAGGCGAAAGTCGGCCAGCTTGGCGAACCACCGCAACCTCGCCTCGTCGCCCCGCAGCAGCTCGGTGAGCAGCGGGCGGGCCGTGCGGTTGGGCAGCAGCAACCCCAACCAGTGCCCCGCGTAGTACAGGTCCCCCTTGGAGAGGCGGGGGAAGCGGAGCGGGTTGTTGTTGCACAGGGTGACGGCGGGGAAGAGCAGCTGGCGGCTCCACTCGCTTCGCACCTGGGTGTGCGACGGGAAGGAGAGCCAGTGCAGGAGGCGGTTGGAGGACCAGGAGAGGAGCAGCCCCAGCGCCGTGCAGAAGGCGAGCACCCACAGCGCCCGCCGCGGCAGCGCCGCCCGCCGCGAGCACATGTGCCGCAGCCCGTGCAGCCGGCTGCGCAGCGGCGGCGCCCGGCGCCCCCTCGCCATCGGCGCTCCCCGCCGCCTCCCCCGCCGCCGCCGCCGCCGCCCGGGGCTCAGGGCGAGCAGCCCCGCTCCATCCCCGCTCCCCTCGCCGCGGCCGGCAGCGGCCCCGAGCGGCGGGGGGAGCCGCAGCGGGCAAGCCGCCGCGCCGGCCCCGAGCTCAGCGGCGGGCAGCAGTTCCGGCAGCGCGGCATGCCGGGCCCCGCTGCTGCTGCCGTCGCTGTCGCCGCTGTCGCCCCCCCCCCGCACCGCCGCCGCTCCCCGCGGGGGGCAGCCCGGCCGGCCGCCGCTCCCCGGAGCCGGGGGGGGGGAAGGGGGGGGGAGAGTCGGCGCTCCCCGGTACCTCCGAGCTCCGGTGGGGCTCCGGGAGCAGCCGGCGCCCCCCTCCGCGAGCCGCGGGACCCCCCAACCGAGCCTCCGGCGAGCCCCGCTCCGCCGCTCAGCGCCGACCCCCGGCCGCGCTCCGCCGCTCCCCGTTAGCTCTCATGCCGCCCCGGCCGGGCCCCCGCTGGGAAAAGCCCTCCGCGGCGAGGAGGAGGATGAAGAGGAAGAAGAGGGGGCGATGCTTCCCCCGGGAGCAAATCCCGCTTCCCGGGCGACTGCGGCGGCCAGCCCCGCCGCTCGGCGCCAGGCGCGCTCGGGAGGCGGAGGGAGGATGCTCGGCCCCGCTTCGCCGGAGGAGCCCCCTCCTCCTCCCCCTATTTATCCCCCTCAGAGCAGGGGGGAGAGCGGCCCCACTCGCAGCCCCCGAGCGCCACCGGCCTTAGCCGGGCTTCGGAGGGGTTCCTCCCTCCCTGCTCCTCCTCCTCCTCCTCCGCCTCCTCCACCCGCCACGGTTTGTTTTTCCGATTTCCAGCAGCCCCGGGGGAAAACAGGAGATCACGGGCTGAAGCAAAGCCTCTAGAAATACGGGCGAGGTTTGCTGCCTGCTGCTTGCAGCGGCCGTCTGCCGGGGGAAAGGGGCCGGTTGCTCGGGGACTGCTGTTTGCTTCCCGTGGAAAAGCAACTGCACGTTCCCACAGCGCACGGGGAAATGAATCTCGGGGTCCCCGTTCCCCAGTCCCTGCTCCCCACTTGCCCGTGTCCTACTGAAGCTAGCACAGGGGGGGCACAGGGCTTGTTTCGCCCCGCATCGGACACAGGTGCACACAAAAGCCCTGTCCCCGATGCCTTGGGGAGACAGCAGACACTTGGGATGTACTTTGGCATCTCGCTGGGGTTGCTTTGTTCTGATCTCTTCAAAGCCGCTCGCTGTTACCTTCATTTTGATTTAGAATAGTACTAAGCAGCATTCCTATAATTGTACCCAATTGTACCCAATTAAGCTCTAAGTGGCGATAACTGCTTCAAATCCCTTCTGATATTTTCTCTCTGAATTCATTTTCCATTGTATTTTGATCTGCTGCGTATTTTCACCCAATAGATGGAGCCGTCACAGCCTGGTCAGCCCCAGCCTCTTTCGCAGAGTTTCCTTCCACTGTGGCAAGAGCTGAAAATGTTCAGCTGAAAATGTTCAGCTCCCGTGCCTTGGTGTTGGGCCCTCCCAGAAAGCCCACTCCTGGCCCTGGGGCCACAGGAAAATGTCCTCGAGGGGCCACAATCTCGTGTGGGGGTCCCCACGTTGGGGCTGCTGGAGCAGGGATTTTCACAAGCACGCGGACACAGGCTCGGCATTCCTCCCGCAACAACACGGACAATTTTCAGTGCCTCTGCTCTTCGTGTGCTTGTGTCCATGCCCTGCACAACTCTTACTTTTTTTTTTTTTTTTTTAACTCCTACCCATAAGTCCAAAATCCCTTTCAGATCTGGAAGGATGACCATGACCTTTCTTAAACTGAAATGGTACAAAAAAGGGACAGAAGTGACTGCGTTTGTTATGACGTGACTTCGAGTAGCTTCCGTTAAGCATCTCAGCCTTTTCCTCCTGCTTGTTGAAATCAAGTGGGAGCTTTTCCCCTTGGCTCACCCACAGGATAATAAACAACCAAACACCTTTGCCATGAGGCAGTCTGATGTTGTTTTACTCACGATACAATGACACAAACCTGAGGTTTGTGTTGGACTATAAACATCCTCAGATAAGCCCTTCTCCAGCAGCATTACCACTACCTTGCAGCACAGAGGGGCTTGAACAGTGCCAGGTGCTCTGGCAGTGCCTGGGCTGTGCCTGGCTGGAGGGACACGACACAGCCCTGGACCTGGTCCACTTGCTTATTTCCAACCTCTTCCCCTTTTGTACCTGTTTGTACCTGTTCTGGTGGGGCTAGCTTAGCAAAAGGGGATATACAGGACACAACAGTTGGATGGCGTGAAAAACTGCTTTCTTCCCTCATGTGTGCCCACTCCAAATATCCACTCAAATTCCCAGCTTTATTTACCAGAAGGAAGCAATTTTAACTATTCATTTTTTTAAACAAGAGAAAGCCGATGGTGGATAGGAGTTGGATGAACAAGACCAACCTCACCCTGAGCTGAAATTCAAACACTCCCCACAGAAGTTCTCTGAAGACAAAACCTGACCACAAAAAGCAAAGCCTGCACCAGCTGGCCTGGTGTGCCCAGCCCAGCCACACATCCTTCAGAAACCATTTCCATTTCTTTTTCCCATGACCAATTCACCCCTGTGTGAAACCCAGTTGCTTCTTTACCCAGCCATAGGAGCTTACAAAGCCTATTGGACTCAATGCATGGAAGGAATACTACAGCTGGAGCCTATATATGTTGCTTACTAGTCAAAGAGTCACTTTTTAAATTATCCTTTTTGGGAGGGTGAGGTTGCTACTTCTGCTGAAAACCACAGTTTGGATGGAGACAAAACTGCATGGGAGAAATTCAGAGAACCATTTCAGGTGAGTCTTGCTGTTCTCCCCCAAGATGTAACATGAATGCCCTCAAAAGATACAGAAAAGACAAATAATCTGAAGTTTTTCTAAACCAAAAGCATTGCCCTCTTGAAACTTCATTTTCACTTCAAACATTGACTCAGGTTAAGACAAAAAGGATTAAATAAAAGCTTTGAAAGCCCTGTAAAGTAAATCATAATGCTTTCTTCCACCTGCACCCTTTGAGTGTTATTTAATTTATCTTAAAAGAGAGCAGAAGAAGGGAAGGTTCAACCCCAAATGCTTTCCCCTGGCAAGCTGAGAAACCCACAAAACCATGCCCAGAGCCCTGCAGCCCCCAGGGAGAGTGAGATGCTGAGTTCAGTGCTGGGGTCTGCAAATGTGAATTTGGCTGCAGTGTTCCTGAATCCTCTGGGCAAGGCTTGAAGGGCTGTGGTTTCATCCACCCGTGTGAACCCCAGGTCATTTATGGGATTTAGCCCGTTACTCAGCTCTG
The DNA here is from genome assembly GCF_964211835.1 of Anser anser. Taxonomy (NCBI): domain Eukaryota; kingdom Metazoa; phylum Chordata; class Aves; order Anseriformes; family Anatidae; genus Anser; species Anser anser. Next base: position 6,458,511 of record NC_139744.1, read on the forward strand.
TGTGCAGTTCCTGGCATGCAAGTGGGCAGTGGATTTACCAGCAGAAGTTGTGCTTCCGTCTTCCTGCAGCGGTTACAGGGGATTAGTCCCTAAAATCAGGCGGCAAGATTGTGGGAATGGGATGACGGTGCAGGGCTGTCCAGCACCTCGCAGCATTGCTTTTCCTACTAGTAAACCCTGTGGAAAAGGAAGGGCTTCATTTTAGCTCTCGGGAGCTTAAACCAGGGAGAATGACTAAACAGGAGGCTCTGAAAGGCCAGTTGTCCCCAAGCAGAGTCTTCAAGTCACCTCGAAGGGACCCCTTTTCCCCCGCAGGAGCATCCCTGGTGCCACTGCAGAAGGGGCTGCAGCACGCAGAGACCCTGGGGCAGATGTAATGGAGCAGACTGGTGCATCAAAGACAAACCTGCTCCTCTTTCATGTTCTGTAAACAGCAGTCTTTCCAGAATAATGAGCTGCTTTGCCTAACTGCTGAGAAAAAAACCCTGCTGAAGCCACCATGTTATGAGAAAGCCATAAAACACTTGGAAATAGGGGTTTCCATGGAAGCTGCCATCTCAGAGTTAATTCTATTACTGCTGCCTCAAATCCCATAGTAAGCAACAGAACTACTCTGGTGCAATCTGAGACCAGCACAGCTTTGGGGAACCTGCAGGGTGCTGCCACCCCAGAAACACTGCCTTTATTCCAAAGTGGTTTTATTTTCTTTGGTTTGTTGGTTTGATTTTGTTGTTATTTATTTATTTATTTATTTTCATTGCAAGCAAATTATTGAGCTTCCAGCTGTGAAATTCTCCAAGTTAATTGAGTATTCTCAGAACAGAACCCTCCGAGGTACAGTCCTGCACTACATCTGTTATAGGGATTTTCTGGGTCTGCAGTGTTTTGGGGCTGCATGTGTTTTTAACACGGACAGATGAAATATTTGATCCATGAAAAATACGGAAGGCACATAAATAATATGTCAGTAGCGTATTTCTTACTCTGCTGCGTGCACTATGATGTAGGTAGAACAGTAAAGCCAGCTGAATTTTACAACTCTGTTTCCAGATTCAGAAATATGGAAACTTCTGATACCTCATTTTCTGTGCCTTGTGTCTGTATTAAGAGAGAGAGAGAGAGGGAAAAAAAAAAGAGAGAGAGAGAAAAAAATCAAACAAATGCCCCAGTGAGCAAAGACGCCGCTGCTCTTTCAGGGTTTATGCTGACACTTGCCAACAAGCAAATAAAAGTGGGGTTTTCTAGGTGACAGTGAGCTGCTAAGGACTGATTAGGAAGATTTTAGGAGGTTGCTGGGAGGCTGGCTGGGGCTGCCCCAAGGAGGTGCCACACTCACCTTTACAGCAGCTGGGATGCCTACGTTTGAAAGGATTCCCAAAACAGGTCGAGCTCCTTCTCCCCGCTTGTTTGGAGGGCACAGCATTATCAGCATTGTTCATGGACTTTCATTGAAGGAGCAGAATGGTAATATATATCTGTATATACATATATATTTCTGTGTAAACACATACAGATTTCTTCTGCAGGTAGAGTGGAGGAATGATTTTCATCTATTTTAAACTTCTCAGCAGGCACTCTCTCAATTATCTCACTTTTTTTTTTTCTTTTTTTTCTGTTTTCCATTTCACCACTGAAGAAAAGAGGAGAGGGAGTGAAACAAATGAAAAATACCTCTGGCTTTATTAAGAACTAATTTTAACATGAATCCTTCTGAGCAAATTAAAAATCCAAGATCTCCCAGCCTCTCAACATCAGTAAGCTCTTTTTTTCTGGTTGTTGAACTCAAGAAATCTGTCAACTAGCGTGGGGCATCCCATAGTGACCTGGTCAGAAGGGAACACAGAGACAAGCCATCTCCTGCTGCACAAGGTAGCCCTGTGGCCACCTTCCTGCTGTCCAGAGCTGTCAGGGATGAGCAGAAGCCTCCCCTCCAGTACTGGGTTGCAAAGTTTGAGCCCAGATGTGGTGAAATATTGAGAGAGAGACAGAAAAGGAGGCTGGCACCTGACAGCTGATCTCTTGGTACTCTTCAGCCGTGTTCACCGGCCCTGCAGGGAGTTACCCTGCATCCACCCAGTGCAACACAAAGCACCGAGATGAGAAGGAGAAAGCAACACCTTGAAGAAGAAGCCGGCAAGACTGCAGGGAGGGGAGGGTCCATGAGACACAGCCAGAGGCTGGACAAATTATTCCATCTCATCCTCAGGCAGACAGAAAAGAAAGTTGAACATTATCTGTGTTTTGAAGAAAGAGCTTGCGCTCCTGAACTTTGAGCCTCGGGGATGCTTTTCACACAGTGGTTCTGCACTATTTGTTTTTGGGTTTTTTTGGGTGTTGTAATTTCTTTTTTTTTTCCTGTATTTAAGGGGATGAAGTTTGCCTGGAATTGCCCAGTGTTTTGTTGGGTGAGCTCCTGCTATTTTAGCTCACACCTTTGTTTCTGAGGGGCTGTACAGCGCAGGAGCATGTTCCCTCTCCTTCGGCAGGAGCGCTGCTGCTGCTGCGTCACTTGGGTGTTTAATCACGCTCCACCGCTTTTTACCGCTTTGTGTACACTGCCACAGGAGATGTTCTGGCTTAATTAAAAAAGAATCAAGGGAAAAAAAATAAAACTACACCAAGCTCACTTTGCTATTCAGATCTGTGTAATTCAGGGCTTTAGTCTGGGGCTGTGAGCGGGGAGCAGGTGGGAGAGATGATCCATGGGGGCTTTAGACCTCACCTGCACCTTCAAATGTGGGAGTGGGATGCTGTAGGGAGAGCAAAACTGAGCCCAGATCTGTGGGAGGAAGACGCCAGCTCCCATGCCTTGGGATGGTAATGCTGGGTGCTCCCTGGACACAAGCCTGGAGTGTGAAAAATGGCTGCTGGGTCTCTTCTGAACTTTGTCTCAATGCACTCAAATGTCACATCCTAAGGAGCAACAGCACCTGGAAAATGGGACCCTCAATCTTCCCAGTGGAAATTTGGGGCTGAACGTGGCAGCAGCCCCTGTGGTCATGTCAGAGCAGGGCAGGGACAGGACTCACTGGAGGAATCGTGGTGAATATTTCATGTCACCTCCTCCGTCTGGCGAGAACATTCGCCTGCTGTCTTAATTCCAGCCTTCCTGCCTCTGCTGAACCCTTATTTCTCCGGCTAAATTTACTGGACCTAGCAAATACAGATGAAAGCTGCTCTGTGTTTAGATGCTGAAGTGGCCTGAAAATTATATCTCTCACAGGGAATTTTGTTTCTAAATCAAGTTAAAGGAGCAATTTCTTAAGTTAATATTTATTCTTTGTCTTTCTGAGGTATTTGAAGACCCTTCTGGGAGCCAGGTGAGAAACAGCTCTTTCTCCTCTTAAGCCTGTTGCTATTATTTCAGATATAAATGAAGGCAAAGAGGATGTCACAGCCCTGTTCTTTATAGCATCAAGGAGGGAAGCAAGAAAAGTAATTCTTCAAACACTGCAACACAAGCCCAACTTGGAGCCCAGCTCTGATGGGATACGATGGTTCAGTCACCTCTTGCATGAAGCAACATCAGCCTTTCATCCTGCACTTTGGCACCTGCTTTATCTGCTGCATGAGGGTCTTCTGCTGGAAAGCAAGTCTATAACCAGCTGGGCCTGTTCGGGGTCTCCCCACAATGGCTTTGGTGACAGTTTTTAGGACCGAGCAACCTTGGACCAGTCCCACAGCCAGGATCTGACCCAAGTGTCCCCAAATCTCTTTGTTACTGGAAACAATTTGTAGCACAAAGCATTGCAAAATGATTTGCTGCTGCAAAATTTCTGCTTTAGGGTTGTTATTTTCTTCTTTATTAATGAGCAAGTGGCTCTCAATGGACAGCAGAAATAGCCAGGGCAGGAGTCAGAGGTTGCAGCATGAGCAGTCACCTGGAGAAAGACGTCTTGAGGACTGGCAGAGAGGAACGCACATGGGCCGGTGTTTGTGGGCTGGGCAGGCATGCAAACCCTCATCCTGACTCACCCACCAGTGTGCTCTAGCTGAGCGCAGCGGTCACATTGCAAGAAATCAATAAATACAATTATTATAAAAACTGCCAGTCTACCTGAGGGATGCATCTGGAGGCAGCAGAAGGCAGAGCTCCAGCACGCTCGGCTTTGACCTAACTCTGCTCCTGTCATGTTCGCCCCGTGACAATCAACTCCCAGGGTGCACAAGCTGGCGAGGCAGAAAAGCCATCCAGCTGTTTGCAGATATCTGGGGATATTTCCCCAGGAAAATCACCCCTTCGTGAAGAACGAAAAGAATCCCTCACTTTGTCAAAAATAAACAAACAAACAAACAAAACTGAATTTCCATTAAAAAACAAACAAAAAAATCAGATGAAGCGTTTTGACAGCCCTGAAATAACAGACCTGCTCCAATTCCTTGCAATTTCAATGGGAATTTCAGCACAGCGATTCCCATTGGAGGAAATCACCGGCACTTGCAAACTCTCCCGACACCAGCAGCTCCTGCAGAAGGAGAGCTGGGGGGCTTGTACCTTTTCACCGGCTGGCTATGCTTCGGCCAGGACTGTCCCAACCAATATTCCACCCGTCCTTGCCAGGGGATGCTGGGCAGGATGTGAGCTGGGGCAGGTGAGCGCTACCTGCAGGGCTGCCAAGCAGTAAGGAGCCATCTAACGTTTCTCTGGCAGGCTAATGGGTGACAGCAGTTGTGTGGGAAGACTAATGGAGAAAAGGTTTGATAAAATAGAAGCGCCATCCCTAAGTTTTTTTTTCTCTGATGCTTTTTTTGCAGTTACATAATTTTGAAATGACATTGATTTAAAAAAAAAAAAAAGAAAGAAAGAAAAAGAAAAGAAAAACCACCACTGGGAAACTTTGAACACTTGGGGTTGAATTCTGCCCTCGTTGGTAGAATTTTGGATGTCCTCCCCCATGAACTTAAGGGAAGAGAGCATCTCACAAGAGGGGCTGAACCCTTGCACCCTGGGACGTCTCAGCGGTTATATGTTTCTGGTGCTCAGACCCTCACAGGTGCCTCACGCTCATCCGTGCAAAGCCACCTCTGTGCTTCCTGTGCCGTGTTGGAGGATGCCTCGGGGATTTTAGCTCCCACCTGCTGTAGGGGATCCAGCCTTGGGGTTTGCTTGTAAGGGATGGAGGGAAAAGATGAGGATGATGGCGCGTGAAGGAGCAGCACCGGCAAGTAGCTGGAAGCTGTGAGCTGAGGGTGAGAACCTCATCCCTGGTTCCCCAGCACCAGGATGGGCTCAAGGCTGGGTGGCAGCTGGAGGAACTCCCCTAAAAGCCTACTGGGATCGCTGGACTCTTCCAAAAACTTCCATTGAGGTGTGAGCTGCCCCCGGGACACAAGGGGAAGGCATCAGTGGTGTCATGCCTGCACTGAGATGCGAAGCCGGACACCTTGCTCTGTGCATCAGTTTCTCTGCCCAGCTTTGCTGTTCAGAGCTGCAGGTTTGCAGGCAGCGGCTGGCAGAGCTGGAAGCACAGTGGGACCTGGCTGAGGTCAGCTCTAGCCAGGACCCAGCCCCTGACACACCATCCCCTATCACATCCTAGCTAGTGGAGACTTTATTAATGCTACGTTGTAGGCTTCAGGGTTTGTTTCATCTGAAGGTGGACTTCTTTTTGTGCTATTAAAAATACATGTTTTCTTCTTTAATATAACCCCATGGGAAGCCAAAATGAAGGGAGTCCTTAGGTGGGAAAATCCCCAAAGAAATAAAACCACAGCAGAAAGAAGGCTCCTCCAGGGAGCCTTCCCTTCCCTTCCCTTCCCTTCCCTTCCCTTCCCTTCCCTTCCCTTCCCTTCCCTTCCCTTCCCTTCCCTTCCCTTCCCTTCCCTTCCCTTCCCTTCCCTTCCCTTCCCTTCCCTTCCCTTCCCTTCCCTTCCCTTCCCTTCCCTTCCCTTCCCTTCCCTTCCCTTCCCTTCCCTTCCCTTTTCCCTTCCCTTCCCTTCCCTTTTCCCTTCCCTTCCCTTTTCCCTTCCCTTCCCTTCCCTTCCCTTTCCCCCTCCCCTTCCCCCCCTTCCTCCCCTTCCCCCCCTTCCCCCCCTTCCCCTTCCCCTTCCCCTCCCCTTTCCCTCCCCTTTTTTCCTCCCCTTTCTGGTAGTCCCCATAAATACTGCATACTTTCATGTTCATAACTCCTCCTTCCCACTCTCTCCTGCTCCTAAAGCCGTTGGATGTGAGCGCAAGGTGGGGGCACATGGTGGTTTGGTGCTTCTCTGAGCAGTGGTTAATGGACTGGAGAATCCTCTGGGATGACATGTCAATGCTTTTTGTCTTGTTAAGGCTTTTTGTGTTTAAAGCCTCCATGGAGAGCTGAGAAAAGTTGACTGGAAATAAACCCAGCAAATGCTTTCAAAAGGAAAGCGCAGAGCTGCTGTGTGCCCTCTCTTGAGCAGTCCCCTCCACGTTCTCCTTGATGTCAGCAAGAAATTCCTCCTGCTTCACATGATCTGTTTTAATTTTGTCATTAATCTTGTAAACAAGATGCTCATAGGATGCAATTTTTCTTCTGCCAACATACCGGGCTTTAAAATCTGGGGAATTAACAGATCGCGTCTTCTTTACCCCCTTTGCCAGGACCAATTTTTTTTTGGTGCAAGGAAAGGTGATGGCAGTTGAGGGTCTTCAAATAAGGGGGAATTGGGAGCTGGAAATCTGCCAGCTGGCAGAATGTGCTCCTAAAAGCCTCCTGAAACCTTCCGGAGGAAAAACAGGACTGTTTGTTTTCCTTCATGCTGCTCCTAAATATTAGAGCAGCATCCTCCCATATTCCCCATTTAGCCCCTGGAGATAGTGACGTGAGAGGTTTTATCACATCTCTGACAGCGACAGGAAGGGACTGAGATGAGACATTTTCATGTGGACACAAAAAATCCTTGACTATGTTCCTCACGGTGGGTGTTTTTCATGACAATAGGATTTTTTTCTCACATTCATTGACATTGCATTATGCAGTAAGTCCCCAGGGAACTGTTCCCAGAATAATTGCACAAGACAAATAATCAGTATTTCCAATTTATTTTCTTCTGCTCTTCTGGATGGAGCAATGTGCTGCTTCTTTGTGATAATTGGAAACACCTGATGCTGACCTCAGGAAAAGAAGGAACATTTCAAAATACTGAACTTAGAGCCAGCGTGTAGGGAGACTTGGCATACTCTGCTTGGAAAGCTTAGCCTGGGACAGCTTGGATTGATCTCCACAAGCTCCCTGCATTCTTGTGCAGAGACCCAGCTTTTGGGTAGAAACTCAGTGCTGGGCTGCAGGCCGTTTTTGGGGAGGTGTCAGCGAGGACCAGCCACCGTCTCAGCTGCAGGTCTGGGGGATACAAGCTCTCTGCCTGTCCTGCCCAGTTAATCCTCCCCTCACTTCTCCAGGGAAGTTTCTGTTACCGTGACATTATGTTCTTGCTCCTTGGTGCTCAGCAAAAGGTGGTTTGGGATACCAGTGTCACCTGTGCTAGGATCAACCCTCTAGCCAACACAAACCAGCATCCTCCTGCGAGCACCCAGAGCCTGGGGTGCACCCAGAAATATTGACTAAAATTAGCAGACAGGGATCAAAGCAAGCTGAACAGCACTGCGCTCCCCAGCATGTAGCATGAAAAATCATTATTAATACCAGATACCACCTCTGGCTTCAATGGACCAACCGCAGGCTGATAGAGATTAGCAGAGTATTCGGGGAAGCGGTGTTACATGCTATCCTTTTTGTTATCCCATTCAGGCTGCAGCACAGCGTGTACCAGCATGCATTTCTCAGTCACCTCTTGTGAGCAGAAGAGGCTGGCGCAGCCGTCTGTGTGCTTGCGATGCACTTTACACGGTGCACTCACAAATGGAGAGTTCATGAATAACCCAGTATCAATTACACTGTGCAAGCATTATAAAGATGTGTATTTTCAATTTGATATTATATAAAGATACAGAATAATGAAGTTTTACAAAATGCCAAGGGGAGGCTCCTTGCTATCTGCTTCTAACCCAGCCGGAGCAATCACCCGCTGCAGCCCAGTGAAAGCTTTCTGCTTTACTGGATTTACTGTACTAAGGAGGTGGAGGAACGGTGCAGCTTCACTGAATGTACACCAGGCATAGTGCCAAGCACAGGGGACAGCAGTCATAAATTGCTGTTGTGGGCAACAGCTGTGTTCATGCAAACTCCCCAGCATGACTGGTGCCACAAGCAGGCTGGACCACAGCCGCAGCAGTGCCAGGGAGCCCACCCTTGACTCCTCGAAGGTCTGCATCTACTCAGCTTCGGGATGCGGGATGTGGCAGCACAGAAATGAAGCAGGATGCTCTGCTCCGCTGTGTCTAGCAAGGCCAGATCTCCTCAAATGGGTCCTCTGTGGCAGTATAAGAGAGACTTTAAAGGTAATGCACGCCTAAAGCTGTGTGAATTGGCCTCAGTGCGACCCAGGATCATCTTATCTCTTGCGGGTTGCTCTGCCTGAGGACCAGATTCCTTTCCCACTTCCGCTGGTGTAAACCTGATGCACCCACACTGAGTTTCGGTGGGGAAATTCAGACTGGCACATGGCCTGGAGCTACTATCATGAGTAACAGCTTTGTGCATCTTGACTGAATCAGCTACCAGAATAACTCGGGGCTTCTATATCCAGTAGCCGCCCCAGATTCATCAACGCTTCCCAAGAGTTAGGGTTGTGTACACAGGCTGTGCTTGCTTTTATAATTGTAATCTCTCAGTTGTTTTACAAACATTAGTCGCCTTAAGGGTGATGCTCTGAGCAAATCCCCCTGTTTGTTAAGAAAACAATAGGGGCCTGATTACGAGCTGAGATCTACCTATTGCTAAGCCAGATATATCTGGGGAATTCAAGGGTGTTATACAGATGGTGAATTGGTGGGGAGAGCGCTCAGAAGAAAGGTCAGGCAGCGATGATCTATTTTTAAACATTTTCTAGGGATGAACACAAAAGCAACACCTTACAAAAAGGAGACGAAGTTCCCTGGGAATTAATAGTTTGCTTCCCACTGTGCTGTGCTGGAGGGCTGGGGAAATCCTTGCCACGTTCAAGGCTGCACTTGCTGCTTCAGCAGCTGCAAAAGCCTCAGCCTGTGTGGAGACATGGGGAGCAGAGCAAAGCAGAAATACAAGGGCTTAAATAGCTCAGACGGTTTTTGCACCATCTCATTTCCAATTGCATGGTGCTGGGAGGACTCCCACATTACTCCTTTGGAGGAGTGTTAGGGATTGCACCTTGGTCTTGCTGAGTCCATGGCGGAACTCTCTTTTGCTTTATTGGTATCGGGGTTTCACCCTATTAAAGGGCAGGCACCAAAACACAGCTCAGCACCGTCCTAAGCACCCCAAGACTATTTGCCTTCAGCGAGTAGTTTGTTGGTTCTGAAACTGCAAGGTACATCCTCACATTGGGCTGCTTTACCGAGGTCTGGTATTGCCGGGGGAGGAGAGCAGGCAGGGCTGGATGGAAAGCACTGTCCCGTGCTGTAAATACAGCAATTCTTTTTAGAAATGCTTCTCATTTGGCTTTGGGATTGGTGTGTATACAGCAATTCTTTTTAGAAATGCTTCTCATTTGGTTTTGGGATTGGTGTGTTTGCATGCACCCTTGCATGGACATACATGCTGCTTTGGATTTTTGTGCAGCCCAGGTCTGAGACTTGCACACCTTTACGTGATCATGCTCATGGCAACTCGGGATGTAACTGTTGCTGCCTCTCCGACCTACAAGTGCTCCTGCTACGCGTCACCGGCTGCAGCGCCAGGTGCCTGTCACCGCAGGGCTTGCCACAGCCATGACCGCTCAAGGGAGCAGCTTTTAATTACTCTTCGCCTTGCATCACAAGGAACACCAGAAGGCACTGGCTGGGGCAAACCCATTGCTATGTCCCAGTCTGCCCACAGAGGAGAAGCGATGGCTCAGGGCAGGGAGGCAGTGCATGGGGCCGGAGTCCAGGATCCATCCTTCTGGCAGGGTTCCCATGCACGGCACATCTCCCCGAAACACTTCCTGCACTGAGATGCACGCAGTCGGCAGAACAGCTTCCAGGAGCAGCTTGCTGCTCAGCACCAGGATACTGGAGGTGGGAGTAGGATGGATGGAAATCAAAGATTTCCTCTGCTTTTGGACGCTTTGTCATTTTCTTTTTTGCCTGATGTTTTCTGTGTGTTTGGTTAGAGCCCCTCAGTACTTGAAGAAGGTGTGACACACGGTCATAAATAATCATTATCTCCCCAAGTACTTCCTATTTGAAACATTTTAAATAAATAGATGTAAGTCTCCTAAAATGTGAGCTTTTATATAACTGTATTACATTTGCATGCATGCTGCTTTCAATGGGAAACCCCTGCTGAGAAACATGACTGGCATGGGCTAGATCAGTATTTCCTGATCCACAATGGGAAGAGAGGTTGCTCTGCTGCCAGGAAATAAAACGGCAAGATCAAACACTGGAATATTTTGTTTTCTTGAAAGCGAGTTGCTTCACACCATGCACTGAGTTTTCTGCTAATAAAATTGGCTGTGGATTCACAGTCAAGTAATTTCAGATGAGGTCGTGCTGTCAAAGAAACATCTGGTTTTGGCAGTGGGATTGAATGGGGAGGGGGTGCAGGGTTAGGGTTAGGATTAGGGCTGCCTTGCTCACTTAATGGAGAGCATCATTCTCCTGTGATGAGCATTTTGAACCTGCCTCCCAGTTGTCTCAAACTCTGTGGGTGACTGGGGGCACCAATGTGTGCATTCACCAAGGCCCAGGTTTCCAGATGGGGATGGTGAAGGAAAGGCAGTGGTGACAGAGGTTTTCTGCTGTGGGCACAGCCCAAGCAGGACCCGCTTGCAGCTTTGCTGGTGCTGGCAAAGGGGGAAATTGTAGCTGGGAAAGCTGAGTGTCCTGGCCCTGATCCTGCTGGGACTGTCCAGGCCAGAGCATGGACCACTGATGGCTTTGCAAAACGGCACAAAGCACTTTGCTAGCCCAGCTACACCGGGGTGAGAAGCTTGGAGGTGCTGAGGCCAAATTGTTTGCTCCATGAACAGCAAAGTGCTGCAGCCAACTTCCTCTGCAGCGTGGCCGGGCATGAGCTCAGCATGATGTCAGAGCAGACCCAATTAGCCAAGAGAAGCACACACAATTAGGAGGGCACTGCTGGGTCGTTCTGCTTGAGCTGTTTAACAACCACAGCAAAGAGCTCTGACAAGGCAGCAAGGTTAAAGCCGGTGTAAAAAAAAAGGATGCTCACGTGACACATAGGAAATGCCAGAGTGAACCAGAAAATACTCATGAAGAAAAGTGGCTCGTGGTGATGCAGTGATGGTGGAAGTCAGGCAAAGCCCAGACTGTGCATGCTGGGTTCTCAGATGCCACCCATGTCCCCAGACATCTTTGCTACCAGCTTCTCCAGACACCAGCAAAGAGCAGTAGCTAGGGGGATGCAGGCAGAAAACCAGCTCCCTGCATGCATGCTCAAGGCTGTGGCACATCATAGGAGGGGGTAGGAACCAGCTGAGGGTAGTAGATCAGTGTCTCTCAGCACTTTATGGTAAAGTATAACTAGGGAATTCTAGCAAGAATAATAGCAGTTGCAATAAAAACACGAAGCTAAGGGCTGCCCTGCAAAGGTGTGCCCATAGCTGGCCTCCGCACTACAAGCCCAAACCCCCGTATGGTTGGGAAACAAACCAAATGCCACTGAAATAAGTAGCAGACAGGCTCAGAAACAGGAGTTTCTCTAGGCACCCCATGTTTTATCAGCATGCTGAGAGCTTTTAGAGGAGATCATGGAAACAGCCCGTTATTTCAGCCCCTGTCCCTGCAGGACTTGATGAAGCGTGGGAGACAAAGGGATGTGGCCAACCTCTTTTCAGTGGTTTGTGGGGACAGGTCAAGGGGCAGAGGCCACAAAACGGAGCACAGGAAGTTCTGCACCAATGTGAGAAAGAATTTCTTCACAGTGAGGGTGACGGAGCACTGGAACAGGCTGCCCAGGGAGGTTGTGGAGTCTCCTTCTCTGGAGATATTCAAGACCCATCTGGATGCCTACCTGTGCAACCTGCTCTAGGGAACCTGCTTTGGCAGGGGGTTGGACCCGATGATCTCCTGAGGTCCCTTCCAACCCCTACAATTCTGTGATTCTGTGACCCCCAGAGCAAAGCACTGCGAATGGCACTGGCAGAGTCCATATTGGCACAATAAAAGCATCGCTGGCCTAAAGAAAGAAGTGACAAAGCAATCTCAGCAGGAGACGGAGCTCAGCCTCTCAGACACTTTGGTAAAGGCTTGTTCAATTTAGTGCACGGTGGTCGAGTTAAATATTTCTTGGGCTTATTACAATAAGGATTTACTCTCCATTCATGGGGTTGCACAATAAGTACCAGCCAGTCGGAGCTTAATTAGCAAGGAATTATTTACAGAGATGAGAAACTGCTACTAAAGCCAAGCAAAGAGTGTGCCCATGCTGTCCTGGAGCGGCCAGGCAGTGGGGCTGCTGCGTGGCACAACCCGTAGGGGCAGCATCCCTGTGAGCAAGAGTAACGCCGCTTGCAAGGGAAGGCATGGGAATAGAGCATAGAAACAGCAAACATGCAAACTGTCAGCATGATTCACTGAGTAATTATAGAATAATACAGTGTAAACTATTAGGAGATAATAACAATAAGTCAGGATTGACTCGTCTCGTTTAAAACTTCAGGCTGCCTCCTAGTAATTTGTTACCTTTTGGAGCCTGCTGCGCACAAGAGAGGGAAGCTGAAGGGTTTTGCTGTGCGGGAGCTGGCACCGGAGCCTTCTGCTTCTGACAGCACCAAACTTGCAAAGGTAGAGCCCATAAATCAGCAGAGCTGATGCCTCTGCTAAAGGCAGATGTCTGCTGGAGGCACACAGCTGAAACCATTGCAGCAAGGATGGGGGCACAGGTGGCATCTGCTGGGACAGGGAGGGAACAAGGGTTATCGGTTCTCCTGCTTTGGGACAGATGAAGCTAGGGGTCAGGCAGATTTCACTGGACCTTTTTTACAAAGGCACAATATTCCCAGAACCCCGGTATTTGTTAAGGTTTGCCCAAGCTGAACCATTTTTAGTAAAAGCAAAGTCAGAAACCAGCTAAAGAGGAAGCTGACCTCAGCTCCAGACAACTGATTACACTAACATATTGGGTTTCGACTGAAATTTAACCATTTTCCTTCCCTGTCATTGGGTTCCTTTAAGATAAAATAAAAATCACTTAACCATTTCCGACTGAAACTTTCCATTCCAAATATGGCAAAAGGGGCGCTGAACAAACTACGAGCCCTGCTACCTCTGCTCTCTCTGCAGCAGCTCTTTGGGGCAGGATGGGTGTCAGCTCCAGCCCTTCATTGCAAGCCACTTCAGTGAGGTGAATGACATTTTTACTGAAAAATTTTAATCCTCAAATCCTCAGTTGGCAGGTCTTAGTATTGCGTTGCTGACTGATCTCACTTACTGTAGGCAACCCTGTGCTCCAGAAATGCTTGTACAATGGCCACATGCTTGTACAATGCTTGTACAATGGCCACTTACACAGCCTGCTACCTTTACAGCGGGGGTGCCGTGTGAGGCATCACTCTGCTTGTAAGTGCAGGTTTGCACTCATGTAAAGGCAGCATGCATGTGCACACATGTGCAGAGCCAGATGCTTCTGCAGGGTGCAAGCCCAGGCAGGCTGGGGAGTCTCAGGGACCAGCAGGCTCATTTTGCCTGCCAGCACCAGCAGAAACACTCATGCATGGCGTAGGATGACAGGGATCTGGAATGGGATGACATAATTTAACTGTTGCAAGAAATGGCTGAGATCTTAAATTGCTTGGTAAATCTGGCCACAACAAGCCACTTGTTTGGGTCTGCTGAGCAAAAAAATAGCAGGCAGCTTAAGAAGATATCCTCGAACATCTCCAAGCCATGTCAGCAGGGCAACGGTGGTGAACAGGACCAACATTTTGCTGACTAACAGCCATAGAGGATGCTCAGCAGGTGGTGCACGGACACGGCATGTACCACCATCCCCTAAGGCAGGGGCTCAGCTGGCAAAACCCTTGAGCTGTCACAGGAAGCCTCCCCGGCACACAGCGTTGCTGTGTCAGGAGCCCTGCACCAGCACACAGTCCACCAGGTGTGTTTCTTAATCAAGGCACAAGACCCAGTGGCGGGCGTCACCGCGCTGCAGCATTGATCAAAAGGCAGCACAGCAGGAGCAGCTGTCCCTCAGCTTGAGGCTCAGTTATCCAGGCTACAGCCCTTCTCCGCAGAGCTGTAATCAGCTCCTCGTACATCGTGTCACGCTTCCACTTGATGGTTATCATCTTTTGTTGTGCACTTCCTAGACAGTTCATCACTCGTGCATACACTAGGTGGATATCCTTCCCCCGGTGGGACCTGCCTTGCTCCTGTTCGATGCCAAACCCTTTTCCCATGTGGAAGAACACCCTATGGACAGCTGGCAGTGCTGTGTGCAAGGACCTGGAATGAAGGTGGCAACATGCCCCTAGGAGAAACCCTGCAACCCTTGTGACCTCTGGTTATAAAAGCCTGTGGGGTCTGTGACCGAGACCCTGAGGCTCTGCTCTGCACTTAAAAGTGGTTCTAAAACTGAGGAAAACTGGGTGTGGCCTGTACATTTTTTTCACTCTGTAATGAAATTTCCAGGAATATAACTCCAGGCAAGTTTGCAGGTTGTATTCACAGTTGAATTCTTTGGTGGCAAGAGCAATGAGCAATGATTTTTGTTCTCTGGGTTTCAATACTCATAACATTTCCATTTTTTGGCATTTGATTATGTATTAGACATTTAAGATGCATTTATAATATTAACCTCTCAGAAGAGGCCACTCCTAAAACAGCTCTGTTTGCCTAGTTAAAATGTGACTCTTGCTGTTATCTGTACTTGAAGTAGTCTGAGTCAATGAATCAAAGATCTGAAATGCTAAAACAATATATATATATATATACACATAAACCACAGGGGGGAGAAACCTCCTTTCCTAACAAATGACCTGTGCTGTAACATCAGCCACTTACTCATTTGTCAGAGCAGTGCGGTTCTGCTTGGCAGCACCACAAGTTGCAATTTGTAAATCTGAATCCCATTTGATGCTCTGCCACCTCGTGATGCCGCGGGAGGGGGCAAGGAGCAGTGGCTCTGGACCGCATGCCCAGCGCTGCCTTCCCCATCCTTCCCAGTGGCTGTGACAGGGCTGAGCTGCCAGAAGGGCAGGGTGATGCACCCGGCAGTCCAGCTTCTGGTGCTAAGGAAGGATTTTGCAAGCACTGAGCAGGTTTTTCTGCAAAAGGAAGGTGTCAAAAGAGTTGAAAGGGATCCCAGTGCAAGTCCAATCCGATACAGAGCCTGGAGCAGCACTAGGGGTTCCTCCTCCCCATCCCGTAGGTGAGCAATTTGATCACCTTCACCCCATCCCTCCCGGTTGGTTTGGACCTTCATTAATTGCTCAGACTCTCTAAGTCATCCTGTTTGTGCGGTAGAAGTAGCTCAAGATGCTCAAGACCGATGGACACAGACTTCTCTGTGCTGGGTGCTGCCCACACATGCAACCAGAAGGGAGTTCTGAGAGCACAAGGATCCAAATGAGGTTGCAACAAACACAAGGGAGAGTGACTATCCATCACACAATACGACACAGAACTGCCCCCAAACCAAAAGTTTGTAATGTCAGGTTGCTCCAAGCCGCTCCCTGCCTCCTTCTCTTCTCTCCCACTGTCCTACAGGGATACGGACATCATCTCATTGCACAGTGTTTCCTCACGTTTGTGAAATGCTGGATACAATGCTGGGGAGAACTGTAGGAAACATTTGGAAGATAATAATAACTTTCTCTTCTCTGCCCCACAAGAAGCACCTGAGGGCTGAGGACCAACACTGCGCATAATGGCAGAGCCAAGGTAATAAAAATTCTCCCTTCAAACAAGCTCCGTCCATCCTTGTGGGGTGCAGGCGGGACTCTTCCTGAACGCGGTGTGAAATCGTGAAATTAATGACAGCATCGTCACTCACATGAGAAGTGAAGAATGGAAATGATGAATGAAGAGTGTTGAGCCAAAACGTATCTTGTGTTCCCCATACCCAGAAAATTTTCACTTTGCAGTTTTAATAAAATCTTTTTTTTTTTTCACAGCTTTGTACTACGGATGCGTACCACACTCTGCTCTCTATTTAACAGCACAAATAGTAACCGTGCTCAGATGCACAAGCCATGCGACTGCAGCAGTGATGCCAGAGGAACTCCAGGTTGTTCATACCCCGCTGTTTGTGCTGGTACACACAGGTTGGAGGCAGTGTAGTTAGCTCAACACACACGTGTTATTTTGCTAGGCAGTGTGGGATCTGAATGTATGTACACTATAATTACTTTTAGTTGCTCCCTTCTCCTTTATTGTAATTTGCTTGCTAATTATTGTTAAAGAATCTTAACTCAGTTGTTCCCATTAATCTTAAATTAATTATAAGGTAGTCCCTATTAATTTAACACCAGGGTCTTTTTTTCTTTTAATCACATGTTTTTAGGCTTGTTGCTAATGTGCTAGAAACAGTCGGATTGGAAGAGCTGCTCTATCCTGAAAAGTGATGTTGCAGAAAAGATGACTGCAACTCCAGGGGCTTTCTGCTTCTGTTTCAAGGATTTGGGACTAAACAGGCTTCCTCTGACACAAGAAAAGGGAATTGTCTATCACTTGGACAAAATACTGTATTTTCCCAGAGCTCCAGTCCTGCTCCCTGTCACCTCCAGGTGTTTGGAGCCTGTTTGGAACAAAGCACTGCAATAAGTTTACTGAAAACGCTGATGACATTAATAAGGGTCTGCAAAACTCTTGCTTCAGAGCTCCCACATCTGCCTTTGCAACACAGCTCTGTCAGATAAATTAGGACAAATTCTGCCATCCCTCATGGAAGGTGCCTGGGCTGTGCCCCAAGCATTTTTCTGGGTACTACCCAAATGGCAGTGCTGGAGCTGAGACCCAAGACGACCCGTGGGGACGGAGGAGCCCCGGCGCTCGGTCAGACACTGCGCCTGGGATGTCCATAAGCACATGGGAAGGCGATAAGACCTGTCTGCAGCAGCAGTATGGTGAGGATCGGACAGAAAATAGCAGCTAACTACTGCCAGCTAAGGAGAGGAGCTAATAAACAGTGAAGCAGCACTGATCTACATCATACAGAAAAACATGGGATGCCCAAGGCTTAAATAATATTGACTTATTTGTAGGCTACGCAGGACTAAGAAAGGATTGAGGGGAGGATGAGGCTTTGGCAATGTGATTGAATTACATGCTTTCTAAGGCCATGATTAATTTCATTTTTCCTCCTAATTCTTTTGCAAAACCTCATTCTGCTTTACTGACCCGCAAATGCATCTGTTGGTCCTGCCACTGCTCGTCCATCCCCATCCCAGGAGCGGGTGCGGGACAGCAACGCAGGCAGTCAGCCGGGGGCAGACGCAGGCTCACGCCCCGAGCAGCTCGCCCTGCTGGGAGCCAAAGAACTGAGCCATGCCTTGTTACCAAGTCTGAGTACTTCCCTCTTTCAATCTCTTCTGGCTCCAGAGAAATGTTTTATTTTGAAGACGCCCCAGTAACAAATTCAGAAGGCAACCGTGTTTCCTCTAGAGTTTTTCTGAGTGATATAAACATCTTAAGAGGAAACAACATATATCATCAGCTATATTTTTTCCCCTGTTCCCTCAAGTCCTTGGCATGTCCCTGTACCTTTGGGGCCACAGGGAACTTGCTGTTGTCAGTAATTTCTCAGCATCCTCCACTGAAGTGCCCCCTTGCTGGGCAGCTTGTGATGGGACACAAGAGGGTTCGATGCAAAGCTCAGCTTTTAAAAATACTCACATGGGCTCCATGGGGAGATGGCCTTGCTCTGTGTTAATGCTTGCCTATAAATGCCAGGATAGTCACCCTTCTCCTTAGCAGGCCTGGCTGGGCTCTAGCTAGCACTCCACTTTGAAGAAATGGGGGGTTGTGGCAACACTGCTTGCAAGGAACAAAGCGATACCCTGCGCCACGCCGAGCAGATGCTGCAAGTGTCCCAGCTACCAAGCTCCCTCTGTGGAGGCAAAGGGTGCGCAGGGGCCACAAGCCCCAGCAGGTTCATAAGCACCAAGAGCAGCTCGTAAAATCCCCCTCACTTTCCCCAGCTGCCAACACACAGAACGCAAACCAACCCACCTGCTAACACCGTGGCACAAATTCAGGCTGAAGGCTGAATTTGCCTCACGCCGCTTACTGCTAGCTAAAATGCCCCTCAGGAAGCTCTTAATTAGCCTCCTGTCTTTGAGCCTTTGCTCGATGCAGTCCTTGTTAAAGGACACTGCCACAGCACTGTGATTTTGGATGCTTAGAGGGAAATAAAGGGTAAATAATAAAAATAAGCCTGCTTGCTAAATTGTGCTGATGGGGGGAAGGAGAGAGGCAGGGGAGGGCTGGGAGCTCCTTGCTTGGTATCCCCAGCACATTTTCCCCTTTGCGTTTCTTTCCAGAAATCCTCCTCTGGGCTAAAACCTCACTTTGGAGCTGAAGCCAAGGGCCCGTGACTTTTGCATTAAAACCCGTGGGGGACTCGATAGCAAATGACCAAGGGTTTTCAGAGCACTGGTTTTGAGCTCAGACTCCTACCGACCCCCACACCATCATTTCATCACCCATTTCAGTCCTTTCTCTTCATTCCCACCATCACCCGTGTTTATCTTTTCACCACTAGAAGTACTCTGCATGCGTTTGTGCCCATCTCTGTGTTGTGCTGCGGTGTGTGGGGGCGGATTTAACTCAGGCGGTGTCTCTGGATACTATTCTAAAGCAAGCAATAATAAATAAGCCTACACCACACTGTGCTAATTAGGGAGCACGGCTGACAGCAGATTGGACGTCCTCATTTCAAGACAGCCTGAGATGAGGGCCTTCCACAGCTCACGTCTATAATGGGAATCCACTAGGCCATGAGTCTGGGCTAAAAATAGCCACCATAATCAAAAACAGAATTCAAGGCACAAGTGGAGGTATCACAGGCAGATGTATCTCCTTGTAAATGCAATATTTAACCACCTAATAAGTATTCAGCATATCGCCAAGAGAAAAAGAAGTTAGGAGAGGGCCAGACCTTCTATTAGTCATGCAAAGAAACTGAACGTATTTGATTCGTTCGATATATGTCAGACCTCTAATGGGACTTTCATTTACCTGTAATATTTATCATGACCTGCTTTGTAAGAAAAAGGCTGACTGGAGGGCCCTGGCAACATGCCTGTAGCAGAAACGTCCCTGTGCTCTTTGAGGTGCTCCTTGGAGGAGCTCTGCCTGAAGGAGAGCAGGGAGGCCAGAGGCCAAGTGTACCCAGACCAAGGGACCAAGGATGCTCCATAAGCAGGTAGCCACAAGCGTGCATGCTCGAGCCAGCAAGAAGGGCCATCACCACCTGCAGCCACATGCCGCAGAGATGTATATCCTGGCCTCAGTCCTACTCAGGCTGCACTGAATGGGAAGTCACTTTTACTATGAAACTGAAATTCCAGCTGCTGCACAAAGTCCTCCCTGTGGGGACATGTTGCAAGGTGTTTGGGGACAGAAATCACCTTTTTCTCCTGTTCAGCTCTTTGAGGAATTTGAGCTGCCTGGATCTATGTCAGTCCTTGCTCACCCTTGTGTACACAGACATTACAGAACTTGCCCCTCTGTGCAGTCAGCAATCGCCCACAGAGCTAAACCGTGCCACTATCACTACCTGGATGGGGCAGAGGATGATCGGCCACCTCCAATCCAGGGTGACAAATTTCACACCATGCACTTGGAGACCTCTCTTCTCCATCTTCCACTTCCTGGCCAGTAAATTCTTCTGGACAACACCTCAAGTGTTTTTTAACAGCTTTCCCCTTTCCCGGCCCTGCATGGACCTGGGCTGCGGGCAGCAAAGCAGCTCTGCCGCCTTCCTCACCACAACCCTAGCAGCACAAGAAGCACATTGAGGCTGTCCTGTGAGCTCAGCTGGGGCAGGGGAATCTGCAAAAAGAGCCTTCCCCCTCCAACCCCCCCTGCCACCCAGTTGAATTGCTGCTATACCAGAGTCTCTCTCTCCATCTTTAACTAGGGACTAGGAAAAAGTGCAGACTGCAGGTCCAAAAGGCAAATCCTCCTCACTGCCTGCCCAGAGCCCTGCAAGTACGAAGCCGGCTTGCTCGCGGGGCAGCCTGGCGCAGTGTTGAGACCACAGCACAAACAAGTCTGGAAATGATGAGTATCAACTTGGGTGAAATCCAGGAGCAGAAAGACTTCTAGTAAATGTTACCCTGCACCTCAGCACTTGGCTCTGTTTTCATGTCTTGTCCTTGGTGTACAAGCCTGGGGAATCGTGCCTGGTGGACGCGCTGGATCAGTTCCAGGCTGTAGCTGTTTCATCTCTTGGGGGAGCAAGCTGCAGAACTGGGGTGCAACAGCTGAAGGCAGGGCAAGGGGATGCTTTGTTTTCCAGCTTACCCCTATTTCTCTGCTGATCCTCTCAGTCTGGGCCCCCCAGCTCTGTTATTATTCATTAATAATTTGCTCGGGGTGGATTTGGGTCTCACTTAAGACTGATGAGAGAGGGGAGATCCGCTGAGTTATGCCATGAAAAGCACCGCCAAACTGCTGATGGCAGCCCGCTGTGCCCATGGTTACACGTCTTCATCAAAGTGACGTTTCTCACCACTTGTGGAGGGAACGGCTATTATCTCGCTGTCTGCTGCTAATGAACTTCACTGCAGTGAGCAAAGTCCTTTGGTGAGCATGACTGGCGCTGCTCGTTCCAATTAAAAACGCACAATTTACATCTTGTGCCATCCGCTCCGACAGAATGACCGTCAGAAAACACCCGGTATGCAGTTTGTCGTGGGATGGCCCTCGCACTGTCACTTGTCCCCATACCTGGCAATTAACTCTGGGGATGTTTTGTCTGAGAGTAGTGATGGCTTCCCCAAAACCACAGGGAGAAATTACTGGGAGCCACTGCTGAGCTGAACAGCAGCAGGTCAGGGGGACACCAGCAGTGTTTAGCAGATCTTGTAATCAGCACTGCCCAGAGATGGCTTCGTCCTCAGAGGATTTGTCCTTTTTTCTCTTTTTTTTGTTCCCATCTGGAAAGAAGAATTGATGTCATCAATTCTTATCATATCATATATCATATCATATCATATCATCTACATGCTTTCATATCCTAACAAGGACCGGGAAGGCTCGCTAAGAAATAACAACTGCTGTGTTTTCTCCAGCTGGGCTGAGCTCCGTCCTTGCTTGAGCATCAGTGGGTTTATGTGTCTGTCTGTGTGTGTGCTTCAGTTGTCCAACACGGTACCTAGTGATGCTCGGCACGCATGGCCAGACAGGAACTGCCCAATTGCATATGGGACCTACAGACGTTGGAGGCTGGGGGGGGTGGTATGAAGTGGACCCTGGACATCCAAAACGGCATCAAATACCTATGTGGGGGTTACCAAATCCCACCCAGCTGATAAAGGATCATGAAGAACTCCCAAGAATGATACAGGATAAGGAAATCTCCAACAGATGCACTGCAAGAATTGCTATCTTCCCTTGAATCTCTCTCTCATCCATAAAGAAATTCAACTTCCAAACTGCCCTCAGAAAGAAAAGCCTGTGGAAAGGGTTCCGGCACTGCCCTCAGAAGGGGATGATGGGGAGGAGGAAGGCAGTTGCTCATGGATGCGATCGGACTGTTATTGCTGAACGCTCAGAACTAAAGAACTTCTAAGAAGCAGACCCAGAAGGGCTGATGAATAAATAATGTATCAAGAGATAAAGAGGGGATGTGGGCTCTGGTGCGGCGGTAACACAAACGCATACCCCGCATACACAAGGAAGAGGGAACAAAGGTTCAGAAACCAGAGTCCTTGAGAAATGTATTTTCTCAGTAAAACCAGGTATGGGAGATTGCTGCTGCTGTTTCACCCTCTATAACCCGAAATAAAATGAGCTGCTGGATGTCTCCTTAAATATAATCAACTGCAGATGTGTGTGTTTCTGTGTGCCCTGAGAGGCAGAGCTAGAATATAATCATCACCAGGGTGGGGAGAAGAAAGCAATGAATTTTCTGCAAATGCTCATTCATCTTCTCAGATGAATTTGCTTTGTCTGGGCGAGGGTCCATTTTGGATGTACATTCACTAGCTATTCTAACAAAGGAATTTTAACAGCCCAACAACTCTTTATAAGGAATGGATAGTTTATGTAAAATTCATGCAAGGACTGTGATGCATTCAGTTAGTTTATCTTACAGATACAACTCGGTGCACATTCATAGGCAGGACTGCAGTTGTTAAATGCTGCATCCCCAAAGCCTTCTTCAGCCACCGCTCGACTCTGCAGGCAGGGTCTCTGCAGTCTGTCCGGGCACATTTCTAGCCCAGAGCTGAGAACACTGACAGATGAGAAGCCAACTTGCTGTTGAAATGCTTAATTTGAAATATCCTAGCTAAAATTCACTCTAATCAAACAAGTTGCTACGAACAGCATGTGGCTGATCTGACTCATAGTGGGGGGAATGAGATTTTCAAAGCCCCTCGGTTTTTATGCAGAGAAGGCTCTGCAGGTCTGACACACCACTCTTTTAAAGGCTTACAAAAACATGGAAGTCTTTGAAACTGATGAAAATCCCAAACTCAAGAGCAACTCCATCATCAGGGCTTATGCAGCCCTAAACACAGGAGCTAGACACAGCCCTTGCAGCCGGTGGCGAGAGAGCTGGGGTGGGTTTTGCTTCTCATAGCCACGATGCAGCCAGAGCAAGCCCTGACTGCACACAGGTGAAGGGATCACCTTTCCATTTCCTGCTAGGAGTCAGGAGGTGCAGCTGCAGCTCTTCTCCTCTGATATCTTAAGGCAGACTTTTTAAGCTCAAAGGAAGAAATGGGGGAAAAAGGAATATTTCCTTGGGAATTGCTGTATATTATCATGTACCATTCCCTAAGGGCTGGAAACAGGAAGTACCACTTCATCAGGAGAGCTGAAGCATGCAAGATCTTCACAGTGGCTCCCTTTGTTTCTTCACGCTTGGCCCCAGGAGCAAAGCACAGGCAGTGCCACACGGAAGGAGCTCCCTTCTCTGATTCGCCCCTCACTTGCTGAGGTGCATGCACACACACACTTTTCTTCCATCCCTCACAGGCTGCCCATGATTTATTCACTCACACTCATGTGGGATGTTTAAGGGAAAGATTCAGTTCTGTGCTTTAGCAGCTCTAACAGAAAGGAATTTATTTACGCTGATAAACCACAACGAACCATTCACCTGGGGCTCTAGGTCCCTTGACACGACTTAATGTCTTTAAGAAAAAGGTGCTGAGGAAGCCCCCGAGGAGAGGTTGCTTCATGCTGAGCAAAGTTACTTGGCTCAGCGTTAGGCAAGCTTTGCACCAGCACATCAGGTCCCTGCTGCCCACCCACTGGGGAGACAACTGGCACACCTTGGCACACCGGAGCAGCCCCTGGGAGTGCACGACTGGGGGGTTCAGGGTGCAGTGAACACGTGATGGTGGACACCAAGGCTACGTCCATTGGTACACAGTTCTGTGCATACCACCGGAGACTTTCAGACACCGATGTTATGAACCTCTCTGCACCTGAGGACAGCAATGCTTCAAAATGCATGGCCATGTCTCATCGCGGCCCTGCTGTCGTCCCCACAGGTGGAGGGAAATGGAGAATTACGTTCACAGGATGTCTCCAATCTCCCCCTTATCTTTTCCAAGGGGACAAAATCCACTTGCCATTCTTTACTCCTACCAAGAGGTGGCAATAAGCAATTCTGTATTTACCTCAGCAAGTAAGGAATCCTGAATTTTAATTTCCACCAGAGACACTTGTAGTCTCTCCACTGGGCATAGTGTGAGTTCTCCTGGACTTGGAGGGGAAAAGGGAGGGGTGCTGCAATAAAAGCAAAAAAGGACACTTGCAAAGCAAAAATGACATTGATTTTAAAGTGCAAGAGCAAAACTGCCATTTGCAAAGAGCAAAGCATCTCCAGGGAAAACTAGGGACCATTATCAACAGACAGATAATTTGGAAGGAGTACAAAATGAGAAGATTGTTTAATAATGAAGCAAGCAGTGCTCAATTAGAAGATTTTAAAAGCCTCCCATAAGCAATTGCAGATGATCCAGGCACGGTAAAGCCAAACACAAGAGTTAGAAGCTGGTGAGTCTGCTACCTTTGTCCCTTATGTAGTGGTACTGGCCAAACATTACAATACTATCATCAGATGCGCGTGCAGATATGCACAAACATTCACTTTTTTTTCATCTAGCTTCTAAGCCTCAGAGGATGCACAGAGGTCATATTTGCACAATACAGAGGATTAGGAGCTTAATAGGGCAGAAAAGAGAAAAGCAAGTGGTCCTGTCCCACCACATTGCTCCAGCAGGCAGGGCTGGATCAGCTAACACACCCTGGGAGAGGTGGGTGAGCAGGAAGCACTGGAGAACTTGTAGATGTCCCCATTGCTTTGCCTGCTCAGTCTCTGCTCTCTCCAGCCAGCTGTGGCTGTTTCTATTTTGTGGCAATGATCTTCTCCAACCTGATGCCATCCTGCTGTGGTCCCCATAGCAGCAGCACTCATCTCCTCCCTGCAGACAGCCAACGGCTGGTCTACAAGGATGCTGCGTGACCCTCGTTTGGGCACACAGGTGCTGGATGCTCAAGTCAAGATGCTTAAACCCTGCCAATGTCTCTATGTTTGCTGTCAGCCTAGTGGGTGTCTCAGAGGAGAGGGGTCTTGCCCTTTCCACTATTGACCCTTCACTCTGCAGCTTCACCTTTTGACAAAGACCCCATTTCTCCAGCTGACATCCTAGGTAGTTTTATGAGGTGAGTAATCCATTCCCCATCCCAGTGCAGAAACAGCTTTCACACTGTGGACTCTACCCAGCAATCACACTCCTGTGCTGACCTTTAAATCACATCAGCTTTCCCAGGAGAGCACTGAGCAGAGAGGTCACAGCTGCACCACATGTATACACTGAGGTGCCTGACATTTTGGGAGGAAATATAAAGGTGATTTCAATCTTCTTGTAGCTCCAAGGTGCTATTGAAATAATATGACATGAAATAACATCTCTTCAAGGCCCAACTGCAGCTGCTGGTAATAGAAATATGGGAGAGAGACTGTTCCAAGAAACGGCCCAGAACCTTAGGTGAAAGGTTTGGTAAGTTCAATCTTAACAAGCCCGTCCCCTTGCGCAGAGCCCTTTTTGGCCTGCAGACAGCAGAGACGTGGGATGGATGCAGGATGCTGCAGCCAATGGCACGGACCTCTCTGCTCACCAAACGGGGCCTGTGCCTGAGCCTGGTGTCAGAGGAGACGACCAGGTCAAACTCCTTTGGGAGAGCCAACTCATAGAATTTCATAGAATCATTAAGATTGGAAAAGACCTCCAAGATCATCTGTTTCAACATACCACTAGTATCACCCACTAAACCGTGTCCCTAAGCACCACATCCAACCTTTCCTTAAACACCCCCAGGAACGGTGACTCCTCAGCTTAGCTGCTGTCTCATCCCGACGTTTCACCTGATTACAGTTCAGGAAAGGAATCTCCTTTCCACTCTGAGCTGCCCAAGCAGCATACAGCATCCCAGCTGCAGATGTGGCTGACTTCAGGGAAATCTGCATTTCTGAGCTGTTTGCAAATGGGAAATCACAGATATGAACTGTGGGCCTGAGAGCTGAGTCAAAATCACCTCAGAGACATGGTGTTGTAACGTAGAGCTTGGATCACTTGTGAGACTGCAGAGATCTTGGGCACTCTGTTTTGACAAAAGGTGTTTTTCCTGCCTAGAATCCTGAATTTCCTCCTTTCTGATTTATATTCACAATGCTGATAATCCCTAAAGCACTCAAAAGCGAGGAGCTAACCACAGACAAATGCAGATTAGGAAAGCAAAGAGGATTTGTTGGGCTTTCAGGCTACAGGTGTCCTCAGCGGGCAACTGCATCTTCCTCATCACTTGGGGCTCATTTGAGAGAAACAGCTTCGGCTGTTCGTTACAGGATCACAGAATGGCTTGGGGAAGAAGGGACCTTACAGCGCACCGAGTTCCACCCCCTGCCATGGGCAGGGTCCCCCACCCCCAGCTCAGGCTGCCCCCAGCCCCATCCAGCCTGGCCTTGGGCACCTCCAGGGATGGGGCACCCACAGCTCCTCTGGGCAGCCTCGGCCAGGGCCTCACTGCCCTCAGAGGGCAGAATTTCTCCCTAATATCTCATCTCAATCTCCCCTCTTTCAGTTTAAAGCCATTCCCCTTTGTCCTGTCACCACACCCCTGACAAATAGTCCCTCCCCAGCTTTCCTGCAGCCCCTTTAAGGGGAGAAACCTCCACCCAAGCTGCTCTACACAAATGAGGTCTTTTTTGTGTGTCCTAACTACCTGCATAGACACCACCTTTTCTACCAGGGAATGAAGGCATAGATTTGTGCTCTGGCACACTGAGCTGATATAAAATGACTGTCCAAGGTTGCTTTTCACTCAGTTATAGAAAACCACATGCCCTGATGAATGAAGTGTGTGAATTTTCCCAATGTGTTTCAGACCAGAATCAAGCAGATTAATTAAATCTCTGCTGAAGGTGATCAAAGCTAGCCTACTTTATTTTGCACTGACCTCCACAACCTCCATCACCTTTGGCTCAGAAAGTCTTCAAGCTGCCCAGGGAGGGAGATATTAGCATTTTTATACACCTGACCTCTACTTACACAATTCCCTTACACATCCTCTGCTAGCCAGTGCTGGAGATGGAGTCCAGGTTTTCAATATACGAAGCTCATTATAGCTCTGAGTGAATCTGGTTTGTAATTATTTGTATTTGAGCTGGAAACGAGGGGAGTTACAGGGCCACAAGCAAGGGATGCTGACTTCCAGATGAAGTCTCATCCTGAACAACTGTGACTTGTTGCTTCTTCAACCCCACCAGCAAGCCCCACCATAACACACCCTTTGGAGCAGGCTTTTGCATTCCCTGGCAGTAGCTAGTCAAGCAAATTGTTTATCACATGCTTTAGGTAAGTACATCCTAGGTAGAACAGTGTAAATAATCAATTTTTTGCTTCACTGGCAATTTCAAACAAACAAACAAATAAAAACTTGCTTCAGGTCAACTTGAAATTCTAATCCTTGAAATTTTTTAGTCAATCAGAAAAGTTGGAAAAAATAAACTTTAGGTTAAGCGGAACGTTTTGTTTGGCCTAGCATAAAAGGTTTCATTTTGAAGTTAAGTATTTTCTTCAGTCCCTCTCTAAATACATCCTAAGGAGGCTTCAAACCAGACAGTTTATTACATTTTGACTTTTTCTGATGTTCTGCATGTGTCTCACAGGCAATTCTGCAAGGCTGAAATTCATCCAGGGAATAGCTTGCTGCTGCCAAATCGCTATTCTTGAGACAAAAAGATTTGGCAAATTATTTCACCCAGGTGAAGCTGTAGCTCTTTAAGAACCTTTTCTCTTATGTTCTTAAATCACTTTTTACCCCATTTTCTTGGGACATATTAAAATGTTTGCTTTACCTGTGTGCAAAGTGGGTGAAGCCTGCCCTGGGCAGGAAGCCAGCACAGGAGCTATTTGTGGATAAGCTGGGACAGAAGTAATGGGAAGCCTCATTTTTCTCTTGTAGCAAAGGCCTTAGAGTGCGGTATGGAGATTTTGAGCAGTTTTAGCCTCACAAAAAGGACTCCTGAAGGACCTGAACTAAATGATTTACTTCAACAACAGTGTAAAACTGAAGATAATACCCAGTTCCTTATGATGTTTGGTATCTGTAATTTCTGCAACTCTATTTTTGGGGTAGAAAGCATGCCCTATGCAATGATTGTGTGCAACTATTGTGCTGACAACGCTCATGCTGGGCTCCCTGGAGGTCATGCCAAGAACCACTGGGGGGGTTGATAACTAAATCCAAGAGTCCTGGCTGGTTGCATTTTTCTTAGAAATAGTGCTCCCCTTTTTACTGCGATATCTGAGTGCCATTATACCAGCCTTTGTTTCTAAGCACTAGATATAAATCTTCTCCACAGGGACAAATAGCAGAGATTAGAAGAAACAGAAAATTCAGATGTAAGGGAGCAGCTGACAGTTTCAAATTAACTAAATTCCTATTCTTGTCGTGTTTGTATCAATCCAAATGGAGTCTATGTAAGCCCAAAATGAGAAGATCCTATCAAAGCATTCAGATACCTCATCCAATGCTACATGAACAGCAAAGTCACCACCCAACAAAAACACTTTTGAACTGTGTGGCGGCAGCCTGACTAATTGCATCTCAGATTAATGAGTCTTTCACTAAAGTCCTAATTGTATAATGAGAACCTTATAGTTCGCTTTTAACTACTGAACTGTTTCCAAATTAACCAGGCAATGCACACGCACCCAATGCAACCTGTAGTTTGGCTCATTTACATACGATAATTACAAGCGTTTCACTTTATAAGAGGCTCTCTGCTTCCTCTTACCGAGTGTTTGTTTCTGCTCCAGCAAACTGTGTTCTTGGACATGTGTATTATGCTTGAGCTGTACGCGGCAAAAAGACTGTTAGTGTTGTTTTGAACTACCTCTGAGCTGGAGCACACAGCTATAATCGTGCTGTAATTGTTCTCCACCAGCTGTCTGTGTGGGATGGGGATGAGACCACGCTCTCTGCTTGCTTATTTAAAGGCTGCAAGTCCCATTCTGCAGGCTGGAAAAGCTTCTGCTTCACCCCTTGGTCCCATTCAGCTTCCCTAAGGTTTAATGATTACGCCCCATCTTGCCAGTCCAGGTCACATCCAAGCTCTTGGGCTCATTTGTGAAATCACGTCAGTGAAAGCCTGCTTGCCAGGGGAAGGAGTATGCAAACAACTGTGTGTGTGTGTACATCACACCAACCCTTTTCTCATGTGATAATTAGGGAGAGAGCCAGAGAAAGAGGATGTGGCATCTCTCTCCTCCCCTTCATCTTGCTCCAGCCACCTCTCTTCCCAGTTCAGTGGGAAAAAGCAGAGGGCATATGGTATTTGTTTTCTAAGTACAGCCCAATGAGTGTATTGGTTCAAGATTTATTTTTTTTAAATCAATTTGTGTTTGTTTTCAACAATAAATGATGCATTGGCAAAATTCTCATGATGACAACAGCATCTTCCCTAGAAAACCTAGGCATTCAAGGTTGGAAAAGACCTGCTTCTAAAGGGGAATATTTCAAGAATTCTGCATTTTGCTGTGCTAATAAACATTTATGGAGCACATTGTCTACCATCTTTACCCTCTCTAACCCAGACAGCCTGCTATAAACTCCAGACATCATCTGCCAGCCCTTCTTCAAAGCAGGTCATGAGCTGAGGTTCACCATAAGACCTTCAAGTTCTCTACCACCAGTAGCAGAGCAATTCATTTCTCTGCACCACTGCACTTGCTCTTTCTTCATTCACTAGAAAGTCTCGAGGCAAAAGAAGAACCTAAGCTTTTTTCCTGGAGCCACCACTGAGCCTGCATTTCCTCCACAGGCATGACTTGGCTGATGAGTAAAGCCAGACCATCATGGCAAGCCAGATCATCATGGCCCCTTTGCTTTCCCTAGAGTTCAGCCCAGCTGACAGCAGAGCAAGTTCTCTCTCAATCTTGTTCTTCAATATCCAGGCCTCTTCCTCATTCCAGAATAATTATTTTGGCTTGTCCCACCTGCTCCTCTCTATTGCTGGGTGCTACAGGTGATTGATTGCTGTTTTTCTCTTGGTCTGAATTCCTGTCTTGTCAATATGGGGAGGTCATTTTATGCCAAAGGTAAAGAGCTCTGGTTTGTTCCCTATATAGTTATCTAGGCTATAGCATGAAGAACTCCATGCTTTAAGAGGAAACAAATTATGAATCTTTTTATAGACATTGCAACTACACATGGTCCTGCTGTGACCTCTCCAGCTCCTGCTTGTGCAGTCCCAGCTCCTCCTCACGCACCAGGTTCTCATCTTGTTCCTCTAATAGTTTCTCATCTGAATACATTTTCCTGCCTTCCTCCAAATGCACTAGAGATCAGCCTGAAAGGGCTGTCCTGAATCTCCTTTTGTCATTACCTCATTTCCTTTCTTTTCCCCACCACGTTGCCAGCTCAGTTTGAGCAAGTGACCTTGTGTCCTGGATGTATGAAGCCAACCTGGAGGGGTCCTGTGTCCTGTCCCCATGTCTCCTCCATCCTGACCTGTCCAATAGGCAGGTCCAAACCACCCCAATTCAGTCTCCTTTTGGAAAGGACTAAGTTTTTGAGCATACAGCTTTCTCCTCAGAAAAGAAGGGACACCTACCAGCACAAAAACAAACGGACCTGCCATAACATACTCCTAACAACGAAAACAAAAATAACAAAATGATGTATGAATACAAGGAACAATGCTAGAGAAAGGTGGATTTTATTACCAATAACTTTACTGTTGAAGAGTGATGTTTCTGGATAATAACAGATTATAGCACAATTCTTCCTGGCCAGGAAACAGATTGCCTTCCACATCCACGTTGTATAGACAGGACAAAGGCTCTTGTTCCTATTCAGTACAAAGAAAATAAAATCTGTTTCCCGTGGCCAGACAGACATCTAATTGAGCTTGCTTTCTACTGTTTGGGATTGCAGGATTTCTTTGTTTCTCATTAGCGTTAAATGTTGCCTGCACAGCATATGACACAAACACACGCTCACAAATAGTGGAACACGTAGCAGACTGTGCTGCTTCAGAGGTTAAAAAAAATCTCAAAAGCTGCAAATAAGAATCCTATTTCCAGTATTCAGGCTTTGTTTTGTATTCAGTAATGATGGGCTTTGCCTTATGTAGGGCTTTGCCTTTGTCATTTTCTTTCCTCAACAAGACAATGATGGTAAATAATCTTATACCTGGTGCGCGAAGTACATTTTTGCAAAGGGACAAAAGACCTGCTTGATTAGACACATGCATTTTTTCTCTCCTGCGGTGGTACAGAAGCCATA
The DNA here is from genome assembly GCF_964211835.1 of Anser anser. Taxonomy (NCBI): domain Eukaryota; kingdom Metazoa; phylum Chordata; class Aves; order Anseriformes; family Anatidae; genus Anser; species Anser anser. The sequence continues at coordinate 6,489,496 of NC_139744.1, forward strand.
TTCCTTCCCCACTTGCTGCCATTAGGGATAAAGATAGATTGTGCGGTAACAAAGACAAAGAAACTTAAATCTGTTCACCGTTTTTCCAAGTTGGGGCTTATCTTGCTATATATATATATATACACTTTTTTTTATATACTCTTGCTATATATATATATACTTTTGTATGTACTTAAGTGTATATACACACAGACATATTTGGATGCCTGTATTTGTGCATGATCACCATCGTGCATGCTCAGAGGACTCTCATTAGATTTTACAGCTCAGCCTAACCAAGATGAATCTCCCCCAGCTGAGCAGCAGCCAGTGAGGAGGAAAAAAGGGAAAAGCTACTCAGAGCTTTGAGGTGACTAAAACGCTCAGGGGATTTATTGCCCCTCAGCAGGCTGTCCCTTCCTTTGGAGATGTGGTGGATGCTGATGATGCTCTGGCTTTAATATAGCTGCTGTGGGTTTGCAGGAAGAGTGTTTTGTGATCAGGGTCAAATTGCTCAGCTTCACAGAGGGATTTTGGCATGCAGGAATCCAAACAACTCTGCAAGTGCTTTTTGTTACTTCTCTCATTTTGTCCCCGAAGGGAATTCCCCCTCCTCCTATGCAAGCTCCTGCAATATTGCAAAGAATAAAAACTCTCATTTATTCTTTACAGACACAGCTTGGTGCTCGTTTCCCACAGGAAGCATACTTGGCTTTGTATACATTGAGACACAATTCAAACACCTTTGGATTTTAGTCAGTTGAAAATCTGCATTTTGTTTGCTTTGTGAGAATAACTATCAGGATTAAATTCCTCTCCCCTCAAGAAGGACTTTACAGCATGACAGTCTTGCTAGTGAAGAATGCATTTATCCTGCAGAGAGCATTTAAGCTCACAAACCCCATCAAACACTTGTGAAGTCTATTTTTCAGTTCTGTCTAATGGCAATGTTTCCCAGCACATTGGGGAAACTGAGTCACTGCACTGCAGAGGGATGTAGCGAAGAGGAGGACAGACAGACAGCATGCCCAAGGGATGGCAAGGGGAACGTGTGCTGTTCAGACACCAGTCCCAGTCAGGCAGCATCACCCCTTTTTGAAGGAAATTACCTTATCCTCAGTCTGTAATGCTCTAGGTTTGGATACTTTGCCCCAGGTTCATTGAATTATACTTTTTGCAACAAATTTGAAGAAAAACTCACGTTTTTTTCCTAGGTTTAACATAGACCAGGCATCTTCAGAGCCTCAGCAGCTTTTGTTACAGTTGAAGAAAAACAGCTATGAGGCAAAAGAATAAAACACTGATTTCTGCAAGGGCAAGCACTGCATGTCTGAAGTGGCAGCAGCCCCTCAGCCACCAGAGTAGCTTTGGAAATGTAATATAGGAACAACTATAAAAACTGAAGCAAATTTCATAGCTATTTTCTTTATGGAGCCTAGGGTGCCTTTTGGGGGCACTCTGCTCTAGCTCATTGACTGCTACTTTACTCAAAACATTTGCTGCTGCGGGTGCCACCAGGAAGTCGACCGCCACACCTTGCCTTACATCTCCCACGTGGCTTTCATTTGGGGAGGGTGGTGTTCCCAGTTGGATGCCCCTGACACAGCCACCATCAAAAAGTTTCTTCCAGAAAGACAGAGAAGCTGCTAAGAGCCAGCAAGGAGACTGGTGGCATCAAGTCACATCAAATTAACTGCAAAGTGGCCTGAGCAATGCTTTGCTTAGTGCCAGTCCTCACCCGAAGCTGAATTTGGTGTACAACAGCATGCTCCCAGAGGGTTCTCCAGCTTCTGAGCCCACCCATCCCCTCACTGTGCCATTTGTCACCTCCTGTCCCCAGTTCAGCACTCCCTGAAGGGACTGGACAGTCTGGCTAAGCCTCTGCCCCACAAATTGACCTCTCCTGCATCCTGCCGGAAGCTTCCCAAGGAAAACAAGCAGCTCCTATCTTTGCACATGTCTTACTACTACTGTATTTACCTTGCTCGTGCAGAACAGGTCATGTTTCAGATTATCTCCCCCATTCCAGCACCCAGCCCATGCAGGGTGACCCTCAGCACTTCCCGCACTGTGCAGATACAGCCCAGAGCCAGAACCTGGGCCAGGGCTAACCTCAAGCAGCAGCCCTGAGGAACTGCTGGGGAAGACATGGGGCTGGGCCAGTCCACAAGCACCTTGACAAATACACCAGGTGCTCCCCCAGATTCTCAGACTATGTGGCAGCAAATCCCTTTTGTGCCAGCAAAAGTCTATGGCTGGGAAAACCGTGTGGCAGCAGGACATTTTTCCCAAATCTATCTCTCAAGCACAACTGAAACCCATTAGACTGGGCTGTTAAACACATTTCTTCTCTCTTGTTCAGCATTACGACCCTTCCTTTCATTGTGGGTTCACTGTGGCTTGGGCACTGCTGAGAAAAGCAGATACATCTCGTAGAAGTGGCTTTGTCCCATTTTCACATCCTCCTCAGGCATTTCTGAGACATTGCCTTCTGCATCACATTGTTCTAGCGCCCATCTAGCCAGCTTGTTAATGCAGTGAGTGTTCCCCACATTGAATTGCATTGCTTTTTGTCCATGCTGTATAATTAGAAGCTTTGAAAATATAGGCGTGAACAGTACTGTGCTTACCTTTAGCATTCAAAGATATCAGAGCAGATAACTGACTACACGGATGCCCTTCTAACAAGATTTCATAGAATCGTAGAATATCCCGAATTAGAAGGGACCCACAAAAATCATCGAGCCCAACTCCTGGCACCATGCAGGTCTACCCCAAAATTCAGACCATGTGACTAAGTGCACAGTCCAAACGCTTCTTAAACTCCGACAGGCTTGGTGCAGTGACTACTTCACTAGGGAGCCTGTTCCAGTGTGCAACCACCCTCTCAGTGAAGAACCTCTTCCTGATGTCTAGCCTAAACCTCTCCTGTCACAGCTTGATGCCATTCCCTCGGGTCCAATCACTGGTGACTAAGGAGAACAGATCGGCGCCTGCCCCTCCACTCACCCTCATGAGAAAGCTGTAGACCGCTTTGAGGTCTCCCCTCAGCCTCCTCTTTTCCAGGCTGAACAGGCCAAGTGACCTCAGCCGCTCCTCACGTGTCTTCCCCTCTAGGCCCTTCACCATCTTTGTAGCCTTCCTCTGGACACTCTCCAACAATTTCACACCCTTCTTGTACAGTGGTGCCCAGAACTGCACACAGTGCTCGAGGTGAGGCTGCACCAGCGCAGAGTAGAGTGGGACAGTCACTTCCTCGACAAACTAGTGAAGCCGTGCTTGATGCACCCCACGATACGGTTGGCCCTCCTGGCTGCCAGGGCACACTGCTGGCTCATATTCAGCTTGCTATCAACCACAACCCCCAGAAGAATTGGAAGCGTACAGACATTTCTAAGGTTGTTCTAAGCACAACCTTTAATCTATAGTCCACAAGTGAGTTTTCCTGCAAAAGTTGGAACACCCCCAGGATGCTCTCCATGCCCATAAATCATCTTTACTTTACCTGCACAAATCCCAGCACTCATTGCCCGTTTGTGAAGCTGGCCTTCACACCATGGTGTGCACACAGTCTGTGTTAGCCACCACAAGCTAGGGCAAGGATTTTGGAACAAACATTTTGGGGAAAAATGTTGCTGTGTGTAGACAGTAATAGCATAGCTCTAATAAGCGCAGCAGTGAGGAAAACAAACACTTTAATAATTCTGCAATTATCTTAGAAATCAGCTTGCCAGCATGTACCTAATGGTCTGTTCCCCTTAAACTGAATGAGTTGACAATATGCAATATAAACATGGTTTAGTCTTTGCTTTGTAGATACATGGTTGCTGTAGAACATTTTGGAGGAGCACAGAATCGGCACATGGGATTGCTTGGTGCTGCATCCACATTTGAAGCTCTACAAAAAGTTGCAATGGAATTGGGGAAAAAATATTCTGCAGCTGTTGCCAGCCTGCTTGGCAGAAAACATGACACAAGCTTTTCCTTGTACCAAAGTTTGTAAACTTTCCTTGTAGTTGGAGGATGCCTTAGCAGCTGCTCTTGAAGTTGGAAGCATTGCTTCCAATACAATCAGTCTTGTTTTTAATAGCCACAGGTGATGGCATTTTTTTTATAGCCTACTGGAGCCCCGTCATAGACTAAGATCTCATTGTAAAAGATACCATGCAAGTGCCAGGCAAAAGACAACTACAAGAAAGATGAAGTCCTGTAATTAACCTGTGCTTAAATCAAGCCATTACTCAGTGCTAAGTGATTTAGCATTTCTTTAAAAAGACTCTTGGGGCTGGGAGTTCTTTCCTCTCCACTGAATTTCAGAAAGCCTCAGATCAGAGGAGACAGACCAGGGTAATCTCTCTAATCCATGTATCGATCACTCCTTCAGTGGAAATTGGAAGCAAAATGCAGTTCAAAGCTGCCTCGTCCCTGCAGCTGCTCAGCCCAGCAGTAACGCTGCAAGTGTACCCAACCCATCCGGGGCCAACTGCTGCACAAATCCTTTCTTCAGCTTCATCCCAAACAGTTGTTGTTCCAAACAATGGAAAACGGGGTAAATCTAAGCTGGTTGCAGACTCCTGGGACAGATTAATGTTTGAATAATGATCTAAGCAAAAACATAGCAGCACAAGCTGAAAGGCCTCTGAGCCACTCAGTGCCCACTTCTCCAGGGCAGTTTGGTGACCACTAAGCACCAAAGGAGGTTTATCCCAGACACCAGGGCACCGAGCAGTCAAAGCCCTCACCGGAGGCAGGGCTGCTTTGAGACAGTCCAAGAACAAAGAAAGGAGAGAGGACTCAAGTCACATTTAACCCTGGGAACAGCATTCATCTCCAAGTTACTGGGAGCCCCGGCTCTTGCACAGCATTCAGCCTGCTGTCCGTGTGCGTGCAGTAACAGCTTTCTCCCATGTGAGTTCTGGTTCAGATTCCTACAGGTGTGCTTGTTTTTTTCTCCTCTCCTTGCAAGCCAGCTGCTGCGACAGGCAGGATGCGATCATCTCTCCCCAGGAGACTGGTTCACACTACGGTTTATTCTCCTCTCCACTGTCAGGATGAGAAGTTGATATTTGCATTTCCCTTTCAGAGAGCGGGAACCTGAAAGAGGACAAACTGAAAATCCAATGGCCCTCCCCTTCCTCCAGAGCATGCCATGTGATGCTTTGGCTGTTTGGAGACGAGAAGTTTTATCTCTGGTGATCCAAAAACTCAACACTCCAGACTTCTACAGGCAGGACTTCCCGTCCAGAAAACATCTAGCTGGAGATCACCCAGCACTCTAGTAAACACAAGATAGTAAATAAATCTGCTATGAAATTTGTAGCAGATCACTAGAAGCTCACTGAATGTGATTGCCTGAAACATCCACATATTCACATGACTCTAGGAAGCAGGGATTTAAGGTGGAACAAAACTTGCCACAACACAATCCAGTCCTAAGAAACAAAACTCAATGCTGCATGTATTTCATAGTTTCTGGGCAGCTATAAAGAGCTGAAAACAATGCCACTTCTTTCCCAGCTCACCCACATCTGCCATAAGGTTCTTTCCCTCCTCCATGCTTCCTGCTCTCAGTTTGCCACCATCTGTTCTGCCCATGTCTTCCCCATGAGCACCCTCCAAAGCAATCCTCCTTTGCCTGGCACCCATCCTGGCATCACCTTCAACCAGGTTTCCTCCAGCAGCAGATGCTTCCCTGGGCTCTGGTCTGGTTTTGCTCCTTCTTCCCTGGCATGTGTGTCACTTGAGCTGGGATGGAAGTGGCACATCCCCCCCTTGCACATCTGGTCACCTCTTGCTCTCCCACAAGACATCAGAAAGGAAATATGAAGGGTAGGAAAAAGCTTGATATGTGCCTCAAGCCCCAGCCAGCTCAGCCTGCATGACCTGCTGAGCAGGATGATGAGTGGGGTGCCCTGCAAGGTTCAGGATGGATGCTGTTGCTGAACTTCTTGGTGGAAGCTGCAAAGATCTCAGCAAAATCCACTACAACATCCTGCAGGCTGCTGCTGGCTTGGGCCCCTGCTGGCAGCCCAGAGTTCCAAAGGTAGAGACCAGGGCAGGTCTGAGAAGACTCAGCTGTGGATTTCCATCTCATCTCCTCACAGCTCCTCAATGAGTCAGTGCCTTGCAATTATCTTGACGGGAAAAAAAATAAGACTCAAATGACTGCAATTTCCACCAGGTATAACTGAAGCTCCCTCCCTGTCCTCTCTGGTCACCCAGGCTTTCGGGAGCATTTCAAAGCACATTAACACCCCGAGCAGCTTCATGCTGCACTAGGCAGCAGGGGAATAGGAAACAAGAATTACATCTCTGCTATGGAAAAGTGAGTTCCTCATGTTCATTCCCTCTTTACCTTGACAGGAGCTTCAACTTACAAAATGAGAAAAGGGCACAGAAATGGGAATTGTTTAATCCATCTTTTCATGTATTCTCTGTTCTGCCTCTAAGAGAAAGACCAAGAGGGAAAAACCCAAGGTAGGCAAGCAGAACCTGGGGAGAGCCCACAAGCCACACCACTGCCTTCCTTCTTCAACCACCACTTTTTCTTGTTTTCTTTGCTAATGAAACTCATCTTCTCTCTTTAATGAGGGGAGGAAGCACCTGAAAAAGTGAGCAGCTCTGGTTTGTATCTGGTGGCCATCTCCAGCCTCTCTGCACATCAGTCCCGCACAGACCGTAGCCTGGCTGTGGGTTGATAACCCCAGCTGGGCAACATGGCAGGCATTTACCATATGGCCAAGCCAGTGATCCTAAATTCTCATTTATGGGGTGAATACTCAAAGTCACTGAAAGGCAACAGCTCCTTTGGAAATAGGCAGTAGCTCCTTAAAACTGTCAGAATGCATGTAAAAAGGGTTGGGAATTAGACATTTTTCAACATAGTGACTTTTGCATTGGAAGGTATCTTATTTAACTTTTCATGCTGTTTGCCTATTATTCTGTGTTGCCAGGAGCACTACTAGCAGAAAACCAGGATACAGCCGAACAAAGGGACCACAGCCAGGGTTGTAACACAGCAGGGGGCTGGGGCATTGCAATGACTCCTTCCTGCCACAGAGCAAACCTCTGTCAGCGTCCTACCTGGGGTGTTTGCACATGCAAGCTGTCACCTGGAGCCAAGTGGAAAGCAGAGCCTGTCTTTCACCATCCTGCTGCAACTAAGCAAGGGCTGAGAGGTGTGAAATCACAGCCCATGGCTAACGTGGACAGCCATAACTCTGCAGGATCCCCATTTGGGTCCCATCAGTAGCCAAGGGACGCTCAGCACACAGAAACACTTCTGAGGTATCCTAATGGGAGGAGGCTCTGGCTGCATTAATCATCATTTTCCAAGAGGACAATTTCCCAGCACAGCATACGCTCTGCTATATTAGGAATATCATCTATTGAGATGATAAACGTCCATCAGCATCAGCAGAATTAGTGGGTTTTAAGAGACAAGAGCTGAAGAGCTTCATCAAAGGCTGAGAGCAAACTTCTATACCACCCTTAATGCCTAGACACTGTAGGCTTTGGTTTAATTGAGAAAAGAAACATTTTAAGCAGCATCTAAATAATTCAGAATTGTTTTTTTCCTAGTAGTGGTAACAAAAAATCCTGAATTCAGACTGCTACTCCAAGTGAGACCATGCCAAGGGTTGAATTGCATATTTCCAGTGTAAGATCTAAACACAGAATTTCTGCTTTGAGATTTTCTCACCAAGTCACATGCAGGACTTGAGCACTTTTTTTTTTTTTAAAAAAAAACAACAAAACTAACAGATTTCCAGTTGAAAGGAAAAAGAAAGACAGAGCTCTGCCTTTGGCAGATCACCATTTCCCAATAAAGCAAATATTGCCAAAATCCCCCCCCAAGCAGCAGTGACCAGGGCTGGGGCTGCAGAAGTCAGAAGTGTGCTCAGCACAGGGCAGCATGCTTGGCCTCAGTTCATTTTCAGAAACTGAAGTAATGGAGTTTTTATGGTTTCCCATGAGAAATTAATTTATGGAAATATAGTTCACTGTCAAGCAATTCTCCCTGGTGCTCAGTGTAGATGCTTCTTTTCTTAACATTAATGCATTATCCCTAGTTAGAGCTGCTGGAATTAGCAGTCTTTTCCCTCCTTGCAGCACACACATTTTGCATATTTATTAAAAAATTGGTATTGTAATTTAGTCATAACTGAACACGTACCTCAAGCAGACTTTTTTTTCTTCCTCCTTTCTTCCCCCCCCCCCCCGCCCAAGTTAATCACCACTTAATGTGGTACCTAGGACTGTAAACACCAAGTTACCCAGAGCCTCACTGGTATTGTAAACGGTATTATTGCAGGGATATTTCAGAGGTTAATTCTAATCATTTCTGTTGCCCTGGCATAATATCATGTAAACCCAAAGGAAAAGGGATTGCCCAAACAGTTTGATTTTATGCAGAGGTTATCAACCACCTGCTGCAACACTGACACGGCAAATACCAGCATCGCTTCTCTTATAGCCTCCTTTAAGATCTCACCTCCCCTAAAAATAAGCAGCTGAAGCTGTCATTGTGCCTACTGCCATTTAAAAATATTCTAAAATATAATCCAATACCAATATAACCCTACTTAAAGAAAAGAGTTAGTAATTACTACAACTCTGAGCTTTTCAGGGCTGAACATGTCATATTTCAGAGCTGTTACCCATTCAAACCCTCAGAAACATTGGAAACGCCCTGAGGGGAACCCAGTCTGTTGTGCACATACTATTTAAATATATTTTTATAAGAGCAGATTGTGGTTTTGTTTATTTCTCCTTGCATATGCTTTACTATTTTGGGTTAGTCAATGAAACATTACTGCCTCTAGACTTTGTCTACCGTACCAGTTACCTACACTGCATGCTGTGCTTCAGGAGCACAAGGAAAGAGCAGCTCAGCTAGTTCAGGAGGCAGAAGAGGCATTAGCCCCATTTTTCAGAGCCAAAGCAGTGGAAGGGCCTATCAGCATCCCCAGGTCTAATTCCCCATATTTCAGGCACAGGTGCAGCAGAGATTTAGCTCACAAAGTCAATCAGCCACAAGAACTTCTTGGGGCTTTCTAACAACCTCAAAGCCTCAAATGGAAGAGCAAAAGGCAGACGAAATGCCACCGCAGGAGAGAGATGAGCTATAGCGCCTTTGAAGCAAGTGGTTTACTAGCAAACGTGGTGCTAATTAGACGGGGTTTTTCACAACCAGTTCAAGACATCAATGAAACGGATGTCTCATATCTGAGTGGATGACCATTCACCAGCAAGGCTCACGGCAAAGCAACATTTCTCTGGCTGGAGAATTACTGATGGTGAGCACCATACCACGAGCTACACTGGACGCTACTTGAGGAGAGCTTCGTTAGAATGAGGAGGAAGTTTTAGCTGAAAGAAACCAACCTCAGATAGTCACATGAGAGATGGTTTCTGGGACTAGCTTTGGTAAACTCATCTATGGCAGGCACGTGGAGGAACAACAGCGGGGACATTAGGATGCGAAGGGCTGGAAAACCCATTCTTGCTGGGCATGGGTGCTCAGGGGTATTCCTGACCCTGGTTCAGGACCTGTCTGAAAGCAACTGCTTTTAGAAAAAAAGCCAATTTTGCAGAAAGCAGGTCTTTGCAAAGGCGTCAAATTCTGCTCCAGCTTACTTGGCTCAAAGATAGTTCCATGGAAGGAATGAAATGACTCTGATACCAAAGTGATGATAAAATGGTAGTCAGTCTCCGGGGGCTCCTTAGAACAGATATTCCCAACAAAACAATGAATTGTTTTTATAGAAGGATGGAAGACAATGAATTAAAGGAAGAAAACAAGTTTAAAAATAAACACAAGTTGGTACTTTGCCAAAGTAAATCCTAATTAAATAAAATGTGTGGATGTGCCTGTATCTAAAACAAAACTTTTCCTATTACACAGCTATCTATATAATGAATAATGTTATAAAACCCTTTGCTTGCATAACACTTGAAAAGACTTCAAAATTGAGAACTGATTTAAAGCAAACAACAAAACCCACCAACCAAGTCCGTCCCCAGCATACGACAGTAATCATTCCCACCCAGTAACAAAGCACTTGTCTCTGAACGATCAACACAAGCGGCTGCTGCTAACTCACCTAATTACCACTTTCAAAAATGATATATTATTTTTAATGAGAATTTTTTTCTCCCTTCTTGCCTGCTTGTTTGCAAAAGGTCAGAATGATGCTTTCATGTTCAGGCTGCTTCTACCTAGAGAAGCTGATGCTGCCTTAAAAAAAGGCCAAAATAACCTCCTTGGAAATTGCTTCAGACATTCATGGGGCTCAAAAGCTGTTTGTGCAGTTATTCCTGAAAGTTTCTTAGATGTAGCTGTCACTGAATTCCACAGAGAGAAATTAAAATTAACTTTAAAAAAAAAGGATTTGGAGACTAATTCTCCTTTCTCAGTCCTTCAGTGCAATGTGTGTCAGCACATCCACTTACAGCAGCCCCCCAGGGCCCTTCTGCTGGTGAGGGTGCAGAATCCAACCCTGGCCTGAGAACTTCTCAGCTCTGTTAAAAACACATGGATTTTTAGCTGTACATGTCTCACCTCATGTTTTTAATCTCACGTTCAGAGTGGCTTTAAGTGTCTTTTTGGATGTTTCTTCAAGTGATGAAGCTGGGGTTGTTCCAGTGTTTCTTCACCCCCCCTTTGGCTGAGAGGGAATCGAGATTTCTTCCAAATGTGACTGAAACTCCAGGGGCCACTCAGGAGCTCACAGGGCCATCCTTGGTGACAGTGACCCATTCCTCACCCTTTCCTTCCATCCCACCAGACAGCTCAGAGAACAAGCACGGGGGCCACCCGTGCTGTGCCCGAGGAGCACTGAGGGCATGCGGCTCCAGCAAACAGCTCCTCGCATTAAAGCTTGGAAGGGAAGAGACTTGCTGCTCAGAGAGGATTAATTTTATGAGTCATCAAAATCTCAATTGAGATGCAGGGAAAAGGATTGAATAGAACATTGCAGTGAATGAGATTATAAAAAGGGGGATCTATCACAGACTCCCTTGAAGGTAGGGAGCACGCTTAATTCTTAATTAACAGCCCCATTCCTCGTGTCAATAACTCAGTTAAGGATAAACTAGAGGCCTTGTCCATCTGCATACTGAAATGGAAGCTAGAAATATCTGTCTCTGTTACCCTAAATGATCCTTTGCTTAATTTCACCTGCAACAACTGCAGAAAGAGAAACCACGCCCTACTCTTCAAAAAAACTCTGCAGGCAACTACTCACTGTCTGCAAACTAACCCAGCCCCGCTTTTCTGGGAACAGGGAAAACCTTCTGAAGCAGGTGTGCTTTCCCCAAAGCACGGAATGCCTCAGAAATGGAAAAAAACTCAGCCACCATGTCACACCAAGCTTGAATCACAGCAAGTGTTCCCATTTTTCAAGTCAAATGCCCTTAGAAGTGTTAGATTTCCTGACAAATGAAGCTCAGGGTCTCTCAGCATGAACTTCAGAACTGCTTGATTTAAGCTTTGCTGGAGCAGACTACTTGTGAAAGACACTTCATCACCATGTCCTGAAGTTGGCTTTCCAATATGCCTGCACTGAAGTCTTCATTTGTGCTTCTACATGTGTTTTACCATGTCCCTTCTCTCCCCGCCAATTCCACTTATTCAAAGCCCTCCGGTACCAGACCGTGCTTCGAACCTGTGCCTTTCTATAAGCTTAAGGACACGGAAGGAGACAAGTGAAAAGTTCCCCTGTTCTCAGGTAAGGTCACCTCGAGGTCCTTCCATGACTACTTCAGAAGCCTCAATGCCAATACCCTTGGGAAAGGACCCCAGAGCACCCTGTTGCACAGGAGCAGAGGAGGTTTGCGGACACGTGGCAGCAAGGAGCTCAGTGCTCCAGCTCCTGTGCAACCATCCAGTGTGGACAAATTCAGGTGCAAAGCTTTGATAGTTCAAAACATAAATGTTGGTAATGGAAAGGACATCAAAAGACTAGTCTGCACTTCACCACATTAACAAGATCCATTTTCCCACCTGATTTCAATATTTTTCAAGCCCCCAGGCTCCTGCCCACCCTCCTCAGAGATACCTTCAGTCTGTGAACTTTTCCTGCTGGATGGAAGGAATCCAGGTTAGTGCAACACTAAGATCCCCTCCGGGATTTTTACAGCTTGAGCTTGGCAAGTTGGGAACATGCAAGATCTATTGCTGAAGTCAGTGGACACTCAACAGCTCCAGAAAGAGTTACTTTCTGGACTGGCACTTAAGGACATCCTGAAGAGGGTGAAAATATTAAGCAAAATATTTGAGTGATCTGTTCTAGAAACACTTCCAAATCCCTTGGATGCTAACATCCTTCCAGGCGACAGAGCCAAGACCGTCCCTGTGTACCCAGGCTGGGCACATCTGGAGCACGAGGTTGTGTGGCTGCTGCCCCAGCAAGCAACAAAAGCGGCATCTTGGAGGGACAGACGCTGGGGCAGAGATGTCACCTCTATGGTGCTTGTGATAAACCCATCCCCACAATTAGCCAAATACTGGAATTAGGCAAGAAATACACAGGCTGACTGTTTATCTATTGAAAAATGAATTTCACTGAAATGCTTTGGAGAAAAGGCATCGTTACATACTAAATGTTGGGGTTTTCTAAGAGAGGAAGGCAAAGCACTTCAATGATGTCGAAACATTATGACAGTATCATAATGGAACATTTCAATTTCTCAATTTGAAATACTCTTATTTTGCTAAACCATTTTACAAATATGTACCAGTAAAAGAACGATTAACAGTAAATATCAGCATCAGCAGGCAATTTTTAGGTTTTATAAAAATGAACTGTTTAGAGCAATCCTACTACAAAGCTATTTTCAAAATGGGCATTTTCTGAAAATGGTCTTTGTTTTGCAGTTTTTCTAAATCTGGATATTATTCTTGGGTTGTTTTGTTGCACGCTTTTATGAAATGAAACTGCCTTGGCTTTGTCCTGCACTGAGTGCTTTGTCTCACGGAGACTTCCCCTGATGCCCCCATTTTGGTTTCAAATCTCCCATTTCTGCAGGTCCCCTGCAGCTGTTTGTACCCTGCAGATGCTCTCACTGAGGGCATTAATGCAGGCATCCCCAAGCAGCTGGCCTTTGTGGCATCTCTCTGCCTTTGGGCAGCCAGGTCTGAGTCTCACCAGGACGCAGCAGCCACTTGTCATCAGCTGCCTGTCCAAGCACTGGCAATACAAAGTCCCTGCAGAATTCATAACTGTTAGCCAGCAGCTGGAAATTAGCAGTAATTTCCTTAATGTGGGCTATGTAAAAGACAATGGAAATGAACACTTCCGCTGATTGCTGTGAAGCTCAGCAGAACCTGCCCATCATTCTGGCCCTCCCATTCTCCAGCCCCTTGCTGCCTGCTCAGCCACAGCAGGGTTATGATTGCCAGCTCAAAGCCAGCACTGGTCTTTTAGCACAGGAATTTGCTGAAGAGCAGCAATGGGCCAGCCGCATTTTGTAGCGGTGATTATCAAATACATGTGAAGGACTGGCGTAGCCACATGACTAGGCTGCGTCCATTTTGAATGCAGACCCCCAGCAAGAAAAGCAATTTTGGACATTCTGGACACACCAAACTCAGCAGTTAGGGGAAAACTGCAGCTTTGGGTACATCCAGCTGTGGGGATGAGGCCAAGTCAAAGAGCTGCTTCCCATTCCTTCTCAAGCCACTCATTCATCTACACCATGCAGAACACCACCTTCATCCCACTTATCTGGATGCCCGTTTTTGTGCAGCTGTGGTGTAAATCACATTAACCTGCTCCATGCTCACACAATGCACTGCATCAATATTTAACAACAGTACTCACACCTAACACCACAAGAGTACTCAGCTCACAAAATGCAGAAGAACCCCCAGCAAGGTCCAGAAATTGGGAGCTTCCTGCATGGAGTCAGGACAGTTTCAGTGTTGCCTCCATGTCCATACCTATTATGCAGCTGATTCACAAGAAGGAAGGGATGCTATCCAAATGAACCTGGACAAGCTGCAGAAGCAGTAATACGTGAGCTTAATGAGGTTCAGTGAGTCCAAGTGCAAGGTGCTGCACCTAGCTCAGGGCAATCCCAGGCAAGACCACCAACTGGGAGAAAAACTTATTGAGAGCAACCCTGCAGAGAAGGACTTGAGGGTTCTGGTGGATGAAAAGCTCAACATGAGCCAGCGGTGCGTGCTTACAGCCCAGAAGGGTGTCTGCATCCTGGGCCACACCAAAGGAGTGGGCAGCAGGGGAGGGAGGGGATTGTGCCCCTCTCCTCTGCCCCTGTGAGGCCCCACCTGGAGTCCTGCATCCAGGTCTGGGGCCCCCCAGCACAAGAAGGATGTGGAGCTGTTGGAGCAAGTCCAGAGGAGGCCACAAGGATGCTCAGGGGCTGGAGCACCTCTCCTATGAAGATAGAGAGCTAGGGGTGTTTGACCTGGAGAAGAGAATGCTCTGGGAAGACCTCACTGCAGCCTTTCAATACTTAAATGGGGTTTATAAAAAAAAGATGGAGAGTGACTTGTTGCTCGAGCAGATGGCTGTAGGAAAAGGGAGAATGGCTTTAAACTAAAAGAGGGGAGATTTAGGTTAGAGGTTAGGAGGAAATTCTTTACTCAGAGGGTGGTGAGGCACTGGAACAGGTTGCCCAGAGAGGTTGTGGATGCCCCATCCCTGGAAGCGTTCAAAGCCAGGCTGGACAAGGCCCTGGGCAACCTGATCTAGTGGGTGGTGTCCCTGCCTATGGCAGGGGGTTGGAACTGGGTGGTCTTTAAGGCCCCTTCCAACCTGAGCTATTCTATGATTATTACACAACTGAATAACAACTTCAGAAAAAAAAAAAGTCCTGCCTCAGCCAGTGTCCAGGAAGGAGTTCCTTCAGGGAAGCAATTATGGGTTCTAGTAAATTTTGTGTGTTAAATGATTGGAGGGAGTGAGATCTTGCTCTGCTGGGACACCCACCTACATATGTAAATGCAACCCCTTATTTGCTGTTAAGATAGAGAACCTGTATTCTCCTCTTGCATTCTTCCTGAAGATTTTCCTGCCAGTCCAGGCTTTCTGCAAGAAGCTGGTTAGTGCTGTGTCTCATTTCTACACTGTCATAGGGTCCTGATTTCTGAAACCCTCATCACACACTTAAAGGGTATCTAAAATGCAAGAAACATTTTGATTAGCAGAGATCACTAGAGTGCATGTAGCCATTGAGGACACTTCTTCCTGGAGCAGAATCACTGAAGTGAACAGTTTGGATACTTGTACTTCTCATATGCTGCTGTTCTCAGCGATTTAATCTTCTGCTTGTCACAAGAATTGCTGCTTTGTCCCTCTGCAGCAGTGTCAGAGTTGCTCATAGGCCATGCTCTGTTCTCACTTGATGGATGTGAAATATAAAACCAAAAACTTCAATACAGGAGCTGAGCTCTTGTGCATTTGCACCTTGGGATGAAACTAGACATTTCAGTATTGGACTTTGTCCCAAATAGTGCAATGGGGAATTGAAATTGCAGTGTTTTATATTTTGTGGAACAGAGTATCAAAATGATTTCAATTTGGAAATGTCAAATGTCACTTGTCTGGTGAAATATTTTACCACTTACGAAGCCAACAAGGAAGGATCTTTGGTTCCCAACTTGTATAATTTAACTGGCCATTCCTTCCTTCTCAAAGAGTGCCTGGTGCCCGGAGCATGTGGGACGCCATGCTTGCTGGCCCAGAAGTTTTGCCTGATGCCTGCAGGGTAATGCCCACGCTGGCCAGAGCAGTGGGGAAAGGCAGAGCCACTTGGCTGAGCCAGCATCAGGCAGCAGCAGCCCTGAGATGCTTCAGCTCAGGCCAAGTGGAAGAGCATTTAGTACTCATATGGGATTTTTGGCACATCCTGCCTCAGACAAAGCCTCCAGGTGCTTCTAAGCACCCCCTAAAGAAGCTTTTTTTTCCTATTTCTGCTTATCAGAGAACCTAAAATAAACAAATACAAAGAAAGATGCAACACTTTTCCAGTTGCAATCACAAAGACCGCTGTCTTCTGCTCACAGATCTCCCCCCCTTCTCCACCTGCACACTCCCAGGTGAGGGCATGTCTGCAGTGAGGTGGTCCGTTCTTGGGATCCGCAGGTAGCTCGGCACAAGCCATCCCAGCAATGCACCTCCCTGGCAACATCCTGTCAAGTGGAGAGTGTTCTCGCCAAGGAGCTGGACACTTCATCCTACTAGGCAAAGAAAATCTTTGTGCTACTGGTAGCCTGGATTTGCCAATTTTGCTTCCAATAATCTGATAAAATAACTCAAATCCACATAGCAGGCTCCTAGGCAGTAGGACTGCATGAGGGGTTGATGACACCTTTTATGTTCAGGAACATTTGAATCTCACTCGTGTTATCTGGAAGAAAATGTAATGACAATTTTTAGGTCTGAGATGGCGGAAGCACAAAGTAATCTTAAAGCGCTAATTGTAGCAGGACACAGGACAATATCAATAATTGTGTTTTCCCTTTCTAATGTGTTTTTCACCAAAAGCTCTCACATCTCTTTATAGTCTTTAAATAAGCAAATCTCCAAGCCCTCCTGCAAAAGGAGGGCTATTTTGCTTTTTAGTACTGTGAAAAAGGGCTCAAGAAGAATATGAATCGGCTACCCTGAGCTTAAAGACGAGGTTAGCATGAAATGACCATGGACCACATGTAAGGAAATGTAGTCCTGCACTTCTCTATCAACACATCCAGTAATTTTTCACTGCATCTTACGCAGATCCTTTGCCTAGCAATGTCTTGACCAGAGTTTAGCCTTTGTCATGCCAAAATTACTGCCATGGAAGAACCTTTTACTTGTCAGAGCCCTTCTAGTGGCTCTCCTACCTGTGACACTTACAGGTAATTTTCAGGCTGAACATTTTTACTTGCCAGAAGAGTCCTGAGGCCCCCTGCAAAGAACATTCACAGTGTGACAATGACACCAGACAGGCCATCACAACTGCCTCCTACATGCCAGCATCACGTTGAGATACTCTCCAGTTGCCCATGGCAGCTATGATATCAGAGTCCTGGAGCAGCTGGCTACAGCTATCTGCTTGTAGCTCTGAGCTGCCAGGAAACTTCTAGCCAGTTCCTCAGCTGCTTAAAGGTTCCCAGGGAGGAAAAATACAACAAAAAGAAAGTAGAAAATATTTTTAAAAAAAAATGAGGAATCAGGAAGGAAGATGAGTTCTAAGTGAAGAACAGTCTTGCTGCCCCTTGCAAAGGAATTCAGCCTAGCCTCTCTGGTTTTCCAGGAGTGATTTTAGTTAAAGTCCTGACTGAGGCTGCTTCCAGCACGGGTGCATTTTGCTCTTCACAGTACAGCTATCAGCCCTTCCAACACGTTAACACCAGATGGTTGACCTTAGAAGCGACTCAACTTTAAATTCAAGGTTGGGTGGAACAGCTATTTCCTAAAGCCAAACTGCTCGAGGTAACTTTACTGTGCCCCTGGGGTCATGCTGAGCTCAGTGATGGGTATCTGTAGGGCATGACGGACAGAAGGGTAGTTGGGTGGGAGAGTTGATTTTATAACTATAGAATTGACCTGTGAGAACTAGCTCCATGCTGGGAGGCTTTGGTGGGCACAAGACTTTGGGGTAGACTACTTGTCAATAATCACAGTGGGGAAAAAGTCCAGAAAGAAGAACATTAAGCTAAATTTCATCTTTTTAAACAACCCTATCCTCCCCTGGGTGCTGAGAGTCTGTGTGCCCACAAATATGCCCACTCCCATAGGTGTCTGTCAGCTCCAGCCCAACCTAACCTATTTTTGTATTTGTACAAAAAAAAATCATAGAGGCAAGACCAAACTCTATAGAAGAATTCAACCTCATGATTTGCTTCCCACCCTCATTAAGCTTAATGATTTATGCCTTGTAATTGCCACAACTGGGCAAGAATCCACAAATCTTGTTAATAATACTAAGTATGCCAGAAGTAAATTTTCAAATCCTAAGCAAAAATTAAATGACCATAAAATATGCATTTGCTTCCCAAGAGACAGTTCTGTTTCAACAAGACAGCTTAATTGAAAGCTCAGTAAACTGGTCACAACATCTTTAATAAACAGTCTTTGTAGACAGCATGCAGGAGAGATGGTGCTTTATATGCAGCAGAAATAAATGAAGTGACCAGAGGTCTCCACCCGTCTGTGACCCCTGAAGTAGCTGAAATCAGCTTGGACCACTGTTGGGGGAAGCTGAGGCAGGCAAAGAACTGTGGAACATAAATGTGGCCCCAGCATCTGCCCACTGCAAATTAACATCACCCAGATTTAGCTATAAAGGAACTTGGTGAAAAAGTCTCTGAAATTGGTGCAGAGCATGTGACCTGTTCCAGACATTCATGAGAAGCTCCATTTTGCCACATTGGGAATATTCACACTGTGTCCCTGTGGGAAGGGCACCTGAAGACTTGGGAACTGACCTTCCTCATTTCCAGGTGAGGAAGACCACCTGCTGGTGACGTCAGGCAGGTGGGCTGCAGGGTCATGAACACCCTTTGGTAGGGACTGTTGCACTTCCAGGAGCCTCTCAGTCATTCCCACTAACCTCAAGTCCCTTTTCAGCTTCAGCACGTGAAAAAATCTGGTTTCAAAATCACTTATTTATTTTGAAACAAAATACCCGTTGGCCACTCAAATGAAATGTTTTCATTTCAGGAGAAATGCAACACTTCATTCAACCTGAAACGACTTTTTCTTTTCCATCCAGAAGAACCAGTGAACCAAAAAATTGGTAATTCCCTCACCTCTACTTGTTCCCCATCTCCTAAGCCAGATGGCCCTGTTTTAGTTTAATCTGAAAAACACATCCCAGCCCCTTTCTCATGCATTTAGCCTGCAGTCACCTGCACAGTCAGCTCACACTCTGATCGCATCACACGAGCCACTTCGCATTCCATCTCTGCCACGGCACTGAACCTTCTTCCAATTATTTGTTTATCTGACGTTTCCTTCTCCTTAGTTTAGGGTTGTAGCAGGAGGCCAGGGAGCTCAGAGCTGTCTCTGGGCTGCTCCTTCCTTGAAGCATTAAGGGACTCGCTGCAGTCCTTTGCCCAAGTCCCAGCTCAAAGCTACACGAGGTAAGTGCAGGGGCAGTGCCCATGAAGCAGGGCTGTCCGTTCTGAACACACCTGGAATGTGCTGGGAAACCCCACTAAGATATTTGCTGTGAGCTGACTTCAGCCTACTGTAGTCACTCGCCTTTGATTCATCTCTTCTCTGCCTTTTCTTTTACAAGCAATCCTTACACCCTCAAAAAAATGAAAACCAAAAGTTTTTTTCCATTTTCTTCCATCAGATGTGTCACTCTTCCTAATACCCTGGTGAGAAATCAAACTAAGAAGCTGATAGCTCTCAAGCCTCCTGACTCCCCCCTCAAAAAAAGTTGTAGCAACTAACTTTTCCATGCAGTTCAATTTCATTCAGACCAAAATTGATAATTTCTTGCATTCTCCACCTATTTACACCTTAGTCTAATAAAAACATATGGTAACACTGGACATAAACCAACCAGCCACATTGTTCCAAATCTGATGCTTTACTAAACCACAGGGGAAGGCACCTTTATGGCTAATTCACAAAGATCTCAATCATTGATGATTAAAAATTCAAATTGAACATCACACAACTGAAGTGTCTTTGGGGGATGACCCTATGAAATCCTTGTCAATACCCTCCAAAGCACTCCAGCACCAGTTGCACCTCCATCTGCTCTCTTAGGATTCAGATCCATCTGGTGATGCACAAGCGAAAAGAATTCACCCAACTTGCTCAATATCACTAGAAGGCAGAAAATGTTTTCTTCACAACCTATTCAAGTACAGTGCTATGGACCAGCAAATGGTCATGGATTCACGCACTGAATCCAGGCTAACAGTCACCCTGGATCTTCAGTACAGCCTCCCATATCATTCAGGTTTGGGAATGTTTTCCAATATTCAGTCCACCAATCTGTAAATATGAAGATGAAGTTTCTTGCAAAAGCTGACTATCTGGAAAGCTATTCAGCTAAGATTTATGAATCATATGCATAGCCATCAGGATTGTCTTGGAAATGATTTACTAAACAGAAATGGGGCTGAGTTCATAATGGATGTAACTCAAAACAGAATTTTGACTGGTGCTATATATTTCATCCACTGGACATAAAAGGCATTTGCTGTAATGAAGAGAAAATATAAATGTTAAATATACTTTTTTCTTTTTTCCCCACATGCATTTGTGCTTAAGAATTCTTCTCAGCTGCTGGGACTGAGATTGATAACAGCCTTGCTGACAGCTTCACTAACACCAACTGAGTCTTGGGCAAATTTGCTTTGGAGTACGCTCATCTTGAACAAATATAGTTTTGGGTCCATTAAAACTGTCTGTGATTTTGGGTTCAAAGCCTTCAGCGATTTCAGAAACTCCAGGACTTTTGGGAAAATTGATTGTGCTGGTTCACAGCTCCTAAACCACTGACTGCTTGGAGCAGGCAGGGGATAACCAGGAAAAGGATTTTACCCTGCTGGTGGCCAGTGCTGGAGACAATCCTGAGACTGCATAGCTGGTCCTACAGTTTATTCCCTAGGTTGAAGAGACTAGACTTCGCCTGTGCAGAAACCAAATTCTAAAAAAATGCTGGTGGCATCTTGGTCTTACTCCCTTCCCCAGCCCAAGCGCCCCACTACTCAAACACAACCCCACCCTCAAGACCCGGTTCTAGCAAAAGCTTAGATTGCAAGATATTGCCATCCTGTACCAGCTGAAAGCCTTCACTTAGGTTGTCCCGCCCGTTGCCACTGATGTGCTGACTCCTTCCAGAGTACGGTCTCTCAGCTGTGCCTCCTAGTGGCCAGCAACCCCTTTTCTCTTCTTTCCCTGTGCCACTCTTACATCCTTGTGGCCATAGCAGAAACCACCCCACTGTTGTGGTTTTAAATATTTTGTCAGAGAAGACGCTTTTTTTTTTTTTTGTAGTAAGCTCCACATTTATGACAGTCTCAGCCTCCTGGGGAATATGAAAAGGAATCCAGTGCCTTTGATGCTGTGGACACAGCTGTATTATTTATCACTTTGGTACCAACAGGACTGTACCAGGATCACTACCTGCTGCATAAGTGATGCCTGAAACAGCCATGCACTCACAGGGGAAGCCTGCCTAGAAAACCCTGACCCAGCTGACATTTGATGTTATTTCACAAAAGGAAACAATGCTTTCTACATGCCACGCACATTATCACATCTCCAGGTTTGGCCCCCAACCTCTGAAATCAAAAAAGAAGGCAGTTCAGAATGACAATGAGATACTAATTAGCTAATAACCTCCAATCACCAAAGGAAAGCAAATATGAGTAGCTGTCATTAAGTCGGTTTTGAAAGCCCTTCTTTAGTGTATAAAGCACATTAAAAATGATTTCATGATCCATCATGCCGTACAGTTTCTATGGCATGAAAGAGGAATTATCGGCAATCATAAAACACACAATGACCATCATTTAGCCTTGTCGTTAACTGCAGCAGTAATTCGAACAGCAGCTGCAAATAAAGAACAACCTGCTTTTTATTTTTAGTCCCCAGTGGTTTGCTTTGTCCAGCCAGCGGCACCACATTTCACAGCAACCTTCTTTGACAGGTGAACAGGTCTCCCTCCTCCCAAGGGCTGCCTTTCCAGCCCTTGCTGGGACAGCTGTGGAGTGCCCCAAGGCTGTTGGGCTCTGCCCACAGCCTGCTGCCCATCCATACAAGCAGAGAGCTGCACCACTGGATCAAACATAAACATTCACAAATCCCTTCTGCTGAGGGACAGGCGGCTTCTTCCTTGCAAGGGAAGGAATCAGCGTCCTTCAGTTTAGCCTCATTCTGTCTCCAGCCTTTCTCAGTGCTGTTCCTGCCAGACAGCTACAACACAGGTTACCCGAGCCAGTTTGCATCCAAGCTCACAAAGCAATTGATAGCACGTCAAGCTTTGGAGCCTACTGTTTTTGATAACACAGCACAAAGAACAGTCAATGAAAGCATTTCAGTTTGAACAGTGAATACAAAAAAAAAATCCCCAGTGCAATGGGCAATAAACGAAGGATAAACAAGGAAGAAAGAAGAAAAAAAGAAAGGTCAATGTTCCTGCAGAAAGCCTTCAGGTGACACAGGTCCCCTCTGCTTTCTGACACCAGCTGTAAGCTGATATTCTGGAGGCTCCAAGCAGCATGAGAAGAGCCTTCTATAAAGGGTGGTCAGCTTAAATGCACAAAAGCTTCCACTGAACCAGGACAGGAGCAAACAAAAGCCAGAGAGCAGCCCTGCTCTCTGCTGACAGCCAAGCACCCAAAACCAAACAAGCTGGGGGCTCTGACAGCTGCTTTTGCAGCTGAAGCAAGTTACAAATCCATCCTAGTGACTCAAGTGTCTGGTCCTGAGAGACTTTATTCTTCCTGCAGCACAAGCAAAGGGCTACCACTGATTGTTGGTAGAGCTGTTGGCTCTCTTAGATTGCTCAATGGTAAATGTTGCTCAGCTCTCAGCAGGGGCACAGCCCTAGTGACCCTGCAGATGAGCTGCAGGAGCCATGCCCAGCTCTGGCAGCAGGGCTGTAAGCCATATCTACAACCCCATCCCAGCACAGCTGAGGGCAGCTCTCCTGTGTGCTTATACTGGGATGGAAAGGCTGGTTCCCACAGCCATACTGGTTGCAGTCACAAAACTCTTTTTCCATCTCTAGGGTTACCCTAGATCAGAGAATCCCTAGAAAGCCAGCTGGGATGGATTACAGGTGCTTGGCAAAAGTCCTTGCTCAAACAGTCACCTTCCAGAGGTTGATTTAGTGATAAATCTTGAATTAGAAATAAATGCTCATCAGCATTAGCTCATGGAAAAACCCATGCGCTGGCCCAGCCAATCCTCCAATAAAGTTATGCAGCTGATAGACCAGAGAGTAGTACTGCAAATATCTCAAGGTCAGAAATGCTCTTCTGCAGCCTTATTTTCTTTTATTGGGTCTTTTGCCCCTATTAAAACGTACTAGAAGGCTTTTAGGAAGGAACTAGCAAAATTTTAAGTTCAGTTCTTTTCTATTACTGCACCTCTAATGACTACTCTGGAGTTATCACTAAGTAGGAAGCAGGTTACCCTCCTGCTCCCTTACAAACAAGATAAACCCCAAAGCCATCATTATGCAAATAAAAGAAGAAAAGAGTAATTTACCTGTGTTAAAGAGAGGGCAGTCTTACAACGTGAATCTTAGAGGATGAGTCAGGAGCTGGAGAGGCAGCACCTTGCATTGCATTGCTGACAAACAGCCCTGGGCTGCTTTGGGTCCCGTTAAATAGGGAGGGACTGCAGCTGGGGGGCAATCATGGGCTGTGGCTCAGGTGCTGGCTCTGTCTGGCAGAGGAGGAGGCAGATCTGTAGCACATGAGTTAGTTACCTCTCCGAGAAGGCACTTGGGTTGGGCAGGGCTTCCCGTTGCACCACCATGGAAGAAACTTGTCTTTTGGGTCTTGCAGTTGCAAAATTAAGGCGTTTCCACAGATCAGTTCACAGGTCTGCGTAAATGCTTCTCTACATCACCCTCCTTTTCTCTGCAGGCCCCCAAGTACAAGGAAATTCCCCATCCCAGCCAAAGCACCATTTCTCTGCATTAACCATTTAGATAAATTCTTCAGCACAGAGCCTACCATTGCCCCACATGGAGCTGCTAAGGGTGAATTTTCACGGGATTGCAGAATGGTTTAGGTTGGAAGGGCCCTCTGGAGGTCATTGTTTCGGGTCCTGGGAACATGCAGAG
The DNA here is from genome assembly GCF_964211835.1 of Anser anser. Classification (NCBI taxonomy): domain Eukaryota; kingdom Metazoa; phylum Chordata; class Aves; order Anseriformes; family Anatidae; genus Anser; species Anser anser. The sequence continues at coordinate 6,513,253 of NC_139744.1, forward strand.
CCTGCGGGGATGCTTGAAACAAAACCTCTGCTAATGAACAGTGGTTTGTATTTCTAGCAGAGTATTCTGTGGCAGGAGAGGACAACTGCAGCTGAACAGGTCCCACGAGTGGAAGGGGCTGGGTACCAGGCTGCAGAGGTGACGATAAGCACGAAGCAGAGGCTGGAAAGGGGATTCACTTCCATGGCAGTCTCAAGCCCATGCGAGAGATGCTGCCCAAGCACTTCAGCTGCAATAAAGAGGAAAGGAGTGAGGTTGGCACCCACTCTGGTATCTGCTAGGGGCACTGCCCTGGGTCTTCTTATTTGCCTTTTGAGCTGTTTCTGGAGGACATATTTCCCTTTCCAAATGTTAAAAAACAGACTTTCAAAGATGTTCTGGCTCCACAGTGACTTTGAAGAGCTGGCCCAAAGCCTTCGTTCAGGGGATACCAGAGGCAAGAAAGGAAAACATGTTCTTTCTGCAAGGAAAAAAAAATCACCTTATGTTTGCTCCACTCCTCTGGGCAAATGAACTGCTGGCTCCTGGAGGGGAAGCGTGGAAGAGGCAGGGCTGGGCTGGGCACCAGGGGTGGGGAGGGAGGAGCGAGCTGTCAGGGCAAGGTTGCAGATCCAATGGTGCTGGCAGCACACCCCCAGCCCAGCTCTGACACATGAAAGAGGATTTTATCCAACTGGAACACATTGCCTGCAGCCTTGGTGCAGATCACACGGATTAATGGCTTGAAATTAAACCTCTGCTTATGCAAAAGAGCAGCGTGAGTTTCCAGCGGAACATTTCTCTCCTGGCAGGAGAAAACAACTGCCATGTGGCATTTGCACAGGGCACTGCCGGTGGGCAGGCATCCACAGAAGAGCAGCTAAATCATTCATTTCCCAGCTGCAGTAATATTTCTCCCCACTGCCTGCTATAGCTGACCTCCTCCAACTCCCACTAGGACAGCTGAAACTCAATAAAGAAGAACAAACCACAAAGTGCCTACTTCATGCTGTCACCTGGATGCCAGATCAGCTCATGATTAGAAATGGGGAATCTTCAAAGACTGGTTCTAGATACCAAGATGCTTAAGCTTCTCCTCTTTCTGCCGCTCTCTGAGATGCTCATGCCTCCTGGAGCAGCACGGGGACAGAAGGATTGCTTTATATGACATACGGCAATGATCTGTCTTGAGCTGGAGAAACACAGGTGTGTCTTCCTGCTTGCACATCTGCCAGCTTCTTTCCCCTGGCATCTAAAGCAAAAGGTGCCTACAGCTCTGACTACATCAAAGGTTGGAAGGGTGACAGCTCAGCAAGCTCTGCACAAATGGCTCAGGGGTGCTTTTCTGCCATGGCTCCATTTCCAGGGGACAGAGTGCTTGCAGCAGCAACTCCCATCTGCACCAAACCTCGCCCTGTCCCAGCCCACAGCAACCATGAGCCAGGGAGAAGGGCCAGGTGAGATTTGTGTTTCCGAGCCCAGAGAGATTCTGGGTGAAGGTCCTACCAGGAAATATATTTTCATCTTTACTGGATTGCAAAAGAGTCCACAGGAACCAAAGACTCTTGCAAAACTCTTCTCAGCTATTCTGTGGTAAGAACAGAGGGCGAGGAATAGCAGAGAGAGGAGAAGGTGCTAACCCACCCCAACTGAGGCTGCTGCATGGACCTTTCCAGGTACTACTTATCCCAGAGGGGCTGCCCCCACCACCAGAAAAATCTTACGATGCTTCTTAGCTCACCTGAAGTAGTCCAAAAGCTCAGCAATGTGCACGCACTGCCACGCAGAGGCCCAAGTACTGGCAGCAGGAGCTCAATTTCTCTTTCACTTGCATTAAGACGAAAATCCCTCCCCACAAGCCCATGGTGGGGAGCTAGACTCAGCCCCTCCTGCCATGTCCAGGCCACAGACCAAGCCTGGCTGGGCTATATAAAAAAACTTGCAGGGTACTTAGGAACTACTTTCAGTTAATAAATTATGAGGGGGGAGTGCCTGTGACCAGCACTCACTGCAGAACAAACCAGAAGTTTGTTGTTCAGAAGCTGGATCCCAAAGGCAAAAAGCAACGATGGGCTGTAGATATTGGGAGGAAATGTCTAATAAGGAAGAACAAGCATTATCATTTGGACGCAGTTAAAAGTGTTCTAACAGATTTTCCCAAAACATGATTTTTGCACAAGGCTGACAGATTTTCTTTTCTTGTCAGCCACAGGAACAACAAAGCTGCACAAGAAAGAGGAGCCTGCAGCTCCATGACCTGCAGATGTGACTCCCCTCTGGCTCACACCAGTGACAACCAGCAGTAGCTCTGCTTTTTCCGGCTCAGGGATTATGCTAGTGGGTTATTTTTGCCTTTTAATGGAAGAAGAAGATCTGTATTTCTGCCTAACAGCTTACACTTTCTGTTAGCTGTACCATCCTAGGTGCCTGTCCAGGAGAGCACCACGTGGCCAGTGCAGCTCTGCCAGCACCAGTGCGGGTTCCCCGTTCCCTCCTCCTTTCCACTGGCTGGGATGCAGTCAGCTGCAATTTTGTTATGATTACTTTAATTTTGCTTTCATCGAAAACAGATGAAAACCCTTCCCCTGAGGCTGTTGGCAAGGACAGAAATGGGAAATGCAGATGAGTGGTATCTCCTAATAATTACACAGCATTTCCCAGCTAGTGGCTCCCAGTTGCACCACGGAGCTGCGCCGCCAACCAGATTAGTGCTCGGGATGATGCCTGGGCTGGGCAGCTGCCATTTGATGCCTGGCTTTCTCCTCTCTGCTTGCAGTGGTTTGTTTGGGTGTTTTGATTATTCATTGGGTTTGAACAGCAGGGATGAGCTGGGGTTTTTCATTTGTTTGTGCTGGGGGGGGGTTCTTTTTTTTTTTTTTTCAGATTTCATCTCCGGGACTTAGTGTTTTCTCAAATGACAGGTCTCTTGCACATCAAAAGAGATTTTTGATGTAAAAAATCTCCACTCCACCACTGAGAATTTATATCCACTCAATCTAGTGACTCAATACAGTCAGACCAAGGAGGTCATCCTAAATATTTGTGTCACCTTTTCTTCTTTCCGAGTGCTGGCGAATGAAATAGCAATCAAATATTTAATTTAAAACCCAGAGATCTAACACAGGTGCCTCTGGTTTACCAGGGGCTTTCAAAACCCTTCTAAATAAACTCCCAGACATTTTTTTATTTTTTATTCCCCCCCCCCCTTTTTTTTTTCCACTTGTATTTGGAAAAACACAGGCACATGCAGTCCTTCTACCACTGGCATTTCTCAAGCTGTTTCTGACTGTTTACTCTCCCTATAAAGTTTCTTCGCAATGAGGACATTATAAAACCTCCCTCTATCACCTCCTCCTCTTCCTTAGCTTCTCCTCTTCCTTTTCTCCTCCCCTCATTCCACCTTCTCTTCACTTGCAGATGCCTCTGAACAAACCATTTATCATGTGCTTAGCAGCGCTGGACTGTTAAAACCCGGATCTGGTATTAGTGCTGTGGAAAGGGAGAGCTTTCATCGCTGCTCCAGAACGGGTTTTTAGGGATAATTGATGGGAGGCCACAGACGCTTGTTGACAGTGCAGAGAGATGAAGCAGTCACTGTGCAGGGGAAGCCTGGCCAGTGCATCCGCCCTGCTTCAGTGGCCAATCTCTAAAGGCAAAAATTGATGCTTATAAATACATAATTTTTCTCCAAATCATTATGCACTTCCTTGCTGCGGTGTGGTCTGCATGCAGGGCCTGATCCAACACCCATGAAGCCCACGAGAGTTGTTTGTGCCAATCTGGCACAGGTGCACAGACCACTTAGAGTCAGAATTACTGAAGAGTGTAGGTCGCTGGGGAGGAGCTCGGTGAAATTTAGACCTTCAAATACAAAACTGCCTTCCGAAATGCCAGGTGTTCATCTTAATCCTCACTGTGCTGGCCCATGGCATTCCCTGGGTATCCAATGTTGTACCTCTGTGCTCCCAACCTTAGTTTTGTTGCAGTTTAACCCAGCTGGCAGCCAAGCACCACACAGCCGTTCACTCATCCTCCCCAAACCCTCTCTGGGATGGGGGAAAGAATCAGAAAAAAATGAAAGCCTGTGGGTTGAGATAAAGACAGTTTCTTAGGACGGAAAAGAAAGGAAAATAATAATAATAATAATAATAATAATAATAATAATAATAATAATAATAATAATAGTGTGTACACAGCAAGTGATGCACAATGCAATTGCTCACCACCCGCTGACCGATGCCCAGCCTACCCCCGAGCAGCCGGTCCCCCCACCCTGGCCAGCCCCCCCCCCCCCATTGATTGTTCACATCAAGTCCCATGGTATGGAATACCCCTTTGGCCAGTTTGGGTCAGCTGTCCTGGGTCTGTCCCCTCCCAGCTCCTGCTGCACCCCCAGCCTGCCCGCTGGCAGGACAGAGCGAGAAGCTGAAAAGTCCTTGGCTTGGTGTAAGCACTGCTCTGCAACAATTAAAACATCAGTGTGGTATCAACATTATTCTCATCCTAAATCCAAAACACAGCACCATACCAGCTACTAGGAGGAAAATTAACTCTATCCTAGCCAAAACCAGGACAAGGTTCAAGCTCACTTCAGCTCCTCCTTAGTCTAGGTAGGAAAACAAAGCTGGAGGGACAGTTGCCTTCTTTTTTCAGGGTCCCCTACTGCCACGAACACCTGAAGAACCAAATCTAAAACCATCTCCTGTTTGGTGGAAGTCATACTGTATTTCCTACCATCACCAGCAGGGCAGAGGATGTTTTTCCCACCTGCCCTTTTGCCGAAGGCATGCCACTGTGCAGAAATGCCTTCAACATGATCACACCGGAGGAAGACTGAGCAGAAGAAGCAGGGCTCTCGTGCTGTGTGACTGGGGCATGCAGGAGAGCAACCCTGTTCCACTAAGTGTATGTTGGCTTTGCTGCTGTTGCTCATTTAAAGTCACATCAAAACCCAAATAAATAAATTAAAAAAACAGGTACAAATGAAGACTTTCAAGAGCCAGAGCAGATTTGAAGGGAAGCTGGATCATAAAAGCTCTGCAGTATTTGGTGCATGACTTATCTCTGTGTGTGGGGGTCACTGAGGACTTACAGAAGAGAAGGGACCTGGTAGAAGTTCAATAAATGAAGGAGACAAAGTCAGACTCTACTATCCATTCTTGTCCTCTGATAAATATTGGCCTTGAATTTCTTGCTATACACTCTGCCAGAAAGAAGTTAATGATCCAAGATGTAAACATTTTATTCCTGTCTCCAAAGCTGAATGTAACTTTAACACTTGCCCACCAAGCTTCAGCAGCTGTCAAGAAAGCTTTTATGGGCTTCAAGGGCAAGATCCTGGACCTACTGAATCTCCAATGGGACTTTTGTCATTGCCTTGGGATATTTTGAGGTAAAAGGAAAGAGGAAACCCCCAAGTACAGAACGATAACTGTTATTAGACACTCTCACCACAGCAGATGCAGGCTGGCTGCAAGCAGGGACCCCGCAAGTTTGATGATGCCTGAGACACCCAACTTGCAGTTACATCAAGACACAGCATCCAAACTGGAGTAACTCATTTATCAGCCAGTACGGTTAATGGGGTCTTGTGCACTTCATAGCCTAAAGTAGATTCCTTCAGTTGGCCAGATGATTTGCACCCTAAACTCCCCTGGCTATAAAGGCAGCAGAGGGTGAGCAGCTGAAATAGCCTTATGCATCTCTAATGGAGGGATTTCAACATGAGATAAATCTGGCCCTTTATGTGGGAAGACAAAAAAATTAACCCCATGTTCAATAGTGAACTTATAACTACTTTAATTAGCCACACTTTATTTATTTATTTATTTATTTATTTTTCCTCTGTAATTAGATGCATCGCCTATGTGCCACTGAGCATGCCACCAACCACAAGGAGAAACATTCCCTGGGCTTGGCCAGAAGCCACAGCATTTAGTTTGGTGCCAAATTCTGAATGATGCTGTTGCTTTCACCTTTTCCGGGCTTTCGAGGATTTTCAGCACATTGGGGATTTCAGCAGCTTGCCTGCATACACATTATGGCCATCTTCCCTCCGTCTGCCGTTGTCTTCTCAGAAAAGTCTGAGAGCACAGAGGATGAAAAATGAGCAGCCAAGCCACTTAATTCAGTCCCAATCATCACTAATAAAAGAAAGTGGGGAAATGCATTTGTAAAATTTAAGCAACTGTTTGCTTAATGTCTCTGGTCATGTTCTGAAAGCATACGGTTGATTATTCTTACTAGGTGCAGGATTACTTTTGACCTGAAGGATTTCTTGCTTATTGTGCAACCTCTGTCTGAACCACTGCGTCCTTCTCTGCCCGTCTTATCTGGGTTCCTTTAAGAGAGGCAGCCCAAGTCATGATTGAGCAGCAATTTGTTTTTGTTTACTTGGCCAATTAAGGTCAAGTTAATGAAGCATCGGGTGGAAAATAGCAGCTCTTGTTATGTTGCCACAGCAGCAATTACAGTCCTCTTTAAAGAAGGTTAAGGAATTAATTGCAATGGTTCTTTAGATATATGAAATAAGCAGAGGCTCTATCTAAGCCTGTTTGAGGAACTCACTAACCCATCTGTTTTTGTGGGCAACATTTACTGACAGCAGAATAAGTTCATTCCTGATTCAGACCTTGCTGATGTTTGCGGGAGGATCCGTGCTGGCAAAGCAGCAGCCCTCAGAAAGACAAGTTTCACAGCACAGGTAAAGTGATGGACGTGCTTTGTTGAGCTGCTGGCCCTTGGCTGCCCAAATCTCAACCAGGTCGATGGCCTGCTGACTAAGAAATGCCTCGAGAGCAAACTGAACCCTTTCACACCCAGAATGATCAAGTCCTTCAGTGACGTTCAACTGCCCACCCAGAGCAAATGCAGGTAGAGCAACCTGGAGAGCTCAGCTCCATCCTCTCTCTAACCTCCTCTGGAGATCCAGGCTACTTCAGCAACCCCACTGGTGTTAAAGCAGCGCAGCCTGGACCCTCCCCACTTACAAGTGCATTTGAACTGGTGCAGGTGGCTGGTGGCAGAGGTGCAGCCATGCCTGGCCAACAGCTGCTACCCTGCGGCTGCCAACAAGCACAGACTGCTCTTGTTTCACTGCCTGAACGAAATGCGCTGTTACGTTGGAAGCTGAGCTAAGAGTTCATGCCACGGACTTCCCAGTGAAGCAAACTTATGAGATCTTTTTAATTACTGAAAAAAAATGGTACATCCTGGTAACCCAAGAAATAGAAAAGGAAGAGAAAAGGCACCCTTTGCAGAGGTAGAAGTAACTGAGGTGCTAGGCCAAAGAACATGGGTGGGATCCTGGCATGCTGGGTTGTGATGCCTTGAGGAAGGAGACTGGCTGTGCCATGGGGGGTTTCCTACAAGCTGGTGAAAGCACAAGAATTATGTGGGGCAAGTTTATCCTTGGCCCATCAGACTTACCCACACATCTGCTGATGCAGTGCTTGCTGAGCTTCTCTAGCCTGGTGAGTTTTTGCAACCAGCAATGAAAAGTCTTTAGGAGAATCCCCCAAAATGCTGAGTGAGACAGTGAGAGGATTAAGCCATTGCATTTCAAACATTAGAAGTGCATTGCCCAACCTGGACAATTTGCAAAACTCTTTGTAGTGATTGGCACCAGAAAATGTTAGCCTGCAGGTAGCTTTAGAAAGATGAAGAAGCTATACTGTCAGCCAAAAATGATGTTTTTCTTTTTCCATCAGAAAAGCCCCACCACAGTGGTTTCCCAGGGTCACTTAAAGCAAGCCGGACATTTTCCTCCCAGAAAACTTGACAGAAGTGACCTGGTTTGATTTCGGATTGCTTTACTCCAGATGAATCCAACACAAGAAAGATGGAAAGGGTGCTTCTACGTAGAAAACACAGAGGATTTACCAAGCAGGCTTTTAAAAAGTATTTTTAGGTAGATGCCCCAAACTGCTAAATCGCACGCTGCTTAATAAAAACCAGCATTGTTGCTAGTGCTGAGCCGCAAGCCAAAGCCCTTGAACTTCCTGCCCGAGCCACCGCAGCTACAGAGGTGAGGTTGTCCCTTGGCTCACTGCAGCAGCCTGCTACAGGCTCGAGGACCATTACCAAGTCCCCAGCTACCGGCCCCTCTGCCCGCTGGGCAGCGCAAGCAGGGAAGCGGAGGCAGCCTGTACTTCCCCCCATCACACGATCAGCATTTCAAACAAGACAGGCTCACCAAAGCAAACGAGCAAATGAAGAGCCATTGGCTCCAGCGACTTCATCCAAGCCCCCCCTGTACCTATTCCGGAAGACGGTCATTAATTTTATCATCGTCTGCTATTTTTCCTCACGTTCTCTGACTCAGAGCACAAACGAGCCTGCCCTGGGCAGTGACGGAGGCTGCTGCCTGCAGGATTCTCTTGAAGAAAGAAAGAAAGAAAGAAAGAAAGAAAGAAAGAAAGAAAGAAAGAAAGAAAGAAAGAAAGAAAGAAAGAAAGAAAGAAAGAAAGAAAGGAGTTTGAAATAGAGGAGATATTTTTGAATAAGCACAGACAATGTTCTCCCCTGTTTCCTCCTGCCACTCAGTACTTTATAAATGTGCTTCCTCTGCCGAATGGATGGTGAAAGCAGAACAAACCCTGCTGAAACTAATGGCCTGTGTGTTTTACTTTTATCTGACAGGTTTTGTTTTTCAGACAGGGATGGAAAGCAATTTATTTTCACATTAAATAGATAAAAAGCTACATCCTGTACATCTACACTACATCTATATAATAGATAAATAGTGTACATGTACACTACATCTACATAATAGATAAAAAGATACATCACTGATTCAGGATCAAATGCTGTGAAAAGGAAGAGGTGCACAGTGTGGCCACAGAGATGAACTTTGTCATTTCTTACGCCCACTCCATTTGCTGCTGATCTGACTTTGCAATGTGTTAAACATCCCTAGGAATGTCCGCAGTAACCTTCATGCCCTAAGCTGTATCACTCATCTGAGACAGGGACTAACACTTGCATGCCACAGAGGTGAATCCCTGCTTTCAGCATTCCTCTGCTCTCCCCAGGGAATAAATCTTGTGGGTAATTCTCATAATCATTAAATTCTGCTGGAAAATATTATGTAAATAAAATTTCCACATGCTTCACAAAGCATTGATTTATGCTGATGAATTTCTTGGGGAGTGTAATATTTGTTAAACCGAATCTACATTTTTTGTTTCTGTTGATCATTTTCATTCTGATACCAAAGGAAAACCTTCCTGAGGATGGAAACTCAGGAGTTTAGGCCAGCTCCATGTGCAGATCCTGCTTCTTACTCTGAATCCCCTTTTCCCACAAAAGTGTCCCTCAGCAGCCAGCCTCTCCATCTCCCCAGCCTGACTTCTCTGGCTCCAGCCTGAATCACTCCTGGACCACGGCCTGATCCCAGAGCTGCAGGGGAACTGCGTCCCTCTGGCATGCATGGAAGCCTCGCAGATGCTGGGGCTCTGGACTGGTAGAGATCAGGACTTGGGAGCTTATACAGGGGGCTCAGATCCCCCCAGGGGCATGGCAGGACTGAGAGAGAAGGGGGTGATGCATGGCAGAGGAACGTGGGGAACAGTCTTGTAATTCCAGTTTCAGAGAGCACTATTTATAAATCAGTCCCTGAGCTGCGAATGCAGCAGATGTGGAGGGGCTAAATCTCTCCTTAGCCCTGTGCTGAGCCCTGAGGTGGAGTTCGAGGCCTTGAGCCAGGAGCAAGAGGGTTGGCTGGTGCTCTAAGCTCTGCACTGTGTGCAGCAAATGGGTACCTGGGACTTGGATACTTCATCCCAAAGTATCCATCTCCTAGGCCCCTCCAGGAAGGAGCCCAGAGCACCAAGTGCTTCCGCTGTCCCAGAGCTCTCACCTTTTTACCATTGCAAATCCCATTGCTCCAAGGTGGCACCTGCATCTGCGCTCCCTCAGCACCCCCGAGAGCCTCCGTCAGTTTGAAACGTGCTGGATGTCTCCTTCCAGAGTGCTCTGAGCATCCCTGAAATGAGACGTCTCTCCTGCTGGATTTTATTTCTCTGTCAGAAATCGATCCCCTTTCTCCTCGCCCTCACTGTTCCTAACAGAGCTTGAAATTGGTGTATGCCTTCCCCTCCCCGCTCCGCAGCAACCACAACTGAATCTCCCGCAGTTCTTCAGGGTGGCCAGCACAGGACTCTCCGTGCTCTGGGTTCTCTGTTACCTAGGGAAGTGTCCAGCTCCCGGTGACACCTCACCCTGCCCGACAATGACACAGCCCCAGGTCTCTTCTATGGCCTCAAGGTGCTCCTGTCTAGATGGAGAAATGTCTTCAGATGCTGCCAAGAAGAGTCCAGGTGTGCAGCAAAGCCACCCGCGCACCAAGGGACATGCGCTGGCCCTGGGCTTTTGTTGAGCACCCAGCTGAGTGGGGACCCAGGGGTGAGTTACGCAAATTGCAGAAGAGTAAAAGGCAGAGATGTAAGGAGAATATTTGAGTAGAACTCCCCTGGAGCTGCTGGAACAGATCAGAATAATACCACAAAATGCAATTTTCCCAGCAGGAATGACTCCCTGCACAGTCCACAGGAGCATTTGTGTGCCAAAACACACCCTGGTGCATAGTTCACGGTGCAGCAGTCTGAGAGAAAGCAGTAGTGTCTTTCTGGAATATACCGGCTTCTTTTGGCCTTTCAAAAACAAAAAAGATCTAGTAAGAGGGGAGGAAAAAAAAAATGATTTATTTTCTTTAGGAATCGTTTCACACTGCCTTTCAGCACTTCACAGTGACCATCTCCCAGTTCTGTAAGCGGGGTGTCAGGGCACGTGGGAGGTGCAGCCAGAGGCAGGGCTGCAGTGGCGTGGGAGCTGGTGAAAAGAATATGAATGCATTTTCTATTCTATTCTATTCTATTCTATTCTATTCTATTCTATTCTATTCTATTCTATTCTATTCTATTCTATTCTATTCTATTCTATTCTATTCTATTCTATTCTATTCTATCCTATCCTATCCTATCCTATCCTATCCTATCCTATCCTATCCTATCCTATCCTATTCATTTCTACTCCATTCTAGAATTTCTATTCAAAAGGAACAGAAAGAGGAAACAACCCGGTCTAACTCCTGTGTGAAACAGCAGCTTGTTAAGTACACTCGGACTGGTGAGGTTCAACATTTCAGTTCAGGGTTTGGTGTCCCAGGACTCCCACTGCTTTCTGCAGCCCGGGGAGCAGGGGCTGGGTGGGGCAGGGAGCATCCTTCCCTTCCTCCTTCAGCCCTGGAGCTTGTCTTACCTTCCTGCCATACTCCCATGCCTCTTGCAGGGGCACTGGTCACAGACTTAAGATAGACGGGCCCTTTTGTACTTCTCTGTTTCATTTTTTCCCTTGCAATTCATTTCCCTTCACTAGGCTGCAGCCAAGAATTTAACACGTTGACATTTTTCTGTTTGTTTGAGTTTACTGTTCCAATCTGTTTGCATTTCTTATTGAACATAATGGCATGAGATATTAGGAGTTAATCAGACCTAGGTCCCCCCAAAATCTGCTGAAATGCTCCAGTGAGTTAGGTGCGTTTGAAGTATGGATTTGAAAGGACCATGCCAAGCCATTTGCTTGAAACGTGTTTGTGATGCTGAGTTTACTTCAAAGCAGGCATGTCTGAAATTGCTGGATGCACTCAGCAGGGGACATGTGAAGCCAGTGGGGAACTGATGATCAACAGAGCCTACCACCGAAGTATCAGTGGCGTAGGTGGGCAGGTTCAGACGTCTTCATCAAAATACAGAGCAGACGTAAGGGCGTAAAAGTGAGCTTTGAGGCAGTGGGGAACTGAGAAGAGGGGAGAGGTTATAACTGTGACTGCATCATGTTACCTGGGATGTGTAACACACTGTATGATCTTAACTTGGAAGATGTATGGAAAAGCAGCAAAATCATTAAAATTTCTCCCCCCATCCCTCATGTTAGTCCAAATGTGAAAAACCACCGACTTTCACAATGTCCTCTGAAGTAAGCAGCTTCCACTAGGAGACAGCCTGCCACTTGGAGACTTCAAGTGATGTGCATCACCCCCACACCAATTTGCTTTATCTAAAAATGACTGTTTGCTTTATATACTTCTAAGGCAGACCTTTCTCTTGGCTTCAAGATGTATGCTACAGCAGCAAGTTGAAAAGCAAGCATTCACAAACTCATCACTTCCTCAAACAGACAGACAGTAGCTGGATAGCTGGAGATGGCCAAAAAGCAGACTCGTAAGAAATTCCTTTTTTTTCCCCCCTTTTTGCTTATTGATTTTGGTCCAAATTGAACTGAAACCAATACTTTTTTTTTTTTTTTTTTGAATATAGCACCAAGTAAAACCTCCCACAGTTTTGCAGCTGTTCCCGTGGAACCACTGTCCCCATTGGCCTCACTGTGGACGGAAGTGGGGAAGGCAGTGAACAGCACTGACATGTGGCTAGGGCAGAGCTCCCCGAATCCCTGGCCCTGCCGCAGACCCACCTGGCTGGGGGCCACCAGCCTGCAGCTCCCTCTATTCCTGGCCCTCGAGCTAACCAGAAAGGAATTTCACAGAACCTGGCCTTGGGCTTGGCCAAATCAATTTGAAGCTCAGAAGTGGTAAGTGGGATAATTAGTGCTGTATGAAATGGGGCTTTTCATTAGGATGCTTGGTTTCGCTGGAGAGATTTTGACTGGCCCTACTGCAAGCCCTGACATGGACAGCTGTGATGAGACCAAGCTGGGCTTTTAAAAGCTGCTTAAAGTAGCTCATTACCAGAAATATTGGAGCGAGATCAGAAAAAGGGGAAGGAAAAAATAATGAAAGCATCAGTGGGAGTAAGTTAGGAGGGAAGATTAAAAGGGTAGAATACCATGGCTGAGCAACAAGTAGTGTGGAAAGGTGAGAAGAGGGACATCTCTGTGTGGGTTTGAAGGCTGCAAGTACTCAAGAAAAGATTTATTCGGGGTGGTGCAGCAGATGGAGGAGGAGACATGGGATGTCAGTTACAACAGGGCTGTCCTCGTTGACATTTGTCCTCTACAGGTCAAATGACAGCACATCCTCCAGTGAGAGACCATGATACTCGCTGACTTCTGCTGGGGTCTGGAGGATGTTCCAGATCTTGAGGGTATCTGGGAGGAAGAAGAACATGTAGAAATGAGGGGACAGAGGGTCAACCAACATGTGGCCCTAGAAAGAACGGACACTATCTCTCTGCCTCTGTCCAGATAGGAGAGCACCTGGGCAGAATTCACCCACCACTTGCACCCTGCCTGCTGCAGGAAACGCGGTCCCCATTTATCTTTTCTGGGCCTACATAAAGCAAGGCACCACTGCTTCCCACTTGTCCATAATCATTTCCTGCTATTTTCTAGTTAAATGTCAAGCTTGACTCTCAGTGTGATGGCAGTACGTGTCCCTCAGGTCACTTGCACATTAATGGAGTGAGAGGTGGCCAGCACAAGCGCCCCTTTAGGGCAGGAGTGCCGGAGAAGCCATATCCCCTGCTCATCCTCCCATCACTGCTGCAGCTCCTTTGCTCATTAAAGTGCAATAGATCCAAACACAAAGAGAGTGTGTGCATCATTAGAGCTAAATACATTTTCTTCTTTGGTTTTGTTTTCTAAGGGATATGTTTGGGGACTTGGATAATGAGGTGCTTGTTGGCAGGGCAGTTAGAAAGCTAAAGGCAATGAGGCAAAGAGATATAACATGAGAATGTACAAGCAACAACCTTGCTGTACAGGAACATAGCAATGTCCCCTCACACCTGTACACATAACGACTGGCACAGGAGGTCACAACAATCTGTTGTGCTTAACTGACTCCATTACCATGGTGTCCAAGCACCTCCCGATCCCTAATGTGCTCGCCCCGGGGCCTTGGGGTAGGGCAGTGCTATTAACCCCAGCTGAAGGAGAAACAGAGCTTTGTCCCAGGAGGGTCTCTGGAACAGCGGAACATCTTTCTGTCTTGACTGTGGCAAAAAATGGCTGTGAATTAAATAAAATCAAGGCAACTCCTCCTCCTGTGGTGTGGCAGGAGGGATTCAAGCAAGAGTAAATCAAATTGCTGTGGATTGTTTTGGTTTCAATTGCTTAACTTCTTCTGTCTAGTCTAAACAAACGAAAATAGTAGACCAGAAAGCCCCCAGTATAACTCCCAGAGAGTCTTCATTTACAAAATTAAATGATTAAATGCTTGGTCTGTGTCAGCATTTTTCTCCAAACAGATTTCAAGTCACACAAGGCTTCAGATCTGCCTTTCTTGGGTTTCACAAACCGGCATTTTTCAGTGTTGACCAAACCGAAAAAGGAAAGTTCATTGGAAAATTCCTGGTGGCCACAGCCTTCGTTTCCAGCCAGTGACTACTGAATGTGCCACAGCTCTGCAGGGAGTGTGTTGCAGTGCAAACTCAGAAGCCCTGGCACTTAAATGACTAAAGAAATGCTAAACATAGATAAAAATGCCTTAAACACTGCCTGTCTTTCCCTTTTCCTCCAATAATTTGCTTCATACTGGGGTGCTAGTAGATGCTTTTGGTCATTCATAGCTGAAACTCCAATTTGGAAAGATGGAAGCTGGTGCGTGACAACGGGGAGCAAAGTCAGCAGTTCCCGAGAGCTGAGGTTTACACCAGGTGCAAGTGGAAGTGTGCAGAACAAGCAGTGTTAACAAAAAATTGGATTGAGGCATCACACTGTAAAACTTAATCTCCCATATAGAGACTTAGTCTATCATAAAAGAAACAGTGCTGGAGGATGTAAGAAAACACGAGACCCTTGGGATGATTTAATGTCCTAAAGACATAAAGACATAAGCCACAGCAATGCAGAAATGAGCTCAGTAACACAGAGGCTATTACATTTCAATTGGTTATGTGTACTCTACATAAAACACAATCAAAACACTTGTTTTTAAAGGATGCAAATGCCTTTCTCAGGCTGAGCAGGAGCACTGTTACTGAAGTGGAATCTTAAATATCATTTTAGGCTTTAAACTTGAGTGATGCTTCTCCATTCAGCCCAACTGCCCAGGGAAGACAGAAAGGACTGCTCACACTTTGGTTCAGCAGCATTAATGTGAGACCTGGCAGCCAAGTCAGGAAAACCACGTTTGTTTTCTGCTTCGCAAAAATTTGCAAAATTTCTTTTTTTTTCTTTTTTTTTGGTCATTTCCAGAATTTGCATCTTTGTTGTATTTTTGTGCACCCCTTTTTTTAAACAACGGTGCCTGGTTTTCTGTTTTTTGTTTGTTTGTTTGTTTGTTTGGTGGGAAGGTCTTCTCAAGAAAGATGGGTGGTGAGGGGGCCTCCTGTCAAGGAGTTTAGACTGAAAAATGGTCGCAATTAGAAATGCATAAAGTCTTTCCCTTCTTCTCCTCCTGTCTTTGGTCATCCAGTAGCTAAAACTGGAAAATCAAGCCTCCCATCCTAGGTGGACGTTTCCAAGACCTCTTGCTGGAAGCACTGAGAAACTGTGCCTATTGCTACACCCTGGGAGGGATGTGTAATGAAACAGTATTTCAGGAAAAGAAACTTCTTTTTCAAAAATGATGATTTTGGAATGAGAATGAGCCACCCTTAGAAATGGAAATAATCTAAGTCAAAATGAGACACTTAATTTCCAGTTTCTTGTTTGATTTAACTCTGGTTTTACTCTATTGTTTTAATGTAACACAGTGAGGTGTAATACGAATTTAAATAATATAGAATGTGATAAATATTTTATAGGTATTTAATATTTATATATTGCATTTGCTTTTCCAAATCATCCTGTATTAACAGAATGAAGCACTTCCAGAAGGGGGTTCTGACATTTCCAAAATGAAATTTCCGCTTGGTGAAATATTTCTAAATTCTGCTTTTCATTCAGATGTGAAGGGAAAATGAATTTCAAAATACTGAACCTCCCCCAAGACAGGATGATGATCTTGCCTCTCGTTTTGTAACTCTGGCCTTTTCCAGCAGGCTTTGAGGAAGGTTGTTCTCTGTATGGTCAGGACTTCATTAACATTTTCAGAGGGCTAAGCCAGAGCCACAAAAGATGTTTAGTTATTTAATTGCTGTAGACACCAGGTTTATATTTTAGCTCCTCTACTTTTCTATTTGAATAGGCTCAGCAACACTGTGGGCACCGTCAGCACAGAACAGAAAGGCCAGCGCTGATTATATCCGCCTTCAGTGCAGGGTTTCTGATCTGTGGCTGCGGGCACGCAGGATGGTTTTGCAACCTCTGGCTGCTCAGAACGGAGCTCTGCCACCCTCTGCCGGGGACCAGGTCACAGCTGGGTCCTGGCCATCCCGGGGCCAGCAGCCCTTTGAGCTGGGCAGTGCATCACCCTGTCCCGCAGCAGCTGCCGATGGCCAAATCCTCCACACGTGCTGCCTCCTGGTTGCCTGTGGCTGCTCTGCACGGCCAGACTTGGTCTGGCCTTACCGCCCTGGTGTGAGTTTGGGGTTTGGAGTTGGTTCATGCTGCAGCTGCAGAGAGGTGGAAGGGCAATCCTGCACCACCAGTCATTGTGCCCAAGCAGCCTGACTGCCTCAGCTTTGGGGCTCACAGCTCAGGGAGACGCAGGTCCTGCAACTTCCCACCTGCAAGCAAGCAGGTATGTGAAGCTGCCCGCTGCAGAGTGCGTCCAAATACCCTTAACTCTGCCTCACAGGAGCACTGGCTCCCTCACGCCTCCTCCACTTTGCTGCTCCTTCCAAGCAGCCCCCACTGTCTGTGCCTGTGCTCACCATCATTGCCAGGGCTGTTCCTGGTCCCTGAGACACGATGAAAAGTAGCGCAAATGCTTCCCTGTGGTAGGTTAATAGTAACTTACATATGGGAATAAATAAAGGAATACCTTTATTTTTCCCCAGTGAGGTTTATTTCATCTTCTGGTGCTGGCTTTGGTCAGAGGAAAATGGAAGGAGATGGGCTTGAGGGGCGGAGCAGCACCGTGTGTCCCTAAAGCAGCGCTCAGTGCCTAGTTCCAACAGCTCAGCATCCACCTCTAACTGCTACTCCGAAACGTAAGGGAAAGGTGGAGAACATATTGATTAAGAAGGGAAGCTGGAAGAAATAAGAATAATTAAAGAGCTAGGAAATGCTTTCAGTGCTATGGACTAGGACAGGAACCAGCTTCCAATCCTGGCCACGCCACTGAAGCTCCGCGCACACAGAGCAGGCGGTGATTCACGTCTGATGAGGGGAAAAACCTGCCACTGCAGATTTCTGCTTGAGGACAACTTCTTCCCCTCAGATCTCTGCCTTCTGGAGGATTTTTTTTTTCAAATCAGAATGCAATGAGCTTAGGCTGAAAGATTAGCAGGGCTCTGGCTCAACCAAGAAGGGATTGCTGGCACTCTGGGAAGTTCCTGGGGTTTGGAATTGCAGCAAACCCTCTGCTTCTGACTTCTCCAGGACCAAGATTTTGCTCACAGTGTGTTACATCTATTACACCTCTCACTTTCCATCCTTTTTATTATCATGGCTTCCTGCACAACAAACACTCTTGGTTGCTTGTTCTGAAGACACCACAAGCTCCAGGGAGGTCAAGATCCTTTCCAGCCATGGCTTCAAAGGATGTCCCCAAGCAGCTACTCAAAATAGGTTTATTTGTGCAGCAAAAAGAAAAATGAACAGTATGGAGGTGTCTAGGTTGTACCATAGAATGCTTTCAGATGCTTTACAATTCCTCCTGAAGAAATGGGTGATCTGAATGAGGGTTTAATTCCCTGACTGAAATTACACATCAGTTTGCAGGAACTGCTCACTCCGCTCTGCCATACCCAGCTCATGGTCTCCGGAAGTAGACGCTCTTTGTAAATTGCTCTTTTATCCTGATTTACGTCAGGCAAATATTTGATTTAATTCTTTTCAGAAATAACAAAATGCATTAGCGCATGTGGGAGAAGATACAGGATGACAACAATGGAGCAGTAAATAGATGTGCGCACTCAGAGAATGGGAACGACAAAACTGCATTTAGGAGCTAACACAGATTGCAGTCATGCTGGAACAGAGCTTACTTGTGTTTATCTATTTTTCTGGGTGTTTTGTGGAATATTGGAGAGTTTTATATTTATGGATTTCCCTTTGTGTTCCAAAGCCTGCAAGGCAAATGAGAAATATGAAGAAAGGGAGAACAATGTCAACTACGAATTTGGGATTTCAGCTTCTCATACCCTGAAGGGCAGAAATCAATCCTTCCCTTTTCAAGCCTGAGGACAGTCTCTGCTTTAGGATATTTCCCATGTTTTTTCCTGATGGAAAAAAGGACATTTCAGCATTTCTGAGCCAAAGAATCAGCTGGTGAATATAGTCAGCTCATGGCTGTCTGTCTACAGCTAGCCACAGTCTGCACCCTGATTGCCTTAGAGCACCAAAGTCTTTTTCATTCCTATGCTTTGACTTATTTATTTATTTTTTCCCCCAGAGGAAAGCAACAGAAGGATTTTGTTATCTTGTTATTAATCATGTTTAACACAAGAATGCCTAAGGATCAACCAGGATTAAGTCCCTGTTGTGTTCAGTGCTGCAAAGCACAGAGCTGTAAGCAAAGGTGCTGCACAAAGAGCTCCTCTCCCTGGGTCTGCAGAGTCCCTGTGGCCGCAGCTGTATAAATGAGCTTTGAGGTAGGACAAGGAGTGGTTGGGTTTAATTTCTAACAAGGGGCATTTGGGTTAGACACTGGAGACAACTGTTTTGTGATGAGGCCAATTAAATACCGAGAGTAATCTCCTCGCAAAGGTACAGTACTGCCATTACTGGGGTGGGAATGGGCCAGACATGCACACAGCCTGGATGCTCCACCATTTGACAAGGCAATGACCACATGAAGTCCCTTCAACCATGACTTTCTCTGAGTTCTATGACTGCTGTGATCAACCAATGCTTCTACCCTTTATCCTTCATCCTGCCCCTGACTTCCCAACATTGAGAAACCAGGCTGGCTGAGCCAGGCTTAGCAGGGCCACCTCCAGCCTTCTCTGGGGGTCTCCCCACCGAGCAATGCAGCACAAGCCCCACATTTTTGCTGTCTGTGGAATTTGTTACACATATCCTGGCATACGCTCATGTCCTGCTTCCTTATGCCTGGGCTCTAGGTCATGCTGGAGAAAAAGCTGAGCCCCAAACCCTGGCCCTACTTCACTGGATGTTTATGGACAAAACCAGAAATATTGATGTGCAAAAACCTGTCACCATAACACACATCTCTGCCTTTCTGGAAAAATAATCAATCTTGTCATCTCTTGTTTGTGTTCCTGTACTGGAATGCTCCATTATCTTCATCACAACTACAGGAAGGGTATTAACACTCCAGAATTGCAATAAGGAGCAGGGTGGCTTTAAAATGCTTGTTTCTGATCGTGGGTCAAAGAAATAGGGTTGTAGAAGAAATTACCAGGTCATAATTTATGACAGTTAATGGGCCGATGCATTTGCAGGGTTGCTGAACGTCTGGATTCAGCAACTGCCTAATGCCAAGCAACTAAAAATGATCTCTGAGGAGTATGAACCTACAGACCACAATGTCAGCATGCCCATTTGAAGGCACTGATCTTGCCTTTTTCATAGCATGCAAGAGAGCAATTTTATTGCCAGTGGCTGTGCAAAACTGCATAGAAAGAACACACAGGGATCCTACCTGTGAACACAACTGGTCACATTCGGAGAGCTAAATACTCTGGGCCAAGCCGGTGTGTCTTGCAGACAGCCACAGGAGCTGTGCTTGCCAGGTAGGCTTAGCTGTTTGCAGCATTTTGTTCAAAGAAATAAGCAGGTGGAAAATGTGTCTCTGCCAAAGCTGCTGTTCTGCTGAGAGGCTGTTACTGAAATTCAGAAGATAAAACTGTATTTCAGGCTTGAGATGCAAAATGTTAAGAAGTGAGTGGCCTCCACTGGCTCAGCTCTCAAAACCTCATCTCTGCTACCCTGATTACAGCAAATGCTGGCTTTGTTACGCTAATGCCTGACACTGTCCAGGAGTCTAACCTCTCCCTCCCTACTCTGTGCAGGGAGCAAGGCACTAAGCACGTTGAGAGGCTGAGCTGGAAAACCAGAAGGTGCAATCAAACAGGGCTTGGTCCAAGAAGGAAAAGCAATCTGTGGGAAGGAGCAGCCAGCTTTGTGCTGATTCAAAAGGCCTTAGATCTCAGATGCCTCCTCAACCCATCACTGCAGCATGACTGGGCTAGGCATGAGGACATGGAGAAACACTTTATCTAAAAGACCAAAAAAAGTCACTTTCAAAGTAATCTCATCAAATGTAATCGTCTATTTTAGGATGAGATGACTTGTACGCACATCACACTGATAAACTAAAGGACGGAGGTGGACTGAGGACAAAAAGTCATGGTAGAAATCAGCTGAAGATGTCATGTGAGATCTGAGGGAGAATGAGACCTTTGGATGCATAGTCAGACACTGCTTGTGAAGTGGATTCTCACCCCTCAAAACTTTTCAGGACTCCTAAAACGCTCTCCATAACAAACCCACAAATTTTAAGATTTTTAAAGTGAAAATAAAAGAAGAAAACGATGAGAAGTTGAAACACAGCAGTCCCTCGCTCTATGCCTTACCCATAAATAGCTAAATAACTCTTCTTACCTGCATTCAAATTCTGCTGTTACTTAGACCTAAACTGCACAACTCTATTAGTAAATTTGAACCTTTCTAGGGACTGCCAAACTACCTGAGTTTCTCCCAAGAGACCAGATGCATGGCTCAGCAGATGAGACAGCCCAGGGATGCTGCTCTGTGAAGTCTTCTGGCATATCAACCTCATAACCACCAGACTCAGAGCTGGAGATTATTCCAGGCATATCAAATGTACCAGCATGGGCAGAGCCTGTGTCTGCCCACGGGAAAGCAAAGCCTCTAACCACTGGTCTAGTTTAGATATTGTTTTCTTTCTGGATCCAGAAATGCCAGCCTAGTTAGGAGAAGTGGTTACTTACAATTTGAAGGAGAAAAAAGAAGTGATTTACAAGAACATTTTTGAATGGAAAACCTTTTTCTTTTTTCAAAAATGCTCATCTTAATTTTCTGGGCTTGCCAGCTGCGCCAAAGGGTGCCCTCCAGACAGCAAGCGAGGATGTGGCTTTTCAGAAAGACATCCCATTCTCATGGAGCAATTTCAGGAGAGTGTGTTGCAATTCAGCCTAAGCTTCTGAGCTGGCTGAGTGCAAGCAGACGTGCAGTGTAGTGCTGCAGATGTGTCTGCTGCTCTCTGGGCAAGCCCCAAGCACCATGTTCGCTGAGTGCAGCTCTTGTACAAACAAGAAATCTTGTTGGCTTGGGTTTAATTACATGTGTACGCATGAAGATTTGCAAGAGGAGAAAGGAGAAAACTGCTTTCTCCTTCACTACTTGATGTAATTTTTTCTTATTATTCCACTTGCAATTAAAAATCCACTGAAGCTAGGGTAGTTCAATTACTTCTCTTTCCAGCATCTCAGGTAGGGAAATGCACGTGTCCAAATGACTGCCAGTCATGGAAAAAATCAGCTAGCTAGTTATTGCCTTTTAATATTTCCCCTGCGTTGTCAATGTGGTGATACATCACACAGCTGAGACAGCGTTTCTGTTTTAAACCCTTGATGTCACTTGCTTAGAACAGTCGCACCAGAAATACCTTTATTGGCTTGACATTTCTCAGATGTTTTCTGCATTTCAGAAGAACTCAATCATCTCTTCTTGAGTTATGTGATTATAAAAAATATCTACAGCTCTTAATTCTTTTTCACATCTCTCTTGTGATCAAGTAACTAAAAAACCCCTTGTTTTGACTAGAGCTGCTTGTAAAATATTCCCTCTTACCCCTTGTTCACTGCAGAATTTTGCCTTTTTGCTAAGAGTTATCTGGGTTTTGTGTTCAGGGCTTTCTGATGAATACTGACTAGCATAAGAGAAGCAGGTGCTTTTTCCAGAAACATACAGAAAAATCCAAAACCTGATTTTCCATTTAAAAATTTTCAGGTTTGGTTGAGATTTCTTTTCATCTGTCTTGGTTTTGAACTCAAACTCACTTTTACAGTCTCAACACATAAATTGTTTCTAAATGCCTGTTTCTTCCCCACAAACTGAAACAAAGACTCTCTCCTTCCACAGCCCATTTGCACATGGAGCCATTTGAAATTAGACCTTTGTATGCAGCATGGTGTGCAAATGGACTCATAGCCTGAAAACAGGGTAGACTTTCTACAAGGAGGACCATCTCAAGAGTACGCACTCTTGTCCCACTAAAGACGGTGCCATATCACCAAGACTGCCATGCCGTGACATTACTTGTATGGGATGTCAGCATGGTGCCACCTCTGCACCTGCAGGGACCAGAGCAAGTTTCCTTCTCACCCTGGAGAGCTGGCTGCCAAACCAATGCTCCTAACGCCACTTCCACAGCAGATGCCTGACTCACACTCAGTCTCCGCTGTGCCCAGGACTCGAGCAGGGTGCTGTGCCAGGGAGCACCCTAGCAACACCGCTGTGAAGGATGAGCATGGTTTGGTACCCAAGAACATTCCCTGGCACGGTGTTATTTGCCAATATAGATTTAGCCAAAGAAACTGTGTGGCTTCCTATAAATTCCCCTAGTTACTATGGCTACGAGGATGTTTTAAGTACGTCACAGAGAGAGAGATTTGATTTCCTCAGTAGAAAACCTACAAGACAATCACTGTGATTCTTGCTGGCTTTAAAATTAATTAATCTGTTGTAACAGGAGGTCTGTAGGGCAGACCTCAGCATGCCGCTTGGAGACCTGAGTCTGAAGCAAGCAGTTGTTGTCCCAGCAGATGAGCTGAGTCCAGTGCTGGGGCAGACTCCCCCACAGCAGCCCTGGCTCTGTGGGTCTCCCCAGGGGAAGCACTACATGCTCTTGCTGGTGAAATCAAAGAGCTTTGATTTGGTTGCAGCCCCCAGGGATGAGAATGGAGGACGGGGACAGAGAAGAGCAGCTGGCGGTGGCTGCTCCATGGCAAAGCCCTACTGCACCCGCAACCTGCCACTAAATGTCAGTCGAGTACCATCACAATGGACATGAAAAATGGCTCGTTCTAAGAAAAGGAAAAAAGGTGAGGAAAAAAAATAAATAAATAAAAGAAAAAAAGAAAAGAAAGTGCTCAGCATTCCCTGCCAGGACTTGCAGAGCAGTTATATGCTGTATGGAGACTTTCATCATCAAAGAGTCCATCCCAGCCTCTTTCTTCTGCCGTCACAAAGTCAAGCCGTTTTACAAGACTAACAATATGCAGACAACTGTGATACAAAGGAAACAGCAAGGATTATGCATTTGATTAATCTTTGCATTATAAACCTAAAGGGTAGGATATGCTGTTTCTCCCTGTCTGGAAAGCCCTGGCTACCATGGTCCCTGAAAAATATAGATTTTTCCCACTTGTTCAATTGCCATTAATAAGAAAGTACAACGGGCTCTGCAAACATCTCTGCTTTTTTATGCACTCAGTCTCCCTGTGTGATTGCTCTGAAATCCCTTGATCTCTGTTAGTGCTACCTGAAGGCGCTGTCTGTACCAAATGGAAGACCAAGCTCAGACCAAGAAAGAGACTGCCGAGTTTCTGATGACCTTTTACTATCTTTATTACAAGTATGCTGGTCATGTAAAACTAGCTTCCTGGCAAACAAAAACAGCATATAAAATAACCCTGGATCCAATTTCTCATTCCAGGGCTCATCAGCACAGAAGTCTCCCTGCGTGACAGCTACAGATGATAAATGCAGTGACTCAGACCAAGCTCAGCTGTACTGAACCAGCCTGGTCTCATTTAATCCGCTCCCATTAGGACAGGCTAAAGTCAAGCTTAAAACTAAACTGAAGAAAAGATCTTAGCAATCTAAACATGAAACCCACCTCGTGGAATACTTATCTCAAAGCTAGCAGAAATAGGCTCACAGTTTTTGCTGACTTAGCAAGAAATTCCAGTTTTGTTTTATATATTTATTTATTTATTTTCAGGGTAGAGTTTGAAAAACAAGGTCCTGTATACCTTGCCAGCCCCTTGGGAAAGCTGTGTGGCCAGGTGATGTGAACAGAGTTTTACTTCCCCCATCCTGTCCAAACTCCCTTTTGGTCTCCCTCAAGCAATATTCACAAGCATGGCTATCTCCTCAAGGAGCAGGTGCATCTCAGGTTCACCAGCTGAGCTTTGCAGAATTACTGAGTCAGGATCCTCATATTTGAGCCCATACAAATACAGAGTATTAATACAGCTCTCTGAAATTTTCCAGCCAACAGTTCTGAGCTGTCATCCTAAATCCCAGTGATTTTTACCACTTTGGAGGAGCTCAGATTTCTGCAAGGGTCCACCTCTGGTGACCTCTGTTAAACCACGGCTCCTGCCCATGGTGAAGCCAGACCATCTGTTTGCTTCCAAAGAGACAGCACAGCTCCTACCTCCCCTCTAGTCCCTGGCTTTTTTGTTACTGGCTTATTTTTCTGCCCATTTGGGGAGCTGAGTCAAACACCCAAAGGATAAGGGTTTGTGGGAATAGGACCACTTCTTTGTGCAGCAACAAGATGGTGGGCTTTTTCAGCCTAAATCAGGTAATCTCACATTTTAATTTTTCTACGCTGGACATGGTCAAAGAATACTCAGTTCCCAACCTCTATTTTCCATATAATGAGCTTAACTGTACTGATCTATCGAAATAATCTGGGGAGGAGTGGGAGGGTGTTGCTGAAAAAAACACCTCACAGGATGTCCAATAAAATCTTTGCAAACAATGGCTCCTGTCTTAGTCTCATCCATCATCTGCCCCTCCTATGGTCCACTCATGATTCAGTATCTTACGCTTTTTAAGAGGAGGTAAGAAATAACAAAGACAAGACATTTCCAATTCTTCCCCAAATATAAAACCTATGCACGCCCAAAACTTAGCTGCATTTATTTATATCGATCATGAAGGTATTTACTTCAAGCACTGAACAAATGTTTCTGCAAACATCAATATTGGTATTAGACTCATAAATGTCATCTATATTTCATAATGCGAGAAGCAATGACTTTTGGGAACGCTCAGGCCCTTCATTCATTCTATCTTCTTATTTATTTTTTCCTCCTTTTTCTGGAAGGAGGCTGTGGGGCTGAGATATATTTAGTCCCATGCTTCGCAGCTTGCTGCCATGGCTGCCAGTGAATATAGATTTAGCCAGTTGGCTCAACCCTAAGCAGAATCTGTCTCAGGAAATGGATGGCGATCTTAAAGGATTCAATGCAGTTGCACTTGGCATTAGGTACGTAATCCACGGAGGAGTTGCAATAGCAGTCTTGATAAGGGCTTCTTCCTAACCTTCGGCTTTGTGATGATGCCCAGGCATCTTCGCTCCAGCACCCCAAAGCAAGGGGCAAACAAAAGCTCATGCAAGTTTTGTAGTTTACAAAGGAAATGGAGGCTCTAAAATACAGGTAGCTAAATTTATGGTCAATAAATTAAATAGGAACATCAGTAGCAGTACCAATTGCAACAGCTTCCGTCTTCAGAGCAGTTTCTCTCCAGGACTCCATTAATTTTTCCCCTATTCCTTCCTAATTTACTAAATCACCCCTTAGCTTGCAGCCTGCCTTAAAGCCTCAGATCTGAGGAGATCCTGATGCAGCTGAGGTGAGGCCTGGGCATACTCTAAGCAGAAGGCACAAACACTGTGATCCTCAAAGCTGCTCCAGGGGCTCTGTCCATCAGGGTGCCCTGAGCTCTTTTGGCCCACCTACCTGCAGCCATTCCTCCTTGGTCACTTGAGAAAAACAGACAGATTACCATTGCTTTTTTAACTTTTAATCTGGTGTTTTAAGAGCTGGATAAATCTAGTAATCCTAAACATCCACTTCTAAAGCTGTCACTGCCTTTGTCCCAGCCTTGTTTTTGAGTTAAATTGCCTGAAGCAGCTCAGGGAAATGCTTGGGAGCACAGAACAGGAGCCCTGCCTCAGCCTGTGCTTCGGCGTGTCAGTCAGGAATCGCTTATCAAAGTGCTGGAGCTGATAGGAAGAGCTCCCCTGCATGCTTCAGAAGCTGTCAGCCAGAAATGAAGAAGTGCATTATATTTTTTTTGGGCCACAAACCCATCTTCTAGGCCATGAAAGGAAACATATATGTTAATTCAAGGAAAAAAAAAAAAAAGAAAAAAGAAAGTGGATGCTGGTTTATTTCTTGCACTGCCTCGAGAAAGAAATGCCATCTCTCATCTTCTTTCTCTCTTTCTTTCCTTGGTATTTCCTTGCCCTCCTTTTCTCTGAGTTTCTCAAGAACTAGGAAGAGCGATGCAAGTACCAGCCTGGCTGTGATGTGTCTCAGGGGAAAGGAGATAGCACGTGGCCACCCAGACCTGAGTCACAGAGGCCACGTCAGGCCATGAGCAGGGCTCATCCGCTCCGCACCCTTCGGGAAGAGACCCGAGATGACCACGGCTGCTGTTATGCTTCACCCAGGCACCGAGGGCCTGTGCACTGACTTGTCCAGGCTCATACAGGACTCAGCTCCATAAATAAAAAAAAAAAAAAAAAAAAAAAAAAAAAGGCAAGATTCGGTTTCAAAACTCCAAGCGGCAAGAGAGGAAAACTAGGGAGGTGTTTCCCCACCAGAAGGCCCTGCAGGGCTGCCCAGTGCCGTGGACGTACTTCCAGCCAGGCCACTGCCTCCCCAGGGCCTGGCTCTTTTCTTCCCGAGCAGTCACCAGCTGCAGGGTGGGCTGGTAAGGTCTGTTTGATGTCTGCAAAGTGTTTTGAAATCCTCAGATGAAAGGAGCTTGGGAAGTGTAAAGTATTATTTTGAGGAAGCATTTCAACAGCGGGCACCAAGCATGCGAATCGGATGGGCACTGCTGCACGCACGAGCGCATCCCCTGCTGCGGCTCGGGCATCCCCCACTGCCTTCTGACCCGTACCCAAGGGCTCGGGACTCTGGGCTGTCTGTGTCCGTGGAAGAGAGAGCAAGGTCATGGGAAAACATGGGAAGCCAGGTGCTTCACTTTCCCTCACGTAAAATGAAAATGATACCATCTTGCTGGGTAACCTACTTGATATTCCAGCCCAGAATTTTTTAAGCCCTGTGACTACCTTGTCTCATCTCATCTTTTCAGTTTTCTATATGACCGTACTGGGAAACAGCTTATTGTATATTCCTCACACTCAGAGCCGGAGAATGACAGTTTTCCAAGACTATGGTACAGTCCTTATACTCTTTGCACTCTTTAAATTCCACAAAAAAGGAGCAGATTAAATGATCAACAAACAAAACACATTATTATTTAATAGAATTGCACCTGGTATCCACAGAAACCCAAAACTGGCAGAAATGTAACATTTAAGAATTTAGGAGAAGGCTTCCTGAGTTGATTCATGCAGTCAGAGATCACCTCTGCACGTTTCACTGGGAGTTGTGGAGTAGCTGTGTTTTTATTAAAGTTTCAAGACTCAAAGGCATGTGATGAGATTCAGCTTTCAGTTCAGTAACTTCCAGCGCTGCTGATAAAAAACAGCAGCTCAAAAATAACACCTCCCTTCCAGCTTCAAATATCACAAAATAAGTTACAAAATGAGAATCTGACAAAATTTTCCCTTGAAAAAGTTACATGCTTCAAAGGACAACCTCCAGATGGTTTTTTGGAAAGTGATGTCTGAAGTTCTGGAGGCTGCAGCGCTGTGCAGGTGGCTCCCAGAAGAGCGACTTTGGTCCCTTTGTCTCCAGCGGAGCCGGTGCCAGGGCAGGGTGCTGCTGTAAGGTGATGTTCCTGGGAAATGGGTGCGAGATGCGGGGTGAGATGACTGAGGAGTTCAGGATGTTTGGACTTCATAATACTGAAGAAAAAGTGGCATTATCACATTCCAACTTGCTTCCTTCAGCTTGGGCAGGCCTTCCTCACTCCCTTGTGTTTCAACAGCAATTCTCCTCCCTGTTGCTGGAGGACGGAGGCAGCCAAACTCCCTAGAAGATCACAAAGATACCTGAGAAGATCTCAGGTCCAACTCTGGATCTCCAACACATCAGAAAGCTGGGAAAGCTCCTGAAGGAAACAGCTCCTCCAGCTGTGCACGCAAGCTTGGAGAAAAAGACATCCTCACTTCTCAGTGCCATGAAAATTTAAGCCTTCAGAACCTCCCTTTGGAGCACACACAGTGGTAGTCCTCAAACAACAACCCGTCATGCTGTGGGACTCAGGAGTTCCCTGGTCAGGGAGGTTTGCCTCCTACCTATGGGAGCCTGCCCCTGAACACAGGTGTACGTTCAAGGTCAGGGAGAATGATCTGCATGTTGCCACCATATGAGCAGATCTCGGTATTGCAGCTCATGGAGGACAAAGGGACAAACCAGAGCTCCTCTCTCTTGAGAGAAGAGCATGCTTTGTCCTAAGCAGAGATGAGAAATGCTCAGCACTTAGCAAATAAAATAAAATGGAATGGAAAACCCAAAGCTCTGCACATCATTAGGCTGCGATTCAAAATCCAAACACAAAACATTTTCCCTGTTAACTGAAGCTTGCAGACTGAGAGTCCTGGAAAGGTTTACGTACTCTGTGGCTTCAAATGACAAAAGAAAAAAAATAAATTCTCCTTCCAAATGGCTGAAGCAATTTTTCTTTGTAATTTCTGTAATTTACATAGCAACTGAATGTGCAGAGAGGTCAGCATAAACTGCAGTACAAAGAGCAAGGCTGGTTACATCAGGGCACCTCATGGCCCAGAAGATATTTTTTAGCCTTGCAAATGTCCCCAAGTGCCCTTTCTGGTCAGACCGCGTCCCCTGTGTGGAGTGCAGGGCAGGGAGGCTGCTGAGAGGCTCCTCGAGGAGATGTCCCCGGCAAACACTGCTGGCATCAGGAGCTGGGACAGGGCCCTGCAGCCCCCACCCCAAATTCAGAATGAATTCATCAGAGGACCTACAGGTGCACAAGTATTTGGTGTTAAAATCCCTACTCCAACAACTACAATATTTGGTTGTTTTCTAAAGAATAACTGCAATAATTATAATCTAATGATCACTCATAATTACAACTACAGATGTCCAACCTTTCTTCTAAATAAAATAATATTAATATCCAATTGCTACAGCTAATGACACATATACATGCAAAGCACCGACAAGCAATTAACAAAATCTGTAGGTTATTAATGTCTCATCTTCACTAATGTTATTATCATGCAAAGAACATCTCAGAAACACTCCTTTTTGAGAATGGCTCAGGAAATTTTGGGGAATTTTGTTTGTTTCAAGCTGAAAACAAATGACTATTCCCACTTCCAGTACAGATTTCTGGATTTTTGAGAGAACTCAAAAAGTTTCCTTTTTTTTTTTTTTTTGAGGCAAAATCTTTCAGGGTTGTTCAGGCTCTGACTCTACAGGGTCTCACATCAGCTTTTGAGCACAACTGGGGGATCTCTGCCTCATGCAGGAAAAAGGTCAACCATTTGGCTGCAAAATCCATTTGTTCTGACTGGAAAGCAATATATGGAAATCAATACGATTTGGTGAAACTCGTCAGGTTTAATGAAAACTTTTTTAATCAAAATTAAATCCTTCCTGACCAGTTGCAGCAGAGCAGAAGGCTGGAAAATGCCAGCTGCGAGAAGCATGCCTGTGCTGCACGGCTCGAGGAGGGCAGGGGAGGAAGGGGCAGGGCTAGGGCACGATGCTCTCCGCCGTTATCTGATGGGCACAGCCTGAACCAGCTGCTCCAACACAGGGCAGCCTGTGGGCCTCTGCACACACGGCTATGGCAGGTGCAGGGCACGAGGCTGAGCTCTGCTCCTCCATGCTTCAGCGAGGCTCCGAGCCCAGTGTGCAGTGGCAGGGCATCCCTACAAGACCTCAATAGACTGAGAGCCGCATGTTGTGGCCATGCTCACAGCCCAGTGAACCCTTCCAGGTAGCTCCTGCAACCCATTCCCATTCAAGGAACAGGGCTGCTCTCCTTTGACTACCCAGATGAGTCATTTTTCTGGAAGATCTTTAAGTGTGTTTGTCATTGAAGAATAAAGGTTGTGGTGCCTGCTCTGAACAATTAATCCATCTTGCTTCTGATCACTTAACTTGTGCTTTTCCCCTAGTAGGGGAAAAAAAAAAAAAGGAAAAAAAAAAGGAAAAGGAAAAAACAAAAAAAGAGCTTATCAAGCATGCTGTACATGTACAAATACAGGAGCTGGAATACATAAACAAGGCATGATGGAGAATCAAATTCCTGGGCACCAGGAGGCTTTCAGTCAATGCAACAGAGGAGACGGAGGAGGAAGCTGCTAAGTTAAATTGACAACCACAAGTGGTTGGTACAACTCTGCTCCTCTTTGCAGCACATATTGATCTCCATTTCCATTCACACATGCAGTTTAAAAAAGCAGAGTGTGCCCCAGGCAAAGAAGTGTCACCCTTGGGTGCTAAATTCACTCAGAGAGCACAGTCTCTTCCCATGGCAAAGTCCTTCTGGTGTGTTTGGAAATGATGGACTCTTCCAAGGAGCCTCTCTGAACTAGAGGATCCTCCAGGGAGGCTCCAAGCCACTGCCTGGCTCCAGAGTTCCCTTGGGAAGCCACCTGACTACTCCTGCCTTGCTCAGCTCCATGGCTCTTTTTTGCTCATGAAAGGCTCTGCTCTCTGCTACCACACCTGCTTTTAGAGGCAGGAGGAAAGGGAACTACATCTGCCTATAACCAGGAAAATCCACCTGCAGATTAAGTGTTTGAACCTTTTCTCTGTTTTCCATAGGGACCTGAAATGCTATCAGCTCACCAAAGCAGCTCTAGGTGCTTGCAGACACCCTCCTGTTGCTGGCACCAGCTCTCCCATCCTCAGGGGCTGTGTGCTCCTTCCTGTCACTGCCCCATGGCGGATGGCCCTGTGAAAGCCCTGGGGCTGGCTTGGTCCCAAAGGCACCTTTTGGGCAGTGTTGGGGCCAGGACAGCAGCAGCTGGCAGGCAGAGCGCTCCTGCAATGTGCAATTGCAGTGCGATGAAAAGCAAAGCATGAAGGTGGCAGGCAGGGCTGCTGGCTTCTGGTGCTCCTGTCCAGTGGCAGAGCTGCTGGCCAAGGGTGAGAAAGGTGTAAAAGCACCTGGAGGTGTCAAGCAATGAGCAGCTCGGCACTCTGCAGGAGAGATTGGCTGGCTGTAAGAAAATTAGATGAGGAGAATAGAAAAAAAGAAGAAAAAAAAGACATCAGGTTTTGCTTCAGGTTAATTATCCTGGGAGGTCATCAGTACCTTGGCTGAGCTGTCTTCAATGGCTCATTAAGAGGTTTTTGACAAATTGATTCTTTCTTTGTCCTTTTTTCAGAACAGGAGCAAACATCCCCTGTCTGGGTAGGAGAGATGCCCCTGAGGTCTGGCCAGCCCCCAGCCCTGCCCCGTGCTGTCCCAAAGGGCCCGGCAAGATCAGACGAGCTGTGTACAGCAAGCCTGCCCCAGCAGCTGTGAGGGGAAGAAAGCTCTGATGAACATAAATGGGTTCTTCATTAGCAGCTCTGCTTCTTGATGGAGAGCAGAGGGAGGGACCCACCAGCCCAATGCGCACCAACAGCCCTGTGCCTCTCCCAGCCTCTTCCTGCAGCTTTTCCGCCAGGCTCCAGCTCTCAGGCTGGCTGCAGCAGGACGAACCGGGTGCTGCGGTCAGTTGAGGTTGGCCCACTGCTCTTTTCCCCTCTGGGCTTGACCAGCCCCGATCTTTGCTTTCTATCCACCGCTGAAGCTCAAGTTGACACCATGGTCTTCCTCATCTGGAGGGATCCCGACTTTGGTATTCCCTGTTCACGTTTGTCGATGCAACCCTACTCAGATGGCTTCCCAGGCACAATGCCAGCTGGCTTACTTTATGTATCATTTGATGAGCAGCTATGAGGGTTTTTTCCTTTAATCTCTGTAATTAAGGCCCCCAGCTGCCACAGCTGTAGAAGTGACACAAGTAACAGCAATCTAGTAACGTTCCCTAATTCACGCCCAGCCACCTCCTTCTGTTCTCCCTGCCTTTCTCCCTTTGCCTATGTAATGCTCCATCTGGGTGGTGGGGCTTGGGAGGGAAACAGCAGGCCTTTTGGTGGCCTGGCCAAATCCAGGGAAGTCCCTGATACACTGGAGATACCTGCTCAGCCCCAGGAGAGGACATCTAAGACAGAGTCATTTCTTTTTCACAGCTAATGAGTTAATTTGTGCCAGGATACATCATATTACCAGCAGTAAAAATCCCTTCTTTCCTCAAACCTCATCAACAGCTACAGATCAAGCAATACAGTGAGAAGTGACGAAGAACCAGAGCTATACTGACCCAGGAGACAGCAATTTAATGAAATTGGCTCATGTAGCTTTGGAGCCCTTAAAATTCTGCTGGCCCAAACAAGTCACTCACCAGCCTGTCCTTTAACTTCCCTTCTCAGTGAGCTCAGTGTCAAACAACAGCTGGTGCAAGTGGAGCACCACCTCCAGGGTTCAAGTAATACACCTCGCTCACTGTACAGAAGTTACCTGACGGCCCTGTGTCCAGCACAGAAAACACAAGGAAGCCTAAACTCTTCACAGGAATGCAGTGGGGTGAAAGACACACTAATTTAACCCTGACTTGATGATGCTCCTTTGCTCTGTCAGCACAGAGGGACACAGCATTCACTTTCCAGGCAGACGAAGGCTGCGCAGAGCTTGAAGCTATGTCCCCGCAGCCCGGGAGAGGGGAGGGCAGCGTTACAGCATGCAATGCCATGGCAGGGTTTGGAGGGACACAAGGTTGTTAGACAACATCGCTCAGCGGTGTCAGCACCCTCCTGCAACAGGCACAACAGCACAGCTGAGCCTGCCTGCTTCATGCCTGTCCCAGGATGGGTGGCATTTTGCAGAGCCCTACAACATGTCTCTTCCTGCAGGGCTTCTATCTGGCAAGATCCGATTTCTTTCCCCCCATCTTAAATTCATGAACTTCCTAACTTCGTGCAGCCTGAAGCTCCCTAAAGGCATTTTCCCTCTGCTGTGAGATCTGACATTTATCTTCTGTTTCTCTCATAAGGAGAGAAGGAGCAGAAAATCTCCCAGCCAGAGCGTGGAGTCCTGCAGGAGCTGGGGTATGCAATGTCCAGCAGCAGAGGAAAATTGTCATATTTTTTGCTTCTTTCAAAAGTTTAAAGGAGTGTTTTTTGTAATTCACCCCCCTCTCCCTCCATTAGCCTTGAATCAACCTTAAAACTCTTAAATATTTGGAATATTTCTTCCTTTTGATCAGCTCCAAACCTTTCTGCTAATGTTTACTTCACTCTGAAACCATCAACACTGAAAGAAGTTTTTCCTCGTGTCATTTATCATCTCTGCTTATTGTTTCCATTTTCTTCCCATCTTTTTATTACAACGTATGGCTCTGCAGATTACACAGGGACATACTAGGAAATGTGGCACAAGGGAGATGAATGTTTTTCTTTCATCCAGGAGCAGCTCAGCTAGTAGCAAGTGGATGGTAATGGCTGCTAGAAGAAACTTTAGTGTTTTTCCTTCCTTGCGAGGCATCACTGCAATTATCAGTAGGTTTGACACAAATACGCCATGT
The DNA here is from genome assembly GCF_964211835.1 of Anser anser. NCBI lineage: Eukaryota > Metazoa > Chordata > Aves > Anseriformes > Anatidae > Anser > Anser anser. The sequence goes on from NC_139744.1 coordinate 6,546,719, forward strand.
CACATATGTGACTGGCTGAAGTCCTGCAGCTTTATTTAGAGAAATGATCTTATTTCAAGCTCAGACAGGGTTTCCTTTGGGGAAAAAAAATCAAATAGAAATGTTTGTATTTTTTATCTACAACAGCCACCAAATAAATAAGTAAACCACTGAGTTTTCAATCCAGCCTCTTATTTAAAGAAAATCAAGCTTTAGAATTTTCTGCTTCAAACCTCTCGAAGCATTTCTTAAATTTGCACTGGTTTAAACTTCCAGTTCCTTGTGGGCACAATAATTTCGTATTTCTACATGTGATCATTTTCGGAAAGGCAGCAACACTTTCCTCTCTGGTAGTGCTTTTTTATTTAAGTAACATAATTTCCAACTGATTTAATTGAATGTGCAACGAGCAAAATAATCATGCCAAAGTATGCACACTAGTGGTAAGATATACATGCATCATATGACATTTCCAAATATTTCTCAAGTCCTTTAAAAGCACCATCAGCCACCAGCGTTCAGAACATGCCTGCTTGGACCTGTTGAGACACAGCCGAGGATGTGGTGGGTGTGGGAGGAGGCAGGTTGGCCCTCGGGCAGCGGGGATACACAACACAGCCAGCACAGCCCTGCTGGGGATGGGGCCAGGCTGCGATGCCGGGGCAGGTCAGGGGGCTTGGGACAGAAGTGCATCGACCAACTGCAGCTGCTGGCACAGGAAAAGCTCCCCTGAACTCTGGGCACAGATGAAGGCATGTCCCTTCTCAGCCCTAACACACAAGATTTCTGTCCATTGCCAGCTGCAGATGTGGCTTCCTCCACCGGCCCTTTCTCTCCACTTGAGTCATCCTTTGTGAACTGCTCCTTCCACCCCAAACTCCAGACCTCCTACAGACACCTGCACTACCCAAGCAACAGAGAAGGAATAATACCGATACCTTAGCCTCCATACAGGGCACAGAAATGATTAAAAAGAGCCAGGATAAGTGCAAAGAGCATGCAATGCACCCAGTGGTCTCCCCTAGTGTATTAGGTCTTGCAATTATTTTTCAATAAAGGTTTCCATGAGCTGCAAAGAGCTTTACATGCAAGCATGTCTTTACAACATCAAAAACTAGTGAAATGCTGGGAGGGAAAAAAAAAGAAACAAACAAAAAAAAGCCCTCACTTAGATACAGCTTTCTATAACTCAGTGCTGTCTTTATGCCTATAATCCTTACATGTATACATATATCTTAATTTACTGCCACTAAAAGCCTTATAGAAAATAAATCATTCCATCCCCTTTGCCTGTTTTTGATAGCTGCATGAGTAATATACATTAGCAGAATTACAAAAAAAAAAAAAAACCTTTAAAATTATTTTAATTAAAATGTGATTGTACAATTGTTTAAAGAGATAAAAACAATTCATTCATTTTGATTAGTCTTCATCTTGCATGCCTAGAGCATCTTCTGTGCTTGGTCCTCAAACACCCCCCCTACCTCCTCCTGTCCCCACGGCTCCTCTTGCTGCCCCTCTGCAAGAGACATGAATGGGAATGTGGTGCATGGAAAATACAAGCACAGAAACAGAAGAACTTCTCTGCTGCAGAATAAAACTGCTCAGCCTCTCTGCCATGCTTACTACTGCACACGGCTGGCTGCAGGCATGTGTGCTGCAACAAAGAAAACAAGAAAATGGGAGATGCACATCTGGACAGGAACACTTGTGCTGCTGTTGGGGGAACAAAGGAGCTGAGCAAATCCACACCGGTTGTAGGCAAACACTTTGGGTTTGGGCAAAAGAGTTTTGTTTTGTTTTGTTTTGTTTTTAGAAAAGGCTGCTTTGTAGAAACTGAACCTTTAGCCAGAGCCTTGCTGAGGCCAGGCTTGGGGGTTCTCTCTGCCAGAAATGGGATATCTGCAAAGGAAAAGGGATAGAGCATTGGGGCAGAAGGGAGTATCAGAGGGGAGCAAGCTGTGCAGTTCTGGTGGGGTTTGGGAACTCCCCTGTGACGTGGGCTGAAGGCTCTGGACCACCCCAGCACCTCTGTGGGTGCCTGGGGCTGTTCTGCCTTCCAGGCTCCTACCTCTGAGCTGCAGCAGGGTGCCTGGCCAAGGAGCCCAACCCTGACAGCCTGGGAAGCTCTGGGCACACTGCACTGAGAGGCAAAATCTGCTGTCACAAACCGCAGTCTTTGACAAAAGACACAGCAGATGACAATCATGCGCAAGCACGAAGAAGAGCATAAGGGCTCCATTATGACCAATAACCCTTAATGCCTCTCCCTTTCACAACAGATTTTTTAAGAAAAAAACATTCAGGTTTGTCAGTCTGTTAGCTGAGATGAAGAATTACTCCTCTTTTTGCTGGACCAAACAAGATAGCTCAGATAGCTATCAGGCCTGCCATTAGCTCTCATTAAAAACACAGAAAACACCATGGGGAGAAGAAAGCCTTCGCCGAAATGGGCAACACAGCACAGCTGGAGTGGGACAGACAAGCCCCGAGCACCCTTCCCAACAGATCGTTCCTGTGCTTAAAGCAAGTTGGACACATAGGGAGCAGCAGAGCTCAGCCCTCTGCTTGTCTCTCTTTCCGTATGATTTTTGGACCACAAGAATCCAGGAATTACCACTTCAGTGTTCAGCTCCTAAATCCCACAGGGGCAGTTGGATATTAAAAGTAACGCCTTCCCAGTTTCCTCTCAGTACGGCAGGGACCTGGGTATGGGTGATTTTGTAGCTCCCGCTCCCCTTTCCCAGTGGCAATGTTCCAAGCCGTGCAGCAACCGACGAAGCAATCGCCTCTTCTCGAGGCACGGTCCTCCCGCGGCATTCTCATTTCTCCTGTTCAGAGCACGGCTTCCCCTGTGCAACACTAAATACTGACGGACTTCCTAATTCCAGGAAAACAGCAGTATGCAGAGTCCTCCTCCTCCAACTTAATTTCTCAAATCATTCTCTTCACTGAAAATATTTTCTGGTTTGTAACAGCTGAGGTTTGAAAACAATGTTATGTGCGTAGCTTTAACTTCTTTCTTTTGTTTGCTTTTATTCCACTGGAGAAAATAGAACAGATTCGTTTATTCATTGCATATAAATTAACCAACTGTTCAAATCTTCTTTTTTTTTTTTTTTTAATTATTGTGTTGTAAACAACTCACAATTTGATTTTTACAAGTTTACTCATTACTCGTTAACCAGACTACATGAACAACCCACTCCTATCCACTCACTAATCATTAATCCTCTCTGCAATTTGTCATCCATTTCCTCTGGTATTATTTCTGCTTCTCTATTTGATTTCTCAAACTTTCCTTTACCAGGAGAAGGACAGATCATTAGTAGTAAATAATAAACAATTAAAGATAACTGTCCTCATTTTCCCAAGTGACTCCTGGCTCGCCAGAGCCTTTACCTGGCTCTGCTTTACGCCAGTGGAGCTGTTCCCTTGGCAGAGGCTCACCAGGTTCTTCACTCAGCTCCTTCCCATGTCACTTGCAATGCCAGCCTTGAACCTGTGGCCCCTCTGCAGATATTCACCTCACACCACCATTTTCCATCAGATGCCCCCTATTTTTTCCTCTGAAAGCCACAACCCCGCACTCGTCCTACCCTGCTCCAAACAAAGCAAGGCAGCCTGCGGCCAGCCCGTGCATGGGAAGGCCCTTGAACCCACAGCTGTGGGGAATGGCTGAGATAGTTGGAGTCCTGCATCCAGGTCTGGGGCCCCCAGCACAAGAAGGGTGTGGGGCTGTTGGAGCGGGTCCAGAGGAGGCCACGAGGATGCTCAGAGGGTGGAGCACCTCTCCTAGAAAGTAAGACAGAGAGCTGGGGGTTTTCAGCGTAAAGAAGAGAAGGCTCCAGGGAGAGCTTATTGCAGCTTTTCAATACTTAAAGAGGGCTTATAGAAAAGATGGAGAGCAACTGTTTGCTCAGTCAGATAATGACAGGACACTGGGGGGATGGTTTTAAACTAAAAGAGGGGAGATTTAGGTTAGAGGTTGGGAGGAAATTCTTCACTCAGAGGGTGGTGAGGCACTGGCACAGGTTGCCCAGAGACGTTGTGGATGCCCCATCCCTGGAGGTGTTCAAGACCAGGTTGGATGAGGCCCTGAGCAACCTGATCTAGTGGGTGGTGTCCCTGCCTATGGCAGGGGGTTGGAACTGGGTGGTCTTTAAGGCCCCTTCCAACCTGAGCCATTCTATGATTCTACAAAACGAGAATTGCCCATTGCACAGTACTGCGAGGAGTTACCCTTCCGTGTTCACTCCCCGCTGATGTGAAAGCGAGACCTTTCAAAACTTCCAACATAGAGCCACAAAGGAAAAAGCTGTTGGCTGCCGGAGGAGAACCCAGTGGTCAGGTCCCTCGACCAGGCACACAGGTCCTTGCCCTGCCTCTGCAGCTGCATGTCCTTACACAAGCGCCCCGGGCAGATGTTTGCTCCATCTCTTGACCACCCCAGCCATCTGCCCACTGGTTTGATCCAATCCTGTGGTGTTTTTACTCAGGTGGGCAGCCAAGTCCCACCACGGCCGCTCTCTCACTCCCCCTCCTCAAAGAGGAAGGAGGAGAAAATACGACAAAGAGCTCAAGGTTTGAGATAAGGATGATTTAATTAAAAAGGAGAGGGAAAAAAAATAAGCAAAGGCTGCGCAGAAGCATAGAGAGAGAGAAGCAGTTACTCTCTACTTCCCATCCTTTTATTGCTGAGTGTGACATCATATGGCATGGAATATCCCTTTGGTCGGTTTAGGTCAGCTGCCCTGGTGATATTGCCTCCCCATCACTTGCCCATCCCCAGCCTGCTGGCTCTGGGAGGCTTGGAGGGAGTTCTGATGCTGTGCCAGCATTGCTCAGCAGCAGACACAACACTGGGGTGACACCAGTGCTGTTCTAGCTACAAGTGCAGAGCACAGCACTGTATGGGCTGCTGCAGGGAAAGTTAACATCCCAGCCAGACCCAGTACAAATCACCAAAGTCTTACTGAAAGACTTGCTTTTGCTGTTGGTTGGCTGAAAGATTGCCAACAAACTTTAGGAGGGATTGCTTGGGAAGCCTCTGCGAGGCTGGCCTGGCAGGGAACGTGCTCTGCCAGCATCAGGGAACACTTCGCCTGGACTGGGGTAAGGTGGGAGATAATCTCAGCCTTTAAACCCAATGGGCTGGAAGAGCAGCCAGAGCTGTGGTGGAAAATCAGCATAGCAGAGGGAAACCAGCAACAGTTGGCCCCAAGTTGTGCAGCACAGAGTGCGTCCTGCTGAAGCAGTTCTCCAGGAGATGGCTGAGATGGCAAGAGATGGATGTCTGGAGGCAGCTGAAGAGGGTGTCTTTTCTCTCTTTTTCCATAACCCTTCTACATCAAAAGTAAGTGGGGCCCCTCGTATGGGGTATGCAGGCAGCAATGAGTCCTTTACCCATTGGACAGCTCAGGATTTGGGGGTATTTGCAACGTGGGTTGGCTAGACAATCCAAATGCCTCCTACCATGGAACCCCGCCACAACCCTTTTCTGCTTGTGCTTCACACATCAGGGATCAGCACAAGCCTCTTGCACAAGGTAACACCATGAGCTTGTCGCTGAACAAGGAAAATAACCCTTGGGTTCTGCATCCCCGAGAAGAGCCACACCCCCAAGCCCTTCATCTGGGGCTGTGGGCAATCTCCATTTTTTTTCCTTTCTCCTTCGTAAGTTGCTAATATCCAGAGAAGTAAAATGTGCTATTTCACTGAGAAACCTCATCTGTTTTAGGAGATGACAGTTCTCTCCTCCTCAGCGGCGAGGAGCATTCAGAAACACCCCAGGGTAGTAATTTCCTAGATGACCCTGTGTTTAAGTGTCTTCATTGCTCACTGTCCTCCAGCACAATTATCACCACCCATCCGCAGACACTGGAGGCACGCTGGGCTGTAGGTTTTCATCACCGCATTGAAAGCAGAGAGAGATCAGCGCTGCTGTCACCCTCCGTGCAGGAGTGATGAGAAAGGAGAGCCATCCCTGGGCATCTCCCTGCTGTGCTGGGATCATTAGTGGGCCCTTCCTTGCAAGCTAGACCACCACATTAACCTTCCTAAAAAGCATAGATGCATTACTGTGACATATACAGAAAATAAGTGACTGGCTGATGGCTATTACAGAGATTATTCCACAGTGTTTTGAAGTTCCCATCTCTCCAGGGACAATGGCTGTGACCAGCCCCACCTCTGACAGCAGCCAGGAAGAAGCCCTGAAAATCTCCCCGGAGCACTGCATTAAGCACAAGGCAAGAAAAACATCAGTTAGTATTTTGGGGGTTGAAGTATGTAGCTGCTGGGAGGAAAGCGAGTCACTTCTGGCTTTTACTAGTGAGGCTGGGAGCTGTGCTGGGTTTGCACAGGATGAAATTTTCACACGTGAGGCTTTTGCTGTCTGATTCCCACTGCGATGGGGAAACCGACAAAGCTGGCTGGTGAAACTGCAGCCAGGGCTGGGAGCCTGTGCGCAGCAGGAGCTTGCTTTGCAGCAGTGGCCGTGCCTGGCCTGGCAGACCACCCCTTGAGCCCCTCAGGCTATGCACCACAAAGGCCACCTTGCCATCACGGACGAGGCCCCTGCACAACGGGTGACAAAGAGCACGGCGCTGCCCCCATCTGTCAGTGGGGCTGGGAGCGGCTGAGGAGCTGGCCAAACAGAGCTCCCCCCTTCAGCCACCGAGCGAGGAGAAATTCAAGAGATTACAACATGCCCAAGGACCATGGAGCAAGGCAGAGAAAGCCTTGAGCCAGCACATTTCCTAATTGCATTAATAAGAGCATGTGAAGCAAGAACTAGTTTCACATCATGAAGCTGATGTTTGTTTTCACTACATTTGAAGGTGACATCTGAAAGACATGAAGTTCCCATGTCCCATCACACCGACTTCCCCCCCTTTGCCATGGAGTCAGACTTTGATCACACCCCCTGAACACAGGCTTGCAGCTGCTCTCAGAGCAGACCCGGTGCTTCTCACAGCACTGGAGGAGCTCGTGCTGCTCATAGTCACCTCTTCTTCATCTCCACTTCCCTTCTAGACAGCCCACAGCCGCTGGACCTAGAGCCAGGGGAAATGCAAGCTGGTGGATCTGGCCAGACCACAGAAATGCCAGCACGAGGGAATCTGGCTTGCACTGATAACCAGACCAGGGCAAGACGGTTGGGATGAAAATGAATGGCTCAGGACAAAGCAACAGGCAGAACCAAGGCATTTTTTCCTTTTGCTTCACTGCATCCCTTGGCAAAGGCCGCCTTTTTTCCCCGACCTGGGAAAGGCAGCCACCATGGCCTGAAGGGGCCAGACCAGGATCGGCTAAAAATGTCAGCTGAAGAAAAAAATAAAAGCAGAAAGGGAAATTTGTTCTGCTGTTTCAGTTAATGAAATTCTCCAGGGTTTGTTTTTCATCCAATATGAAGTTCAAGCAGCCAAACAGAATATAACTTAAATTGCCTCTGTTCAAGGGGCATTTTAATTCTGTGCCTAGCACAGTGCTTCTGAGAATTGATGGGTAAAGGAAACACAGTAGGAAAGAAACCTGCCTTAATTAGAGGACCAAGAGTGTCACGTGAAAAAGGAGCTGAAGAGCCTTTGTCTCAGTTATCTGCCCTATGGAATCAGATTTATAGGGATGCGGCAGGACAACTGTTGAGAACTGATGGAAGCTGGAGGACTTGGTCTAGGCACAGACATGTATTTAACTGACATGTTAAATACAGAGCTGTGAATTACTCCCTACATTCAGGGAGAAATGAGAGCAGAGCAACAACAAGGGCAGAAAGGTAGAAAGGGGACAATTCACATCTTTTCCCAAGCTCCCATTCAGTTTGCAATGAAGTTCTAAGACATACATACAGTTTCCCAGGGAAATGTCTATCTTGTCCAAAGACTTTCGAAGGGAAAAAATATTCAAAGGCAGACTTCCAGACAGTTTTATTACTGGATAATGAGACTGTCTTAATAAGAGGGTGTAAGGGCAGGATTTCTTTGGAGCTTGTGTAACAGGAAGTCCTTTTCTTTCCTGCTTGGGAAGGATATCCGCAACAGGGAATGAGCAGCTCCTTCCCTCCCTGTCCCCAAGGCAGGCTGCGCACCTCTATGCAGCACATACAGTGCATGGCTTTGCCTCACTGGAAAACTCCAGCTTGCCATCAATGGAAAAATTGATAATGACAGATGAAGGGGAGTAGGAGATGTGGCCGAGGATTCCCGCAAATGTAATTAAATCACTGTATGGCTGGGAAAATCTTCCCCAGTCTGTGCAAAGCACAAGGCTCCAGCAGATAAGCAGCCAGCCCTGGTATTTTTGATGCACAGAGAATTCGATCTGGAAAGATAAACACAAAGATAGCCACCACCACCCCCCAGCTAGCCATGAGGTAAACTGAGACACGGTGTTAGAGGCGGACCCAAGGTCTTACAGGGAGTCAGAGTCAGACCCTCCAACTGCACAGGGATTTTGAGCACTTGAGCAGGTATTCCCAGCCCCGTGCCAACCACAAGGAACTTTATTAAACCCAAGAGGTTTAGCTCCATCCGCACCCCAGCCATCACCAGCGTAGAGGCGCGCAGTGTGTTTAGGGAAGCAGCACAAATGCCAATCACCTCCCCTGTTGGAACATGCATTGAAACGTTTCTCCAGTCTGTCGAATTATTCAGTGCTTGTTAATTATACATGTTGTAGCCTTCTCTCCATCACACGCTCAGGCCACTGAGCTGAGAAGGAAGACTTGGCCCTGCCAGGGTCTGGACTAATGAAGCCTTAAAAATCCTGTCTGCCCACATCTTTTGTCAGCAAATAATTCACCTTCATATTCTGACTAATTGCAGCAGTTCAGAATGGCTGGGCTGGCTCAGATCCAGAGCCTCTCCACAAAGCCAGTCCCCTCCGAGCGCCGGGCAGCGACTGCGACTTCAGAGAAGGGACCCAACGCATCCAGCTGCCCTGGGGTGAGACCCCTCAGAACAGAGAGGTGCTTTGGGGCTGGTGCTGTGTCCCTGACACCAGGCAGATCTTCAAAGCCGCATTCTGGCCAGAAGTAACTTAAATAATCACCTAATACCTTACGGAATGGGCTCACTTTCATCTAGTTTACAGGTCAACGGGTCCCAGCTGTGCTGCTGGGATGGTGAGAGCCACAACACACCCACCCATGCCTCCAAGGGTGGGAACTGGCATCAGGACAAGGTTTTGTAAAATTTATAAGTCCATTACATCAGCTGGTAGCTCCAGTGATGCAAGCAACACATTATATGTACAGTAACAGTGTGGATGTAGCCAGAGTCTTAGTGGGAAAGTGTGCTTGGTTCTTGAACTGCCTTCTCACCCCTTTCTAGGATTTACAGACTGACAGCAAGTACACACGCACACTGGCAATTTTCAACTCAAAAAGGGAAAATAAAGAGCAGGCAGCTTGAAATAAACATCCACCTTAAATTACGAATTCCTTAAATACAGAAAATCATGACTCAAATCAAAATCACTATTCTTACCTATCTCAGTATCTAGCCAGCTCAGCTCCACAATCTATATACTCCTGCACAGGAGCTTGCCAGTCACTGGGGAGAAACAATATCACGTCAATTTGAGAAATCAATCACACCATAGAGAAATGAACAGAGAGAACTGGAAGCCACCAGAAAGAAGCTGCAAGCAAATGCACAAACCAAAATGCATTCCATCAGCCACGCTTCAAAATAACAGCAGCCTGCGAACAAGCAGTGAAAGAAGTCATTTACCACGTTCAGAGAAAGTGGTAGAGAGGACTCAATAAATGCTTTGCTTCAGAGAGCTCACCTCACTCTATTAAAGAGAGAAAACAATTTATAGTATCACTTCCATCCCCAGCCTCCTGTTTGAAGGCTGAATGTTCCCTTCAGGTAGGGAGAGGTGGCTGGGCTGCCCAGAGCAAAGCTGAGCTGTGTTGCCCCGTGCATGAGACTCTCACAACTGAGTGAGGGCTATGGTCCAGGCAGCTCTACTGTGTGCAACCAGACAGACAGGGAGACCTCCAACTACTGCAAAGCCTCCCTAAGAGCCACATCTTCCAAGTTGGGGCCTCTGCTGCAGCAGGCGTAATAGGGTTGTGAGCGAGCCACTTAACGAGTTACTGCTTACAGCTGTAAGCTGCTGGCAGTGCTCATTCATGGGACTGGTTTCCTTTGAAACGCAAGCAAAGCCTTTGGCCAGCCTGAAGGGATGCAAGCTGACGGCTTCCACTTCGTGAGCAAGTTGTCAGAAACCGTGGTCAAGGCATCTGATTCGTCTGCTGTTGAGGGATTTATGCATTAAACTCAGCTGTATGCATTTCGACTTGTTGAATCTTGCAAAAGGTTGAGCTGGGTAATGAGTAGCGCTCTCCCAAACCCTTTCCAGCCCATGACTTACCAGGCTGGTGTTACAGCTGTCAGTTCCAATCGAATCTTTCCCGTTTCCACAAGCAAGATGAGCTACCCAGCTATCGTTTGGTATTGTCGGATGTTTGGTAAATGCTTCAAGCCCAGCTTAGCATTCGGGAGAGGCGAAGAGCAACAAGTGCCCTTCTGCTGCATGGAGCACTTCTCTATTTCCCTGCCAAAGGCTGCCTGGACGGATGCTGCAGACCCGTGTACATGTCTCACTCCTGACATCCCTGGCTAATTTGGGCTTTGATGGACAGCTGCGGGGACATGGTGACCTCTGCCGGTGTCTGCCCGGACAACGCAGCCCCCTTAGCCTGGCAAGAGAGAAGGTGCTTTGTTTAGCAACCAGCCATGATAAATGACCCTGTCTAGGCAGCTTGATTATCCCAGCGATAATGATTTGTCACCACAGGATGTGGTGAATCTCTGCGCTGGCAAATGAAAGCGATCACACCTCGGAAGGGGCAGTGCGTGCAGAGCTTGCTCCCCCCGTCCCTTGCCCAGCGCATGTGCTGCCGTTGCTGAAGGATATGCATCTTCGTGGGTGGTGAGAAGATGCTACCTGTTTCAGGGAAAGCTTATTGTACAACTGGAAAGGGAAGAAAAAAAAAAAAGCGTTAAAACCTTTTCTTGCGATTGCTGCAGCGGGTCAAAGCAGAGGAAAGGCTTACCCTCAGGGCCTCAGTTTCCCAACTTGAAAGGCTGCGTGCTCGGGCTGGCGGGAGGTGAGAGCCTTCTGCTGCTGGAGACCCCGGCGAGAAGCAAGGCAGGATCAGCACATGGCATCGGGGCACTATTAGTGATTCTAGTCCCACTTCTCCACATACCTGCTAGATTTTCAACACATTCCTCCGTACCTCAGTTTCACCATCTGTAAACCAAGTCTTGGTGGCATTTCGTCCCCTGTTCCCCTGGGATGAGGGTGAGGTGTCACCTGAAAGGCCACCAGGAGCTGAGAAAAAGTGCACGCTGAGAAAAGTGCATCCCAGTGCGGAGCTGCTCCTGCTTTGCTCGGGGGCTGCAACTCTCGGCAGCAGGGGCCAGATCTGCTGGAAAGCAGCATGTGCGAACAGCACACTTCGAATTGTTGCAGGCAAATATTCGTGCTGGAAATGGATAATGTGCACTCCCAGGCACGGATCAGAAATGATACCTCAGGCTTATCAGAGCAATCATAGCTCAGCAGCAAAGCTCAGGGTTTGAATACTGCAGACTACGAACATGATTCAAACACAAGGAAGGAACGAACTGGAAGAAATTGCAGTCCAGAGCAAATTTCAGCTACCAGAGAAATTACTGCTATGAATTATGCACCATCCCTGGGGCTGACAGATCTACAAAGCCCTGAGTGGTCCATGCTCGCTGGGGAGAAAGTACCCAAGCACTATTTCTCCTCTGCATTCAGAACATTTGGCTTTCCCTTCCTGTTTTTGTCACCTGTCAGCTGAATTATTGCAAGAATATGTTTTCATGTTTTACTTGAGGGTTCCAGACCTCTGGAAATATATGGAGCAGCAATGCAGCTGCAAACATCTGTACCCCAAGAGCCCAGGAGCACAGCCAGCACCAATCCCTCCTTGTCTCTCTGGCAAACCCTTCTCTATCTTGCCCCTCATGCCTGCAGAGTTCAGCTGCCACTGCAATAAGAAACATGTTTTAGCACAACACAAGGAGGTCTTTTCAGTTGATTTGTGGTTTGTTTTGAGTTGTGGGTTTTTTTTTTTTTTGATAGAATTAAAGAAAAAAATGTATGTTTTGACAGAGTGCATTCGTCTTCTTCCAAATCAGTGGGAATTTCTTCCTGTTGGAAAACTGACTTCTCCACTCGACATTTTTTCAAAATCATTCATTTTTGATAGTTTTCATTCCAACCCATATCTGTTGGGGGGGGGGGGCAGTGGGGGGGGTGTGAAACAGACTGGGTTGCAGTAAAAATTCACCTGCAAATGCCCAAGGGAATATTATGCACGGGGGATTGGGGAAGATCTCTGGGGTTTGTTTAGCAAAGAGGCAAAAAAAAATTCCAGCATTTTGCAAAACTTGGGCACACTTAAATCTCCCCTGGCTCTGAAGGTGCTCCTTAATGCAATTCAAAGTGCCAGCATCCACCTCGGCACAGAACGAAGGGAACTGGCCTCAATTCAGAAAGTTCTCAGCCTCTTCTGCCACCAACATATTGATTTTCCTGGCTTGACAGCATAGGTGAAATTCTCTGATGAACCGAGGTCCCTGTACTTTACCCACGTATTTAGTCTCAAGCAAGTCCTTTCCTCTGACAGTCTCAAGATTCACACTCTTCTGGGAAATTTTACTTGAATAAAGTCTTTGGCTTTGGAATCCACAGCACCCTGGAGCATTCGTTACCTCCGCAGGTCTCTAGAAAGGTCATCACTCCCCCCGCACACCACTCAGCCTCTCCGTGCCTCTTGCTGAGGATGAGGCTCCCACTACAAGCCAGGCATGATACCTTGCAGCAAGCAAGGACTGATGATGAATTTACAGGGACCTGGCTCGAAGGCCAAGAAGAGAGAGGAAGGAGAGGTGGGGTGGGCTGCAGGGCATGGTTCTGGGGATTGCTTTGCTGCTGGACAGAGGCAGCCACCACGCTGCATTTTCTGCAGGCAATGGGCAGAGCAGTGGTAAGCCATTTTGCTGTGAGCTTTTTTGTGGTGCCTTCCTCCACCACCTGGGGCCTGCTCCTTTGCCTCCTGGCTCCTTCCTCTTTCCTTTGTTGACATCGCCCTCCTTGCACGCTGCTGCTTTCCATGCACCACATCTATAACGGCCGTAAACAGCCAGGCTGAGCTTTCCCAAACTTCAGCAGCTCCTCAGCAAATTGTCCCATCAGCAGGACCAGACATATTTTCTTATCTGCAAACATTGTCTCTATGTGGATGTTTCCCTGTCTCTTAATAGCTCCACAATACATTGATAATGAGATCTAGATGAATAAACCTGGAGCACGTGCCAATAATTATCCTGTTTTCCCAGCCATACATTGCCTCAATCACACTTTTCCTCCATAAGGGTGACATGCAAGACACTGCACATTGTATCCTACGAGATGAAAGGCTTGTCAGGCTTAACCTAGTGCACTTTAAAAATTGCACTGAATTAATTTCCTGTAGGTTGGCTCGGTGCAGTACGAGCCTGTCTGGAATGCAAAGCATCCAGGAGTTTTGCAGAGAACTAAGAAATCAGGGCAGAAAGTGATGATCAATTGAATTTCCTCCTAAATCAGATTGAAAAAATATTATGCACTGCAGAGTGATCATTAGCTTGAGTGATCAGGGAGAGCAGTGCAAGCAGCCAATTTTCCATGCCCAAGACACACTGTTATGCTAAGCTTTCCCTGGGAAAAGAAAAAAAAAAAAAAAAAGTGGGCACAGTGAGTATATCAAGTAGGGAGAGACACTAAAGTCGAAGACTGCAGTTTGGCTCCTTTTCCAGAGCCCAAGCTGCCTCCTTGTACTGAAGAAATAGTACAAAAGCCCGCGTGAGCCTTATGTTCCACATCTGCCCTTGTGCTCAGCCCCCAGCAGCCCTCAGACACTTTTCCTCTGCTTTCCCTCAAACAGGCTACAAAAAGTCCTGCCTTCCTCATCCTGGGAGGTAACTCTCCAGTGGCCCTGGTCTGCAATAGATGACAGGCATTATTCAGCCCTGTTTAGTGACATGTTTAAGATCCCATTATTATTATTTATTACTGGATCTTGCAAACATTCCCCACACACAGCCAGTGCTTTATGTGCCTGGGATCGGGGGTGAGTACTCCCTTTCCAATGGTGCATGCAGTCTACGTCCAAATCTTGCAGAATATGAGATATTGGACCTGAGAATTGCATTATAATGTGACAGCAACTTTAGATCACTTTTAATTTCCAGCATTTATCATTTCCAATTTTTCCTCTCTTCTCCAGACCTACTGAGTTGCACTCAGCTCTGGGAGCCCTTGCTTAGCTTGCAGGAAGGAAAAAAGTAGTCCTATGAAAAAGACTGAACCCCAAATTCCCAATGACCCTGCAACATTTGATGCATTCCCTATGCTATTTCAGGAAAGTATGTGATGTCGATAAGTTATCAGCCTGGGATGAGTCTATTACCCTTGAGTGGAAAATGATCTTTTAGAGAGCTCTACTGTGGCGTTAGCTGCTGTGAAGAGGAAGGAATCCCACCGCAGGTGAGCGAACCATCCCAGCCACGTCTGCGTCCACACCTACACATCCCCTGAGCACATCTCCATTGCCCTGGGAAGTTGTAGGAAGCCAGAGGGGGACTGATCCCTAGGTGAACAGTGAGAATATCCAGAACTGTAAGAACTAACGGCAAGAAAGACGTCAGAAGTCAGAGTAAGCTATGTACTCCACATCGTGAATCCATTGTCAGTTATAAAGGATTAAGAAAGTGGAAAACAAATTTTTTTCCCACCTGTTTGTTGAGGATGAGGTGTAGCCTCTCTGAGATGCAGTAATAGTCTAGATGGATCTTAGGCCTAACCTAATTTAACAGTTCTTATGTTCCCAGGTGAAACCTCTGGAAAGTTTGGCAAAATATGCCCTTACACCTTGTGAATTTTACTACTGTGTCCTTCTCTGGCTGGGGAAGATTGCTGCTTCCCTTAGGTCCTGGGTGGTTGCTTGGAGTCACAGCGTACAAATATTCAATATGACTTTGCCATCTACTTTAACCCTCGTTACATTGTGATGGAAGTTCCTCATCTGTGCCTTGCTCTCCAGTAAGTGGGTCACTAAGCAGTTAATAAACTGCTTCTAAACCTAATTAATGTTAGGTTTAGATGCTCCTTTCTCTGCCTCTTTGTTTTTTCCCTTGCTGGATCCAGAAGAAACACTCGTTTGCATGAGTTTTTAAAATACTTTCTCCTACTACAGCTTCACCTTCTTGTTTTTAAACTGGTATGGCATGGAGGCAGGAACACATATATTATTAAAACAAACTATTCATTAGAGCCATGTTTAAAAGCTCTGCATTATACTCATGAATCATGGGAGCTCCTAGGATATTTGGTGTGGAAGGGAGAGGCAGAGACGGCCACCATGGCAGGGTGTCAGCTTGACGCCTCAATACCCCTACCTGGAACCCCTGTTCTAGCAATAGCTTGCTGGAGGGATCTGGGTGAGGTGCTTTCAGTGCCTCTGTTTCCCCATTTGTTTAAACTCATTAGTTTAGCATTCCCTTAATTCTAAACTTATAAGAGTAGGTTTGCAATTAGGACATTTGCTAAATCCACGAACAGCAATTTGCAGGTGTTGACCTGTGGCATGGAGTGTTCCACAGAACTGCAACATAGCCCAGCACTTCCTGTTGTTACGGAGAATAAAATCAAGCTAGACTCAGAAAGAAGTGGTAGCTAAACACTGAATGTCTGAGCAATAGAAAAGGAATACAGTGTGCAAAATGAGCATAATTACCAGATAGGAAACAGTATGTTGTTTATTAAAACACACTATTGCTATAAGTTCAGCACCTAAGAAAAATGGGCAAGAGGATTTGATGCTGGGATTTCAAAAAGAAATCGACAAAGGTATTACTTCAAATGGTTCATTTTCTTCTGTTATGAATAAGTCAGTGACATAATGTACAACTTGATTTCCCCGGAGAGAAAGGAAAAAAAAGTCTTAGAAACACTTCTGTTCTTCTTAAGCTTTCAAATAAAAACCTGATCCTGTTCAAACTGCTCTTTGTTTTATGGCTTCCCATCATAGTCAAAAACATCTGTGCAGTTTCCAGCTATAGCACTTGCTACTTAAACCCTGCCCTTCAGAAAATCAGCATCCCTATTACTTGTCTGTGTTTGCTGTAACTCACCACTGCACAATTTAAAAACTGATTAACAGACTTTCTTCCAATGGGATCTATTGAATGCTCTAATTAAAAAAGGAATTGCTACCTCAGGAGCTCCCTCTCAATCAATTGCCCTTGGTAATGTTCATTACTATTCCACTGGCCAAAACTAAAAGAGAAAAAGACCAACAAGAAAAATATCTAATTATTGTAAGATAAATACAGGCAAGTGGGAAATGCAAAAAGTTCAGCTGAACTTTTGTAAGAAGAGATTAAAAGAGGCAGGAGAGCATGTGAGGTAGTGAGAGCAATACCCCAGCTGCCTGATGTGAGAGCTGTGCATCTTCTGCCAACACACCTCTCTGCTCTCAGGGTCTCTCAGCTCCGTATGGGTCTGCACCCAAACTTTAACATAGATAAGCACTCGGTTGCAGCATTTACATGCTAACTTAGTCCAAATCCTATGCCCAAGTGTGTGATTCCCCTGGGCTATGCTTTAGACACCCACCCATGTGTCTCCAGGGAGTCTAAAGGGCATGCAGCTCACGTCTGGACATCCTCATGCCTTCAGCTGGCACCGAATGCCCTTGAGGTACAGATTTCCTCTGCTGTGTGCACAGACCTGCAGAAGGCCAAAAGCTACAGCCTCAAATACACCCACTGCCGGGCTCTTAACACAGAGCAGAAGCCAAGTGCAATGCCCAGCCAGGCGGGAAAGGTAACAGGGTGGCCCAAAGGCTTTGTAATTAATCGACTTATCTTTTCTCTTGCACCCGCACTAGAGTCAGTCAGTGATGGTGTATGGGGGCGTCCACTTTCACCCCACATTTCAAGTCCCATGTTCCCACAAGGTCACCAGAGGATGCAGGTAATAGCTCAGGCGAGGAACACTGTGCTAGCGCAGGGTGCGGGTGTTGCACTGGAACCAGGCACTGCCAAGCTCATTCAAGTTCCTTTGAAGGGCGTCATGCTTATCCTCCTATAATCCCTTGCAAAGAACTTGTTTGCTTTGGGATTTTTGCTGAAATCTGTTAACTTGGGCTTTCGTGTGCTTTTCTGTGGTCAAGGCTATTTGGAAAGGTTACATCCAGACTGGATGTGGCTCTGGGCAGCCTGCTCTAGTAGTTAGCAACCCTGCCCAGAGCAGGGGGTTGAAACTAGGTGATCTTTAAGGTCCTTTTCAACCCAGGCCATTCTGTGATTCTTTGAAAAGCCAGGAGGGGATGAAAGTGCTTTTTAAGAAGGGGGCAGACTGGGGAACATCGGCACATAGAAGCTCCACCTTTGAGCATCAGTTTGCAGTGGTTGTTCCTGCGCTGCATGGGGATGGGGAGAAAACCTCTGTGCTTCTCCAAGAGGTGCAGCTGCACGGTGACTGACACAAAGGCATCAGAAGCTGCATCTCTGCTCACAACTTTGACAACCTTGTAGCACAAGTGACCCTGCAAAGCCCCTCCAGGCCAAGGTGGGCAGAACTAAGAGGAGAATCCCGGTTCCAGCTTCACCACCACCACAACTTTTTTAATCACGTCATGACAAATTATCTTCAGGCCTTGGCATTCTTTGTTGGATGAGACCAAGCACTGAACCTCATGGTCTTTCTTTACAGATGCAGTGTGAAGACAGTTATTTCTTTGCATCAAGCTGCAGTGCTCACAGGAAGATGCACTTTAAGACATGGCATCATCTCCAGGCCTGTGGCCCTAAGGTCCTGATGGCTTTTCCCATGTCATCTCTGATCCCAGCGCCATCACTGCTGATTTATACGACTGGGAATTGAAGAAGACTCAGGCTCAAGATCCAGTAAGCATTCATGTCTCTGGAAAAACTGGGGACCAATTAATTCTTGGAAGCAAAATCTGTTTTGGAAATAAACCTAACAGTTGCTAGTTGAGAGGAACAGTTTTTGAAAAGATCTCTCTTCCTTAATTTTCGCTCAAGCATCCAGGGAATCAGACAGAGCTTCCGATAAAACACTCTCCAGAGTATTCGGCTCCTCAATCGATTCAGAATTCACCATCCTAAGTGCTATTTAGACTTAATTAAATTGTGCTGCTTTCTGAATAAGAGAGAATTGACTGCTCAATGTGCTTCCCTGATTCATTTCTTTCTAGAGTAATCAGGCAACAAATATATAGAGTTCTCACCCCTTCCTTCTTCATTAGCAGAGTTACTAGGAATCTCCCCGCATCCTCCTGAGTCGTTCAGCAGTGGAAGTTAAGCAGCTGCAAGCAAATGCAGAAGTTCCTAACCTGCATGGCTCTGGGACTGCTCTGGGAGCAGCCTGCGTCTCACTAGCAAGCTCACTAGCAAGCATTTATCAAGCAAGACTGCTTCTGTATAAATTCCCAGCTTACTGGAACTTGTGCAAACCAGGAACATCCCTGCTTCTACTGAGACCTTCTTACAACCATGCAGTGCCCTTTGTCATGGGGAGAAAATGCAGGGCATCAAATACTCCAGGCTTTTTACTTAAAAAGGAAACAAAGGAAAAGTCTATGATCTGGCCCAATAATAGAAAAGAGGATTTTTGAAGATCAAGGAGGCTTCTCAGGCTGCCTCTGTCCTGCAGTGGGGCCCAGATGCCTGGTCAGCACCACACTGTGGTCCCAGTGGGGAGCAGCCAGGCAGCAGCCAGAAGGGCAATGCAGGGCGTGAGCAGAGAAACCTCAGCCTCCAGGAGACCTTGACAATTGTGGTGCACCCCGACCCATTGCCGTTGAGCAAGAAAATGCTTCTGGATCCCCTGATTTAGGCGGTCTCAAAAGGCTGCCTTGTATCAGGTTCCTCTGGTCGCACACTGCAGGAGCACCGGGCAAGAACTGCACACAGCAGTGGGAATGCCCAGACAGAGAAATGGTTCCTAGCTCTCCTCTGCATGGGGAAACGAGGGCAGCTCAGGGATCCAGGCCCATCTCTGCTTGCAAGAAGCACTGTGGGCATGCACAGCCTGCAGAAGATGGCATTTTTTTTCTTTTCTTTCTTTAGCTGCCCTAGAGTGAAAATGCATTCACACTTTCACCTCAAGCAGAAAGCTAGATCGTGTAAACAGGACATAAGCCCTTTGGGGAAACTTCCTCTTGTCCTATTCTTTTCTTGCCCTTGGAAACTGGATCTTTTTCTGGCCCACGTTCAGATCAAAGCCAACCATTGTTTGTTTTTTAATGGTAAGAGAGGGTCAAATTCATCCTAAAAAGGCTACGGCCCCCACTGTGGGAAAGCTCAGTTACTAGTAGAGTGCAGTCCTTCCAGAAGGCCAATGGTGTAGCATGGGCTGAGAATTTTCCCCTGGATGGTGTTGCTAGAGGAAAATGCCCCTTTCTGGCAATCCACATGTTTCATGGATGTTTCTCAGAGGAGTTTTCAAGGAGATGTGAGTCTGGGGAAAGTTTCTGGAAAACAGAATATTGTTTCTGAGCTAGAAGGAGAAAAAACAGACAAAAACCAGGATTTCAAAGTAGCTTAATTTTTAATGATCTCCTTCCTCGAGGACACATTAATGAATTTTCTTCATGTGCTACAGAAACATGCTGAGTAAAACTCACAGTCCAGCCTTGTTTCCAAGACAAAGTAAGAGGAGACAGATAGGCATCTGAAAGGTTTGATTAGGAAAAAATAAAATAAAAATAATTATAATCCAAATTTAGCTGTTTGGTGCCAGCTGCAAGACTGCAATGAGAAGAGAAAAAGCCCAAGCCAGGATCCGTGCCCCTGGTCTGAAGCCTTGGCAGGAGCTCATCCCCCAGGAGCCGTGTCGCTTTGCAGAAGTAGTAGCAGTAGAGCAGATGTAGTAGCCTCTGCAGAAATCCATCCTTCCTCCTTCCCCTAGCCACTGCCACCCAGTCTCTTCCCCTTGACCCCAAATCAGCTTTGAAACCCCGAACCAGGGCACTAGACACAATGCTGATAACTCCTCTTGTATAAAAAGCTTTTGTCCCCTGGTATTTCGCTATTCTGCTGAAGACTTTCCATTTGCACCTCTTTGTTTGCTTGTCCTTGCAAACTCAGAGAAAAGCCATTCAAGCCAGAAATTTCGCTTGCTTTTGAGGGGGTGGGAGGGGGTGTCAGCATTAGCCGCAAAATTAAAACATAAAACTGGCACCGGACACATGTTCTCCTGCAAAATGGGTGGTGGTATTTCTAGGCTGCAAATGGACATCATCTGATGGAGGAGTTTTAACCATGTGCTGAAACACCAAGGAAGCCACTGCTGCCACTTGGGATCCAGTCACACAGGAAATTGGACCATGAATTATTTAAATTTGCTCTGGAAGCAGTCGTGACCTTAGCAGCATATGGCAGTCCTATCACATCCTTGTGGCAGGCTTGCTATGCAAAGATTCAAGCCTGTGAAAGAAAACCACCCAGAACCTTAAAGAAAAAGCTATGAAACATATTTCCCCATTAAAAAAATAAAAAAATAAATAAATTAAAACACGTCAAAACTGAAAGAAATTGACAAAAATCTCTGCTTGTTAAAAGTCTCCCACAGAATCACAGAATTGTGGGGGTTGGAAGGGTCCTCAAGAGATCATCAGGTCCAACCCCCTGCCAAAGCAGGTTCCCTAGAGCAGGTTGCCCAGGTAGGCATCCAGAGGGGCCTTGAATATCTCCAGAGAAGGAGACTCCACAACCTCTCTGGGCAGCCTGTTCCAGTGCTCCATCACCCTCATTGTGAAGAAGTTCTTTCGCATGTTGGTGTGGAACTTCCTGTGCTCCATTTTGAGGTCTCTGCCCCTTGTCCTGTCCCCACAAACCACTGAAAAGAGGTTGGCCAAATCCCTCTGTCTCCCTCCCACACTTAAGGTATTTGTAAACATTGATAAGATCCCCTCTCAGTCTTCCTATTTCAAGGCTGAACAGACCCAGGTCTCTCAGCCTTTCCTCATAGGGAAGACGTTCCAGGCCCTTTCCAGGAGATCCCTGTCTTTTTTTTTTTGTACCAGGGAGCCCAGAACTGGACACAGGCCTGACCAGGGCAGAGTAGAGGGGGAGGATCACCTCCCTTGACCTGCTGGCCATGCTCCTTTTAATGCATGCCAGGATCCCGTTGCCCTTCTTGGCCACCAGGGCACACTGCCGGCTCATGGTCAACCTGTCGTCCACCAGGACCCCCAGGTCCTTCTCCTTAGAGCTCCTCTCCGGCAGGTCATCCCCCAGCCTGTACTGATACATGTGGTTATTCCTTCCCAGGTGCAGGACTCTACACTTGCTCTTGGTAAACTTCATTTGGTTTCTTCCTGCCCACCTCTCCAGCCTGTCCAGGTCTCGCTGAATGGCAGCACAGCCTTCTGGCATGTCAGCCACTCCTCCCAGCTTTGTGTCATCGGCATGCTTGCTGAGGATGGACACTATTCCCTCATCAAGGTCGTCGATGAAGATGTTGAACAAGACCAGACCCAGCACCGACCCCCTGGGAACACCGCTAGTCATGGGTCTCCAGCCGGACTCTGTGCCGCTGATCACCACCCTCTGAGCTCAGCCAGTCAGCCAGTTCTCAACCCACCTTACTGTCCACTCGTCTATCCCACACTTTCTCAGCTTTGCTAGCAGGATATCATGGGAGATAGTATCAAAAGCCTGCTAAAGTCAAGGTAGATGACATCCACTGCTCTCCCCTCATCTACCCAGCTGGTGATGCCATCATAGAAGGCTACGAGGTTGCTACTGTTGAAAAAGTGAAAAACAGAAATAAAGGTCCATTGATGCATGCCATCTGAGAACTGCCACTTCCCCACTTTAAAATCAACATTTGTTTCTTTGGAAGCCAAACAAAAAGGGTATTTCTGAGTCCCAGGAAAAGTGGCATTTTGGACCAGAGGCTGTTTGTGTGAGAAGCCTCCTTGATTCTGTGTTACTTTATGGGGACAGTGTGATCCCAAAGCCTCTCGGGCTTTGTAAGCCTTTGCACTGCTGGAGTGTGTTGGGCTAAAAAGAAATCTTCCTAGGACAGGTGTGGAGGGCAACCCCCCCCCATCTATAAACACAGCTTTTATTCTTTGTTTAGACTCATGTCACTGGTATTTGGGAACAGCATTTGTAAAGTTTCAGTCAAAGCGGGAATTAGGGCTGGCTGAATGTCCCTGTTGCCCCAAAATCACACAAGGAAATGGTGATTTTCCTTGCAAGCTTTTAGGTCCAGAAACATCTCTTATGTTGCACTTCTAAAGGGTCTGCTACAATGAGAACCAAGCTTGATTAGTACATCTTTAGCAGAACTGATTGTGATTATTACCCATTTTTCACAGCGACATTTTCCCCACTATTATGTCACTTATGATATTTACTTTGCTTAGAGAAAATTAATGGCGTATGAGATCTTGACAACATAATATGACCAACATATTTCAAATTGCTTCCTGGTACAGAACATGCTGTCACAGTCTTTTTTGCAACCCATCTCCCCTCCCAGCAATACAACTGCCTTGTTCTACAAAGGGAGCTCATATGATTTCCCTAAGACAGATTCAGCAGAAACTTAAAAAAACTAGATTAAACTTTTCTGGCTTCTCTTAATGACCAGGGGTTACAGGAGCGATATCATGTGTCCAGACAGCCTTACAACAGATGTTGAAAACCTCTGGATGCAGTCTCAGGGTGCTTTCATAGCACGGGGATGGCAGTTTTATGCACATCTCACAAATCTTTCCTGGCCCAAAGATGCTCTTTTGGTCAGGTCAAGAGGCGAAGCCATTGTCTGGACAAGGGAGATTGATTTTACTGTGGTATAAGTACAGCTATCAGTATTGCCACATCTCATTACACAATCTTCAGGCTACCATTTTTGACATCTCTGGCACCATTTGTTTGCTGACTTCCCATGCATGACTCATGAGAAGGATGAAATATTGCTTCTGACAGTGTCCAAAGGGCTAGAAGGAGGAGTCTTCAATCCAGAGCCTATGCTGGTGGAGGCAAGATGCTTAGGACCTGGCGTTACGCAGAATTTGTACTTGTGAAATGTCCTGCAGTGAGCACCGGCTCCTACTCGATTCTCTGGGCACAAATTCTGCACTAACCCCCTGTAGCTCCGTTGTCATGCTGCCCTCATTGCTGAGTCCAAGCACTCCCATGCTGCTGCCTTCAGCAATGCAACCAACATCTGTCTGCCCAGGAACTGACACATGGCCTTGACAAGCTCTGCTTTGGTGAATACCAAGTACCTCCGACTCTTGCCAGTTGGGAAGGCAGGGAAAAAGGAGCTGAGTTTAACACGAGCTCTTAAAGACTGAAAATCTGAGCATGATCAATGGGTTGGAAGGAGTTTGCTGCGTTCATGCTCTGGAAAGCATCCCCTAAGGGGCTTCCCCCTTTGGGTAAGAGAACAGTCCCCACTCACCCTGCTCAGCCCAGAGCAGTGCATTGGCTTATGCTCATTGCTAATTGAGTATTTTCTAAAGATTTTTTTTTTTTGGCAGAAAATTGGGCTCGTGATTAAATAGTAGTTAGGGGGGAGGGAGCAGTTTCTCCAGAAAATACAGTTTATTCTCTGTTGCAGAACAGCACAATGCCAGCAATCAAAGCTATTTCAGTAGACACCAGCGTGGACCAGTGTGAAAAGACGTGGCCAGAGTGCAGGGAAGCAGCAGCCCATGGCACCAGCCTTTCCTGTGGGGAGGTTCCCTGCCCACGTCATGTTTGCTGTGATGCAGCAAGACCAGGACATCCCATGATCTCCCTCCTTTTGCCACGCAGAAGGCATCCCTGAGTGATGCAGGATGCGGAGGCTAAGGGTTGAATGTGGCATCATAACTGTCATTCAGCAAATCTGGCAGGAGGACAGGAAAGGGGCCATTGCTGTATGCCAGGATAACCCTGGCCCCTCAGTAACTGGCTGCCCTTCAGATGGCTCCTTATGCTTTCTCCCTCTGACCCAGACCCAGCTGGGTGGCGGCGCCGATCTCCGTCCCGTCCCCAGCAACAGAACTGCCCGTGCCGGTTGAACCTGGCCACTCTCCTCCAAGTCCCCAGACAAAAGCTTAAGGAGAGACGAGCTGCTCTAATGGAGGCCGTGATAGCACAGTGGTGGAGAAAGACAGCAGGCTGTCTGCAGGAACATATCTGAAAAAGCCTAGTCCTGCTGGAGTTGGTGATTGATGCTGGGACCGACGGTAGCATCATCAGGAAGGCGCAGACTATGAGATGACTGATGCTGCTCTGTACTGTAAATCTCCTAGATATATTTCATCCAGAGCCAGGCCTGCTGTTGTCGGTGTAACCAGTTGCAATTTCCCTGATAGATAGTGAGGCCATACAGTGAACGGCTACAATCCTTCTGCCAAAGAGACAAACGCTAATTAATGCTGCTTCTCAAGAGCCCAGACCTGGAGGGAACCTCGTGCAAGGAGTGCTTTCAGCCACAGGTGCTCATCAAAGGCTCCAAAGCTGGGGAAAATGCTCAGATTTATTTATGTGTCCACCATGCTAGAGCCACACTGCAGAGAGATCTTTAAGTAGGGAGCCAGCCTGCTATGGGATGTTTTAACAAATGCAATTAAGAGGGACTCATTTTGCAGAAGACAATGTCTGGAAGGCTAATTAAAATATTGCTGGTACCTACTTAACTTGCTCAGCCATCGTTTAAGAGCTAATGAAATGCAAAGTATTGCTCCCTGTTTTCATCTGTAAGAGAGCTCATTACTGTACCTTTCTGAACTGGCATAAGCCAAGTGCTCAGAGAGACAATAAATTGAATGTCAGTAATTGAAGACCAACATTTTTTGGCTGCAATTTGATATTGGAAATGAATTCCTAAAGAAATGGAAAAATGGGAGGTCCATATGTAAAAAGAAAATATCGTGGCTTTGGTTTATGAGGAAAAAATATACATTTTGAGGCAAGTAGACATCTCCCTCAAATTTTATCTAAGAAACTAAGATAAGTTTCATGAAAAAATCTTTGGCCAGCCCTTCAACTGGCACTTTGGGTGGAGAAAACCCCTGAAAGAAGATTTTCTTTGTTATTTTTCAGCTTTTGATCTGAGGATACATAATATCAAACACTGCAGGAGGGGATGCTCACTTTGTAGAACAGTTAATTCTTACACTAAAAATATAACCTCTTAATATAAGCAGGTAAATTTTTTTTTGCTGTGCCAGGGGTTTCTAGGAAGATGCTCTACTCTTTGAGCCTCGCACTGCAATCCATATTTGAAAGTGGGTCTTGCTTTTGATTCAAAAGCAAGGAGCTCTTAGAACAGCAGAATAAAGATGGGTTTTCAAAGCTGTTTCTAGTGTGGGCTCTCTGATGTCTATGAGGAGGTGAGCTTAGGATATTTTTCTTCCACGACTGCAGGAACTGGCCTGTCTTCTTGCATACTGTTTCCACTAACCCATAGTGGCTCTGAATCCTCAGTCAAAATTTCTGGAAATTGGGCAACGCATTCGATGTGAGGAAGGAGGGCAGGCGGACGCAAGGACACAAATATCGCAGGCACCCAAAGCACCTCCTTTAGAAGCCAGGCTGCAAAACCACCCCCTACTAAAACCCAGCCATGCTCAAATGGTGGAGAAACTTCCTGAAACTAGCAAAAGAGTCCAAAAAAGCCCTCTCTATTCAAGTTGCCATCTGTAAAAGTCTAGGTCTCTCATGTTTGGTGAAAGATGTATGTGTTAATATATGCACAGGCAGTATACATGTCCACGCCTCTGCTGTGCCGCTTCTTGGCACAAACAATGAGACTTTGCTCTTATTAGCAACATCTTATACCACATTCTGAGCTTCTGTTGCAGTTTAGACTTTTTTTTTTCTTCATTATTTTCCCTATAAGGCCACAATCTGCAATTGATAGCACAGATTTTTGCAATGATTCCAATTAATGACAAATTGAAGCAGCCAACCAGCTCCCAACCAGCTCGGGAGTCTGTAGATTAAGCATTTTTCCTGGGGAAAGTGGCCATGAAAAAAAAAAGCTAAAATTTCTAAATTTGTTGCTCAAAACCACTGTTGCTCAACAAATATTTCAGTTTAAGCATAACTCTTGAACTGGGCACCATGAGTTCTCTAAATTCATAAGACAGTATGTCTCCATAATCATCTGCTGTTATTTTTCTCTCTTATTGTGTGGTCTTGCCAGACTTCAAAATATATGGAAATATGAATGTGCTTGCACTAAAGGAACAAATATGGAAAGTCTAGAGACTGTCAGATTTGCAAGGGCAGAAAAGGTTGGAGAAGGTCTTAAATTTTATTCCCATACTTTCAGATTGTTAGGTTTCTTGTAAATCTAACCAAACTCTGAATTTCCTGGAGTATTACATGTTAGCTCAATTCATTCCTGCAGCATTCTCCCCAAACGCTTTTTGACTAGGTTATTGCATTTTGCATTCAACCTTACCTCCAATTCAATAATTTTATTCTTGTTTTCGATGGGGATCTCAAAAGATTTTCAACCTAATTTTATTTCCAGCTAAAACAAATCTCATCTTGTGATTAAATGAAGCTTGTCTCACAGGCTATAGGTCACATCCTGCAAAAACCACCAACCAGAAAAAACATCCACTGCTGCCAGTGCTTCTGCAAAACTGAATTAAAAAATCCTGCAAAAGTAGTTAAGAAAAAACGTAGCTCAGGAATCACCAAGGTATTTACAAATCTCTTTTCTCACTGTGCTGAAAATGTTAACTTGCATAAATGATTTATGTGATCAGTTTGATCTTCAGATCTCTCCTGCAAGCCTAATTACCCCCTAGCGTTTGTCTGCATTCAGCTTTCCTTACCCACTTAATGTCCTAGGAAACTGAGGCACAGCTCTCAGGAGTGTATAACAGGCAGGAGCTAAAGAGCTTCTTGATCTCTGGAGAGCCTTTTAGAAAATAATTCCTGGCTAATGACATTTAACAGTTTTCTTCTGACAGGCAACAGGCTGGAGGCCACTTGGCAGTCTTGGGCATGCCTTTGTGTTCCTGCTCCCCTTGACTCCCTGTGTGCCGCAACAGCAAGCTCTTCTGCACAGAAGAGGTAATGGCAGGTGCTGGCACCTTTTGATTCAGAGAGGAGGAGAAAACATTTTGGAGCCAGGAGGAGTCAGGGAGCTAAGGATCTCTTTGCCTCTTCCTTTGGGAGGTGATGCTGTTGATATTCAGTCCTGTTCAGGCTGGGCAAGCAGAATTAGGTTTTCTGATAAATCACATGTGACGCTACTGATTTTGACTGAAGTGCTTCAGTTTATGCACATCTCAACTTCAGAGTTAGGGCAAATTCTGAAGACAGATAATTTACGTGTCAAAACAATACCTGTGGAATTTGAGATGGACTGGAAATAGCTGTCTATTTCTGCTGACCCCAGGAAAACCTTTTAGAAAACCAGGAAAAAACAGGGAAGAGGAAAGGTTTGGGGCTGGAAGGTGGGACTAAACTGGGGGCTCAGGCTGGAGACCATCAGATTGCATACCAGGTCGGGACAAGGTGGGAGGAGAGCAGTGAGGAGAAACACAGACAGAGCCTGGAAGCTGGTAGGGTCCTACCAGGAGAACCCTACACGGTGCTGTCTCTGTGCTCGCCAGCTGAACAGCTTGTAATGTGCAAGATGCTTCATAGCTTCCTCAGAGAGGGAAGAAGCCCCTGTCAACTACAAAACACCCCTCATCCTTCAGCAACAGCTGAACTCACTCAGCGTTATGCAGAGCTGCAGTTTCAGCCCATGTCTCCCCAACTGAGGGTAAAGATCCGTAATGGGGTCAAGACCAATTATCTCATCAGTCACTTCTTGGTGGAGGACCACTGATGGGATTCAGTTGCTGGAGAAAGGGAGGAGACAGGCATATCCCAAGACTAAATGCTCCTGGGAGGTGATTAACCCTGTGCAGGAGGGTGATGTAAGTGAGAAAGCTCCCAGCAGAACCCTCTGTAAGGTCTTGGCTAAAGGATGCCCCACAACCCGGTGTTTGGGGCTTCACAAAGGTGTTGCAAAAGGCCAAGTCTGGATGGAAATGAGCCTGGTTTGGCACTTGCGTCATTTGGGAAACTTGCTAGCTTTTCACCAACACCTCTGTCACTCGCTGGGATGGAAAACACACAGCAACAGCCTATGGAGAGTTGCAAAGGTGATCCATGCAGCTGGGGCTAGCTCACTGGGACTCACCCTGGCTCTTTCTCTTCTCCTAGTGAGCTGGCAAGAGCCAGCGAATTATGAACAAGGGCAATTAGTCAGCCAGGCTGCCATTTACTCTGCATCCCTGTTCTCTTGTATACATCTCTCTCTGCCAAGAACAGCCAGGCTCATGAAAGCAAATGAAAAGAAGATGAGACTAAGTTCCCCTGATGGATTCTTCTTCCTTTCTCCAAATGCTACCCGAGTCATTTTTCAGCCATCCGAAGGGATCATGATGACACCTCCCTTAAATCACCAGTACTAATGATTTCTAGCCTGAATGGGAAACTTGTAATTGTTGGCAAGGACAGACAGAAAGAAGGAACAAAGTCTGCTGAGAAATGTCCTAGTGCAGGACTCTGAAATGTCTTGTTTTACCATGGAATGCAATAGTCATTAAAGTCTTTCAATGCAACTCTAGTTCCATTTTCCCTGCCAGCCTGAGCAGGAAACCTCTAAGCAAGTGAAGTGCTTTGGAGCGAGAAACAAGGCTGCTCCCTACCTGCCTTTTTGTTGGCATCTATTGAGAGAGGAACTGTTTCAATGCCTGCCAGTGGTCTTCCACGTACTTGTGGAGCTTTAATGCTGGCAGAGGTCTGTTCTCCTCCCTGGGGTATTTTCTGAAGTCCAGTTTATTCCTTCAGCCATATGGTGATCAAGCATCTCTCAGTGCCTGCCGTGCTTTCAAGAGCTTGGCTTTGTTCTGTGACTGGTTTTGGCCAGCTTTGCCTAAAACATTCTCCACAGGTGCCCAGCTGTATGCCTGCAGATGGTGCGACACCGTCTGGCTAGTGAGGCCGCAGCACAGAACCAGCTCCCAGCCCCAGCCAGGTACCGGGCTGGTACCGGCCCCTCGAAGCCCATCCTGACACCGTGTTCCTGCACATGCTCCCTTCCAGGTGACTTTGTGCCACAGCATAGTGTCGTTGCGGAAAGACACCACTTTTTAAGGTTGAGTCTGATCTTTCCTTGCCTCTCAGGTACTTCCAAGCTTTTATCCTCAGCTCTGATTATTCCTCTAGCAGTTCCCATTTCCAGAGACGTTCACTCTCACTCCTGCTCTTCATCTCAGCTGTCATTGCTGTCAGCTCATCTCCAATCTACTTGCTTTTGCTTGCAGCGGAAACAACCCTCTGGAATCACACAGCGAACAAGAACCCATTTTCCCCTGGGAGACCCGACATCAGCGGCAGAACAGCAGAGCATCAGTCACGTACCACTATGCCAGGAGGAGGAGAGGGGGGGCTTTGCCTTGTACCACTGGCTGCCAGTGCCTTCCATCTATTTATTTTTGATGAAGGGTTCCTGCAGGACAGCGTGGGACAGTGCCTGGTGGGGCAGAGGGACGGGTCCTTGGTCACATTGCCCTTGCATGTTGTCTGCCTGTGTTGCAGGGATGGCTGAAATGCAGCCTGGTTCTCGAGCACCACAGCATCCACTCATGAGGACTAGGAGAGGATGTAACTTCTCCCCAGACTGACCTCTGTATGTCAGAAGCTCTTGTGCTCCTCTCTAGACAGAGCTTTCCAGCCGTGTGACCTGACATCCACATGCACCTCTATCCCACACCAGAAGCCAAAGGAAGAAGCAGAGAGTGAGCTACACAGCCCTGGAAAGAGGATGTGAGAAAATGGCCAACAGCTCAGGTATGTTGTACTGCTGATCCAGGGGTGGCTTGTAGGGTGTAGGTCCTCACCCTTGCTCCAAATTACTGCTCCGAATTACTGCTGCCCACTCTTGGGGCAGTGCCTAAAGCAGTCAGATCATTGCTCTGATCTCATGTTCCCTCTCTTCCACAACTGTGGCAACATCAGAATAAAACCACACCTCTGTACGGACCTGCTAAACTCCTGCACACTGGCAAAGCACAGTGGAAACAGAGGGCTATAACATATATATGTTATATGCAGAGGGCTATATACACCACTGGGGCTTGCTGACCCAACCTTCTCCTGAAATCATTCTAGAGGACCATTTATTTGTCTGTGTGTATGTATATATACACGCTTAGGTCTATTTGGGGGTGTGAATACATGTGTATGAGACAGGAAATGAACAAGCATATTGAATAATGCATGAGAGAAATGGCAGATTACAATGCTTTTTCTAAAATAACTAATAGCAGCAATAAAGCAAATGCCTGAGAGGGCTGTCATCCATTTGTCAGCCTTGAGACAGATTTTTCAGGCCTGTACCCAAAGCTCCTTCTTTGCAGCCCACAAATCACAGAATCACAGAATGGTAGGGATTGGAAGGGACCTGGAAAGATCATCTAGTCCAATTCCCCTGCCGGAGCAGGAACACCCAGATCAGGTCACACGAGAACGTGTCCAGGTGGGTTTTGAATGTCTCCAGAGAAGGAGACTCCACAGTCCCCCTGGACAGCCTGTTCCAGTGTTCTGTCACCCTCACCATGAAAAAATTTCATCTCATATTTAACTGGAGCCTCCTATGTTCCAGCTTGCACCCATTGCCCCTTGTCCTATCACTGGGTGTCACTGAGAAGAGCCTGGCTCCATCCTCCTGACACTCCCCCTTTACGTATTTATAAACGTTAATATAGTCACCCCTCAGTCTCCTCTTCTCCAAGCTAAAGAGACCCAGCTTCCTCAGCCTCTTCTCATAAGGGAGGTGCTCCACTCCCTTAATCATCCTTGTGGCTCTGCGCTGGACTCTCTCAAGCAGTTCCCTGTCCTTGAACTGAGGGGCCCAGAACTGGATGCAATATTCCAGATGAGGTCTCACCAGGGCAGAGTGAAGGGGGAGGAGAACCTCTCTTGGCCTACTAACCATAGCCCTTCTGATACACCCCAGGATGCCATTGGCCTTCCTGGCCCCAAGGGCACAGTGCTGGTTCATGGTCATCCGGCTGTCCACCAGGACCCCCAGGTCCTTTACTGCTCTCTAGCAGGGCAGTCCCCAACTGATACTGGTGCCTGGAGCTGGTCTTGCCCAGATGCAGGACTCTACACTTGCCCTTGTTATATTTCATTAAATTTCTCCCCGACTAATTCTCCAGCCTGTCTAGGTCCCAGTGGATCTTGACACTGCCTCATATCCCCACTTAGGCCCGTTCTGCTGGTGGCCTGCAGTCCTGCTCACCTGCTTCAGCCAGATGGGTCCTGGGTATACAGAGCAACATTTCTGTCCACATCTTTGCTGTGAGACTGGAGTTTGGATATAACACTAATTTCTCCTGCAGCGAGCTCGCTTGCCCTGCACTTTGTACCAGAAACCCATGCGCTGCTCAGAGACCTACAAAAATGGATCAGCAGCTCAAGCTCGTGCAAATAGATGGGAGTAGTCAGAAACCTGAGGTGGTGATTTTAAACACATCGTTAGAAGGAAAAGAAATAAATCTCTTGAGTGTGCCAAAATACAGGCACAAGCATAGAGACACTCTAACGGGCCAGTGCAAACAGGAGAGCTGGTCTGATGAGGACTGGAAAGTGATAAAAGGCAGATTCAAGAGATGTACCCAGCAATACAGAAATCCTTCAAAATTTAGAAAATTCAGCCCAAGAAATGGGCATGTAAATTCTTGTGCTGGTTGCTAGCTGGGCAGCATCACTCTGCCGGGGTTATCAGTCTTTGCCTCTGGAAGAAGACTGGAGAAATGCAGAGGATCTGGAGAAGAGAGGGGGAAAGGATGCAGGGCCTGGAGGGCTGCTAACAGGAAGAAAGACAGCAGTGAGCGGAGAGGTGTTTGTCTTCTCTGCACACCTCTAGAAGGGGGAGTTCAGGCAGCCATTCCCTTGGCTCAGCACGCAGACCTGGCCAAACATCCAGAGTCCACCAAAGCCCTGCTGGAGGTCAGCCTCTCCTCCCTTTGGGGTGTTTCCTGCAGCTTCACTGGGGAGACTCTGAACACCTTGGCCTCCTTCAGGGCCTGCACACCAGCATGCCCAGCAGCCTGAGGGGCAGACACCAAGCAGAACAGGAAGAGCCAAGGGCTCCAAGGGGTACGTGGAAAGCTAAGAGGGCAGACTGGTAGATGGAGAGATGAGCATTGTCTCAGAGTATAAATTAGGATGCTGCTCATGCACATTTTATAAAAAAATAATTACTGATTAATGGATAAAGCGACAGTCAGTGAAAGTTAGGAGGAAATGTGTCAGTAATGCATTAGTGTCAACAGATGGAGCCTGGGAGAGCGAGAAGAAAATGTGCTCTAGAGCACAGACAGCACTCAGAGGCACATCAGTGCCCGTGGATCTCCACATCAACATGGGGAGATGAATGGGGGGCACCATACCATTAAGAGAATTTAGTGACCTATCGATAAGAGGTAACAATTTAAATGGCATTAACCCAGTGCTTCCTGCCAAGATGGATGAAGGATTCATAGCAGAGGCCGCGCCACCATCCTCCTCGGTCAGCTGCCCTTTCTATTATTCCGTCCAACAGATCAGCCACACAAGGTTGTTTGTAAAATTCCTGGTCTGGCTTTCTCGCTAGCAAAATGTCTCTTCCTCAGACAATGCCAATTTCTTGAAGCCAAAAACATCAGTGAGAAGGGCTCAATTTGATGAATCTCCCGCTGGAGGAAAAACAATTGTTGAAATACTGTTGAAAGCCCATTTTGTCATCTTCAACAAAAACAGTATTTTTTGTTTGGAATAACTTCTAGCTTAGAAATGTAACTTGGTTTACACTACAAATGTTTTTTAAAGGTCAAATGGAAACAAACAGCTTGAAGACCCATTGTTTTGACTGGTTCAAATTCTTCATTCCTTAGTTAGTGATAAAGAAATTGAGATTTTTGATTCTTGCTTCTGGGGAAAACATGTGACCTGGGAATTGGGCTCCACTTCCTCTAATTCCTCATCTTACCGTGTGCGTGTACATGTTTCACACTGGTATGTATGTGTTTCATATGTGTATGAGTTTTTTTAAAGTATCTTCAGGTCAGGATTTTCCTCCTGGATGCTTCCCACAGGCCATGGTGTATGCAGGACTGAGCAGTGGATAGTGCATCATTCTTGAGGCAATCAGGGTCACAGAGATGTTTTCTGAGTACCCAGGGTCAGCGCTGCTTTCCCATTCTCATGGCCTGGGCTTCTTTGTTCCAAGCAAGGCACAGGCTTCTCTCCTCCAAACAGCATTGCCTGGGAGATATCATTTTTACAAAGCATGTTTCCTTTTTCCAAAGAGCATTGCTACGGAGACGCAGCCTTTCCAGAGGAATATGTCAAGTACTGTCTGAAGAACAAGAGTCTCTCCAATCCGTGGGGTGGGCATGGGGCAGGTGGGACATTTTCCAAGCCCTAGGAGAGAACAAGGCCACTTAGAAACTGCAGTTTCCTCTCTGCAGCCCACATACAGGCATGCACATATCCTGAATAGGCAACTGAAAGACTGGGGAAAAATCACCAAGAATGAGAGAAGTATTTCCAGGGCTTCCAGGTTTTTGCTCAATTGACCGTGGCACTAGGAACAAGACAAGCAGCCACAACATGAAGTTGTCCCTGCCCATGTTGCCTGGAGCCTTCAATACTGGAGGCATTTTGCCTAACAATGTCTTCCTAAACAGCATCTGTTGTTTCCTTTTTTCCCTTTCAGTCAGCCCATTCTTCCACAAGTCTGCCACATAGGCAATTATTTCTCCCCTCAAAGAAGAGAGAATTCAGCCTGATCTCTGAAAGCAGCCCCTTTATGATGGCAAAAATCCATATAGAGAATAGAAAGTACTTTAAATATTTATGATGAGAAAACAAATGGAGATTCATTAAACTATGTCACTATCACAGCAAAGCCTTGGCTACGAAGCTCTGCAATAATTAGCTGTCAGGAGACAGAAATGCAGTTGTATTGGGATTTGTCCTAATCACTTACAGACCACTTCTCTTCCCGATGTATTCCAAACTCCCAGTCCCCTCCACTTCCCCAAGCAGGGGGATTTGTCCCACCTGTCTGACACACTTGGTGGGTGACGTTTCACCCTCAGCAGGCTGCTGTGCTCAGCAGTCCCAGGGCCCTTCGCCGCCAGCAGGACAGAGAAGCTTTGTGCAGATCTTCCAGGAGCAGCAGTGCTTGCCCCTGCAAAGCCTCGAAGTTACTCTTGGTTCTGTAAAGTCACTACTCTGCTTTAGCTGCAGGAGGCTCTTAGTGCCCCTGGCCCTGAGCAGTAAGCAACCCAGAGGAGTTTGCTTCCACCCTGCCTGGAACAGGAGAAAATGATTTACTGGCTTAGCCTGCTGCTGTATCTTTCCTTTTGGGAACATGAAAATCTTTGCCAGGCTGCCTATAAAAGCCAAAAAAGCAGAGGGCAGGAGCTTCTTCCCCTTGAGGGAGTTTGGCAGCTTTACCATGCTGAGAAGGAAACCAGTGAATGGTCAATGAGAACTCACAGGGGTGCCACTGAACTCCGTCTGTAAAATGTCATTTTATGTGGTTTTTCTCTTCAGAAATAGGTTTTTTTTTTGACATTCCAGTGGACAGAAAAGTATTTTTTGACAACTGACAACGGAAAAAATGCAGCAGAAGGTAAAACTGCAGAGGTTTAGTTTTAGTCATTTGAAACCTACACCTTTGCCTGGGCGAGAAAGGAACTTTTTCATCCTGGATTTCAGTGGAAACATTTCATCAGAAAAGAGCTGCACAGAAAATTCTGCTTTCTGTTGAAATGTCCTCACAAGTGGAGAAAAAAATGAACTTCACTGTGATGAAAGACAAGCTGTGGGCATAAGGGAATTACAGTCTGTGTGCTTTACAGCATGAGGTTGGCAAAGGATCGCAGGATCTCCCTCTCTTCCTTACTTTAGGATTTGGGTTGAAATTTCTCTTCCAGATCAGCCTAGACTTTGGTCTTGCATCAGTCAGTAGAACTGGGAGGCTGTGACTGCTCTAGCCATTTCAGTTCACTTTACAGGTAATTGGAGGAAAGAAAGCATCTTCCTCCACCCTCCGTGACTCTGTTTCCCAAACTGGAGAGGAGTTTTCCTTCTTAATACCTGTGTCACTTCTCTGACTAATGTAGACAAGTTTTAGCAACCACAAAAGGACAAAACCACAAAATGAAACCACAGACCACTAAATACAAAATGAATCTGGGACTTTTGTTTTTTAAATAAGCACAAAAGATTCACAGTTTTGTTTGCTTGCTACAAAACAACAGAGAAAGACCTTTGCCCAGATATACTCTATTTGCTGTTGGGCTCTGCTATTTTGATAGAGCATCTAATTCGTTTGTTTGCCTGGAGAGAAATCCAATAGAGAAGAGCCTTGTAATCAATACCTGAGCAGGCGTTGGACCAGCACGCCACAGACAGTCTATTCTCAAAAAGAATGAAGCCCAAAGCAGTGGGACTCTGAGCTTCCACAGAGCCAGAAAAAAACAGCTTGTAGCTAGGAGCTGTAGTTATAGCTACTAGTTATTTATATGATCAAGGCCTGTGCCAGGTGTGGTACAAAACACAGAACAAGGATGAAAGGATGGGGCTTTGCACCAAGGCCAACAGCTGGCTATGGCGAGGGGAGAACAGCAAGCACGCACCACGGCAGAGCTGCGAAGCAGGGCAGCAACTGCTCTCTGCTGATCAGTAACTGCTGTCGAGTCATTTCACAGATTCTAGAAGGATTTCAGGAGAGGAAGGTTTTGGGGAGGCTCTTGTGGTACTGCAGAGTTTCTATCCTGCGTAAGGAGCAGCATGGGAGGCAGCAAAACCACCCGTGGCTGGAAAGCTGACGGATGGGTGATGGGGCGTTGTGGTCAGGTCTCCAGAGGGCACTGACATCTGCAGGGAATGAGAGATGATGGGAAGGAGCCCAGGGTGGGTCTCAGAGGCTGACAAAACCCAAACAATCTGTGCTTGAGACAAGCAAGGAGAGAGCACATACCCAGAGGTGGAGGAGAAAAGCATCCAAGCCAGCCCAGCCCTGCAAAGTGAGGGCAAAATCCCCATTTACTTCATTATCCGTGCCACGAGTGCCTCCCTGGTCACATGAGAGACCATCAGTTGCAACAGAGTCAATGTTTTCTTCCTCAGCCTAGCACAGATTAGATTGGGCTTTGAATTTAAGTACCCAGCTCCCGAATGTGTTTGCAATGACAAAGCAACCACAGACACAAGCCATCAGTTTACAGCCGGCTGAGCCTCAGACAAACAGAGACACCTTTGCCTGAAATTATCCCATCGCAGAAAACAGCTCGAGCACCAACAGAAGCTTGCAGGAAAGTCTTCCTGAGGAAAAGATACGATAATCTTTTTTAGAAGGGAATGACTGAATAAACCTGGAAAAGAGTTTTCCTAAAAGTCAGCAGCAAAACCACAGCAAGACACTCTGTTTTCTCTCTATACCAACTCTAAAACTTGCCTCTCCTGTGCTGCTTTTGTTTGTAGATGATTTTTTTCATCTACAACTGAAAACCTATGAGTATGTCTGTCTTTCAGTACACATTTATTAGTACATAAATATCCCCAGGAATTTTTTGTTTAAATTTAAAAAATCTCTCTCCCTCCCTCCCAAAGCCTTCAAGTTCAGTACAGACAGAAAATAAATAAATAAATAAATAAATAAATAAAATAAAAAAGTAAAAGCAGAAGAGAAAATCTATACAGCCTTCAAAGAAATCACTTTGCTCATACACAGAGCAGAAGACAATAAACACATAAATTCTCGGCATACACAAGCAGATTTTATAGAAATACTGGTAGCAAAGTCTCAGATTAATAAACAACCTGGAAATACTTGTAAATGCAGGACAGTGCGGTTGTGAATCTGTGTCAGCAACCACTGTGGGTGCGGAAGTGTGCAGAAATACCTGTTTGGGTGAGAAAATCAAGCTGCATTCACGGGGGAATTCCTCATGTCCTAAGGTCAATGAGTTAAGGTCGTCATCATCAGAAGGTGCTGGGCTTTGGGGGCTCCTCACATAGCCCCATGCCTGGAGCTGGACTTGATGATCCATGCGGGTCCCTTCCAACTTGGGACACTCTGTGATTCTGTGATTTCCGGCGAGTCCAGAAGCAGAACTGAGAGGAACTCGCCCATCCCATGCACCATAAGGCTGGTAACTGGAGTGGTGACTGGAGCAAGCTGTGGGCTTTCTCCAAGGCTCTCGATTTATTTTCATTCCTTTGCTTTCTCTTGCTTCCAGGAGAACTCAGTTACACTTTTCAGAAAGGGAAGGAGGGAGATGACTTGCATTAAGTAGCATGAAAATACTGTCTGTGCTGCCTTTCATACATATCTGCAACATCAGTATAGATAAACCTATAAATTGCTTTCTGCAGCAATTTGCAAGATACTGAGAACACTTCACAGAAACCTTTCCTGGGAAGAGGAGAGTAAGGAGAGCTTGTGTGCAAGGAGCAGGGGTGGCTCCATGCCCCCTGTATCTATCTGTGTGTGGCCACTTTTCTTGGACTGCAGTCGGTACTCCTCTTTCATATTAGGTGGGGAAGCCCCGCTATGCTGCCAGCCCAACTGCCTGCTCTTGCCTCTCACCTCCCCTATGTAAGTTGAAAGCTAATTTCATTTGTAATACTTGCAAAGCAAAATCTTGAGGAATTTTAGAGCATATTAAAAACTGATCTCTAGGCACGCTCCCTAAAGGAGTCATTACAAAAACCAATAAACACACTCAAAAATAGTCTTTGGAAAATGCCCCAGGAAAGACAGAATCCCACAGAGCAAGAAGATAGTGCAGGATCCTCTAGCATAACCTGACTTTTACTCCACGTGCACCTGCTCTGTAGCTGTTTTGCCATATTAGCAGACCTGATGTGGAACAGTAAACAAGCTTCTCTGGACCCAGCATTTTACAGCTCTGTGCTTCAGTTCCTGCAGTTGTATAACTGGTCATGAAACTACAGACACATCCACCATCTTTATTTTATTTCTTACTTTTCCCAGTGCTAAATACCAATCAAGGTTCTGCGGGGAGCTTTGGGCAATATTACACTGAAAAAAATTCACCTATTCCTTCCAGTTTTCTTCCCCCTGATTGCTGTTCTTCTTGCTAGCCATATTTGCATGAAAATAAGGTCTTTATTGCTTATGTCCCTGGTGTGATATTGCATTTAGAAGCTACAAAGATTATAAAAACTGCAGGTGATGAATAAGCCTCTGGAACAGATGTCCGTGGTAATTAAAAATACGGGAATATTTTCATCTGTTAAATGTAGTGCAGTGGACAGTATTGTTTCCAAGCAGAACCCTTCCCGTGAGCTGCTCACAGCTATCACATGCCTCATAAGGCTGTCATTTCTCATGGAAGTAAAACCAGCTTTAAGATGGCAGAGATGGATTCTCTAATTTCAGACCCTGTTGCCAAGTATCAGCTTCTCAGGAGCGCAGTAGCTGTTTCTGGGTAAACATCTTTAGTGTTTAATAAAACAAGTAGGGAGAAGTGTGTACAAGTGCTGGGCGCGAGCTCTCGTTTTAAGCACCACGGCCTGGGTCCAGCTCCAGCTCCTCCTCTGTGTTCCCCCTGCTCATCACCGCCCTCCTCCTTCACCCCTCTCCTGGCAGCACCCATCCTCATTGCAGCTCCCTGCGCTCGCTCTTTTCATGTCCCCCACTGTACCTCTGTGCTAAGGACCAGGCCAGGAAGGCCTCAGCTGTTAAATCCTAGTGCCTAAAATCAAAGAGCTTGTGATCTTGCCTGTAAAACATGTACTTGGTCTCTAAAATGTTTCACAAGCTCTTCCTGCATATGAATATGCATATGAAGTGTCTTTCTGCATATGAATACCGTGCCTAGGGAGGACGGGATTGACCGAGCCCTTAGGCAGAGCCGCGTGTGATTAATGACACTTTACTCTGCCTTTCTCTGCTGGTGATAAGCATATTCGAAATGCCTTGATCAATATAGATTACAGGATCAAGTCTTCTTCTCCTTTCAAATCTGGTCTATAATGTGTTTCCTCTACTTTTGTTGGACCTTTAAATGCCTGCCTTTTTCCTTCTGCTTTAATTATTTATCACGTTAACGTCGTTAGCTCCCAAGTATGTTTTGGATGGCATTTGTGTTTCAAGGTGCAGGTGACACCAGCATCGCTTCTGAATGCTTCCTCTTCGCTTGAAAGTAACTTCAGGCAAGTTAGATTAAAAGTTCCAGAACTGGACTCTGAGTTCTGCACACAGACCCAGCTCTTCTGTCCTTCATTACTGATGCTTTTGGTGGAAGAGGAATTGGCACATGAAACTTCTGTCCCACTTCTCCACTTGGAGAAGGCCTTCTATATGCTCCACTTTTGAGACAAATCTGAGACAGGCATTGGCTACAGGACTTATTAGCCCTAATTGCCTCCCAGGGTAAAATCAAACATCCAGATCACTAAAATGTCCTGCTCTGTTTTCATAATAGCCATTTAATTCAATGGGTAGAAGTGCGGGGAACTTTTCCAGGGAAAGGTAATACATGTAAATTGAAAATGTAATGGGATATTGGGACCCATTATACCCAGCAGGTCTGTCAGATGTGATTAAATTCAGTTCCTTTACAAAAGGATAATAGGGCTCATTGGAGCTCAGCAAAATAAAAGCCTCAATTGTTCTTATGTTAACACTGAACAATCCACATGATGGTACTATCCAAAACAAAATGAACTTTGTTCATTTCCTGTTTCTAGAGTGGGAAGATCCAATGCTTGTTGTTTTAGACAATGCCACAGAATGTGATTGTTTTGGTTTCCAATGGTTCGTCCTGATTGAAAGTCTTTTTTTTTTTTTTCTTTTGTTTTATTCCTGATATCTGACAACTGTCATCTGAAATGCATTGCTTACATTGGCTCTAACCACTCAGGAAACTTCTGGACAAGTGCTGGATTGGAGCTATGCTGGATCTAGACCATTTTCTAGTTATGTGAATAGCTAGAAAATGTTAAACTCTGTGGAGAGAGAAGGAAGGTGTAATGGCCCCTCGGGGGTGACATTCATGGCACCAAGCACCTTTTCCTTCCATCTCCCCCTATCTCCCATTAGCTCAGCATTACCAAATCTTGTACTATGGACATGTGTATTAAATGCAGCTGGATTCAGTCCTGCTGCTGAAACCAATGTGTCCCACTTGACTGCTTTTAAACCTTCTACTAAGCACAACACACAAATAATAAAGCCAGAAACATCACTAGAAGAATCTCAGAGCCCCTGTGGACCAATTTCCTCCTGGTTTGTTTCCTTTGCACAGTCTGGTTAGGGTAATCAAACAATCTGGGGCTTGCTAATGACCCAACCTAATCACTCCTACCAATGCTGCAGGCATAAAATACCACGTTCTCCTAAATCAGGCTAAATCTTCTTAGCTTCTTAGCTTTATCCTCCCTCCTCCAGGCTGAATGCAAAGCCAGCACAGGGGCAGCAGGACATCAGTTGTGAGATCCAGACCTCCACAGTTTTAGCAGCTTTCCACTGGAAGCTCCAGCTGGACAGCCCCCCCGAAGGATTAATCCTGCAAGATGCTCTCACAGCCTCTTTCAGCACAGGCCTAAAGGAAACACAAGCTGCTCTGCAAATGCTCTACCCTTTGCTCATCACTCCCAGCATCTCTCAGCAGTGTATTAAACAGCATGATTACCATTTATCATGTGACATTTTTCCTGTAGCTGGAGGGAAAAGTTGTATCTGCCAGAAAATCTGCCCTTTTGCTAAGTGGTATTTTTCTTCTCAATATATAGCATCATCCCTTGCAGTTTGAACAGTAGACAAGAAAGCTCACGATGGTCCTTAGCTGCTTGAGGCCAAGGTTACATTGATATTGCTGACATGGAGGGAGTGTTGCAGCGGCTGTCAGCGCAGCACGTTCCCTGATGGGTCCGTCTCCGTTTGCCAGGGGCCTGGCAGACTCCTCTGGGCGTGCTGGCACAATGCCGGAGGGCAGCCTGCCTGGCTGTCTCTTGGAGCTGAACTTCACTGCGGAACAGCGGAGTTGGCGGCTGGGAGCGAGCGGACGCCCTGAGCACCACGTGCTCCTGATGGTGTCCCCAGCTGTGGCTCTGCCCGTGCTTGCAGCTGTAACCCAGGCAGCCAGACAACCTGTGCTGCTGCCACAGGAAGCTCACAAAAAACACCTGAGTATATGGACTGAGACCCTTTTTGCACTTAAGGCCCAGCCCATGTTTCTGAGCATCGTGCTCAGGACTGGGACTTCACAAGTCAAGCTCCTAGTGTGGTGGAAGCAGAGGGATTTGGGAGAAACCTTTTATTTATTGGTTACTCATGGATGGCAGCAGGACACCAGGGAGAAGTATGTGTGTGTGTTCAGTGCCCTAAAGCTATTGCTTTGTTACTCCAGGCAGAGGAAAAAGTTCTCAGGAGAAAGGAATAGCGACTAGAGGTTAAAGCTGACCTTCAGGCTAGGTTGGTTTGTCACATCTGCCATTCTATTTTCAAAGCAAGGCTCCCAAAGAGAGCTAATGTCCTTTATCAGACCAGCAACCCTCTGTTCAGCCTTGCTCAATGGCACCAATGTTGTGCCTCGGGCACACCTCCCCCCTCTGCTTCCGACTTCTTTCTAATGTGGCTTCAAGGGCAAAAGTGCCTTAGCACAGGCAGAAGAAAAGAGAAAGAGGAAACAAGATAAACCATATAACCCCTCTTCAAAGGCTCCTTGAGGCGAGCTGCTCTGGATGGGAAGAGCAGCCTGTAGAGATGCCCTGTGGCTGTTGGGAGGGTGCGATGCTGGCTGTTCACTGATGCTGCGTGTGTCTGTCCGTGTGCTGTGGGCAGGGCAGGGAGCAGAGGCTGCCGTGTGCCTTCACTTCCAAGTCCAGTCCTGACTTCTTTCTTCTTTTCTCGTCTGCATATTAAAGACACAATTTTTAGCTGTCTGCTGAAAGCAGCATCCTCTCTCTGGCCTATAACCTGGAAATTGATGGGGGTATAAACAAGAATTCATGCGTGGCACCAGAGCTGGCAGCTTCCTAGATGATCTCCATGTCACACGCATGGGCAAGTAGGAGCTAGGGCATGGCAGGGTCCGGGGCTTGGAGACAACTCATGTCTACGATCGACTTTGGCTTCATTTCCCCAGTTCTTAGTTTCTTTATCTATAAGATGGCAATAGTGTTCCACTTCATTCTGGGAGCTAGAAGTGAGGAAGGCTAGGTAGGAATGAACAGCTTTTCCAAATATGATGTTGCTAAAAGCTTTTGAAGAGACTTCGAAAAAGATTTATGTTTCAGTGTTTGATAAACAGAAGAAAGGATGTGACTGCTTGAACTGTGCTTCCGCCATGCTTTCACTTAAGCTGTAATAAAAATAAATGGTGCTTTCTCAAGATCCTGAAGAAAAAAAAGTAGCCAAAGAAGGAGGTCAGGCACAAGCTTGATGTCACCAGTAAGAATGGTCAAAGTTCATCCATCAATATGGTTTTTTTTTCACACGATCAGGGTTTTTTATGCTAAAAAAATGTTCACAAAACACCAATTCTCCCAAGCAAAGGTTTTGTCTGAAAATGAAAAGTCATTTCTTGCCTAAAAAGTGTTTTCAGGGCCCAAAAGCTGTTTGTTTTTTGATATCGAATCAACATTTTCAGTGAATGAACCATACCAACAACAAAAAATCCCATCACCAATGTGTAACATAGAAAGAACAGGTAGGGAACAAAACCCAAAGAACACACAGATATCCTCAAATTCAAGATTCACTCCATTCACAAAGAGCTAATTTGCCAGAAAGCAGCAATATAAACCAAACTGCAAGAAGGCAGAAGGATGGCTTTCATTCCCCTCCCCTCCTCTCCGTGATCCCCTCTCCCCTCGGTGACTGCAGCATTTTCTGAATCTTTTGCAAACCACGCAGAGCATCTACATGGGAAGGATACCCTGCCTTATCACCACACTCTCTGCGTAGGGACAGAGGTGCCGAGACAATCTGGCATTCCCCTTGCTTTGGTGAGGGCCAGAATCCAGCTTCTCACCTCCCCACTTCACCGACAAAGCTGAGCTCTGCAGCAGAGGTGGAGGGCTGGCTTTGAGTGTCATTTCATGGTGCGAGGACTGTCACCAGGAGCTATTTTGCATCCTCTTTCATTGTTACCTTGAGCAAAGCTGTGCTGAGATATGTCTGATGTGTCGCTTTCTACCCTGTGATGCAAAGCTGAAATGGCCTAAAGGAAATTCTGCTGGATGTGATGGAATTCTCCAGCCTTGCTAATCAGGACTGCAGTGATA
The DNA here is from genome assembly GCF_964211835.1 of Anser anser. Taxonomy (NCBI): domain Eukaryota; kingdom Metazoa; phylum Chordata; class Aves; order Anseriformes; family Anatidae; genus Anser; species Anser anser. The sequence continues at coordinate 6,590,110 of NC_139744.1, forward strand.
TCAAGCAGGAACCACGATACAGCAAGTGAAATACTAATGTACACGGCACCCCAACAGCTATCGGGGAGGCAGTCAAGGTTGCTTGCTATTAATGTTCCCTTGTATTGCAGCACCACCTACATGTCCCTGAAAGAGCACAACTCCAGGGCTTCAGGCCCTGGATGAAGCACAAAACAAAGGGCAGTTGGGGTGTCAGTTTAAGATTAAATAACTTAAACACAGCTGCCTACCGGTGAGCTAGGGGCTTGGCTGAATTGCTGATACTGAGAATCCTGCCATGGGAAATGATCAGGATCCCCTCTGGCTTCCAACATCTACATCGGCCTCCCCGAGATCTTGGGGCCCCACTGGCAGCCTCGTGCATGTCTTGGTCTCAAAGGGCACTGGCAGGGCACCGCCATCAAGCACTGGGTTTTCTTTGGCTGCAGTGAGCTTAGACACCACATATTACTCTCGACTCTTACACGTGGTCAATGTATGATTGGGTGTCCTCTTTCTGGGGGCCAAACACACCTTTTCTAAAAGGAAACCCAGAAGCAGATGTGAAGGGCCAATTCTCCTCATTCATACTTGGGGACAGGGATCACCTGAATAAATGCAAGACACATGGCGGAGTGCATTTCATCTCTTTCTAAAAATGACCCTTACATTTAGGCAAACAGACCACATTCTCTTCTCCATTTCTTGAATTCAGTGACTTCCAGGGAATTCAGAACAACCCCCTCAGTTGGACATACACTGTAAACAGTCCCGAAAATGAATCCCATCCTTTGTTAATTCACATATAGAGAAGGAAAAGTATCAAGGCCACATGAAATCATACCAGTCAGCTTAGTTTAAGCAGTCTTGGCCACCCACATTTTTTTTCATCCAGATTTTCTAACAGCCCTGGTGAAGACAAGTTTTTTTCAGAAAGGAGCTGGACATATCTATCAGCCTCAAAGATCTGGATTAATCCATTAAAGAGAAAAGAAAAAGAGTCAGCTTAGTCCATTCTCCATAAGGGAGAGGAAACTTTGAAAATAAAGTATTAGCCTTAATCATGACATTCTAAGCCTTATGCTGGAGATGCTATTAATTGTAATTCAATTGCTCTAGCATTGGGTGGCAGCCAATGCTGCAATGGATTTTAAAGACAAAGTAGCTGCTATTTGCGTAAAGCAATGCTGGCGATGCAAATTGCCCTAATGACATAGTGCTTAACTGGGATGCTGGAAACCTCAAAGAATGATTTTACCCTTATGGGGAGTTTTAACATTAAAGAAGCAGTTTAGAAAGTAGCAGCACTGGGAAGAAAATGCCTCAACTGAGACTGCTTTGAAAGGTCAGTAAAGCAAAGGTACTCGTGAAAGATGAAGGGAGAGGAACACGTTATTCATGCTGTTTAACATGAATAACAAGGCAGAGTACTAAAGATGCATCCAAGCACACGGACATTGTTTGCACAGAGTTCTTCCAGTTCACCAGTTTTCCCATTCAGGAAAAGGAGCAGCATAACCATCTTCCGTGGTCAATCTGTTTGTTGCTGGCCTGTCAGAGGGGCAGGGGGGCACCGGAGGCACTGCCTCTGAACAGCCCTCAGAGCTCAACTGGGGAATGGCTTGGAGGCATGGCACGGAGGGATGGATCTTCAGCCCCATTTTCAGGTGTCCAAGGCTGGGAGGGGTCGAAGAATGCCCTGAAAGTGAGAGATGTGCCAGCATTAGGGAGTAGAAACCTGGATGCAGGAGTGTGGAGAAAGTGCTGATCCTGTTCCACGCAAATAAAAAGATATTTTGAGATGCATAAGGCATTTAGCATTGCTTCATAGCAGATGCTCTCCCATTCTTTGGGAAAGAAAGCCCTTAAAGGGTGACTGGAACACCCTGTGCTCAGGGGGCAAGTAGTGTGATATGCAAGCCAGACTGTGGCTCAAACTAGAAGCTTCTACCCATGTCTGGGAAGCACTTGGCTTTAGCTAATGAGCTATTTGCAAAATACCAGAAACAAAGGCAAACAAATGCAAACAATGGCCTCAAGCTACAGCTTGTAGTGAGGCATTTTGTATCTGCACTCTCAGACTATGAAAGATAGATCTAAGGCTGTAACAAGATCACTATAAACTTAAAGTATTAGTCCCGAAGTTAAGATTTCTCTTCTCTTTACACAACCTGCCAGTTAAAAGCTTTTCTTTTTTTTTACAGCTTCTGCTTGATCTGCACCTCAGCTGTGCTCTCTGAGTTTTTTCATGACTTGGGATTACTCATTAAATTTTTTGTGTCAGTAAAATTCCAACTGGAACTGAACCTTGATTCTCTGACTGCAGGGTACAGTGCTTGCTTATAAATTGTAAAAGGAGGCACAGCGAAGAAACTACCGCAATTCTGAAATTCTAAGAATGGGAAGGAGGAACTCTGAGCACAGCAGACCTATGACATGGGACAATTTTTTCCTCAAGGCTGTTCTGGTAGCTCCATGAATACAGCATAGGACTGGGACATGGAAGCCCTAATTCAAGTTGTTGCTCTGTCCTGGGAAGAATAAGGAGCTGAACTAAACTCTTTGTCATTTCAGGTGAATGGTAAATCACTGAAAAGTTATCTCACTGTTCCGAAACAGCAGACAGGTGTTCCTCCAAGCAAAAATCCATCCAGAACCCCAGAATATGAAACACCAAGGTCATTACTTTCAAACTGTGTATCATATGCTCCCATAAAAGCCACGAGGATTCTCATTCAAAACCTCCTCCCAGATTCCCTACAACTGATTTTATTTCCACTTTGACCATGACCTAAGAAGAACCTGTATTTTTAACCGAGTGTAGACTAGTCTGTAGTGCTATTCCCTCCACATTTTCCAGAGGAGCTGATTTCTCCCTGTGCTCTCTGGCACAAGGGTCTGACCTGGTGAAGTTCCCTAATTATTATCCACAGGAGCACAGTAAGGTCAAAGACGGCTGTCACATGTGTGAGGTTAGAACTGGGAAAGGAAGGGTGACAATTCTGCAAGTAGCAGTCCCCTGAGCCCAGGGGGAAGAGGACAGATACTGCAATGGGCAGACATGTCACCTGAGTCCCTGTCATCCTGGTGGATTGTAGGATTGGAGATGGAAAATTGCAGATGGAAAATTGTAGGCATGTAGGCATCCCCATTGGAGCCAATCTTCTTAAAACTCCCAAGGTTCTTCAGATGCCTTCTATTGTCATAGGATTAGCCTGTATGTACAGCACGAGGGGAAACGGGATTTGCCCCACTAACACTGCTACCTGGGCCTGCATGTGGGAGCTGTGATGAAAATCCATAATACCCCCAGATCCCCAAAACTCCAAAGTAACTGAGCATCCCATCTCTACAAAGCACATTCACCACGTTCTGTGGCAGTGGCCTTCCTCCTTCAATGCAATGGCCAGGTGCCTAAAGGAAACAAGAGGTCCATGTCCCTGTCACTAGGAACCCAGCAGAACCCCCAACAGAGGGCTTGATGGGTTCTGAAGTGACCTGGGAAGTCCTATTTTCTTTGAGAGGATAGTAAAGGTCTCTCTCTCTCTCTCTCTCGCTCTCTCTTTATATATATTAACATGTATAGATATAAATAACAAACAAAGCATTCAAAAATAAGCTGTGAAGCAGAAAGGAAGATATATTTAATGGAAACAATGATCTCTGCTGATTAAATTTTTCTGTGGGAGTCAGAGAATGACTGGGCTCGAAGTCCCATCTGCCTAAGCAGAAGGATCGCATCGACTCCGGCTGGGGACCAGTAGGAGGGCAAGAGGCAGGAAACTGGTCTAGTCCGTACCTGTTTTGTAAGCAGAGGACACCATCCTGCAGATCTCTTCTTGGACTTCCTAGTAACCCTGAAGGATTCCAGATTAGAAAAAGGTTTTGTTTACTTGGCCCTGCTGAGAAATCCTTCCTCCTGTATTGGTTTACAACCAGTTGGCTTTTAGAAGTTCTTTGGCCCAAAGTAGGGCCCAGAAGACAGGGTCGAGGAAGAAGCTGCAAGCGTAACCGTGGGTAAGACGTCACTTGAGGGAGACCTTCACTGCAAACAGCTCTAGTGAGAGAATAGAGATGAAATTCCTCCTCAGTTTTTATGTGTGTAATCCAAAATTATGTTGCTGAAGAGAGTCTGATATACGTGTCTAGAAGGGAACATGATTATTATTTTCCAGTGCCTTTCAGAAGCACCTGAGGTGAAGCAAGGACCAAACAACACTGCTATATCAGAAGAGTCAAATTGACTCTTTATTTGAAAGCATCCCAGTAAAATTAGTAGGCTTTGAAATTTCACTGCCTCAGAGATTGGTTTCTTTCTTTAAATCTTCCCAAAGATAATCTGGATAATACATTTTTTAAGGATACAAAGTCATCTAGTTTCATTTCCTATTCACTGCGGGGGGTGGGGGGGGGTGGGGAGAATATATTTTTAAATGGAAAATTATCCATTTTGAATGGAATCTGGATATAAAGGCCAGTTAAGCTCCTTCAGAAATAATCAAACCCATATTATTGTCAACTCCTTTAAAGAGACACTTTTCTACAATAATTTCTAAGTGATATTCTTTATTCCTTTCTTTTTGCAAAGCCTTTCCTTCCATTGCTAAAAACCATGAGTTTTGTGAGTTATGATGGTTCTTTGCTGGGTGTTTTATGAGATAAATGCATAGTCCTACAGATGCTGCAACATTTTAGTTGAATAAATTCTGTACAGATAGCACATTCAACATTGTGTAATGTCATTCAAGCCAACCTCATACTGACAAAGCTGTCATAAATCATGGTTTGGGCTATTACCCAGGTTATGTTTTTAAGGCAGCTCAACCATTCTACATGACACAGAGCCTACAAAATAACATTAGCTCTTCCTCTCCACTTTCAAAGGCACTCCATTTCCCACAGCAGTACACAGCAAAGTGAGGTGGAGACATCTTAGCTGCTTGAGGTACAGTGCAAAGAGAAGGCCAGTTTTCCTACTGGGAGAGAATTAAGGCTCTGGTAGGTTTGTGATGTGGCTGCTAATCCAAAATCCTGATCTGACCCTGAAAACTCAACTGCTTGACAAGCCATTAGTAACTTCTATGATAGGAAGAGTCCTCCAGAAGCATCCTTGGCGTTCCCCCTCATCCTTGAAGCTCCTTACTACGATACCTTCTAGTCTCCTGTGAGGTTCAGCAGTTGCTCCGAAGTCCCAGTCATCAGTACCTGAGCTCTGACTGAGCAGGAGAGCACAAAGGAGTCTCTGGATGACAAAGTGATTGGTGCCAAGTGCCCCTAGCAGCTCCTAAAGGCCTACCTCCTCACAGCTCTTCTCCCACACAGAAATAGCTGTCACTCAGCGCTAACATGACACAGACTGTCGAGACAGAACTGTCTACTAAACCAATACATTAGCCACCTTCGAGGTGCTCTGAGCTGTCATACAGAAGGACAGGTCTTTGCAGTGACATCAGCCCTATTATTGCTAGGCAGAGCTAAACCCAGTAATTCTGGCTGGGATGCACCCTGGGAGTTGGTGGCTCAGCTGCTGTCACTGCAATCTTGTCAAGATTTCATCAGGAGGAGTGAGCGGTTTCGTTTTGTCCTCCTCACCTCCTTTGTTGGAGCCACAGAGAAGATCCTCTTTTACCCTGGAGGAAGCATTCCTCAGGTGCCTCTTTCATCTTACTCATCTTTTCAAGGCAAAATCCTGCTGTTTGAGACCATTCTTTCCCCAAAAGAATGGGAAATTTATTTACATGCTCCAGATCAGTCTTATTCAATGCCTTTTGCTTTTAACAGGGAGCACGGTCAATGGTAAGTGAAGGTAGACTCACTTGGTCTGCTCTGTCTTGGACAAAATGAGGACAGTCATCCACCTAAGGCTGGGTATCTACAATGTAAGCATCCCCACTGGAGCCAGCCCCGTGACAAGTGCCACACAGTCAGCAGAGCACTTGCAGCACTGAAATCAGATAACGCCGTGCACTGATCAGGGACTCAAGCCTTTAAAATTGCAAGGGTGGTTCTCCACCTTCATAGATTGATGATTTTGTTCTCCCTTTTCCCCTACTTTTTTTTACTCCGAGCCACATATTTCATTCTACCTAGAGTGCAAAGTTCCTGAAATTTCTTTACTGCAGTTTCACTATTAATTCTCCTGCTTGAGACAGTAGAAAGCTATTGCAAACAGAAAGTGCTTCAAAATGATCTGGCATCAGAAAAAAGCTTCCTCCTACCCTCTTCCTTCCCAAGAGAGCACAAGTACTGCAGGTCTTTTTAAGGATGAGGGAGAGATCTCACCCTCCACACAGTCAATGCATAGTGGCTACAGAGGGAAGATCATCTTGATTAGCAAATTACACCAGCTCCTAGGCCCTTCAGCTCCAGTTGAGGTGGTGTAAGCTGGGGCAGCACCCCACGGTTCCGTTAAGCCATACTGGGACACAACTGACCTTCTAGCACTCCGCTGAGTTACACCAGCTGCCACTTGGCATGGCATTTGCTGGGACAAGGAACAGGAAGAAAGAAGGCAATTTTGCTCTGCTTCCTGAATTGACCCAATTACAGCCTGATCTGGATGCCTTTATTCTGTGTTAAATACACCCTGAGGTACTGCTCAGAAGCAGTAATGCCTTCCACAGGGCACGTACCACCTGAATGGGAAAAGAGCTGAGATGGTTTCTAATCAGTGACCATTGCACTGCCTTGATTACCTATGGATAAGCCCTGCTCAGTCCCTGGCTGCCAAACTGGAAGAAAAGGCAGAGATGACCTTTAAAACCTGAACCGAGATTACAGTAATTGGGCAATAATATGAAGCAGCAAATACGAGTCAAAATGATCCCTTTGACTTCAGTGAGAGGAGCAGCTAATGCATTCAGGAGTGTACTCATTTCCACTTGGCATCAAGATTTTAACCACATCTGCTCAACATGTTAGGCTGCTAAGTGGATCACTTTTTCATACAAGGGACTAACATCATCTGTGAAAAAGAGTGTGATAGAGGCAACCAGATGTCTGAAGTTCTGTGATTAGAACTGCATAAATAACTGAAGTTTCAGTTCACTGACCAAAACTCCCAAAATAGGAAATAAATATTCATTTTTTTTCCTTTCCTTTTTTTTTTTTTTGTGGGATGATAAAATCTTCTACAAACTTTTTTTTGAGTCAAATGAAATGTTCTGCATTGTCTTCTATAAATTACTTCATCTGGCTTTTAAACTGTAGTTTCATTGCTTGCTTTTTGTCTTCTTGTGTATGAATGAGAGCACCTTAGACCCACCCACTCCAAATGCTGTTTGAAAAGGAAGAACTGAAAAGCTTCTGATTTTAAGTTTGTTTTTCACTGAAATAGTCTTAATGAATTTAGCATAAACATGCAAATATATTTAATCATTCCAACTCCTGAACCGTTAACATATAAAACACTTTAGCCAAGTATTTAGCTTTGCTTTCTGCTATCATTTTTGTCTGATCGCTGCTAAATTTCCAAATTATTTATATTTCTAGATGAAGGGTTTCACCTCAGGGCACGTTGCCATGCTGAACATCCAGAAGGACTGATACAAACCAGATGAACATCAGGTTCCCATTGCATGGGGTCTGGAACCCAGACTTCCTTCCTTCATCTCTGCCTGTCCTACTGCATAATCCCACTGAAACAGACCCTTACTAGAGTCTCTTACTAGAGTCTCTTCCATGCAGAGACACGATGGCATTTGTGAAATGCACAATAAGCACTGGCAGTAACTGCTTCAGGCCCTGGCTCAGTGAGGATCATTCAGGGTTGTGGCTTCTGCAGGTGAGCAGCGCTTCTGTGTCTCCGCTTGAAATATTCACAGGCTTTAGCATGCTTGATCCTGTTTCTTCTTGCCCTTTGAAAGTGGATAGACCCTTTGTTTTGTTTTTTTGTTCACCAAACTACTTGGAAAATTTTGAGTAACTGACTGCGAAGGCAAAGGAGTGTGGGTTTTCATTGCCATTGCAGTCATTATTGAGGCTTTTTCTTCTTATCTCCCAAGGGCACTTCATGTTTGGAAAAGATTTATGACCATGTATGTACAAATACATAACCTAATCCCATCATCATATACCTTTAGTTTCCAGTAAATGTATCTCTTGGGTTCTGAGCAGATAGACAGTGTAACTGGAAGTGTTGCAAACTTTCCCCTTGTAGGACTGAATTGATATTGTTCCAGTCAAGGACCACTGTGTTTTATTACCATGAAGGCCCCTGGTTCATTGGGTGACCTTAAACAAATCATTTAACTTCTTATGTCTTTGTGAACCCAGCTGGAAAACTTTGTGCAAAACCATCCAGCAGGCAACTTATAGCAAGCCACATGCCGTGCCTGTATTTGAGCTTTCCTCAGGGAAATAAAGTGCAAATGAAAATTGCAAACCATCACCAACCCATAATAAATGTTTAAAGCACATGCTGGAGTCAAGAGAAAAAGACTAAAATTTAAACATGAAGCAAGCCAGACTATCAGTTATGTTTTTAAATGTTTTTTTTTTTGTTGTTTGTTTGTTTTTCTTTTTAATTTAGTCCTGCTTAACTCTTCTTAAATGTCAGTTTCTGCAAGCATGCTTGTTATTTCCTCTAACATGACCATATGGGTTGCATGAACTAATTGATGAGCTGACAGCAACCTGCACTGTGTTCCCCATCTTAATGATTTTACTTGGATCTGTCACCTTGAGACTTAGCCAAAACTACCCAGTCCTTGCTTTTTGGAGACAGCAGAGAAGTGCACACACCTCTGCACTTGCTGACCTGCACCCAGCCCTGGTGCTGCTGCACAGACCCAGCAGGCTGGGTATATTAACTTTGGCTTGATGTTTTAGTGGCTCCGTGAATCACATCAGCCTGGAATATATGACGTGGATGTGAGCATAAGAGAGGGCAGTTGCTCCCCAAGCGCTACTACTTTGAAGAAATGTAAGGATATCCCATCCTGTCTGACCACACTCAATCTTTAGCATTTCATTATATGGCAGAATTCAAGACAACACTAGAGTAGGCAGCTGAATTGATTCCACAGGGTGAGGTGGGACCAAAGGACCACATAAGGATGGGTAAGAACAATTTGATAGTACTGAAATGCCACAGAGCTGGAAGTTAGCCCAGCACCTGGCATTCCCCATCAACTGCTTCAGTGGGCAGTTGATGTGTGTGATAGCTGCACACTGGTGTCTGACCCTGAGGATTCATAGTCATGTTACAGTTCTTTGAAAGTTTGGGAGGAAAAAGATAGAAAGAGATGTAGAAGAAGAAAAATAGGCCTTTATGATCAGAGATTAAGTTAAATACCAGAAACAGTCTGAAAATAAATGTTAAAGGATGTCAAGCTGGGGAAAGTGCTCTTAAGGTAATGAAAAAAAAAAAAACGAGCACAAAATGAAAACTAATAATGAGGTATTTTCCCCAGAACCCGCTCTGAAGAGCTGAAGAAGTGGAGCTGTACTCCATGTTCCAGAGGCAAGCCCAGAATCAGATTTCGGGTTCAGGGCAGATCAAGGGGTAAAAGAGAGGAATTCATCAGGAAGCTGAGCTCCCAGGGAGGCAGATTATCTACTGAAGAGGCAATGGAAGAGAAATAAGAGAACAAAAGGTGAGGCAACTTGCAAAAAATCAGGCAGAAAATAATGAATAAGAAAACATTAGCAAAATACATGCCATTCTCATTAGGTGCCAGGCAGGAGGGAAAACAGTAACCTAGGAGTCACTTTTAACTCAGCAAAGATATCAAACTGTGCTAAAAAATGTATCATATTTCTTTCATTTTTTACAACAAACCCAGAAGCTTTGCACAAAATGTAAAAAAGAAAACCTAACGTGAAGCAAACAGCTAATGGACTGCAAATGCTGGGCCTTATTCAAACAAAAATCCCTTCAGATATGAGAGGCTTACTTAAAATGCACCTGAAGTCCTTCCCACTCATGGGATTCAGTGGATTTGAGCTCATAATTTGGAGCTGTGCTCATCTCAGACATGAGATCCTAGGGAAACACGTCACCCAGCCATCATGAGTGCAGTAGCATGCGTGAACGCTAACCTGGCAGGTCTTGTTGAAGAGTTCAGAGTGAATCTTTCTTTCTTTCTTTCTTTTTTTTCTTTCTTTCTTTCTTTCTTTGAAAACTGGATTTTTTGGTGATGTGTGTAAAATGCCTCCTCTCCCTATAAAGAAAAATTTTATCCATAATTATACGATGGCAAACAGACACGTTTCTTTTTTTCTTACTGAGGAATATTAATGACAATCATTGTGTGATAATTTGAACAGAACATTTGGGAATTCTTATGAAACATTTTGGAGGATTCAAGGATATGTCACTCTTTTCCACAGACAGTCCATCAGTTCCTGCTCTGTTCTGCAGTACATATTCCCAAAATAAGCACTGCTGAGATATAGGCAGTGGGAAGGTTATTGTCTTCACTGGCAAGCTGATAAACGAAGAGGCGAGGTTGTGAAACTGCACGGATAAAACAGTATTTAAGGCAGCATGCAGACAGTGGTGAAACATTTCCTGCAAAGCAGCAACATGAAATAAAACAGGACACTAGCATATGAATTAAACAAGTAATACACTGTGCAGAAACTGGGTTTCCCCTTTCTCTGAAGCATTCAAAGAACAGGAAATCAAGTTCACAGCCCCTACCAGCAGCAGGAAATCTGACTACACATGAACCAGATGTAAATACTGATTTGCAGCAAGACAGTCCTCACCAGAAACTTTCCTGCGTTGCTTGGGCTATAAGCTATCTCCATGCTTCTCCCAGGAGCTAGGCATGCTGTCACCTCCCTCCTCACAACTAACAGTCGCTCTACTGCATACGTACCACCTACCTTTTCTTTCAGAGATGAACAAACTGATACATGTCTAATTAAACTGAGCAATCTTCCTCAACTTTTATTTAGCTTTCAAGTCTGATACTTCTATTTCAGACCTGAAGAATGGCAAGTGTGCCTGAAAGCTTCTCTGCTTTTTCCAACTATACTTAATCTAATAAAAGATAATACTTCCACCTAAAAGCTGGTCTCTCACCAGAAAATCAGATCCTTCATAAAAAGCATTGTATTAGTCCCTGAGGTTTTAGCTAGCTTGCTTGTACCTATTAAATTCCATGTAGCAACGGGACAGCTCTTGTGTGGCCACTGAAGGTAAAAACGGGGGGGGGGGGGGGGGGGGGCGCGGGGGGCAACTTTTCATGCTATAAGCTCTAAGGAGTTAAAAGGCTTTGTTTCCCCAGGGGATTTTATCAAAGCCATCAGATCTGAGGGAGAATCTGATGTCAACGACTGGCTCTTGTTAGATGACACTAATCTATGCTTGGCCACGCACATACTCAGAAGCACCTGCATCCTGCTGTCCAGTGATGCCTCCACTGTGTTTGGCTCAGGAAATCCAGCAGACAGGAGCTGGTCAGAGCTGCCTGGTTTTCTGACCATGTCCAGGGTGAAACAGTCTTGCAACTGCTCTGAGCTAAGCTGACGGGGATAGTCAGGTGGCTAATTTAGAGGCTCCTGTGCATCACTTCACATCCCTCTCTGCCGTACAGTGCCTGAGAAGGGTTGTTTGTAAGCAGGTTGGAGCCCACGGAGTGGCAGGTACTACTCACATACCTGGTGCTAACTGAACTGCAGCCAAAGGGGTGCAGATCTAAAATGGAGAACAGACCACAGAAACAGTGATGGCGGAGATGATCAAAGTCAGGAAAGTCTTGGGAAAAAGCTCTCAGCAAAGGCAGGCAGAGGACTTCTAACTGCCCCATTGTCCGTGGGGCCTTTGCTTCTCACTGTAGAGAAATGTTCTTGTCCCAGTCTTGGTACTGTGTAAGGGTGTAGAAGAGCACAAACAGGCTGGAAAGACCTGATTTAGGAAGCTCATGCCCCTGTTCTCTGCCTCATGGTGCACTTAAAGCCCTCAGAACACTGCACTCCCTGGGGACCAGCATCACTCCAGCTCCACAGACAAGAAGCCCCCAGAAGGACACAGCTCTGCTTGCCTTGTTGGCACTTGTTACGACTGCCACATGGCAAACTAACCCCTGCTCCCCCTGCACACAGCTGCATCCACCCTTTGACACCCTGTCTTAATTACTATGATGGATTCCATGCCTGGGCAATGCAACAGTGGAATCCATTTTGTAAATTAGCTCAATTAATGTGCTGCTGATCAGGGCTCCATCCCACTGGGCTGGAGGCCAATTTTTTTTTTTTCCTGCTGCTTCCTCTGTAGGGATGGCAACAAAGACAGTCCTCACATCAACTGCTGCAAGATCACTCCACGTGCCTTGTTCCCCAGAGCTCCGAGTCCAACGTGGAGCAGTAGAGTTCCTGCCTTTTCTCTGTTAGGCTAACACACAGTGTAAGGGCTCTCCCAGTGAAGCTATTTTCCTTGCAATTATACTCCACAAAGTTTCTCCTGTTAGTCTTTCTGTCTCACTTCAATCAGCGACTCTTCCACCCCTCTGTACTCAGTGCATAACCCTTTGAATATAAGGGATGCCCTGTGAAACATAATGAGACTGTTATTCCCACGCACTCCATAGCAGGGCTATCAGCTTCATTCAAACTCTATTAGCCACTTACAATTGCTCTCAGAAGATTTTCTGTAATGAATTCACCCACCTATTGAGAAAGATTTTGCAGAATTCAATTTCCTTTTGCATACCTTTCTGTGAATTCCTCTCCCTGCCCATTTCGGCGCCGCCTCATTCATTTCCACAGGGCGGCAATAGGGAACCCTGCAACTAAACTCCTGGTAGGTGCATGGGCTAAAGGATTTGCAGCCGTTTCTGGGGCTCAGCTCACTAGCGAAGGATTCCCACTGACTCCACCAAGTCCCGGGTCTCCGTGGCTGCCTGCTCAGTAACATCCCATGCACTCACAGCTTTCAGCACCCTCCAGCAGTGCTGTCAGTGGATGGAGACTCCTTCAGAAACCTGTCCAAGCACTGCCAGGGCATTGGGAGCTGGCAGGCATGGGAGAGGAGCTTGTTCTCCAGGGTTAATCATTCCTTGTCCTCTCTGCTGTGCCTCTTAACAAGGCCTAGTGTGGGGGCTGCTCCTCTGATTCAGCTCATCAGGAACTATGGTAGGGCCGCTGCTCTCTCCAGCTGGCTCCCCAGAGCAGACATCAGATAGGAATAACTAACAGCCATTTATCGTAGCAAGTCACCTTCAAACCATTGAGCTGAAGAAAAGCCCTCCCCTACCAATACCTTTGGCTTGAGCCTTCCAGGCTCTGCTGATTGTATTAATTTCCTTTAGAAATACAGTAATGTCACCTGACATCTTTTAGGGCAAACAGTGGGGAACAATTTGAAGTTTTGCTCCTAATGAGAAGCAAATTGCTGTCTCCAGCCTGTGTTCTGGACTAATGATACAATCACATCAGGCACGATTCAGAATTCGGGGGAGGAACAGACAGCTATAGAAAGAGCCACCGAGAGCCAAGCATGGTGAACTGTACATCACTGCACCCATTACGGGGTGCAACTGGAGGTAGTGTGTGTAAATCACAATGTCAGCTCCTTCTGACATATGAAGAATGCAATTATCCCTTCACCAAACTGATACAATTTATTCAGCGTGGGTTTACCTCCCTTTTTTCAATTTAAAACTAATTTGTTTGAATGGATTTGATTACAGGCAGAAAGATTAGGGCACAGATGTAGAGAAGCAGCTGCTCCAGGTGAATACTTCCTTCCACACAAGAAGGGGAATTTGGACCCCACAGTGCCAGGTCCCCAAAGCCCAGCAGGGTCTTTCAGGCTTCCCAGGCAGCAAATCCTAACCCCTTTCTACTGGGCACTAGTTCTCGCCAACCCTCAGCTCCTGGTACTGTTTTCAAAGCAAATGTGTAGCCCTGTCTCCTTTCCTAAGAGTGGGAAATTCAGGCATACAGCAGGGGAGGACTTGCTTATGGCAAGGATCAGTGATGGACTAGCAAAAGAAGCCGGGTCTCCGGAATTTAACTATTGGAAATTGCTTTCTTGTTACTAACGTTTCTGATTAATTGCATGGTACCACGGAAGAGGGAGAGGGGGCTGATCCCAGATGCCTGCAGCAGTTTATGTACTGAAGCATGAGATTTGATTGTCTTTAGCTCAGCTACCAATTCTAATAATGAGAAAATCCAAGGGCTATATTTAACACACTGCCTCCAGTGAAACTTGTCGCAGCTTCTTCCTTTTTGCTGCATTCCTTTTTTTCTTGACTCTCATGCTCAACGTTACTCTTTGGATTAGGTCTCTCTGTTTCCATGATGCCCCTGCTCTCTGCCTGCCCTCTCCCTGCTCCAGACGTACCCCAGCTGTACCTTTATTCGAAGGGCTCACCTTCCCAGTCATATTGCCTGGGCCCAGCAAGTGACCACGAATCACCACAATCACTCTGAAGTAAATGTACTCTGTGAAAAAATGGTGTGCTTGGAGCAAGAGGATGCCTACAGAATTAAGAAAAAGCAGTTTGCTTAATGTGTTGCAAGGAAAATTCAGAATCCACCTGAATCTTGGAAGTAACCCAAGAAAATGTTTCATGAGCAATTTTGCATTTTAATAGGGCCAAGGAGCAGAGGCTGTTGAAAGAGTAGAAGCTGCTCTCTGTGAGGTCAGGTCCACGCTTCCTTACACAGAAGCATGGAAGAAGATGAGCTCTTAGGAGAGAAAGGCATCTCAAGTCCATACAGTTCCTCTTTATGAGCACAATTATTTTATGATTGCTTCCAGATGTTTCCTCATGTATCACCATTACCAGCAATGAAGCTTTGGGCAGACCCCTTGGGAAAACACTGCATTCCATTCCCCTGATGCCACTTTGCTGTTAGGGTACCTTGCTAAAAGACGCATCCATGCCTGCTCCATACTAGACAAGTAAGCAAACATCAAGGGCATGTACTGCAGGAGGAGTATGCAGGCGAGGGTGGCAGGAAGGGAAGAACAGATGCACTGCCAGGCATCCACGTCTTCCCTCCTGAACCCACACTGGCCTCAGAGCTGCTCTCCACCTGCAAAGAGCAGCACCAGGCGAAGGAGGTTTGGTGGCACGAACGTGGCCCCTCCCAGAACAACAAGCCCTACTCTTAGACACTGGAGGCACTACAGAAATGAAGAAGCACTCCCTTAAAATCACACCGCTGGCTGTTCAGAGATGCAGGGAAAGGTTCCTGTCCACCAGCTCATGGTCTCCTCCATTTTCTCTACCCCACCTTATTTATTTTGCTTCAGTCATCACAGCCACTAAGTAAACCGTTAAAGCAAGCGGAGCTGAACAACCAATTAAAATGGCTGCTCCAAGCCACAAGCAGCTTCCCAATTACTTGTTTGCTTATACAGCTCCCTCCTGACCCTCTGATATTGCTTTATAATGGATAATTTGGTGAAAACAACCTCCCAGACTTCAAATCCTTAACAGCAAGTCAGCTGGAAAAGAGGAATTTCCCAGCAGCTGCTGTATCCACCACGACTGCTGTGAGACCTGTGCTGGTGGATTGGATCTGGGGACCCTGTAAAGCTCAAGGACCTGGGGAGCTGGTGGAAGCCATTCCCTGAGAGAAATATTTGTTCTGTCTCTGTTTAATGAGTGTTACAACCAGTATCCCTGCTTCATCTTCTGGGTGAACTGGGACCATTCACGTGGGACATCTGCCAGACTGTTCGGTTGCCTTACTGCCCGCTATAGGTACCATCTGCAGGACGATGGTGACACTTAGGCTGTCACGAGAAGATGGTTTCTGTATTTCGACATTTGGACCAAGTCAATAATATATACTTTTTGTCTTATCTTACTGGCAAGGTCAAAAAGTTTAGCGCTAACCTCTCCGTGGTGGTTATTAGACAAACTTCCAGCAGCTGCAGCCCAATAAAACCTCAGAGCTGCCCGAAGCCATGGTTTTGGGGGACAGATGGCTTACAGGCCACTTCAGAGATCCCATGAAGCTCCAGCAAAGGTGTGTGTATATCACTTCAGTGATGAGATATCCCAAATTATGGCAGCTCTTCAAAAATCACACCCCATAGACAAGCCAGGACCCCACACTGGGTCAAAGGGAACCTACCTGCCCACCAGCACCCACACCAGGGGCAAGGCATGTGGAGCTGTGTTTATGGCAAGCCTGGGAATAGATCCATCTGGGGAGGGAAGGCAGAGAGAGAGAAAGAGCAGGAATATTTTAAGTTGCAAGTTGTGACCATATAACCATGGTTTTATAGCCCCAGAAAGCCCAGGAAAGCCAAGGCACAGCTGCAGATTACTGACTGCCTGGAGCCCAGTATGATCGGTCATTCAGGGAATTAGAGGAAGAAGCTGTATAATCTGAAATACAATTTAAATTACTAGGAGTTTAAATGTTATCCTGTTGAATGCTGAATGACAGCAAAATGTGATTGCACATTCTGGGTACTATGATCAATTGGCCAATACTTCCATTTTTAAATCATTTGTTCTGTTAAGCTAATTTAGTGCCCAAACTTTTATGAACCAGTGGTTGGCTAGGAAGCTCTCCTCTGAGCAAAGTGGTGACTCCAAACTTAGCTCTGTGACACTCCACATGCAATGAAAGCTGCCTTTTTTGTTTGATTTTCTTTTGACGCTTTAATCTGCTTGTTCAAATTAAAAAAATTGAACTGGTCCTATCTGAAGAGATTGCAGGCCCACAGATTTAAGCTGCTTTGTCATAATATCTCAAGATTCTTCCACGGATTTGGGGTTGTTACAAACTAATTATTCTCAGGGACTTTGGCAGAAATGTCCAGTTCAGGTTTCAGGAGCCTCTGTGACTCCATTAATGGCTTTCTTTTATGGGGCATTAACTAATTTGTAATATTGTACAAGGTAAAAAAAATAAAAAAGAAGCAGCAGCTTCATTTCAACTTCTGCATCATAAGCTGATTTGATCATTATTTCTGTTTGAAGTTATAGCCCAAGCACTTTGGAAATTACTCATGAAATACCATTTCTCACTTCATCTATTTCTAAATTCTCTTCAAATGTAAACCCATTGACTTCAAAGCATTTTCACTAACAATGAATTTGGCCATGCAATGAACTGATGAAAACAAAAACAAAAACAAAATGATAAGGTCATTTCACTGTATTATTTGACTCTTGGGGATCATGTCTCTTGCATATAGCAGGCCTTTGGTGCTGCAAAACCCTGAACAGGAAAGTTTTCCCAAAATTAATTTCTGAAATTCCTTCCCACATCCCATTAGCAAACTATAGAAAATGGCATAGGACAAATTAGAGGGGTGAACACATAACTAGACACACACTTAAGATACAGTTTTCAATGGCTAACCATCCAGAGGGAAAGCTGCACTGATTTAGTTGCCACAGGGGGATATGCTGGGCACTGTGTTGAGCATTTGCCACATAACCAGATGACAGAGCAGAAAAGAGGCTGGTAAAACTGAAAATGGGACGAGAAACAAAAGGAGATGCCTCTTCCTCTAACACATGGCACACCTCTGAAGCTTCTTGCCTAGACACAAATTACAAGAGGCTCAGGAGATGCTTGAGGAGCCAAGGTCTGGGAAAGCACCTGTGGAAAGCATTCCACACATATTCTTCCTGTTCTCACACCTCCCCAGCATGTGGCTGCTTCAAGAGGCAGGATACTGGGCTGGAGCTACCCCCAGTCTGAACCAGTAGAGCATTTCTGAGATCTTAAGTGGAGTGGAGGCACTCTAGAAAGATGTGTATGAAAAAACGGAGAAATGAACTTTAAAAAATCAGGATGGCATTCAGTAAGAAGTTGTCTTAGCTACTATTTATGCTTATACTGGAATATCAACTGCATAAATATGTGCTAGATAAAACTTGTCAGGCAGCAGTTCTGCACAGAAGAATCTGAACACTTTAGTGCATCCCAAGGGGACCATAAATGAGCAATGCTATGCTGTTGTACGAAAGGCAAAAGCCCTCCTGGGAGGTACCAACAAGAGAGCAAGGCAAAGAGAAATCCTTCTGTCCTTCTGCATCAGCACCAGAGTCTGAAATGGAGTCCCACCTAGATGTGGTACTGGCCTTTACCCCCATGAAAGCTGTGGACTGGCTGGAGAGGATCCAGAAGAGCACTGCATGAATTATCAGAACTCTACAAACCAGACTACAATAATAATAATAATGATAATGATGATGATGATGATAATAATAATAATAATAAAAGAATGAGATTGCTTAACATAATAAAAAGAGAAGGGCAGAGGTAATAACTCTTGACAAATATACAGGGAGCTGCTGCAGAGAGCACAGGAACAAGCTGTACTATGTGGCCAGTGAACGGGACAAAAGGTTGCAGGTAGAAATATTGGTTTAAACATCAGGAAAGCATCAAATAATTTTATCAGTAAGCACTGGAGTAGACTGCCTGGGGAGATAGTTAGTCTCCATCATCAGAGGCATAAGCATAGAGCAGACAACCACATAATGATTCATCACAGTCAATCCTGCCTTGAGGTAGGAGAAAGAACTATGCAACCACTGAGGGTTCCTGCAAACCTTTGGCTGAATGCTGGCTAGTTTCCAAAGCCTCGTGCTGACCCTGTCTCTAAACACTCTCCATGCTCTATAACCATGCCATTTGCATGGGCAGCTATCTCCTAGCCTGGCATATTCAGGGGTCTCTGAAGAAAAAGCTTGATTCAGTCAAGCCACAATTAGTTCAGGTAATGAAGGGGTGGGTTAAGACACCCAAAGCAAAATATTTATGCTATGCAAAACATATGTAAATTAGGCAGCAGCAACAGGTTGAGCACATTCACCTTTGAAAAAACTTCTAAATACATTAACATGGCAAGCAGGAACCACTTTAAACACCAGCCAGCAGACCAAGAGCTGGAGTAAATTAACTGTGCTCTGCAGCACGGCTGCTTTGAAGCTATCCTGTAACCATGAGCGCAGGAGGAAAACAGGGCACAGAGAAACCACCACATGGATACTCCACCTAATGCTGAAGGATATTTTGATCTAGATGCATCCTGCAGAATAGCAGGCCCTTAACTGAAAGGTTATAATTAGGAGCCCTGTTCAGACTTGGAGCCTGAGCTCTGTCTAGGCAGAGGGGGAGGTCCTTCCACAGTGATTTCAGTCTAGATGATGAGAGCCACGCTCTGTCCCTGGATTATACAGTGACTGTTGCTCCTTGCTTTTACCAGGCTCCTCAGTCAGGTGCTTCAGTTACAAGAATTCATTGGGTGGGATGTGTCCAAAGCTTTGGGACTTCTCCTTGGCTCAGAGCCTAGCATTTTCAAGACTATGACATTATTCCAGCACAATAAAAAATAATAACTAAACCACCTGTTCTAGGGATCATCTGTCTCAGGGGACTAGTATCAAATATGATTAATGTAGAACTGGAAAGGACATTCCAGCTGACTGCACCCTGAGAACCATTAACACCATTTTATGAGTTGACCAGAATTCATTTTAAAATTATATTATTTCTTATATCGGCATAAGGAGCTGCAGGTGAAGTGTGGGAGAGAACCAAGGAAGGAAACCAGAGGGGTGAGGGCTCGAGCTGAGGTGCTTGTTCTCATCCAAAGTCTTTCTGGGTTCACGCTGTGGCAACACAGGAGGGGAGCCAAGGCGCTCTGTCTCGACTGCAGAGCCAGCAGGGCTCCTCCACGGCCTCTGTGCCCTGTGGCCATCTCTCTGAGGCTGGCTGAAGTTCTCCCCAGGGCAAGGAAACTTCAGGCTAGTTCTGATCAAAGGCAGCAGACTCGGCCAAGCTGCCTCAGTGCCGGCAGCAGGAGTAGAGCTCTGCGGCTCACCAGAGGGCCAGGATGACTTGATGTCAGGATACTCACACTCTGGGACCCGTGGCTCGGACTCTCGGCCCTCGTTCGACAATCTGGCTCATCTCCTGCACGTGGAGTTCCCTTCATGGGTGGGGGATTGCCCAGCTTCTCCAAGGAAGAAATTTTGGAAAGGAAGGCCCTTTGTCTATTCCCATTGTCTATTCCCTCAGTCACCCAGGCTCCCAGGGGCTTTTATGATTTTGAAGGTTAAAAGCATGGAGTTTATTCTTCCTTTGTTGTTCCCGCTTCTGAAGGAGCAGAGCTGAAGCCAGCTCCCTGGCTCCCTCTCACAAGCCTTGTGTCACAGGCGCCCCTTTGCTCTCGTGTGCTTCTGCTATCACATGGTCAGTTCACTAAACCTAGGTTTCCAGCTGGTAGAAAAATTCACACTTTTTGTCTGATGGCTGAGCTTCTACTTTTGTTGTATATGGTTAATATTGCAAAGCAAAGCACAGCAGCACGAGGCCCTGACTTCTTGGTGGAGCGCTGGGCTCACAAGGATCATGTGGCACTTTGCAGCACTGAGTCTGACAGACAATTTATTTTGTGTTAGCCAGTGTAAGGCCACACCATACAGTAAAGGCTTTTTTTTTTTTTTTTTTTCTGCTTGATCTTTTTCTAACCTGCCGTTAATTAATTGCCAATTAACTTGCAAACCTGGTCACTCCCTGTAGTACATTAATACCAGAATATAAATGCACACACTTTGCCCTACACTGAGACACAAATTTTCCCTGCCTGGAATAAAAGTTAGAGGGAGGGCTGTGCTCAAACTAACCTCTACAAATCTGTTATTAACCATCTCCAGTTAATTGGTTACAAATTAACTCAAGGCCAAAACCCTGCACCTGAAGGGCTTAAGACAATGTTTTTGAACATTATTCTCAATGGCCTGGGGGTGAAGAAAGATAAAAAACAATGCTTACTCCCTTCTGTTCTGCCGTGTGGCTGGTTGGTACTGGGACAAGCCAGTGCTCCGTCTATCCAGGCAGCCTCGGGATCCTGCTCCTGCACCTTCTCTGCAGGACGTAACCAAACGCCTGTGCCCTCTTTTGCCACGTCCCTCATCCACACGCATGGTTTACACGGGCAGCAGGCAGCTGCACCCCCAGGGCACTGGGCAGACATGAAGGAAGCAAAGAATCAGTGGGTTTCAGAAATATCAAAAAGGAAGATCAGCTTCCTGAGTTGGGAGCGTGGGTGTGCTGTGAGTTTTTGCCTTCTCACAATGGAAACGGTGTGAAGAAATTATGTGGGCAAAGGTGGGATGGCAGTAATAAATAGCACTACTTTGCCTGCAGGGCCTGCCCAGCTTCATACACACATACATGTGCACAGGTTGCCTTTTTGGCCTACTTTTGTATTTACACACACTCACTTTGCTTCTGAATCCTGTAGTGCCATAAGCACCACTGGAAAGCTCATTAACTTTTTAAGAAACCATGTATCAGTAAACATGCAATTAATGTATTTCCATACACAACCAAAGCAAGTAAGAGGGAGGCCTCTTCATGATGTCTCCAGGAGAGTGCCTTGTACTATTTTCCTGACTGCTGGCCAGACCCTTCAGCACGGTGCCTTCAGGAACATCCAGCTACTGACAGCAGCTTCTCCAGATACTCACTGGACAGCTCTGGCCTAAGAACCATTGCTCTGGAGGCATCTTCGGCCTCCCCTAACCCAGGGTCACAGCACAACCGAGCAGCACATGTGGCTTGGAGGGAGCAGAAGAGAAGGATCAATGTCATGCTACAGTCCCCACAGATCCTGAGAGCTGTCCAGAACTCCTCCTTGTGCCTTCTGTACAATTATGGCTGTTCTGAGGAAGATAAACAGAATACAAAAGTGAACTTTCAGAGGTTTTTGGACAAAACTTACTTCAGACCTGTTCTTGTGTAGGAATGCATGGCCAAAAAGACCATGTTGCCAAGCGTGTGGCAGCCTGGCTTCGGCAGAACCTGGTTTTCTGAGGTCGCTCCAGTCCTTGCGGTCCTTAGGGAGGGGAACCAGCAGCACTTTAGAAGCCAGTAGATTGGACCGCTTGTACTTCATGTGCTGGGGTACTATTTATCCATTCCCGAGATCAACTTGTCTGCCTTGCCAAGCTGATAATAACCAGCGTGACACAAGAGTTAATAAAGTTTCCTTCCATCACCAGCAACATCACAGGTGGAGGAGCAAGAAAAGAACAGATTTGTGTGTAACATATTTGGCAAGCAAAAGATACATGCCTTGGCTAAGTTAAACACTGGCTGTTATTCGACCGCCACTAGGACTGAAAACAACTTTAATGTTACTGTCTTTGCACAAAAATGTCTAAATGGTTCCAATAATTCATCTAAGAGATAACAGAAAGGGGGCCAAGTCTTCTCAGGAGAGACAAGAGTGCTCTGCAGAAAACCAAATCAGACAAAATGAGCTGCTAGCATAACGGGAAGCAAACTGCTGTCCAGCCTTTCTATTGCTTACCACTGTGGTAAGCCACAGCTAGGAGCACCACAGCTGGACCAGAACCCCCTGTACTAGATGAAGGGAAGCAACTGCTGCCCACCCTTGCTACTGGCTGCTGAACATGAGACAGGCGACCCCAAACAGGCGGCGGCAGCGGTCAGCAAGGGGTTACCACCGCACATCTTCCTACTCTGCACCACCACACTGACCGAGGTAGAAGAGGCAGGGATTCTCTGGGATAATCACTTCCCTGCCAGTGAGCAGGTGCCCTCCACATTACAACTGGTGGGCCCCCAAGGCTGCCTTTTGCCTGCTGCTCCCTCCGGGTTGTGCCCTCCCCGTTTTCATAAGATCTCCAGAGGAATGGAGGCGTCTTGATGTAACATGCTGCTCCATCACAGTGGCTTCTATTTTCTGCCAGCCTGCAGGAGATAAAAGGCTACCAGGCACAATGAGGAGGGCAGGGAAGAAAAGAGGCTCAACTAAAGGGATGCGTACCTGCACGATCCCTGACTGTTTTGTTGATGGCTTCTTCCACGAGAAGAGCTATTCTTGTAAAGAGATTGTTGAATTTGCAGATGCAACGTAGTTTGAAGAACCTACTGGGTCAAGATTTTTAAGCAAACAAAGCTTAACACCTGTTTTGTTTTGGGTTGTTTTTTTCCCACATGGAAAGCAGACATGAAATTATTGGTCGTGGGTGGGGGACACAACTTACAATTGGAACTATTTTCACCAGTTCCTGAGAAATCCAGTATAGAAAAGAAAAAAAACAACAGCAAGAAAACAAACAAACAAACAAACAAAAAAAGAAGCATTCAATTTCACATAGTCCAAAACAAAATGTTTCATTTGAAGTTTCAGCTTTTCAATATTTTTCTTCTTTTCTCCTGCAAATTCAGAGTCTAGTTTGAATAGAAATGGAAAAACTGAATCTTCTTGTTTTGCAAATGTCAACAGAAAATACTGTAACTTTTTTAATCTTTTGTATTTCATTGTTGGGGATTTTTTTTAACCAGATGATTCATTACTGACTTTTTCGTTGACAGTATTTCTTATAATGCTTTGCTTAACCTAAATATGAGCCTCACAGTGGAAAAAGAAATCTAAAAATACCACCGGTCTAAAAATAAAGCTAGGTCTCATTCTTCCCTCTCCAAAATGTGCTTGAGTCTCCCACCACCATGTGCAGTCACACTCCAGGCCCACCCAGCCAGAACCCAAACACCCCTGCCTTGCTGGGGTGCCAAAACCCAAGGGCTCCAGCCCTGCACGTGGAGCAGGAGGGTGCTGTTGCTCGGGTCACTTCACATGAGGCACTCACAGAGCAGATGTCACTCCCAACTCTTTTCGTGCCCAGGAGAAACAGGCAGAATTCAGCTGAGTTGAGTGCAGAGGGCTACCTGAGGATAAAGTGCCTGTATCCAAATGTCTGCATGGACTCTACTGTGCCAATCACCCTATATCAGCCAGGGCGCCTTTGCTCGCTCATTGAGCTGGCTTGTCTTTGAGGCTAGCTTCCATAGAGAAGCCCTATATATGTGTAATTGCAGCAAGCTGGTAACTCCTGGTGCAGTGCAGACCTGATACCCTGAGCACTGACAGCCACTCGGCTTTCACATCACAGCATCCACACATCACAAGCTTGTCTCCGCCTGACCACACTGATGTGGCACAGATCCACCTGAAAACCTTGTGGTACTATGTGCTACATGGTGAAAAAGCTCCATATCCCTTAAATAAATTAAACAAAATATTAAAAAAATCTTTAAAACTCCAGCTCCCACCTCTTTCTCCTTCTCCTTCACATACATGACATAATAAATTGCCATCTTCAGAGGATGTAGAGTTAAAGATCTCAGAGAACAGTGATTTTGGCATACAGTGAATGTTAATCTATTCCTTTCCTAACACACCGGTGTCTGTGAATTTAAAATGAACTATATTAAATACTGGTTTCCTATAGCTCTAATTGTGCCTGAAGGTGGATATGTCCCAAGGTGATTCACGAGTATGACAGCATGTTTCTCAGATGCCCCTTCCCTGCACTCGTGATGCCTTCTCTCTACCAGGTGTAGGGGGGAAGAGCATGGTACAACAACCAGAGGGTCCGCTATGGAAGTCAAAGTGCCCTGGATTCTTACCCATAATTGCCACCACCTTCAGCAGTTCAACTCACTTATCTGTTCCACAAACTATTTCCATCCATACAATGGAAATAGAACTAATCAATTAGACAGAGCTTCAGTTTGCAGAGCTGCTAGCCTCAACAGCAAAGGCTACTTAACATTATTCCATTATATTCCACATTGTGAGCAGAATAATTTGTCTAGAATAAAGTCCCAAACAGTCTAGCTGTAGGCAGAGAATCTATTGCAGGCCATCCTCTGTCAGACCCACGCTGCTCAAATGCCCCATATAGACCATAAGAATCCAGTACCCCAGGCTGTCTATACACAGGCAGTGTATGTGTTATGTCCTGAGAAGTTAGTCTTAAAGTGTATCAAATCTAATGAAACTGGAGGCAGGATGGGACCTTTATTTATTGAATAATTTCAGCCTCTTTCTGAAATCATTACCTGAACGGTTCCTTCCTTTAAATCGATTGAAAGAGCTCTCTCATTGCAAACTGGAACTGATGTAATTCACTTTTCCTACTCATCTAGTTTTCAAGCCGCCCCACCCCCCACAAGAAATAAAAAAAAAAAAAAGAGAAAAAGAACAAAGGAAAAAAAAAAAAGAAAATCTGTGAAAAAGGGAAAAAGTGGTAAGGGATTTATCTGTGGAAATAATCTACATTTGGTTTAACCCTTGAAAAGCACCCTGATGTGTGCAGAGATGGCAGTCGTCACTAGCTCATGCAACAGCTCCTGCAAGCAGGAGACGTGCAAGCAGTGCACTTCCAAGAGCAGGGACCTGCAGCTCGCCTGTGTACAAAGGGCCAGGAGAGCTGCTCTAGCTGGAAAGCCACTTCCCACTTGTTCTTCCCTGCATGAAAGGTACATTGAAAATGATGTCTTAAGAAGAAGTTCTGCTGTCTGAAAGGTTATTGTCACCTTCAGAGGGAGAAGGGAGGAACTGAAGAGTGTGACACTTCTCTGGCTCAGGATATGAGTTTTCCTATTATGAAATACAGCCCAAGTTTTGTGAGTCTCACATTATCAGTGAAAGCTGAAATGGCATTTGTTGGGTGGGAATGAAAGCAGGATCATTTCTTAAGGAGCTTTATACAGTTCTGCTTAATGCAATGCGAGCAACAGGGCTTCCTTACCCACGGTCCATGTACTGAATTCACCTGGATATGTGGTCACCATGGAAGGTTACCGTCACTAGAAGCAGGACTGAGAAAATAAGTTTTTCATTGTCTTTCCTTCTGCAACGTGCTGGGCTTATTTCCCACTGTGGGCATCCACTAGGATTTTAGGATGAATGGGAGCCTCTGGTGAAACACCTAACTTTCTCACTCACCATCACTTTGCATCCCCTTGAAGTTACATCTAGAAATTTTCAGATCTGTTCAGCAGCTTCATGCTGCTCTCCATTTTCTCCTTTCAACAGGATTTTAAGTCCTGCTAAATTGCGCAGCCAGCTCCTAGGACAAAGACTGAGATCACTGACTTACATAAATACTGGTGTCTGATCCTCATGACAGAGAAAGGAGCTGCCGTGCAGCATACGTACAGCTTTGTCAGGTAGCTTTTGCCAGATTTACAGCAGTGTGTGCTGTGCTTTCCTTGGGCGTGCGGGGCGGAGTGCCTCCCTTCAGAGAGCTTATCACAGATCAGTGCAGAAAACACCTCTGTTGTAAAAGCAAGGGGAAAACATTTAAGCCCATGGACACAGTGAAATACAGCACAATTTCCCACACCTTCTTCCAGGCATCAACACGGGGCATGACGTAGCTCCCGAGAAATTTCATTCAGAATATTCTGAAGAATGCTGACAGGTAAGCTGACAGATAAGCTTATCAGGCTCCACGCGAGACGAGATACTGTCCTCCCTGCTGCAATCAGCACATAAAAACCCAACAAGGCACAAGCAGAGCTGAGCTCCTCTGTACCTCAGCACACCCAGGCTGGAGCCGCAGGCGGAACTTGTGCTCCATGGAGCGCCTGGGCACCAGGGAAGCTGCTCACTTTAGTCCAGACCATGATGCTGGTTTTTGAACAAATACAGCTCTGAAAAACACTTTTCCATCTCTCTCTTTCTAGTGTACCTGTTAATTAGCTCAAATTTCCATACAAATTTGAGACAAATCTCTTCATACATTATCTTCTCCCTGTCAAAACTGGAGAGGCAGAGTTGGAATTGAAGCATCAAACATGGTGTTTGCTTCCCATTCATTCAGTATGATATAAACTAAAAACGATGAAATTCTTCAATTTTCTTAAAAAACAACAACAAAAAACACACACACACACACACAAAGTGAATTATTCTGACTTTTTATTTAAAACCAATTTTCGGGTTGTCTCTAAAGCAAACCACGTGCTTGTTCCTGGCAGAATGCCAGGGCTAAATTAGCTTGATACATTTAGTGCAATTGCAAGATAATAGGCAGTGTGGTCTTCTGTCGAACCTATACAATCTTTTAAATGTTTAATCAAGAAGCAAAATCAAGACTTAAAAATCCATTGCTTCCAGCATTGTTATTCTTTTAAGTAAGCAAGCAAAATCTTACAACCCCCCCCAAGAAGGATCTGGGAGAAGATGGCGGCGAAGAACCTGCTGGATATCTGTGCACACACAAAAACACACACATGTGCAGCTCTGTACGCCCTGCTGATCACAGCCCCTTCAGTTCACAGCCCAACCCTGCCCATCGGTGCTTCATGCCTTGGGATCCGAGCCCTGGCATCCCTGCATCCTGCCCTGCAGAGGTGCTGGGCTCACCCCACCTGCTGCAGCATTCATCTAGCTCCAGCATGAGGCTGGGTTAAAACAGTGGAGATCTCAGAGCCTACGCACACTGCCACACCTTTCCGCTCTGGCCCCAGGTCTCTCTATGGCATGGCCAGGGCAGGGATTTTTCTGTCTTGTTTAAGAGGCTGGTTACATTCCAGTATTTTCTTTTCTTTTCCCTCTTACACATCACAACAAGAGCCATGCCTCCTCCAGCAGCAGTTTAACAAAGCAGTAACATAGCTAATATTACACTCCCAATCCTCCTCCACCTCACTTCAAATGTTTGCTGAAGCTCAAGGGAAGCTTTCTCTTTTCACATATTAACTACATGGGAACCGGGGCACGTCCCACCTGGAGCCCCAAAAGAGGAGCATAAACAACTCTCAGCCATCTTTCAAAGAGAAAACATGGCAGTATCTCCTAGTAAGACCAGAAGGGCAGTAACAACATATATCCAGTAAAATGTATTTGGACTACTGTGGCTAATGTTTGAGCTGGAGTCAGCAGGCAAGAAGCCTGCAGGGGCTCAGGCTGCCTTTCCGGCTTTGTTGTTACACTAACAGTGTGACAGCCTCCCTGCCAGGCTCCCCACACACCCGTGAACCAATTCCTTTCTGCTTTTGTTCAGGGATGGGGATGTGCACCTTTACACCATGCTGTGCAGTCTCTGTCACCTGAAGCTCTCAGACCACTAGAGGCAAAGCAGCATCTCCACCCTTCGCAGTGCTTCAGTAACCTGCCAGCGAAAAGTTTGGGCTTGCACTGCGAGCAGCCTATTACAGAATCACAGAATCACAGAATCACAGAATCGTCTAGGTTGGAAGAGACCTCCAAGATCACCTAGTCCAACCTCTGACCTAACACTAGCAAGTCCTCCACTAAACCATGTCACTAAGCTCTACATCTAAACGTCTTTTAAAGACCTCCAGGGATGGTGACTCAACCACCTCCCTGGGCAGCCTATTCCAATGCCTAACAACCCTTTCGGTAAAGAAGTTCTTCCTAATATCCAACCTAAACCTCCCCTGGCACAACTTTAGCCCATTCCCCCTCGTCCTGTCACCAGGTACGTGGGAGAATAGACCAACCCCCACCTCGCTACAGCCTCCTTTAAGGTACCTACAGGGAGTGATAAGGTCGCCCCTGAGCCTCCTCTTCTCCAGGCTGAACAAGCCCAGCTCCCTCAGCCGCTCCTCGTAACACTTGTTCTCCAGACCCCTCACCAGCTTCGTTGCCCTTCTCTGGACTCTCTCGAGCACCTCGATGTCCTTCTTGTAGCGAGGGGCCCAAACCTGAACACAGTACTCGAGGTGTGGCCTCACCAGAGCCGAGTACAGGGGGAACAGCCTGGAGGTTAAGACCTGGTGAGTGCTTGGTGCGGCTCACAAAGCACTCAGTTTGGAGCCAGAGCTTTCAAGTTTGCAGCTGGCAAACACAACACAGAAGACACCCCTGCACCAAGCAGCAGGGTGGTTTTTGCAGTGCTGGCACCCCACCTCTCCGTCATTGCTCCCTGGCTGCAGAGCTGCTGTGTAGCTCTTTCCCCTTCAAGCTCCAACCCACACACAAGAGCGTACGGCGGGGAGGGATTCACCAAAGCCGTGCTGTGAGAAAGTCCTGGGAGGCCCCGACACAGAAGGAGGCTGTCTCCTGAGATCTGCTACAAGCAGGATGCTGGGCAGCCTGCAGGAAGTAGATGATCTCTTCCTTTTTCGCAATGTGTAAAAAAGCCTCAAATCCTGCCTTGTCTCTTCTAGACTTTCCTCTGGCATGCTGCTAAATTAAAATGACATTGCTTTTATGGGAAGGTGTTGGAGATGGATTATTCATGGTGCAGATTTGGATTTGATCATATGGGCTGGGCACAGATTTCTCCCTTGGATTGGCATGGGGAAGATGCATGGAGCTTTCCTCTGTAACAGCAGAGCACAGGCCCTTCCATTTGGGAAGCAGCAGGAGCCCTCACTTGTAAAAAATTAATTCTAAACAAGCAGTGGATAGTAAACTCTGACAATTACCTGAATTTCCTGTAATGTCTTAGTTCAAAACAGGACTGAATTCAAACCAAGGAAGTAAAGAAAGCTATTCCTTAAAAGAAAAAAATCTATATACACATATATATATATATGTGGATCCTTTTACCCCTCCTTTCAACTCTGCATGAATACATATATTATATATATATATATATGGTATCCAAAGCTGATTTGATAGGACCATCTAATATGACTAATATGACACTGGCAAAGGCAGATTCCCTATTGTTATTTATTTTTATCATAACAACTGAAAATAAAGGTGTCAGTACAAACCTGCTATGATTAGCTGTAATAATGTGACAGAGACCAGAAACTCTGACCATCTAGGAAAATCCCTTTTACCAGGGCAGACTTGATTATTATGTATTGTCCCAACAGCAACTGCAAAAGTTGTATTATGGCTAAATTTCTAGGGAAAATACAGCTACCAGTCAAAGACGTTGTTTCATGCCAGAAGGCAAATAGATTTGCAAAGACTTCCAGCAATTCCCCGTGGTTCAGAGCAGCTTGTGTTAGAAAGCAATCCTATTTGAAGAGTAAGTCAAAAAGGCCCTGGACGCCTTTGCTTTATTCAGGTTTTCTGTGATTTCACTTAGGCACTGGATGTTTCAAGAGCTTTCTGAGCTAAGTGCAGTTCCTGCCTCACCACTTACAGTTCCCACTGACTGCAGCGAAATTTCTCCTCTTCCAGGAAGCAGAAGAGCTGGTTCACAGGGTCTCGAGATGCTGTGTTTGACACTGGGGCAGGTGGAGGATGGTGCAGAAACAGGTCATGCAGAGACATTGCGGGGATTTGTTCCAGAGCCTTGAAGCCTGAAAATTCCACCTTCAACTAAAATATTCACCTGAAAGCCATGGCTCAGTCCCTGCTTCCAAACAAGAACCATGCAGGACATGCCAGTTTTAAAGAATATTCATAATAAATTGAGAGAGGAGAGTTTATTCCTGCCTCTTTTGGAGACGACAGGTGGAGACCCAAAGGGTGGGATTCACCTCCTTTAGCTTCACATATCTAATTGTTAAATGCCTGCATCGATGCAAACCAGCCCCCCTCCACCACACACGCAGACACAAACCTCTAAGTCTGTACGGAGATGGGGAGCACCAGATGGCAATATGGGGAGCACCAGACGGCAATTCATCTCCAGGCATCTCAGATGTCTGTCTTGCGATGGGCAGTGCCACCCCTTGAACATGCTTGTCTCTCTTGACTAGAAAGGAGCTGAAATTAATGCCTTAGACATCCTCCCAGCACCTAGATCTAAGGTGACTCCAGCCTGGAGCAACTTGCTCCTGGGCCTTTGGAGGCCAACACAGGAGCCAAGGTTTGAAGTGTCCCTGTGCCTTCAACGCAAGAGCATCCGTCCGCAGGCTGGGAGATCAACCCATTCGCTGCTGGGTCTCTGTGACTCGGCGGTGGGGAAGTGCCAAACCATCGTTAAAGGTCAGTAAGTTCCTCTGCCAAGGCTGAAAACAGCAGCTTGCCCCTTCCGTCTGTCAGGTCAGTTTTATATCACCTGTCAGTTGCTGGCATCCCATCCCAAAATAACTCACTTCACCTCTGTTTCCAGCCTCGCAGCCCATCAGGCTGTTCCTGCCCTGTCACCTCCTATTCCCCCATGTCACATCATGGGCTTGGTATGACATGACAGGCTGAGATGCACTGAGCCAGGGAAGCCGTAATCATGGTTGAACAGAGAGAAAGAGAGAGGACAGGATGGGTCAGAAGTGCAATTAAACAGACTGCATTTGATCAGTACTCTATACCCACAATAAATGTGCTTCCTTCCAGCCCTGGGCAAAGTATTTTACAATATTTTATCTCTGAACCACGCTAGTTTCTTACAACTCCCAAAGGCACCTTGTTCTACTCTTGCACTCGCCTTAAAAAGTCAGAGAGAACAGATTCCCTCGGCTAGTCCATGTGGACAGAGCTGCAAGGAACAGGATCCCTCTCGGCCCGTCAGTATGTTTGCATCACCAGGGGGACTTCAAGAATGAGCAGACTTTATTCTGTTCTGTAACATCTTTATTCTGTAATGACTTTTTTTTTTTTTTTTTTTTTGTGCATGTTCGTAATAGTGGAGCTGCCTGAACGGCCACCTCAGCGTCACAAGAAAAGATGGGGAACAGTGGAGGCATATTAAGGCTTAACCCCTTCCATAAGGAGAGAAAGCCAATGGGGTAGGGGTGCAAAGAGGTGGTGAACTCCTGTACAGATCTGCCCTGCTTCATTGCAGGCTGAAAGGGGCAGTTTCCATGTCTTGGGCCGATCAGGAGACTTCAGGTTTGATGCTGAATAATGATGTGGCCAGAGCCAAAAGCTACAGAACTTCCCCTCCCTCCAGAGGCACGCTGTTAGCCTTCGTTGCAGGGTGTTATTAATAATTAGTAGCTATGGCAATACGAAATGCGTGTAGAATTCCAGCAGCTCATAAATGTGAAGAGCTCATAAAATGGTAGGTGAAGGTATTGGATGCATTTGTGCAGTACCATTTTTACACTGACACAGAGACCCCAAAAGAGAAGTGTCTGTTACTTGCTTTGCAGACGTTACACAGGGGTGTATGCACACAAGGTCCATGCTCAGTACATGTCAGGAGGCAGCTGCCTGAAAGGCAGGTGATTATCTGCCCTTCAGGGTCCAGAGGAAGAATATATCCTGGCCTTTGTTTGGAAATGCTGCACATAGAGGGGAAAGAACAAAAAGGTGTGCACCTACGGTTTCTGTGAGGGCAGACGACTTTGTGTCGCTGAAAGACTGGTTCTCTTCTTTATCTTCCCAATCTTACTTTTTAAAATACCTCACCTTTGGCCACAGGTGAGACTCACTGGACTACCAGAGGAAGCAGCTGTGCCCCCAGCACAGTGCTTGCTTCACAGGACGGAAAGAGAACATAAGGGAGCGCTGCCCCCCTGCATGGTACACGGCGTCCCCCTGCAGAGCGCAGCCTTCTTTGGGTGGGCGGTACCCAGGTACCCAGGTCCACAAGCGCCAGAGCTGACCCTCATTTATGGATGCGACCTCAGCCTTCAGCCTCAGCCCAGCAATCAGCCTCTCTCAGGGTGGAGGTCCCGTCACAACATGGCACACAAGGGGCTTTCCCACTGCTCCCACTTCAGCTCCAGGCTCCCCACCGTGGTGTACCTCTCCTTCTGTATTGTACATTCAGCCACAGCAGGGAGAAAAGGTGTCTGAAGGTATGCAGGCACTTTGCCTGCTGTGATGGGGGACTGACAGCACCGCTCAGCTTCACAGAGCTGTTGCAAGTTCAGCATTAAAGAGATGAAAGTGATGGAGGCCTTACACGCATCACAGGTAGGCAGAGATGCTCTCCTTCAAGCCTGCTGCTACGGAAGTAACCGGTTTAGTGCTGTGCAGCATTGCTTCCCCTTCTGCATGATTAGAGACTGCACCCAGGACATGCCTGTGTCTCTTGTCATCTGTTGTGATATGCTTCAGCAGGAAGAGAACATCAGTCTGCTTCTTCAGGTTAATGGCTCTGCCTTCTCTACCTTATCAGGTGTCTTCTATCTACCTTGAATGGGTGATGGATTTCTGGCCAGTCTTCACATGCTAATGAGAACAAAGACTGAATGAAAGCGTGCACATCACTGCGTGCAGCCTCCTGCCCCTGCAGGCACTGTACCGTAACAGCCCATTTATCAAACCCAAGCTTCAATGTTTGGTTTCCAGACTTGCTCCCGCTGGGCCAAGAACCACACCCTGCTGTCCATCAGGGGATGCTCTGAGTCATTTTTGAAAGGACACAAATTTCACAGCTGTGGCTGCCTGTGAGCCACAACAGTCCTGTGCCAAGCCTTGCTGGTTCATGTTCAACTTGCGGTCTGCTGGATCTGCAGAAGCCTCCCCACCAAGCTCTTGGGCAAATGCCCCATACCGATAGCTCAGAAATACACCTTCGATGCCACTTCCACGTTTACACTTCAAAAAATACAAGCTCAGCACAGTACAAAAGGGTATAATTACCATTTCAGAAAACACAAATGTTAATTTGATGTTGCATGTTATGGCTCTGACAGCTCTTGTGATACAGTGTCAAAGAGGCATTACAAGCAAATGCAAAGTGTTTGGAGTGTTTGTTTTTCCACTTCTACTGAATAGAAGGATAGGGACCAAGCTGAAGCAATGAGTAGAAAAATCATCTGTTAAAGGAGGAGGCAATGTCATTACAATGCAGTTTGTGATTTTCAGGGCAGGGAGGTGTGGGAATAGCTCTTGTTTTGCAGGCAAAATGGGAGCTAAAGCCCTCGCAGAACTGAAGTGATCACACCTGCACAGAGATGATGCTCACGGGCAGCAGCTGGGTTCCTCTCTTGCTCCTTAAAACCTTCTCATATGAACAAGCCAAGGCTGCTCTCAGAAATAACTGAAATAACTCTCTGCTCTGTCTCCCAGTGTTTTGATGGGAGTGACGTGCTTGGTATCCCTGAACAGCACCGGGATAAAAATGTATGAGTGTTTCCTGGGGTATCCTGTCCTGTTCAAAGGGCATCCTTTGTGTCTGTTTACAAGAGAAAACTTCAAATTCTTTGTAGAAAAATCTAAGGATTTCTCCCCTGCCCCGGAACTGTGCACTTTCCATGGACGCACAAAGAGTACAATTACCATCACTGGAGGGTTTGCTGAAGCTAGACTAGCAACATCAAGAGTGACACTGGTGGGGTTCTTGTAAAGAGACAAACCCAGGCCTAAAGCCTGGGAGGTTTGTTTATTCATTTCTTGCACAAAAACTCCTTGAATTTCTTTTTCACTTTAATCCATCTAGTCCTCCCACCCATCCATCTACCCCCAAAAATAAGGTTAGGAATCCACAGTAAAATGATAAAAAAAAGCCCATAAATCCTTAGGTTTTCTCAATCAGATCTTCCTAGGGAACTAAGTACATGGTATACAAAACAAGCATGTTTGCTTTGCTGCTGACAGCACACTGAATTGTGCCTAAACGTTTCAGATGGAATCAGTTCCAACGGGTCCAGTACTATACAGGATGGAAAATGAGCCTTGCAACACAGAGTAAGCAGAAGTAGTCAATAAATATTTCAGTTCTGCATTTGGAAAGAATTTGGATGATGTATTCATATCCTACAAGGATAATGAAATACTTCACTTTCCAATGGCCCTAAGCAATGTTTGATTGCACAGAAAGAATTCAATATAATTAAAGAGGATGTTAAACAACAGCTATTCAAGTCAAACATTTAAAAACCTGCAGCTCCAGATCATTTACATACAGGACTATTAAGAGCAGCATTTCAGGAACATTCCAGAACTTGTTACAATTTAGGAGAAATCTTATATGCAAGGTATCTGATTCAGGCAGAAGATGCATTTAAACCTGGATTTTAAGTCTCCTAAGGGAATGCCCTAATCAGCAGATGCTTGGCTCTCCTGGTGTGATGCTGATGCAGCCTTTCTGTCTGGCATCACTCTTTTTCTGTTTCTCCCCTCCTTTCCTCCAACACCCTAACAGATTTCTAAAGGATTTGGCTCTGTCTCAGACAGGAGAGATACCAGCTACCAAAACCTGCCCCTTTTCTTCACTGGCCATGTTCTTGCACTGACCTGGCATCCTATAGGGCAGAGCCAGGGATGCTGCGGACAGAAGCAGCACACCCACTCCAAGAGCAAGGGTGGGAGAAAACCTGCACAGGCAGGACTGGAGTGAACTGTGTCTTCCCATCTTGTACCTGGAGGAGGATGCTGGAAGGGCTGAATGCACAACATGCCCAGGCCCAGTAGCTGAACCCTGCTGAGAAAACCAACGGCAGGTTATTTCTGGAGGAAGGCATGTCCAGATGGGGAAGCATGTGAAGCATAGAGCAGCATTGCCTTTTTCCTTCCTAGCCCAGGAGAGGCAAGGTCTCTTTCTCAAGACTACAGAGACACTTGGCTCGTCCAGACATTCCTCCAGATTAATGAATATCCCCTCTCTGCTCTTCTCCTGAAGTTTTGCATTTGCAGCTGACATCCTTCTTGCTGGCAGAGGGCAGTGACTGGAGTACGCTGACCCAGAATACATCAGCCTCAGCATTTACAGCTGAAAGCTTAGGTCTTTTGCCAAAAGCCATTAAGAACCCAAAGTGCCAGTGTGTACACGCTTTTCACTGACACCCTCACTTTTAAAACCCAAGATGAAACCAACATCTACCAGCCACACTTCTTATCAGGCCTATTTCAACAAATATTCACAGACATTCATAAGGTTCTCACCCCTCCCTGCTTGAGGGCTCATCTCAGGAGCCAGGCTGGCGTGCTGACCCCCTGTATCTGTTATCCGTAGGATAACAGGAGCTTCCCCAGACACTCCTGCCCTGTATCTGACCTCGAGTCCCCGCCATCCTGTCCCACCTCTGTGGTGTCCCCAGGCCACTTGTTAGCTGCTGCACGGACTCTTGTCGTGCTTGGATACCAGCCAGCCACTAGCATGTTTAAATAATTTCCCACCTTTGCTCAATTCAGCCCCTCAGTGAGTAATTTACTAAACAATTGAAAGAGAGTTCAGGTGACCTAGATGAACTTTATTAACATACTACAAATAATTTAAGGTTTCTAACAAAAGAAATGGGCTTTGGAAACTCTCATTTTAATTCATAACCAGTTCTGGTCTATTTGCCCCATGGGGGTCCCATGATGGCCTTTTTAGGGGCACTGTAGTCAGGGTTGAGATGGGCCAGATCTCTGCTGATGCTGAGGAAGGATGGATGTGGGGTCACCCCTCTGCATGGCTCGGCCCCAGCCGCTGACCAGAGGCACAGCCCGGCGGGCGAGGCTTGGTGACATGCTGTGTGTGCTCACACCCAGGCAGTGAGCGTCTTGGACATCCCAGCAAGGGGAAAAGGCTGGCAGGAGGTTCGCTGCCTTCTCAAACCCAATATATTAACCACCGAGAGTCCCAGACCTCACAGTTGTCGGCTGCTAAAGAGGACTCTTCCCTTTAACGCCATAAGGCACAGAGTGGGTGGATGCCTTGGGGGAAGGGCACTCAAAGGACAGAGCCCTGAGAGTTTCCAAAAGCCTCCCCCCAGCCCACCTTAGGCAAGATGCAACCAGGGTTTTGGCGTAGGCTTCTGACTCCTATGCCCACATCGAGCTCAGAGCAGGCTCTTGGGGGAATTTACTTTTGAAGTTTGATTTAAATATGCAACTGGAATAAAGCAATGCTTTACACAAAACTGGATTATCCCATTCTGCATCCACTAAATGAGCCCCACCAGCACTAGCAATCCTACAAAGCAAGTAGCAAAATGTTGGTAATTTTGATGGAGCTGCTGCTTTACTCCTGGAGAGAAGAACCTAAGGAAGGTCATGTTGCGGAGCGGCTAGCAAGCTGGTGTCAGCCAGACAGCCCAGGGATAAGGAACACAAGGGGCTACAGCATTACAGATGGATGCTGGCACCGATGAGTGAGCCCAGGATGACAGAGGGACTCCGATCCGGTGCACCAGCAGCCGATGAGTAAGTAGTTAGAATGATTCATTAAATTTACTACACAAAGCAATTGATAAAATGAATTTAAAAAATGAATATATAAAATCCATAGGACAAGTTAATTAGTGTTGGCTCCCATGCTCCCAAACTGCTTGTTTTTTCACACATTTATAGAATTTTAAGGTTCATATAGTATCTAATAGGGGCTTCTTTTCCACTCAGTCTGTGGATAGAGTTAGTAACTCCAGCACTGAGTGAGGCACGAAGCTAAAGACAAAAGCATTTCTTCTAGGCCTCATTCAAACAATTACATAAAATGAGGAGAATGCTGCTTAAAATTAAGATTTTTTTAATTCCAGGGGAAAAAAAAAATTAAGATAAAAAAAAAAAGAAAAAATCCTTCTTCAAAACAGAAAGGAAAACTGAAGAGATATAGCTACAGAGGAAATGATAAAGTAGCCCTCTCAAATACACTATTATTCAGACATATATGAAATATTTTATACCAATGATTTTGAAGAGCTTCATTTCATTTTTGACCATTCTGAGAAGTTTTTACCTACATATGTAACATACATGCCAGACCAAGAAACCTCTTTTGAACGGAAAAACCTGGATGTTGTTTTTGAGAACATTGTAGGTTTTTTTCACTTTTCTCTCTCACAAAAGAGAAAAACGACCTTTTACTTTGGAAAGCATTAATTGTGATGCATTTTTATTTTCAGTGCACAAAGTCCTAATTGAGAAACTCCAGGGCACGCTGACTACATCTACCTTGTTAGTTTGTTCCATCTAGGTTAATAAGCCTGACTTTTAGAAAAGTGTGATTTAATTCATGTAGGACTGTGTCTGCCTCTAAGTAACAGGGCTAATGAGAACATCACACACCACGCTGCATAAAGGAAAGGTTATCTTCTCTGACATATCAAATCCAACACACGTAACACCATCTCTATGCCACTGATCTGGAGGTTCAGCACTGCAAAAGTCTGAAAAAATAATAATGTTGGATATGGGGCAGTTGCTGGAAAATGTGTGCTCTGGGTAAGCTCAGGTAGGACATTAAGTGTTTTAGTAATGACTATCAGAGTATCTTCTCTGATCTGGAATGGCAGTAAATGGCTTCAAAAGCTACATCCGAGCCTTGTTGGCTATCTCATTAGCTTGCTGCTATACGTGAGTGGGAGCGACTCCTCTTTTTGGTTTCAAGCAGCTGTCCACCAGTGACACATTTGTCTTGGCTTCATGTAAAGCAAGAGTTCTGAGGTTTTGTCTCCAGAGACAAACTTCAATGCATATTTGAAAGAACGATATTTGAACATTTATTTCAAAAACAATTCCCTTCTCTTTGCAGGCAATTCACTTTACAGTGAGGTTTTGTCTGTACTGCTCAAAGAGGATATCCTTAGTATTCTGGAAACCTAATTTTAGTTTCCAAACTGAGTCAGGTGACCAACTTTACTGACACCGTCCATCTTCCTCTGCTTTCCAAATTCAGCTATATGCATAAATACTTGTGTAACACAGAGATATAGAAACAGGTTTCAAGTATTATTTTTGTTATACTCATGCTAATGATCTGCTAAGCATTGTATCTGTCCGAGTGAGTTTAGTATTTTTGATACACTTTTAAACTACGTTTTTTAGAGAAGCCACTATAAAAAAAAAAAAACGGATTTTCCACCGTCACTTTTTCTAGAGAAAAAATTCTCAAGCTCCATATGGATTTCTTGTTAAAAGTCTTAGAGGACACAGCTTTGAGCAGACAATAATAAAAAAGTTCAGTCTGTTCATCCTGGGGACAAGATCATCCCTGGCAGATGTGTGCTAATCTGTTCTTAAAATTGCCCTGAATATTTGAGATTTTCAGAAGGGGTGACACCCAGCTGTCCCAGATGGTGAAAGCACAGTTAATCCTGTCTCAGAGCAGGTTGCCCAGATAACATCTTTGGTGTCCTCTTAGCTTTTTGCTTTTATGATTTCAGCCACCTTAGGTCTGTCTCATCTCCAAGGAGCTCTTTGGCTAAAAGATTTGCAGATTCCTGGGTCAAAGCTGTTCCGCAATCCATTATTCAGAGCAGACAGTTCAAGGTGTGTGGGCCATTTAGTGCCCTAAATCTTCAGATGATCAGGCACCTCTCTCTTTGTTTTACTGCACTTTGTGTAAGGTGTTAACTATTCCTTGGGGCAGGAAGTGTAACTTCTGTCAGGATGTGAAAACCACTTCTCACCCAATTCCCGTAAAATCTTTATCCAAAGCTCACACAAGGTGACTCTAAAAACTACAGCAACAACCCGGAAGTTTAGGCTCAGATCAACCAGAAAGGTTAAGGTCTCCATGTGTTTTTTGAAAGGATTCTGTCTCAGATGCAGAGGTTCTTCATTGTCTTGAACTCCAAGCAAAACCCAGGAAGCTTGTAAACTACACAAATTAATTCCCCGTAACATTTCCTTTTGTGGGAAGGCTGGAATGTAAGCAGAAATATGTTAATGTGCCATTTGCTAATTTCACTCTTACTCCATCTGGGGACAGTAAGATCTTCTCCTCTGATATATTTTCAATGTACTTGTCAGAGTTACTAGATCTTGAAGAAGAAACAAAGTTTCCTGCTTTTTGCAAGTATTTTTCATCCTTCTCCCTAAGTTCTCACATGAGGCAAATCAAGATAAACTGTTTTTTCCCCAGTTAAGCCAAGACTGTTTTGCTTGCTGTTTGTGCTCTATCTTCTTTGAGGTATCTGGAGTGATTTTTTATTGTTGTTTTTCTTTCAAGATTTCTTCTTGATCATAATCGAATTCTAAAATTAGCCTAAGAGAGGCACAAATTCAAATTCGTGACATTAAAGATTGGTCTTCCTAGCCAGAAGGAGCCTAACTGCTGCTCAGAGAAATAGTGTCAG
The DNA here is from genome assembly GCF_964211835.1 of Anser anser. Classification (NCBI taxonomy): domain Eukaryota; kingdom Metazoa; phylum Chordata; class Aves; order Anseriformes; family Anatidae; genus Anser; species Anser anser. The sequence goes on from NC_139744.1 coordinate 6,629,629, forward strand.
GCCATTACCCTAACAAGAAAGAAATTAAGGGGTGAAAGATACTGCTCTGCATCCACTCAGCCCCTTCTACTGCTCAGATCCACAGAAGCAAATTGTAACCTAGGATGGATTCAGGTTTTGCAGCCTGCCAAGTCTACATAAACAGAGGCTCCTACCCAAAAACCAAGCCCCTGGTCTCCCGGAGAGCTGCTGCTCATCATCTCTGAAGCCATGGCGGGGTGCTCAGCCTGCCTGCCCTGGCTCATGTAGGTGCTCAGCCTTTCCCTGAGTCCTTCTGCAGTCACAGATGAGAGTCCAGCTCACCCAGACCAGGATTTGGAGGAGGCTGTCTCTCTTCACTGACTACACACAAAGACAGCGAGTGAAATCAGCTGGCAAAGCATCTAAAGCTTCCCACGCTTCTTCAGTATCAGCTAGTATTCAACCAGTACTCACAATCTGAGATTGTCAAAGTCCCAAAATTTGGGCTGCATGTCTGTCACAATGTTTTCAGAGATTTACATACGCCTCTGGCTCCTGTCCTCCAGGCAACCAGATTACTTTGATAAATTCACAGATATTAATTTGTGGCCCAGACCATGCTTCCCTTCACCAACAAGATGGAGCAGCTAATCAACTGCTCCACTAAATCAACGGAGATCTCCTTGGCTGCAGAGAAGGAGACAATTGTGGGATGCTTCTGATTATCATTTTTCCCTTTTTCTCTGACAATTGCAGAGAATAATGGCCTACAATGCAGTAGCTTGCTACCCCTTACTAACCTGCTTTGGTAACTTCTCTAGGAGCTTGAAGCGTGCGCACATGCAGGCAATACTGCCTGGGGACTGGGGTAGTAGTAGATGAGGGCTCAGCAGTCAGTTCAGCCACTGACCTCCCACATGACTTTGGGAAAACCATAATGCAGTTCTGTTCCTCATCTCTAAACCAAGGATGATGCTATCAGTCTCCTTTCAAAATCCCTGTTAGCTACAAATGCAAGATTTTAGTGTTCTTATTATTTTAATACTTCAGAATTTGTTTAGTTTTCTATTTTTGCTCTGTTCGCAATACATTTTAGAGCTCACTATCAGCAGAGATATACAGGCTTTACTATTAGAGGGAATTGATACTGATGGGAGCCTTGTTACAATTTGTTAGGTTTTATGTTCCATTTAAAAAAAATTGATTGATGTGTTCAGAATCGGTGAAGTTATTTCTTGAGGGTTTAGTGGAACTTAAATTATGCTTTGCCCTTGTTCTTCTCAGGGGTGGATTTCACCCAGGGTGAAACAGAATGGTCTGGTTAGTGAGGATATAGATTTCAAATAGTAACTCCTACTGTTTAATGATCACTTAAACTCGTGCTATCATAATACATAACAGCTATTTCCCTTGAAGGTTTCCAGCACAGGATTCAGATTACCCGTTACAGAATTGGGAGTGAGCACAGACAATGAGGTGCCTAAAGGTAGAGAGGAAAGAGCAGCTCATGTTGCATATCACAACACAGGGACAACCCTCGCACACTCCCATGTTACACTCACATATTAGCAGTTGCTTTGATTGTGAAATGGTCTAGGGAACGTGTCCAACCACGAGCCATTGTTGTGTTGATTTCTGCCTTGTCAGAAGGACTAATTAGAGCCATGGGCTTTGCTTTGTCTGATGTCATTCTTCTCTGTAGACAAAAGAGATTTCTCTCAACTCACTGACTTACAGAATTAGAATCAGCTGGGAGGAGAAGACTGACTTTTTGACAAGACACTTTGAAGGGAGTGAAATTGTGCCTCCCTTTTCCCTCCAAATCACAATTTCAATTTCAAACTTTTTAATAGACTAAAAATTGATCACCTTCCCACCCACTAAACTCCCTGTTCTTTTACATCTTCATGTGATCCACTGTACTGTTTAAGAGGAGAGAAAGAGGGGGGCATAAATAGATAAATAAAACCAGAATAAGGAGAACAGCCTTGTTTTGGCAGAAATCAAAACATAATTTTTCATTTTGAATATCAAATCAATAACCATGAGCAATGTGAAATCTCTTCAAAGAAACTTTTGCTGGCAGATAGGTCTTGCCACCTCTCTTCCCACCAGTGCTGCAGGGCAAGGCAGCATTCTTTGAAGGGAGGCGGGCAGACAAGCTCATTTGTATCACTCTTTCTGTCCTTCCTGTCTCTTGTCTCCGTCAGATTTAATGGAGTAACTTACTTGTGCAGTTTCCCTGAGTGACTGCAGAGAGCTGCTCTATCTGGCACACCGCGCTGCAGGGGCTCCTGGTTTTCCATTGCCCAAGTGCAGTACTGGGGACAGACCGTGCATGCTCGTGTGAAAACGGTTTTTAGCTAGGTTCAGTTTGGAAGAGGCCAGTAAGCACACTTCAGCACTCACAGTGACTGTGACAATAACCAGACTCCTCTTCAGGAGGCTCCTCTGCAAGCAAGAGGCCAGGGATGTTCAGGCAAATCTGCTCTGAAGTGCAGCCACGGGACTCACCAGGGAGGAGCTGGAAAAGCAGCAGCACAGAGTTCCAAGGTATTTGTACGTGGTGTTGAAGAAGGAGCAGTCCCGAGAGTTGTTGATCTGGAGTAGTGATTTCTGATTCCTGTTGATTCACATCATGAAGAATGTGTATTTGGGGACTAAGAAATTCTTTCTTTTGGTTTTGAGGCAGTTCTATTTTTTCCCATCTTATTTTTGGGTGTCCCTGGAAATATTTGCTTGGAAGTGCTCAAAGAAAATCTTTACAAAATGTGTCTGCTTCCCACATACGTTTTTGCTATGTTTTCTCCTCCTGCCCTTTGCTGCCAAAAACCAATTCTCAGCACAGATACGCATTGTCTGAAAAAAAATAAAAATAGAATCTTTCTAGTGAAAATGCATGCCATATGCTTCCTTGTTGCCACAGGAAAGGTGCACCTCGAGTGTGAGTTTAAGCTTCATTTATTTTTTGAGTGGACTCTCTGGCCAAACATCTCTCCCTTGATACCAGACCCGGGGACCTTTCTGTTGTACGCCACCTTCCCACTCAGACAGGAGGAAGCTGCTTATCACGGCGAGCGTTGGCCCAAGGCCCAGCTCCTTTTTGTTGAAAGGTTTATTTGAAAAACAGCTCCTGTTGTCAAAGTAGCTGCAGCCATTTGAAGGGTGCAGCCCACCCCACAGCACGGTGACACCCCCAGGACAGAGAGCCGCCGGTGACTCAGCTCGCAGTGCAGCCCTACTCCAAAATGTGGTCTTAATTCTCAGCATCAGTTTCTGCAGTGTATTTGATGTTTTGAATTTGTTGGTTAAACTCCCCATTCAAATCAATATAAATACATCTGAAGAGCCAGGCAACCTGCCGGGACTCGGAGATAAAGCTATTCGGATGGGAGGAGAACAATTTCTGCCGCCTGTGTGTCTCTGCAGGGCGTCCTGATGGTCATTGGAGAAAGAGGAGGAAAAAGATACTTCAAATGCTGCTTCATTCCCCTCCAGGATAGAAAAGATCAATAGAAAGCATCGAGGACAAAAGAACTAAAGAGGGGAGGGAAGCCGAGATGAAAAGGTAAGAGGCTCATTTTGATTCTTTAACTGAATAAATGGCACACTTGGCTGCTGCTCCCAAATGCTTTAAACAATAGGTTCCACACTTCTTACTCTGTTTCCTCAGAATACAAAGACTTGTTTAAATAAAGCCCCACTTGTATTAAAACATCATTTGCTTTGAATTTCAGCCTTCAAAGGAGGGCACACCAGCTCCGTGCTTCCTGCTTGCACCTTGTCAAGAAGCTCCACCAGGTGAGTCCACATCTGCCTACCTCTGTGATAAAACAGAGACTCACTGAGCTGCAAGGAGCCTGTGGGGATGCATGCCGGAGCAAACAAGAAGCACCAGGTCTCCTTCCTGCTGCCGGTGCCCTTACAGATGAGTAATGCTGGGCCAAGCAGCAGCTCACCGCACAGGGCAACATCTCACGCCAAGCTGTTTGCTTCACCAATGTGAGTCAGAGCCCTGATGTAATGCTGAGACGGACTTTCAGCAATTTACAGCATCACCCTTCAGAAAGGACTTCCACCCTCCAAAGATTCTTAGGATGACAACCGAGCAGCTGTTGTCAATATTTGTATTTGCTTGGCTAAAGTGTTTTTTAAGGGAAGTAACATTTCCTAAGACCTCTCTTCTGCTCTTTCTTGCTCCTTTCTCCCTCCTGTCAATGCTTGAGTTAAATTATACATCTAATTTTCAGCCATTTAAAATCATTCAAAATCACTATGAGAAGCTAAAATTTCAGAGAGAACACTTTCAACAGGAGAATTCAAAAATTCTTATTGCAAAAACATCAAAACAAAATAATTTCAGCTTCTCAAAAAGAATCCCATTCCCACTTCTGTATGTATCTATAGTGGTCAGAAATATTTACCTAGTTGGAGGTGCGTTCTTCATTGATGCCAGGCAAATACATAGGAAGGTGCTTGCTTTTAAACGGCAAATTGGCATATAAACTGTTTTATCCAAGCCCTATTGCAGGTCCCTTTAACCCTACAGGCCCTTCAGAGAGACCTACGTGTGCCCCATCCTCAGGCAGACAGAGGTGGATGCAGATCTAGCCGTGGTCTGCAACTCTTAACACCAGGGCTGTTCATCTTGGTACTCTGCACCCAGAAGGAAAGGCCACGCACTTTGAAAGGCTGTATATTAAGGAGGAGAAGACATAGGAAATATCTGTCCTCCCCACAAACTGAATCAAACCTACACTCAGTACCCTGACCACCACCCTTCACAAGGAGCAGAGCCACCTTGCAAGAGGAAGAGCAACCACACGATCTGAAGGCAGGAGTTTGTGCAAGAAGAAGTAAGAACCCACTGCCCTTACTGCCCGCAGAGTTATTCTCCTATCCCAGCCCTTCTGTCTGAGTTCGTTGCCTCCTGAAACAGAAGGATAGTGTAGCACTCCTGGCACAAGACACATTCAACTGGCAATGATGTTTTCTCTGCCAGTTTATTTTATTTCTTTTAACAGAGATGCTCAGATACTACACTAGAGAAATATTTAAGTGCAGATAGACATATATAGAAAAATAGAATGAGATAGATAGATAGATAGATAGATGCTAAATTATAAAATAAAACAGGATGTAGAGCTGTATTAACCAAGAGAAGAAATAAAGGCAGGTTCGTCCTATAACAGCAACGGCGAGCCTCCAACAAGGAGTTGCAAGGTCAAATCCATTGATAGGTGAACAGAGAAGGAAGATGGAGATTAAAAGAAACAATTTTATTTTTTTTTTTCAGATCACCAGATCAAGCTCTCAGAAGGAGTGTGAGTGACTAAAAAAATCCCAAGTTACAGGCAGCCATGTGTTCAGGCACCTCCTCTTTGCAGGAGATTTCTGTGGCTGACCCACTGCTGTTGCTGATGAAAGCCTGGAGGAAGGCAGTGAGGCCACTTACATATATTTTTTGCCTATTAAAAAATCCTATTTAGGTAATAGGCTCCAGAAAGGGGAAAAATGTCCCATTAATGAGGAACCAATGGAGACTTTTCAAAGCACCTGACAGGGCTAAGGCCATAAATTCCCTGAATTAACTAGAGTTGAGTTATGGATGCAAGCAGGAACTCAGCCAGGAACGAATTAGAAGAATTCAGCCTCAAATTCATCAATGTCCCGGTTAATATTTTAGCCTCTCAGTGGTCCAGAAATGATGAGAGAGAGAACGGAATTGACAGTAATAACAAGGCTGTTGAACACTCTTTTTGAGCCTTATTGGCAAGGAGATCAGTGAGAGGCGTAATAGCTCCCCAAGTGTTGTTGCTCTACCCAGGAGCCTGTGGTCGCTGCCTGCAAGCTTCGGTCTGTCCTCCAGCAAGCGCTGCTCTCTGTCATCCCTTGGTCTCTGCTGAAGGAGAAGAGTTGTGGGGCTGTTTTGCTCAGAGCCCCTGGGAGAAATACAACAGCCAAGGAAAATATGCATGAGTTGGACTGCTCCAAAAGCTATTCTTCTAACATTCGTTTTTAACCACAGGAGAACAGGAGGAGACAGATGCAGTGCAGTGACAAAGATATTACAAACCGGACTATTAAGGGAAAGTAAAACATTTTGCCATGAAAATTGGAAGCTTTTTTGTTTACAACCCAAGTCACTCATCCCAGCTCACAAGTGTTCGACATTATCAGTGAAATCATGGACTGAAATGTTTCATTTCAATATTTCATCATGACAAATGACCCTCCATCATCGTCTCTTATATTTAATCTAAACACAGGCGCATGGTTACGCATCCAGGGTTCAACAATATTTTAACCAGACCCTGTTAAAGATGCATGGCATAATTTCCATATTCATTCATATAGCTTAGGGAAAAAAAAAAGTCAAACCATGTATGAAAAAATTAAGATTAGGGAATTTTCTTACAACCAGTTCAAGTGGGATCCTTCACTCCTTGGTGTGGTAAATCCAAAAATGTAAATGTTCTCTACTGAACTAATTATCTGTGCTCCCTTGGAAGAGACAGGCAGCTCTAAAGCGTGATTTACTTCACACTTACAGAGGCTGACCCCAAGAGAAGAAAGAAGACGTGCCTATTTCTCTCTTTCGGCTTTCAAATAAGTCCAGACAATTGCTGCAGACTGAACTCCCACACTAGAGACATCTAAACTTAGATTCAATGACACCCCTCTCTTGAGACTGTTGCAGATCTTTGCAGGTTACAGGGCTCCAGGCACAGAAAAAAAGCAAACTCATTGCTTTCCATTCACACACATTTTCTCAGCTATGTCACTGGACAATTCAACCAGCCCTAATGAACACTTACCTGTTTGTCTCAAAGAAAGCATGCTGAGAAGTAACATGCAGCTCAGTAAATTCACTCAAAGCATTGAAAGAATTTTTTTTTTCCCAAAGTGTTAATAACAGGCTCATCTACTTTGAAAGCATACCTGAAATTAAGGGCAGCAGGAGTAGAGGTAGAGGGGAGAGATCAGCTACTGCTCTTACTTTTGTTACAAAGAAGTTGTCTTAATTAAAGGTGTAGCTGCTCAGTGTCCCTGCAACAATTCTCTTCATGTCTTGCTGAGTCCTGGCCACAGTGGAGCAATCCATCAATCCCCTGCCATCGCCATTCACTAGTCTCAGGTGCCAGAAGCCTGGAAGGGATATCTGCATGCTCCCAAAAGGCTCCACACCCTAGTCTTGGTGCAGTTTCCAGGTTTCCATCTGCACTACAAATGCCAACATTTTTCAGATGAATCTAACTTTTAAAGAGCTTAAATTAGCTGTTGAAAATTCCCATTTCCTTTCCAATTTTGCATTTCACCCAGCATGCTGAACTGGAGCCACAACCTGACTGTCACTGACAGGGTTAGGTACCAAGAAGGGAACCCCTGACCTGCCTGAACAAGCCTGAAGAGACAGCAGGGAGACACCTGCAGGCAGTGCTTGCCAAAGGTCACCTGTGCTGTCCCTTCTTCTATACAACACGTCAGTTTACATCTCATTTCCATCAGGGAAGAGTTCTTGGTGTCTTTCCATGGGATTCACGGTGCACACACATGCACACTTGTGTCAGTGGGGATGCAGGCATGGCTCATCTCACCAAATTTAGCTGCACAGCTGTGGCTGAGAGACCTATGGCTCTTCGGCTTTGCTTTCCAGTGGTTGTGAAGGAATCTTGACTTTGACGTGGATGCTTCCTTTTCAGACAGCAGAAGCGTGGTGAGACAAATCACACACCTTTGCCTCCCCAGTTCTTTGCATATCAAGGCGGTCGTCTTATCAAGCCCCCATGTGCCTCCCTCTCCCATTGCCCCGCCTGGCGTGTTCTCAGTGAAAGACACCCGAGGTATTTTAGGTGGGTTTGAATGCTGAGGGCATCCTGAGTGAATATATTCACCCTTGTGCAAGAAGCAAGCCATCTGTGCAAAGGGGGACACTCCCTTGCTGGGAGCTCAGCTTTGCACCAAGAGATACAGGCTCTGGCATACGCCAGGAACCCCGCAGGTTTCCAGGGCACCCAGCTCTGCTTTGCTGGAGTGGTCACACAAGCAGCTCTCCACCCATTCCCACAGACCATTCTTCAGGCTGGCACAGCAGTTTCCATTTGTATATAATTGTTATTTTTTCGCCATTCTAATCAATCCTTCAGATTTCATATCCAGGACCCTAGAGCTGATGGCTGTCCGATAGGTCTAACACCATAAAGATAAGGCAATGTTGATGTCAGCAGTGACAGATCATGTTGGATCTTCCGCTCCAGGACCTGCCTTTATCTACCTGCTTTACTGCTCCAAAGAATTATATATCTAACATCCTCAAATGTGTTTTGCTTTGTGTCTGTTCTTGATAATGCTGACAATGACAGACAATGTAATTTTCTTCTGCAGGCTTCAAATACAGACTTAGCAGACCTGGCACCAGGCATCTGCCCAAGCATATGACTTGTCAGAGCTTCGCTGCAGGAACAACAAATTGTTTCTCATTGATTTCAGCTCCATCCCCAGCTGGGGATTTGAAATTGTAGGAGGCTACAGCTAGAAAACGTTTCTCAGACTCCATAGGACAATTACCACTTGGTGGCCAGATCCTGAGGAGCAAATACCCACAGATACTTCAAAAGTAAATAAGAGACAAGTACCTAGAGACATAGATTAGATTATGCTAGAAATTGTTGTTAGAGATGGGTTTAAGAACTACTGGTGTCAAACAGAATCCCACAGAACCATACTCCAGGTCCCTAGCCCTTTTCCAGCAATCAGGATATTGCCTGAAAGATAATGAGGATTTAGGGAATTTTTAATAATGTATTTTAGGCTCCACTCGTTTGGAATTTGGTTTCTGGCCATTTAGAGGGTATGTATTGAATGTTGCCAAGGTTTTCTCCACTACCATATAGAAATGTATGGAAGGGGAGAGTCTCTCTGAACGCTGGAACGAAAGGGTACAGGCTTCAAAACCAAACCAAACCAAATCATTCACTATCATAAGATCGGTAAAACTAATAAAATTGTTAATTGGCAACTCTAAAGAACTGATGTAAAACTTCTCCATTAAATTTAAGCTCAGTGAAGACTAAAAAAAATAGTTTAAATAATACCTTCTTTTCCTGGAGAAAACAAATATTACAGATGTGTCTGTTGATTTCTTCCCTAACCTGAAACAAGGGCAAGTTTAAGCTGGTCCGTGCAAGTTTTAGGGCTCTTTTAGCTGCTTTTTCTGTCCTTAGTCAAAGCAACAAAATGGTGAGGATGGCTGCTGCAGGGAGGACAAGCTGACAACAATGAATCGCGCAAGTACAATAGTAACAAGAATTATAAAATCTCCATTAATTTGGGGGAGGAAGAGAAGAGAGAAGGGAGCAAATTAGGAACCAAAATCTATATTTAGGCAGATATGTCATTAGTTGTCCAGATATGGATTTTAGTTACTTGAGGACAGTCTTCCAAGTCTGAAAAGGTGGCTCCACAGCTTTTTAATTGAAGTTTAAGCCAGCTCAGTGAGATTATATTTACACATATACAGAGGCACTGGGGGTCTCTCACAGAGAGGGATTTTTCTTTCCCTTCTTTCTTTCATTCCTTTTTTTTTATTATTTCTTTTAAGAGAATTACATCAGTGGCTCAAACCTAAAGGAATGTCAAGGGCCATAAAAAACTGTACTTAAACTCCGCCTGTTTCTCCAGGGAATGTGTCTAATCCTGGCTCCGTGACCTCCCTATGCATGATACCAAGAGAAACGCTACCAGCTTACTCTTCCAAGCATTCATTTCATAATAACCTTGCACAAAGGATCAAAGAGAGAGCATCCCAGGTAGACTGAAAAGCCAACAGACAGAGGAAAATTGCTACAGTACAGTTCTCTGTCTTGCACTGAATCCCTGAAGGAAAAAAAAAATCTTGTTATTAGATTTTTTTCCACCAAGCAACTTCTTGGTGATTGATGTTGCCGGCAGTCCTGGGGACAAGAGCTCCCTCTTCTCCTGCAGCAAAACCAACAAAAATAGGTATTTCACTGTTTTTTGTTTGTTAGTTTGTTTTTGTTGTTGTTTTTTGGTTTTGTTTTTTTTTTGGAAGTCAGACTCTTCTGCAAAACTAGGTAAACCATTCATTCACTTTATGTTACTTGGGAATAAAGGACTCAGGCAGAGAGGAGGGGACAGCCAGGCAAGCTTGCATCTTTCTCTGAGCCAAATCCCTCCAGCTCCAAATTCTGCATCTGCTGAGTACTTCGGCCTTGCAGGAACTCAAGGTGCCACCCTGCTATGTGGCTTCCTTGTTGCTAACAGAAGGGCTAGAACAGACCCTTGGGACTAGATCCTGAGCTGTCTGGAAAATGTCACTGAACATAACAGCATTGCCTTACAAGCCAGTGGTTGTGAGACTGTCCCTCATCCTCTGGAAGGGGAAGAGGGCCGAAACACTTTGGGGATGCAGCAGTATCCTACACCGAATGTATTGGATTTAGCTTGTGTAAATGGGGGAGAGAGGGGCATTACTAATCTTCAGGGCAACTCTAAGCCTGTGTCTCCGCACCAGCAGCAGCCAAACAGATGCCTCCCTCTTCTCCACTTCCAAACCAAAACATGCATACATACATTCATGTAGACGTATTCGTATGCCAGCTCAGGGCCGCAGCTCAGCTCTGCTAACAAAAGCGTATTCTGTGCACCCTTGAGTCACAAGAAGCAGCCACGTAACAACACTAAAGAGAAGAATCACTTTTGCCTGTCCATTCCCACTACCGCAGCTTGTCCTCTGGAGCACCACCATAGCACTGCTGATCTTGCAGTGCAGTCACCTGGGGACCGATCTAGTTTAATCAATCGTTTCATTTTGCACTGGGTGAGTGTTAGCCTGGATGTGTTCCCTGTGCAGCCACCAAGTGTGTTCCTCGTTGCCACCAAGCAGAGGGCTGTGCCTGTGGCAGGCACCTCTGTGATGGCAACAGGGGGTAGGAACAAGCTGTTGGGGCTGGCTGCATCTCCTGGTGCCAGAAGTTGAGCTGTAAGAACGCCCTGAGGCTAAATAAACAGATCCCAAGCACCACAATGCTTGGCTGGAGAGCTGTGCTTAAAACCTTCAATTGTTCATATCTACCATGGCACTAAGATTTAAATTATATTAGAAAGCCTTTTTTCATACACATACTCTCACGCAGAATAAGACACACTGTCTGTTTGACATACACACTAACACCCAAGAACACAGCACACGTACTCTTGCAGACTGTCTTTCATGTTCCCTGCTTTCCTTACCTTTTTAGGTTAAGGCGCTAATTTTCTGTAACTAATATGGATGCTCACAGAGCAAACAGGCTGTCTCTCTCCTACAGATTACAAAGAAACTAACAATACATGCTCGTATTTTTAGAGGTGTGGTGGGTTTGAAGATAGTTTTTTTTTTTGCCACCTTGCTAGTTTTGCTGCCGAAGTGTGAATTTTCTGCGTATGTCCATTTTACATGCTGTCACGCATGCAGGAGTTTCTTTTCACAGCCATTCACCTCTGCACCATGCCTATCCATCATGGAACCTCCTTTTTTAATTAACACAATGTCTCTCAGTTTGCTTTCTAAACACCGAAACTCCAGCTTAGCTCTTCGAACGTGCTTTGGGATGCTTGGCGAAGGAGAGGGGGAGTTGCAGAGACTTGATTTTCTCCTTTACCGGCCCTGTAGAATGGGCTCTCAGACCTCAGAATAATTGCTGAGGCACAGGAAAGTCCTGGCATGACCACTCTCGGGGGCTGTTCACCTGCATGTGGCTATCCCTCAGTCTGAACTGTCTGGGCAGCACAAAGCAGCTGAAATCAAAGCCCTGAACTTAGATATTTTTACCTGAATTAATGGCCAGGTAACTCCTCCCCGGCTCATCTGTGATCCAACAGCAGGACCCTGGGAAACATTTCTTTAGACCATCTAACAGACTACAAGCAAAAAGCAAGACACTTTCTGGGGTGTCTAAACTCCATGAGAAGGAAGGTTTTCCCAACCAAGAGATCTGCCTGTAGTTGGTTTTGTACTATTGACCTCCTTAGAGACACCAGGTGGCCAAGCCAACGTGGTGAAGTACCAGAAACTCAGCTTTGTGCGAAAAGAGAGGGAGCTTCTCCAGTGCGTGCCCGCCCTGCCAGCCTCCAAGCTCTCCCCAGTGGCCCCACCTGACAGCCTGGGGTTCTGTCCCTGAGAGCTGAGCTCCATCAGGCTCTGATTCTGCTCCCAGGTTCCTCGTGACTGCTGTATGAAACTTCCCAAGGCCTTTTTCTTTCCTAAACTGTAAAAAGGTGCTTCCCAAGAGCCTCCAGATGGAGGCCGTCAGGGGAGGATGAGGAGGGCTTGAGGGAACAAAAGGCTCTTTCAGTGCCCCTGAAATCTTTGTGCCAGGAGGATTTTCCAGTGAGCTGCAGGAGCTGAGCCCCTTTTGCCTCTGGCAGGTCCTCTGCAGATGCCCGTCCTAGTGCACTCTGAGAGCCCCGGTGCTCCGGCAGAGGAGGAAGGAGGGAAGATGGTGTCTCTGAGCTGTGTCTCAGGATACACGGCCTTCCTCTCAGCCTCACTGGCTTTTGCCTGATAAGTAGGACACAGTCTGCCGGCCAGCAGCAATCAGACGGTTATTTCCCTGCACAAGAGCCAGCTGGGTGTCCAGCCAGATGCCCAGTAGGAGCCATAGGCTACAACCGGCTTAATCACCAGATGACTGAGGCCCCCAGCACATGCTCTAAATTCCCATCTTCACAAGCAATTTGCACTCATCATCAGGTACTGAATTCAGCACAGGAATGCACTGGATGTTTGACACAAGAGATGTGAAGTAGCATCTTATCTATATCCTGGAAATTAGCACTGGCAAAATTTTCAATGGAAGGAAATGGAATTATCTCATATTTCCTTTTGCTCTTTTAGTAGTTTACAATTAAACACTTCATTTAAAGTTTCTCTCTTTTTCCTTTCTTGATTTTCTTTCCTTCTAACTGCCTTCTTTTCACCTTTTATTTCCACTTTTCTTAAGGAAAACGATCAAGTGAGAGAAACCAGGGCTGAGAGCTAACCCCACACTTTTACACTGAGTCAGAGGGCACAGTTTATTTTTGTCCTTGCTCAGATCATCTATTTTCCTTTTTCTGGATCTGCCCCCCATGTGTTCAGTTCTGAAAAGTTTAAGAGAAAGAACTAAGACTTCTCAGTCTCTATAAACAGGGCTTCAGAGAAAGAGGAGCTCTTTTGGGCAACTCCTGGGGAAAGGAGCTCATCTGTTTTCCAGCTGTTCCCTCAGTTCTGTCCATCTGTGACTAGACGACCTTATGAAAAATGAACACCCATTTTTCTCCAGAGGCCTGAGGGAATCGCCCATATCCACAGCAACAGTCAGGTACCTGCCAAAGCACCCAGGAGTCCCAAGGGATGTGGTACCTGCTAGCAAACAAGTGAAACTCCAATTCTGCATTTATTTCACAAACTGCTTCACAAATGAGCTAGCTGGGCGATTAGGTACTCAACAGCTGCCTTCTGATGTGGCCTGGAGACTAATGCGTGCCCAGCAGCTGACAATTTTGCCAAGTATTCACCTTCTCTGCCAGAGTGATGAATGAAACAAGGAAACTTCTGCGCTCCTGCCAAAGGACCTGGTGTGCTCTGGAGGTGAAATGCATGTGAAAGGCATCCTGCTGTGAATGGCCCACACATTTCCACGGGGAATTAAAACAATCTCCCTTTGTTCTTGTGTGAGGGATAGCAGAACAAAGAGTTTTTCCTCGCCTGAGCTAACTCAGAGGCATGGGCTATTGATGTTTCACAGTGCCAGCAGGATGAACGGAAGCCCTAGCTCCTGATTTGGTCAAAGGAATTCAATTTAAAGAGTAGACAACTGATCTTCCAGGGGGTTTAAAACTGAGGGCAAAACTCACATTTGCACTGAGATCATCGTCTGGGGCTGGGCACTCCTGGAGTCCATCAAACACCCTCTACACTAGAAAATGGTTCAACTTTGGTAAGCACAACAAGACCAATCAGTGTCGACTTCCACGGGACCAACACATACTCTTATTTCTGCCATTCTTAGCTGCTTAGCTATTATACAGATAGTTCAGGGTTGGGGCGGGGGGAGAGGTTGGTGGGATTTTTTTTGGACTGAATTCTTTTTCAGTCCCTTCATACCATCTAGTGGGAGATTTGGGTAAGACATGCCAGCGAAAGATGAATGCCTACAAAACACCTGATGGTGATAGATCTTACTAACATTTGTGCACCTCCAATTAAATGGAATGGTGATGAAGGTGATCAGTAAAAAGCTCTCAAGTCATACAAACAGATAATCATCTTGGTCTGGAGATGGAAACTGAAGGGAAAGCCAAAATGTCTGTGTTTATTCTTGATTTGCAGTAGGAAAAGCAGAAACATGCAATGTAAAATGAAATAAAGATAAAAAAAAATATGAGGATGAAAGTGATTTTAAAAGTGAGTGGATAATTTTGTTTTGGAAATCACATGAAAAACACAGTCCTTATTGCAAAGTCTGTACCCTGTGAGAGACAATGGATATCTTCAGAAATCTTCACTGTAGATGGAGAGGAAAGGTCCTGTATCAACGGCAGACAGGGAAGCTGAGGCACAACAAGAATAACCAGAAAGCTATTTTCACAAGGAAGTCAATCCAAGGCTAGAACATGGAACCGTTGAGTGCTACTTTTACCACCACATTCCATTTTCCTTTTATTTTCTGCCCTTTGAATGGCTTGAATAGCAATCAAATCTGGAATTCGCATGGCTACATTAAGAACACTATTTCTGTCCAGGACTGCCAGAGGAGCCATACCTTTTTCTGGAGATTTTCATGAACTTGTGGTGGTTTGAATGCTGCTCTCCATGGGGGACTGCTTAGCTACGAACAACACAGGGAAAGATGTAGATGTGATGGAAATCTTTTGACAAGTTTACATGACAAAACATAATATATTGTCAAAACGGCTATTTCCTATGAGAAAACTCTAAACTAAAGCTTCTGAATAAACATTTTGAAATTTCAATCTGTCAGATATGACATTTCTCTTAGACTAGGTAACTATTTTGCTCTAAACAGACATTTTTCAGGTTGATGTTTCCAAACCAACATTTTCCTGAATGCCAGTACAAATGTTGATATTTTGGTTTTCCATCCAGTTAGCAGACAGAAATGAATGCCAAAATAATGGAATTCCTAGTCAGATAAAATCTTCTGCTTTCATTCTAGATAGTGAAGGAAGGAGCTGCCAGCCTGAGAACAAACTTTCCATGGGGTGGTCAGTGCTGAGCAGGGCAGGTCTGACAAGCTGCTGGGTTGGAGAAATAAAACAGAATGAAAGACTGGGTTAAAGAAAATGATGCTGGAAATCTCTTTGTCTGAAAGTGTTGGAGAAAAGCTGTGTTTCTGCCATTAGAGGAACAATTCGTGCCCTGGTTAATGACTGCTTTATTTTAGATTGAAGGAATTCAAACAAAAATAAACCAAAAGGCAAGGGAGAGGCTGCTGTGTTGGAGGGAATGTATCCCCCCATAGTGGCACCACATGCTATGAGACATGCTAACCCCGCTGAGATTTCATGTTCCAGAAATGTCAAAGGCCATGGACAGCAGCAAATTTCGATCCATCATTACACGTTGTCCACCCACCAGTCTGAGAACACTGGATGCTTCCTTTCTCTGTACTTGGAGGGGTCAGGAGCTGACAGCATAGTCACTATGTCTCATCATAGTGTGATCATAGTCACACAGCTAAGCACGAGGGCTGGAACCAGAGACCTCCGCAGAGAAATGTGTCCAGAGCAGACCTGTCACCTTAATTTCTGAAACTCCATTACTTTTTTACATCTCTAAGAACTTCATAAAAGCAGCCACTGGCCCCGTTTCTGACCTGCACACCAGGAGCCCTGTTCAGCCCTCGCAGAGAGAGCTGCCCAGCTTGTTACCACAACTGCTCCCCATCACCTGTACAAAAGGGCCATGGTGGTCGGTCTGCGCTGAGAGCACTGAGAGCCCCTGAGCTCGTGGCCTCGGGTGTCATCAGTGCCCATGGCAGCTGGGTTTGGTCTCCTAGAAAAGGCAGTCAGGGCCCAGCTTTGAGGTGCCTACGTGAGCTGGCTGATAAGCTCTGGCAGCTCTAGTCGCAGTCGTTTTGTCTTTTCTCCCACCCCACAGCAGAGCTGACAGCAGGGAGTACGTCTGTGCACTACAGGCCTTGCTGTTCTCAACCCAATGTGTTAGCTTAAACTGCCGAAGGATGTGAGTTTATGCAAATATTTCAGACAGAACTAAAGCAGTGTCATTTCTGCCAGTTCTGTGATGAAGATAAGGAAAGAGCAATAATTTCAGACTTGGATGTAGAACAGAGAGTAGGGCAAAGAATAATCTTAAAAACACTACAGCTGATTGCCTGAAACCATTACGTGAGAATCTCAAGAGTCCAAGTCACCCTAGAAATGAAGCTTAGACCCCTATGTCAGCATTGGGGATTTTACTCTGTGCCTCGACCCCTTCAGCGTGTCTCAAAACAGATACAATTTACTGTATTTATTACTGGAGCACGCTGTCCTGTGGCTCTTTTCCCATCAGATATTACGAGACTAGCCCAGCAGGGTGGCAAGCACCAGTAGATATTGGAACAGGGACAAACCACAGCCACTGAGCGCTCTCTTGTCTGTTTTGGGGTCCAGAGCAGTTAAGTTCATGCTAGCTATATGCTGACCAATTTCTCTGGAGACTGAGAGAGCTGTCTGAGGATAAATTGCGTGTCAATGACCCCTTTCTACAATGAACCAAAAATCGAGAGCATTCACAGTCTTATGAAACAGGTTTTGAAAAGATCTCTAAGAAATTTTTTGTAAATCTTAACTCACTGAGCCCACATAGGCATGCTAGAGGTCTTGCAATGCTGGTAATAGCAGAAATTCTCTTTATAGGAAAAAATCTTTCTTCCAAAGTCTGGTACTAAAATGTTCTCATGGGCCCTCTTCAGATCTAAACAGGACCAGAATTTTCAGGCAAAATCTTGCTAGATGTTGCCATATTGGGGTTATTTCAGCAGGATCAAAGATGACTTTGCTCTGGATTCCAGATTACCCACCCAGAAACTCACAAGAATCCGTTTCACTTCAGATCAACCCAAACACAAATACTCGACTTTGGGTGTCTGAACACCAGTTTGCCCAGTAGCTCATGAGAGATTTGACTCAGTGACTATTGGTCACCACTATGCAACCTGGCATTTTGTTAAGACAGTTCCCTTTCCAAAGTCCAGCGATATGGGAGATGTCATCACTGAGCTGTGATTTCAGAAGTGAGGGAAGAGGGCAAACCACTTCCATGCCTGCAGCCCTTTCTGGACACGAGGAAGTCCAGTCTGCATTGCTCCTCCAAAGACAGCAACTCCTCAGGCACAAAGTCCCCAGCCAAAGAGAAATTCAGCCCCCAGCAGCATCTAAGGAGTTGGGCACCTAAATGCTTTCAAAGGCACTTTCCTGTGAAACATTAGAGCAGTAGGCAAGGAGGAATAACAGTGAGAGCAGGTGAGGCAGATGGCTAGACAGTGCAGAAGGAAGGCTGGAAATACGTACAGACAGACGTGAACTGCAGGACAGACGTGTGTCTTCAGAAGAACAATGCAATTGCTACTTCTGTCTGTCTGTGAACATGCACTCAGAAGGATTTCTGTAACACTGCAGTGGTTAAAAACAACATTCATGTGAGCTGACCAAAGCAAGGCATGAGTGTGGGGCACCTTAATGTTTCTATGAGCATCCTTGAGCTTCGATATGTGGAATCAGTTCTGTTTAATGGCTTTTCAAATGCATCCTGACATTTATGTGTTGTGTCCTGGAAATGAAGAGATTTATTCAGTGTCTTAAGAAGTGCTATATTGGGGCTGCATTTTCATACGGCTTTCTGCATGACAAGTGCACAGCTCCTGAATCATCATTCAGCCCTCGTGCATTTCCAGGCTAGGCAAAGGAAGTGTGTTTTTCAACATAATAAACGCAGGGAACTGTGCTGGCTCATAGCAGGGATACAGGGCATTGGGGTGTCACTGGGGAGGGAACAATTCGCTGCAGCAAGAGAGATGCTTAGTTTGCATGTACAGGATACAAGGACAAGCACTTCTAGAGCACCAGGTCCTGGAGACGCATACAAACTTGTAGTAAAAAAGCCAGCTCTGTAATGCTATAAACAAATTGATTATCTATCAGGAACTAGCTATGGCAGTGCCGTCGAACAAAGTGGGACAGAAAATTTCCATGCAAACTTTGTCATTAGGAAGCAGAGTTTTTAACTCAAGAAACCTTTTGGCTAGTGTTTCAATGTTCTTTAGGAAATTAAAAACAAAGCAACTCCCCAGATGTCAAAACAAAACAAAACACAACTAAACTTGGTTGCTAACTTTAATACTGTGATTTTAAAATGCAACCAGATTCCCTAACAGGAATTATAGCTCTCTTCATCAGTTCTCCAATTCTCCTTCATGGTCCCAGCAGAGCTACACCACCACTAAGCATCCCTCAATGAAATACTGGTGAGCTGTTGGATGTAGCTCAGATGCACATCGAAGGAGCACAGGCCAAGCAATTTACTATTTCCTTTTCCACTACAATCCTGTATTTACCTAACCTAGAATGCCATGATGCCATCCCTAGCTGTGGTCAGGACCAGACACTTCAAAAAGTTGCAATGAAGTTCTTCAGAGACACACTTCACTAAAAAAAAATTATTATTAATAATAATAAAAAGCTACCATATAAATTGTTATCTTCTGTCTGCTATTCCACTTATGTGTTCGAAGACTCCTGTTTGATCAGGACATGTTTTTCCTTTGCAACTTTACTCTTATTACAGCCAGTTTCCTTTACATGATTCAGAAGCTAGTTTTAACTAGAGATTCCTGCAGTTACATATACAACTCTAGGTTTTGTTGTTCATTTACTGAATTTAATCTTAATTTGATGAATAATTGCTTATTTGGGTAGGAACTCTGGCATTTGAATCTTAAGATCTATCAGCGTTATTATTCACTGATCCAGGATCTGACAGAGTTAATAGAAGTCTTTCCACTAGAGACTTAGTGACATATTACAGTCTAGATAGCATCTCAATTTCTCTCCATGCTGCTGAAAATACAGCTGAGCTTTGATCTCAGTACAGCTGGGGATTAGTCAGTTTTGACTACCTGCATCTGCCACAGTACCTGCACTTTTACTAGTTCCCTTCCATGGGTTGCACAGGACGTAGGGTTTTGTTTTTAAATGTTCCTTCACGAAAATGTTTCAGGATATTGAAATGAAAGCTTTTCTTCAGTGACGTCCCTCGGATCCAAAGGGAATTCCTCATCAACAGCAGGAGGCAGAGACAGAGCGAATCAGCCATTACAAGCTGCACTTCTGCCCAGACCTTTTCCCTCCTGAGATTTCCCATTTCCTTGTACCGTAACTGGCCACAGTATGTGATGGGAAACGAGCCCAGCTAAGGGCTTGGCAGCACAGAAGTGTGGGTGTTCAGGACATGCAGACAACAGTTCACTTAAACCCAGTGATACAAATATTAATTTTATGATGTGCAGTGTTCAAATGATTTTATTATTATTATTATTCTACGGCAAAGAGACACTCATTAATTTAACCCAAATCTCCATTTTATGCCAAAAAGCAGTTGAGGGAGTATATTTACTCAGCTTGAGTGCAAAATTGGTGAGAGAGAGCCATGAATCACTCCTAGCATAAGCAGTAATTATAGCTGCTTAGGATATGGATAAATGAACCTCTGGGCACACCATTAGCATTTTCTCCAGGCAAATGTAGATAAACACTTAGGAGGTCTGCATCATGGCAAATCACTCAGGAAGGTGTTAGACGGATATTTTTTTCCTGACTGCACGGCACAAAGAAGGGAAACACAGCAACGCAAAGAAGCTGAATTCCCCATTTTCAGTTCTCTACTGCGAGCAAAATAAAAGGCAGACTGGGAACGTGGCCCAGCCCTGCTGGGGCATAGAGGAGCCAGCTCCCCCCCTGCAAGCTCTGCAGTCACAGAAGGAAATGAGCCCCAGCGGCCCCTGGATGGTGCTGTCGTTTCACAGCTGGGTTTGCTGCTGGGCGAGTGGTTCAGTCTGCACTCTCACAGTTCTGGTGTGAAAAAAAAAAAAAAAAAAAAAAAAAAGAACTTGAAAAGCATCAGAGGAGGAGAGCCTGGAAGATAGCAAGGAACAATCTGTTTTGGTGCTGAGATTTATGGATGAGCCAGCTCAGCACCTGAAATCTGTGATTTCTTACCTTGGGGATTTCATGATGCTAGAAATAGGAATTGCTGGGTCACTAGGCAGGATGAGCAACAGCTGAGAGTTGAAGACTTTAAGCGTGACACTGTGTTGCCAAAAAGTATTTACCCAAATTAAAGACGAGGGACTTGCAAGGAGGTCTTTTCTCACTTTACTAGGAGGGAAGCAGTAAGTGGAGCTGGGCAAGAAATGGAGTTCTCACTCCGGTAGAAGACGTAGAAGATTGAAACAAAATCCTCCACAAAAACTGAATCAGGCATCAGAGTGAAACAGACTTGGAGACATTTTCCTGCAAAAGAAAACAAAACCCAGCAAACAGAAAACAGATGTTTGGTAAACACAAGTGGTCAGTCCTCCTCCCACAGCAGTGACCACCCTGCTTCAAATATGGCCTAATTCAGGAAAATAGGAAATCAGGGTTATGCACTGTAAGCTCTGTAATGGAGTAAAGCAACAGTTTCACTGGTGGAAAATCAGGGAGCCACCACATGCCTGACATCTTTGCAGAAGGGAGCCAATCTCCCTGAACTGTGCTAGGTCTGGCCAGGCACATGGAAATGTCTATTTCCTTGCCAGAGGCAAATCTTGCCGGACACTGTTCCTGATCTGAGAGTACTATGGAGGGTGAACAGCACCGATTTTGAAGCAGTCAAGTCACTGGGAGGGGAAAGTGACTGTAGTCCGACTGAAATTGATTTAAGTGAGAAATCAGATTCCTTGCCCAATAAAATACATTAGTATTTTCAGGTAGCCCAACCCTGAATGAGAAAAGAAAGCTGAGCAGTCAGGGAGGAACAGGCAGGGCTGAAGTTCTGCTGGCTGTAATGCAGCACAGAGCACCTGCATTAGCAGTCACACACCAGCCATAAAATATAGAAGGAGCTGAAAGTGCCGGAAAAGGCATGAGAAATAGATAAAACCTAAGCAAAATTGCCTTTAAATATTAAAGCTGTCACTTCGGGGGATATAGAATGCTAATCGTAAAAGGTAACACGAACAGCAAGAGGGACTTCAAATTACAAAGATGTTAACATGGGGGAGCAGAACGATTGCTGGGAGACCTCTGGCAGGGAGCTCCAGAGGGATCACACTCCTTCCTGCCTTTACACTGCATCACACCAAAGGACAGGACAGTGCTCCTGGGGAGAATGGGGAGCAAGGCCACGCAAGAAAAGCAGATGGTCCTAAAGCAGTCATGACCCCACAGCCCAGTGAACAATTAATCCACTTCAGTTTTGCCTTCAAAAAACCGCTCAATGTAACCACACAGCCAAGGTAGAAAACATGGGCCCCATGTTCATGCTGGAGGCGTTCTCCTGCACAGTGCACCACAGCACTGATCCTGTATTCCTCACAGCTTTGCACTCCCTGGCATGTTTCATTCTCCTTTAGAGGACCCAAAGCATCATCTCCCCCCAGGTTCCCTCCTTGGCTAAGTATTCCCCAGGTAAGAGGCTGTGGACAGAGAGCCTTGGCATGCAGGCTGGTACAGCAGCCTCTAAGCCTGCAAAATCTTTGAAATTTAGCTAAGGGCGGCTGCTTAGCAGCAACCTTCAAAGAAAGCTCTTTTCCCCATTCTTCACCCAAAAGGAAAGGGAAAGGGAGACAGGACAAAGATGACTTCAAACCCATCCCACTGCTTGGATAATATCTCTCAGCTCTACCTGGCCCCAGGTTTGTAGCTCCTCATGGGACGGACGTTTTAATGCAAGTTACGTAATAAAGTAATTTTCCTTGCTGCAAATAAGCTGTATTCAAACCCATCTTTACAAAAAGGGCACAAAAAAGTTACAGATAAAAGACTTCTGCTGACGAATGGAATCTGGTGTAGGCACAGAGAAGCAGACCAAAGGGAGATTGCTTTGCCACGTGCCCTGCAGTGCCACTGTCAGCTCCAATGGCAGCTCTCTGCCCAGAGATGTCAGACTCCCTCTGCGACCAAAGTCCCTTTCTCCTCTCTCCCATACTCAACCAGTCTTGCCAAGCTGGTAGAAAACCGTGAAACAGGAAATGAGACGAGTTAAATTCATTTCAGGCAAGAGACAGCATATCCAACAAAGGCTGCCAAGCTCATGGTCCACTGGCTAGTGAATAGGGGTTATTTATTGTCTGGTCTGCAGCATCTTGGGATAGACCTGTCCCCTCAGTTTCACACCATACGGCTTCTCCAAAACAGGGTCTTTGCCTAGGCTCCTTGGAGGGTGCATTCTCCTGGGCAGGCTCCCCATCTGGGGCACGTACAGTGGGCACAGGAACCTGGGAGGCTGGTTAGGTACACATGGGGTGAGGGATTCCTGGGTTAAAGAGCCAGCATTTTAGCCCCAACCTGGGATGCGCAGCCAGAAACAACATTCTGCATTGGTAGCTTGGTGAGGAGGTATGTCCAACACAGGGCAATTTCTTTTGGCAGAACCACAAAGTCTTTTCTGCGTCTGCTCTGTATTAAAGGCTATGTACCCGCCACACAGTAACAGCTGAATTACCGAACCCCAAGGGCTGCTGGAAGAGCAAACACTGTTCAGAAAGCGCCACGCTGTGCAGGTGCCAGGCAATGCTGCTTGTTGGGACTGAAGGGTTGTTTTGTGCAAAATGGATTGTTGGGTTCCACTACTCCAGTGGGAGAAGCAGGCTCGGACTCTGGAGCTTCTGGGTTTAGTTTGAGTTCAGAGACATGCCTGTTCCTGGCTCCTCATTACCAAAGTTCAGAAAACTTTTTTTTTCCAGGGCTATAACATGACAGAGACTGGTACAGTCTCTGATCAAGGGTCTCTGCTATCTCCAGGTGACAATTACAAATGGTCAGACATTGTTCATTTGATTTTCCACTTTTCCTCTGGAAGATGCTAACTTTGAGCTCCAACCCCACTGATATTTTCCACTTTTCATCACAAAATGCCAAGTTTACAAGCAGAATGAAATTTCCTCATTTTGTGAAAAAATCAGCTTTTCAGTGCAAAATATTTAGCTGAAAAAAATGTCATGCAGTGCAGCCTGGTGTCCTCTGCTGTGCGGTCCTTTGAGCTTTTATCAAACAGCAGAGAGCTCGATGAGGGACATGACTGATGCTCTCTCTCCCCTGTTCTCTGCACCAATGAGGGGTTAGATTGTCCATTCACACAGGAAATAAGCACAGTGGTTCTTCCCCCAGCTGCAGCATGTACAAGGTCTCTGCCTCCTGCTCATCCACTTATTTCCACAGTTGCAGGAACATAATTGTCTTTATGCCTCTGTTCTGCAGCCATATTCACCTGGAATTGCCCAATTTGTTGCGAAGGTGGCAGATAGAAGAGAGCAGAAGTGAAAGCAGAAAAAAAAAAAAAACAGACAAATATCCCTAAAATGCAGCCCTGCCCATACATCTCCATCCTGCTGCTGAACAGTCACAGTTGTTGCACGTGCGCTCTGGTATCCCCAAAGCACCATTAGTCGAGCTCCCAGCCTCATCAGTTACTGCAGCCCTCCCGTGATTAGTGTCTGCGTGTCAGATGCTAATCAGTTGTCAGCAGTTATGCACAGCAGGAGAGAGAGAAAGATAGGTGCATGCTGCTGAGCTTATTAAATTCTTAGATCACAGCTGATTAACTTCGCGTGGGGGTCTTCATTCGGATATAGTGAATAATTTACATGAGATTGAAAGGAGAGAATGAAGACCCGGACTGCTCATAATTTTTTCAAAGAACCAGCTCTGGGGTTCCTTAGTTCATTGCTGCTCCTGCATGTTCAGCAGCTGACCAGAGGAAAGCCACCTGGGTGCTTTTGCCATTCCTCACTTTCTCCATCCACCCACCCACTTACCTCAGCCTTCCCAAGGAGGCCAGCAGCCCTGCTCTCGTAACAGGGAGGCAGCTGAAGGGACCCCTCCAGGCTGAGCCCAGCCCAGGAGAGGCTCTAAAAACGTCTTGGAGAGCTCTGCAAAAACAGGCGCTGCCTTGCTCTTCTGTAGCATTTTGACAAGGAACTGCATAACAGGGATCACATGGATTCAGAGGAATGAGCCTGCTGGCACAACCAAGGACAAACATGTCCTATTTACCTGGCTCTGTCCTCTTTTCCCAGGCAGCTGCTTCACAGGTTTGGGCTGTATTTTCCTGGCCTTCTGCTCCATTGCCCTTCTACCCAGATTTATTAGGAAATTTGCACGGCAGATGTTGCAGGGATCTGGCTCCACCAGATCCAGCTGATAACTTGGTAACGCTGGTTTTCTACCAGTCCCATTTTGTTCGGTTTAACAAAATGGTCTGCTATGGGGAAGTGTTACAAGCTGTAGGAAAGCAAGGAGAGTCACCTTGCCTGACTTGATCTGAGAGACACAAGCACTGCAGGTATTTGCGGTCAGCCAGTCTAATCTCAGAGTCAATGGAGGGAGACAAGACAGAAAAATTGCTTAATTCAGACATTTTGGTATGAAGTAAAACTTGCCATAAAAGTGCCCATTTCCCTCTGCTGCCCATGAAAAGAGAGGCTGAAAGGCTTAATCATTCCCTTTCCTCTCTCCTACAAGAAAACTCGTGTTCTTTTTTTCTTTTTTTTTTTTTTTTTTCAGCCCAAACTCTGAGGTAGGAAGGACTGAGTCCATCCAGGATTGTGCACACAGGAGAAATCCTCTCACCCCATCTTACCAGGAAAGTGACCCCACATAAAGGCTATTGGTTCATCCCAAAGGCTTTCTCCATCACTTCAGAGATGTTAAAATGCTTCCAGAGCTGGAAATCCAGCGTTACCAGTCAGGACATGTATTACAAGGAGCTGCAGATACAGATCCTGGCTTTAACAGATTTTTAATCAGCTCCTCGTGATAGTGGGAAGGCAGGTATCAATCCCAGGGCAGAGCCCAGCACCCAGAAACCTGCAGGAGACAACCACTGGACCCCTGCACTTTGGGGACACGGTACAACTCTGACTGAGACAGCACCAGGGATCTAGGAGGTGCAGCTTCTTAGTTCCTACTAACAGAGTGATGTAAAAGTCTTGGCAATAAAAAAGAAAAAGAAAAAGAAAAGAAAAAGAAAAAGAAAAAGAAAAAGAAAAAGAAAAAGAAAAAGAAAAAGAAAAAGAAAAAGAAAAAGAAAAAGAAAAAGAAAAAGAAAAAGAAAAAGAAAAAGAAAAAGAAAAAGAAAAAGAAAAAGAAAAAGAAAAAGAAAAAGAAAAAGAAAAAGAAAAAGAAAAAGAAAAAAAAAGAAAAAGAAAAAGAAAAAGAAAAAGAAAAAAAGAAAAAAAAAAGAGAAAAAGAAAAAGAAAAAAAAAGAAAAAGAAAAAAAGAAAAAGAAACGTGGGCTGAAGTGATCTGTCTCATTTGGTGTCTGAACCCTCTCCTACGGAGTTCAACCCTGTAACCTCAATGCACTCGGTGCTGTTTGGCTCCCATTTCTCTCTGGCTCACACTGGGGAAGGATGGGATGTATCTGAAGTATCTCAGTGAGAGGTGGTGTCTGCCAGCTCAGTGTAGATCAGTTCCCATCAACTTTGCCTGCAGATGAAACAGCCTGCCAGCATGACAGGAGATGCTCCAACTGGAGATTCTGCTGATTAAACAAAAAAATCTCATTCAAACACAAACACCAAGGAGAGTGCCTCTCAGCAAGGACCTGCAGATCCGTTCCGTCTCTTGCTGCAGTGTATAAAGGGAAGAGGAGGAAGGCAAAGCTGAGCATGCTCCCCTTGGAGATGTCGGTGTTCCATGACATGCCTGGCAGTGCACATGAGGGATTGCTGATGTGGGTAAACCAGTGCCTCGAAAGGAATGTGGTGGATTAGGAAGCCTAAAGGACAAGGAGAAACTGCAGAGGCAGTGCTGCATGGGTATGCAGTGCTTTAGGTATTACAGATTGCAGACACAGTCCTGTGACACTCTGGTTCCCAGTTTGCCCTGGCATTCACAGCTACTTGTCCCTGAATCTCCAGGTGCCTTAAACTCTTACCAGGCAGGTTTCCTGCATCTGCTTTCCTTTTGTCTCTTCGGAAATGAGCTGTAGAGGAACACAGACACGTGCAGTTCTCTTGCTAACCCTAGATGGTGCAATTTAGTTAGAAAGCCTCAAAAGAAGAAGAAACACTGCTTACTAAAATTAAAAAAGGTTTCTTTACAAGTCAGGAAGGACACGTGAGGAGGTGACAGCAAAAACATAGTGGATAAGCAACACCAGGTCCAAGAAGTCATGGTAAGATCAGCAGATTTGGCAGCATGTTCAACTCGATTGCCTTACTGTGCTTGCTCTCCCTCCTGGGTCAGCATTGGATGCTGACAGTGGCATTTGGGGAGCTGGTAGCAATGTACAGCAGCTGAGGATCTGACCCTCAGTCTAGGAAACAGTCTGTACAGATCAGCTTTTCCCCCTGATTTGCTATGGGATGGAAATCCCTGTGCTGGCCAAGGACTAAACTTAAGGATTGAAAAGGCCTTCATGCTCCAAAAGGTATTGCTCATTAGGAGTTTATCTTGTGCCAGGAGGAATTCTTAAATAAATAAATAAAAATACCCAGAGTTAAGGCACACTCTAAGCATAGCAAAGAAAAAGAAGAACATGAGCATTATAAGAAGCCGAAATTACCTGTCCAAGAAGCTTTTCATCCTCCTCAGAGTGTCTCTAAAGCCCTAGCTCTGAGACCTCTTGTGTGTTTATTGTGCTTATTTTCTGACTACAAACCACAGAGAGATACAGACAAAATGAATTAATTCCCCTTCCCAGTGGAAACAGAGCTGGGAAATCAAACTCTTCCTCTAGCTCAGCTTCTTTGGATTCCTTGGGGAATATGTTTGCAGCATGTCAGCAGGGAACTGGTGCTATTGCCATCACCTGTCTGGTAACTCAGATGACCATTGCATCTTGATTCTAACATCATTTAAATAGCTAAATGTCAATTAAAAACCTTAACTGCTTCTCTAAATCCTGTCTTGGGAGAACTGCATGCTTATTTTCCACCTTTATCCATGACCGCCACCCCCCAAAAAGCCACAGTGAGAGGTCTGGTGACTACTGCCCAGTCCCTCCTAGCAAGCACCAAACCCTGCACCGTGTCAGCTACAAACAGGACTTGACTTTGTCAAAGAACTTTGAAAAGACTTTGCAGAATCCCTGGTGCTCTCTTCCCAAGAGTTTGCAAGGACTGACCGAGGTCTGGAGTAAGGAGGTTTGGCTTCAACACTGAACCAAACTTTCAACCCAATTCTAAGGATAGGGCAGCACCAGCATACGATGCTCGGGGAGGCTGTGGAATCAATACCGCTAGAGTTTAACGATATAGCCATGTTTTGGGTAGAGATAATACACATTTAGAGAAGAATAGATTAAATGACCTTAAGACCTCTTCCATCTTCTTTCAAATATTAAATGAATGAAAACAACCACCTTACTGTCTGAATTTAACTCATGGGTATAAACCTACTTTGGACGTACCACAGAAAGAATCTGATGGAAGATTTGGAAAATGTCACCATTTCTAGGTCTTCCTAAAATACGGATACCCCAGCAACTCACAGCTTCATGACAGACACCAGCATGGCTTGGCGAGGATCTGTGACCATAAGCAGTAGATTTCACCCTAACCAAAGCCACCGGCTGCTAACAAGATGCAGAAAGGGGGTATGAACTGCCAGCACAGAGAACGCATGCTCCTTTTTCTCCAACAGATTCTGGCTTAGCACAGCTCCAGTGTACAGTACAGGATAACCATACGAACAGTGGGCAGGCTCTCAGATACAAAAGCACTTAATGCTTCTAATAATTTACCATTACAAATAATGTAATAATAATAAATAAATAGTTAATTACCCAGAGCTTTTTAAAATCACTTTTCTTAAGATGAGATATGACATTTTATACAGACAGGAATACATCATTTTAAATGCTTATTAAAAGCCCATTTCAAGCTAGTTGTAAAATGGAGTGCATAATATTAATGTATTTCTATAAACATTTTGCCTTTTTTCACTCATTCATACGCTCAAATTACTGTCTTATCCAAGTCACTAAAATTAATATCAAAATAAAGCACAACTCTGCATTATTATTAGCATAATTGCTCCACTATACAAAAAACAGACCCTCTTAGTATGAATGGCTGTTTCAAAAATAAATGGAAACAAGTAACAAAAGCAGTCTCCAGTAGAGAGAGCAATGTATGTTTACAACTGCTGACAGCCTGCACTAAACTAAACTGGAAGCCAGCTGCCTGTCTCTGCAGAAAGACATTAAGGGCAAAACCAATTTGCCATTCTAATGATGAGAAAATTTGTCAAGTAATCCAGTTCAGTGCATCACTACTGCTAGCATTAGAAAGATTTCACTAGTGTCTCAGCTGAATCTTGCTGCAATTTCATTTCATTACTGTTTATCTTATGTACCAGGAGCCTGGAAAAGAGACTTTTTCATAGAAGACCACATGAAGACTATAAAAATATTTTTAGACTGGTTAGGCCAGAATATATACCTAAAATAATATATAAGGAACGTAAAACAAGGAAGGTGATTTATGCAAGAAGCTGTTTGAAGCTGAACTTTTGACACAGAACAGTTTGATCTCCATTAACTGCAGGACACACAATTAGGTGGCTTGAAGGCAGTAAAGCTGGTGCCCAGTACGGTACTGAAGTTGATATATTACTTGCTAACCTGGCATTTCTGCAGCTGTAATCAGCAGTCAGATCGCATTAGTCTCTGCCCCGAGATGCTGTTCCTCTGATGGACAGTTTCTCTTGATCCGGGGTCTCTCTCAGAGGTGAAGGAAGACTCTTGCCTCCTTGTAACTCATCCCACAGTGCTTGGTTTGGGTACAGCCCCAGCACCTGCCCCAGCTCTTGCCACTGCTTACAGACATGGGGAGTTCACCCTCTTCCTTGCCATTGGGCTCACTTACAACTGCTGGGCCACGGGTATGCACATTATCCCCATTGCAGTATTCCTCATTGCTGTGTTCTTGTTTAAGATTTCTAGCATTTTTTTTTCAGCTCGTACCTCTGAAATGGGTATTTATTTTGGGGTTCCTTGAACTCCTCTCAATTTGGAAATGCATCTTTGGTGGTGGGGAGAACCCCTCTGAATCAGTTTTTCACATACCTGAAGGGTTGCCATATGTCCCTCCTGAGCTTTTCTAATCACGAAGTAACCATAATCCTTTCCATCCTCCCTTCTCAGCTGAAGTTTCCAGATAGCTGATCATTCCCCCTGCTCACTTTGAATTCGGCCCCAGCCGGTCCACGCTGTTCCAGATGAGCCCAGCGAAGAGTAGGTTCCCTTGTGCTCCACCTGTTTCCCTTGTGCTCCACCGTAACCATGAGACCCATTTCCCAAATATTGGCTCTAAACTCAGCTACTCACCCTTCCTCTGTATTTGTGCACCTGATGAGTGCTGGCTATTTTGCTTAGCAGTAGGTTGCTGTAAATTTGTATTCTGATGAAAACATTCCCCAGCAAACTATTTGTCGAGATCACACACAGTGCTCCTCCCAGCATTCTGAAAACATAATAAATGCATCTGCTATGGCATGGTTCAAATGGTTAATGGAAGTACTGAGCAGAACTGGACACAGGACAATTCCTAATGAAACCTGACTCATTTAATTCTTCCAGCCTCCTCCGGCCCACCCTACTACAGCTTTATGTAGGCAAGATCTCTACAACATGCTTATGAAAATGTCATATTTCTTGCACTTAAGTACATTGCCTCCCATGCCATATGCTTTTCTATTATTTAAAAGGCCTTTCTCTGTTTTTGAAGTAAATTCAATTTATTTGACATGATTTATGCTTTACTAATCCAGGTTGGCTGCAACTCATCTCCTTGCTATCTTTCATACACTCAACAAACGGGGCTATTTATTCAGTATTTTCCAGATATTGAGGTCAAGTTGAAATGCATGTCTCCTCTTTGAAAACAAAAGTCTTTTAAAAGAAAGGTACCTTAGGTTCAGCTAACTTCTCCCCACAGCTCATTTCTGCTCCCTTTTCCCCACTGAACTTTGTGCTCCAGCCCTTCACACAATGCAGTTTACCCCTGTAAACTGGGTCAATGGACAGAGTTTGGCTTCAATAAAAAGCTGTCAGAATTTCAGTGCTAACCAGTGTATTAGGACAGCTGAACAAAGAAAGAACCTCAGTGAAGTACAGATACAGAGCCAGGCTGGGGGGCTCTTAACCTGGGTTTGTCCAGGCAGCAAAAGTCAAGCCGTATGGGTCCTTTTGAGATCTCTGGCTTGTTTTCATCCCCCAGAAATTAAGTCTCTCCTCCTCAGACTGTGATGAATTCCATTAGGAGCAGTTGGTTTGACCTAAATTGTTACTGCTCTGATCTCTCCTTGGTGTGGGCTTTGCTGCAGCATGAGTGACACCAACCCCTTTCACACAGACTGCATTTTAGTGAGGGCCTCCGACATTTGGGGGTTCATCTGGGGAAGGTTTTTCATCTTTGTTAGGCAGCAGAACAGCACTTGCCATGGTCTCTCATAGTATTCACTGTACAATTTGATTTAACCTGGGATTTCTCTCACCTCCTGTATCTCATTTAATGCCACCTCTTTTGACTGCGGCCCTCCACACATTGACTACCCTCAGCATCCAGCTTTTCTGATCTAACCTACTTTCCATTTTCTGCACACACAATGAGGAAATAAAAAATCAATAGAAAGCTTATATTTGTAAAGCTGACTCTAATTGAATTTTCTATTCTTCTAAATTGAGACGATTTGTGCTCACAGTCCTACTATAAAATTTAAAATTCCTCCTCCTCTCTTTAGTTTCTTTCCCTTTCTATCTGCCTTCTGTAAGATCTCATCTACCGGTTCCACATTATTGAAAGCTGTCACCATTCTGCTGTTACTACTTCTTCCCATTACAAGAAACGTGGTCATTCTCACCCCAAGCTCTCCTCTGTCTTCACCATCACCAGTTCCTTCATCTGTCAGTGAGAATCCAGCTTTCTCTTGGGTTGCTCCTGCCTCTCTGTCCCTGAAAGCATTTTCACTGCTATGTTCCAGGAACCTGGTCTTGCAGCAGTTTTCTGCTCTCTTTCTTTCCTGTTTATGTAGCTAAAATCTCGTTTCTGTCCTCCTTATCCATCCTCTCTTTCCATTAGGGGAAGGTAAGAGAGGGAATCAGAAGGCAAGAATGGCCTGTGTGGCCCTTAGGGCAGTGACATTAATCAAGTATTTCTGCACACCAGATCGAGGACTGGAGGTTGCTGCCGCTCTCCATGAGCAATGTGCGATCAGCCTGCCGCAGTGCCATGCTTTATTGGTATGGTTCACAGAAAGGTGAGCGCACATTCATTTTTCAAGCTAACCCAAATATTTCAAATAAGTGCTGCTTCCATTCTCTATTCAATGCTTTTCTTTTGTGGTTTAAGTAAACACTTCCAAAAAAGAAAAGTAGCAGCAACAACAAGAAAACCAGGAAAAAAAATCAGAAACCAAACGATCAGATAAGACAAATACAACTGGATCAGACATAAGGGTCCCAAATTACAATCAGGGGAGTGAAGGGAACAATGACCAGCTCTGGGTTCTTCCCCATGGCACATGGGTTCTGTGCATGCTGCCCAAGGGCTCTTCTGCAGCACCCAAATGACTGCAGTGAACGGGGCCAAGCTACAGGAGCTACCAGCACAGTCCTGGAAGCTCTTTTCCACGTGGGGAGCCATGCTCAGGTGTCTTGTCTGCAAACTGAATCCCCCCCTTGCCCAACCTTTGCCTTTCCCTACCTAAGAATCTCTTATGGGACTGGCAGGTAACCATGAGGATGGCTGGGGAAGCACTGACAAGTCACAAAATGACATTTCTGTTCACAAATAGTCTTCAGGTTTTTGTACATGCAGTACCTGTTATCTTCCAGCTATGAGTTTAAACATGCTATAGCATATTGCACTCCAATATATCAACGTAATCTA
Source organism: Anser anser (assembly GCF_964211835.1). Classification (NCBI taxonomy): domain Eukaryota; kingdom Metazoa; phylum Chordata; class Aves; order Anseriformes; family Anatidae; genus Anser; species Anser anser. The sequence goes on from NC_139744.1 coordinate 6,661,755, forward strand.
TAATCTAATCTTTTAATTAAACTACCCAGGAAGAAGCTCTTAATGGGGTTGTTTCATCCCAGGCAAAAGATTTATTCCCATTTTTGACTCTTACATCAGGATTAGTTAAAAACCTATCCAGTTCCAGTCCTATTTTGGAACTTAAAACACGCATAAAGTCAGAACTGAAATATATGCTTCTTGTGCTCTTATCTGAAGGAAAATGGATAAGGAAGACATTGAAATGCTTATGTATAAGAAAATTACATTTCTCAGAAATGAGGTGTTGGAAAGATGCATGATTTATGTCAACTTTTTAACTGGAAATTTATTTTTTTTAGGTTATCAAGTCTGCCTTTTCAACACTTTGGGTCAAATATTTCCTATCAGATTTTTCTTATTTTCAGAAGAAGCATACACTTGAGTCCTTTGGATGATTTTGTTTACATTCCTTAGGAAATTCTGACCTTTAGGATAATTTGACTGCAGTTTTTTACTTGAAATTAAGATTTAGAAGTTTCACATAATGAACTTTCCGAAACAGGCAAACGTCAGTATATTCCTTGATAAAGTGAAGTGTTTTCATTTTGGTGAAATAACATATTATTAAAACTGATAGCTTGAGTTTCCCAGACAGTAAACTTATGATCAAAACATGCCAAGTCAGTCATATCTATATTTCCAGGCTCTGAAAAAACACTGTAATGCAGCCTGTTGTGTCATAAAATATATTCGATGTTTGTGATTTGCAAGGTCTTATAAAGCCAATAAAATTTTTCATGCTATAGGATGAAGTCATAAAGCTATTTTAATTTACTTCCTAAGCAAAAGGATAAACCTGAAGAGGGAAATACCCATATTGAAGGATATTTTTGTATTGGTGTGAATCATTCCCAGGCAAATTAGCATTGTTTTATATGTATTCTCACAGACAAGGAAAGGTCAAAGCAGCCATACAATAAGTCTTCTTCCTTAAGTAACAGGGAGGGAGGGAATGTTGTCCTACAGAAGCGCTCTTATTATCTATTTCCATGCAGCAGCATTCAGACAACCTCCAGGTATAACTGGAGCAGCCAGGGGGCAAAAAAAGGGACAGGTAAAGATGATGTTCTTCAAGAGACAAAGTGCGACTAGGTGAGTTCCTTCAAGGCATCCTTCACTGAAAGGGATGAGAGGAATTCTTGGCGAGGACCTGGGAGAGGCTGCAGGTAGGTTATACCCAAAGTTCATCCTACTTATATTTCCTCTGCAACTTAATAACGGAGAATACAATCCTTAATTCTGCTAGAACAGACTTATTGTTTAATTTTCTTTTCAAATAGACTCCAAACCCCGGTGTACTTGGTCTGCAGGAGTGACAAACTGCTTTACTTGCAAGCACTTGGCTTAGGATATACTTGTCACTGAATTTCAAATCTCAAGTCTTGGGAGGAAATTTCCCAATCAACAGCCAGTAGTGAGGTAACCAACAGCTCTATTTAAGTGCATGTTATCAGAGAAACATTTGTTTGTGGTGGTTTTACCTTGCTAAGGCAGCTGAACTCCACCACAACCACTCTCTCACTCCCCCTCCTCAGAAGAGGAGGGGAAAGAAAAGGAAATAAACAACTCATGGGTTGAGATAAGGATAATTTAATTAAAGGAAAAAATAATTATTAAGGAAAAATTATTATTAATTAAACAATTTAACTAAAGGGAAAAAAGGGAAAGTGGAAAAGGGGGAAAAAAAACCAACAAGCAAAGGCTGTGTGGAAGTGCAGAGGAAAGAAATTACTCTCTGCTTCCCACCAACGAGCGATGCTTGACCACATCCTTGAAGCAGGGCCTCAATGCACGTAGCTGTTGTTTGGGAGGACAGACATTTTCACAACGAGAGCCCACCCCTCCCCTCTTCTTCCTTTTTCCACCTTTTATTGCTGAGTGTGACATGATATGGCATAGAATATGCCTTTGGTCAGTTTAGGTCAACTGCCCTGGTGATGTCCCCTCCCCATCACTTGCCCACCCCCAGCTCTGGGGGGGTTAGAGGGAGTTCTGATGCTGTGCCAGCATTGCTCAGCAGCAGACACAACACTGGGGTGACACCAGCGCTGTTCTAGCTACAAGTGCAGAGCACAGCACTGTATGGGCTGCTGCAGGGAAAGTTAACATCTCAGCCAGACCCCGTACGTTGTTTCAAGTATTAAACTAAACCTATAGGAGCAGTCAAATTAATGTAGCAGGTATTAAGAAATATGATAGCTGTTTATACTTCTTACAGCAAGTAAAATCTTGTTACTGCAAGTGTTGCAAATTTTATTTCCTGACCAGAAATTTTTGATAAAGTGTATCCAGCTGGTTCCAATAAGGACTGTAGTAGGTTCACGTGGCAAAGTTTTGGTAGCAGGGGGCCATAGGGGTGGCTTCTGTGAGAAGGATCTAGAAGCTGCCCCATGTTAGGTAAGGGCCACACTGCTGACCAGAGCCGAGCCAATAAGTGATGTTGTTTGCGCCTCTGTGAAAGCATATTTAAGACAGGGAAAAAAAACGCGGGGCCAAACACAGCCGCTGGGAGAGTGAGAGGAGTGAGGAGGCGCCAAGGTCAGTGAAGAAGGAGGGGGAGAGGTGCTCCAGGCACCGGAGCAGAAGTCCCCTGTGGCCTGAGGTGAGGACCATGGTGAAGCAGGCTGTCCCCCTGCAGCATATGGAGTACCATGGTGGGGCAGGGTTCCACGCTGCAGCCCGTGGAGGAGACCACGCAGGAGCAGGTGGACCTGCACTGACGGAGGCTGTGGCCTTTGGAAGACCCCTGCCGGAGCAGATTCCGGGCCAGACCTGTAGCCCGTGGAGAGGAGACCATGCAGGAGCAGGTGACCTGGCAGGAGCTGCTGCCCGTGGGGGATCCAGGTTGGAGCAGTTCGCTCCTGAGGGATGGACCCCGTGGTACAGACCCATATCTGGAGCAGTTCTTGAAGAGCTGCTGCCTGTGGGCAGCCCACGTCGGATCAGTTCGGCAAGGACTGCATCCCGTGGGAGGGACCCCACAGCACAGGGAACGAGAGTGACCGAGAAGCAGCGGCGGAGAAGAAGCGCTACAGACTGACCATAACCCCCATTCCCCCGTTCCACTGCACCGCTCGGGGGAGGAGGTGGAAGAGGGTGGATGGGGGGGAAGGTGCTTTTGGTTTCTTTCATTTGTTTCTCACTTCTCTAGCTTGTTAGTAATAGGTAATAAATCTTATTATCTCCCTATGCTGAGTCTGTTTTGCCCATCATAATAATTACTGCGCGATCTCCTCATCCTTATCTCAACCCTTGAGACCTTTTCATCGTATTTTCTCCCTGTTCCTCTTAGAGGAGAGGGAGTGAGAGAGCGGTTGTGGTGGAGCTCGGCCGCCCACCCGAGTAAAACCACCACAAGGACGAAAACCCAAGAGCTGAGGCAGCCACCTGGGCTGAGCTGCAGTGCTCCAGCGCACCGGCACCATTTATGCTTTTGGGATAGGAAGAGAATGAATTAAAGCATGAATGCACCTGCATGGACATACCCTAAATGAATGGAAATGCCACACCTCTAAAAAAGACACTTAGCATTTGCAGCTCTACATTTGGGGAAAAAATGCAAACGGTTTGGTGTAGCTAAAACACCAATAAGCTTAAATTAAAGAGCTTTCATTACCAGTCCCCCATTTAAATGCAAGAGACTCCAATCCCAGGAGCTGCCCAAGTGAACATCACACAAGGAATGAAATGCCAACTTTTGAGCAAGAAGGCAAATTAATCACTGTAACGAACTAATACAGTCTGGCCTGCAGTTAAAGTGAAACTATGGGGTCATTTCTTCTGGTTCAGCTGATAAGCAGAAGTAATTTAATCATTTGCCATTGCATATCTGTACTTAGAGTCTGATTAGTAGCCCCAAACCAGTGGCTGAAACATAACCATCTTCCAACAGGACTGTGTGCACAATCCATATTTAGGTAGTGCCAAGACTATGGCGAGCCAGGGACAAGGCTTACATTTATCCAGCACCTTTCATCCAAAGATGCACAAGGTATGGTGCATCTGGGGCTGTGTCACTGAAGTCTTCATATACACCTCCTCCTGGAGCGTAAATCAGCAGCCAGGTCATGGCAGTGCCCAGCCTGAAAGAGGTTCAGCTCTACACACGCACGGATCCTGACACTCAGCACTCACAGGTCTGTATGCGTGCCTGGGCCGAACAGCTGCAGAGACCAATTGCTTCTTCTGCCTCTTTGGAAAAATGTCCAATCCTTCTCAGCAAACCATTTCTCCCACTCTGGAGGCTAAGATCCTTCATCTCACAGTTGCTTGGAATAATGTTTACTGCTCTAGAAACTGAACAGCATAGCCCCCTGCCAGCATGCTAAAGCAAGTACTTTGGCAGTCCCAGTCCCATGAGCAGACATGACTGTGCTGAGCAGACAGCTCTCACACTACCTGCCTTTCAGTAGCATGTTCACCTCTTGAGAACCTGCCCCTGTACAAAAAGATCTGATTTGAAGAGTCATTCGCAGGGCTAGATCCTGTGACCTACAGCAGCAAAACCACGGGCTGCTGTCTCTCGAGTTGAAAGGTGCATTATTACTAAGTCATGGGAACACAGTCACTCAGATAAACACTGTTAGACACCGGGAAAAACACATCAGCTTTATCTAGATACATTTTAGCAGTGCTCCCACGATGCTCTGCTGATCTATTCTTTCACTTTTACTGAGTGACAAGTGTGGTTCTAGCTGGACAACCAATCTGCATTCCCTCCTGCTTGAGGGAGCTCCTCTTGGCTGCCCTCCGTTGCTGCCATATGAGAGACACTGACGATGTCTCAGACCTCCCCTGTTCAGTAGGGAGAGGAGTAGAGAGAAGGATGGGTACCCAACAGCCCAGAGAAGCGCTGCTCCTCATCTCACTGCATCCTCTGAACAAAATGAGCAGCTATTTGCCGTCCCTTCCTCCTCCTCCTGGCATTGCCTAGCCTGGAAATGGGGCTGGGGCTCCTCTGAAATGCACTCGACTGTGCACCTTCCTCATGGAAGGCTGGAAGGTGAATTCTGTCACTGTAAAAGACAAGGATGGGTGTGGGCAAGAATTTGTGCAGTTCTCAGTCATTCTGAGTATTGGAAATAACAGCTGCAAAGACGTCTTGGGAAGGGGCAGGAGACATTTTCTGAAATCTCTGTAGAAGTTAGTTACCTCATGTTTTAATTTCTCTAGTGCAAATCCAGACATTGGAGCATTCAGAACCGGGCAGGGTCATGTTGCTGTGTTGTAGCATTTGGGAAAAATGTCCCTGCGCTGGGCAATCCTCAGGAAACCCGTGATTTTACCTGGGGAGCCTGGCTCATGGAGAATGACAGGAGCCTAAGACAGTAGTTGAAGTTCCTACAAGGCACACTGAGCTTGAGCTGACTGCCAAAGCAAGACAGAACACAACATTTCAGAAACAGACCACTCCCTTCCACAGAAAATACAGTTTTGCTATGTCTAAACGTTCAATGAAAACAGCTAAAATATCCCTTTTCTATGAGTTTGTCAGTTTAAATTGCAGCCAGATTTCTCCTTATACATCTCATTTCACTAGCATCAAACATTTTATTCCCAGTTTCTTCTAAAAAACTACTGCAAAGCAGTAGAGAACAAATAAAATCCCTGGAAGTGCTCAAGGCCAGGTTGGATGGGGCTTTGAGCAACCAGGTCTAGTGGGAGGTGTCCCTGCCCATGGCATGGGGGAGGCACGAGGTGACCTTTAAGGGCCTGTCCAGCCCAAACCATTCTGTGATTCTACAAATTATACTTCTTGCCCAGTTTTACCTCTTGCCCAGTCAGTTTACTGCTGCTGAAGCAGTGCCACTGGTGAAGCTGCACCACACCAAGAAACATCACTGACTTCTTTCTGCATCCACTTGCTGGACCATGACCTAGCCCAGACAGGACTGGCCCCATCTCCTCCCCGAGGGACCTGAGGAAACACCTCCACCAACACCCCCTTCCTCATGCCAGTTCTAGCACGGACTGGGCTAAGTGGGACAAGAGAGCCAAAGGAGTAGGAAGGCAGTGAGAGATTCCGCTTAATGCAGCAGTGCAAGCTCAAGCCCATCACACCACGACAGCGAGACCCACCTCTGCCTCCCTCCCCACCTAAAAAGGGTTGTGTTTTGATAGGTACTACACTACTGATATTGTGGAGTGGAAAACGGGAACATCCCTACACACAGCTCTCTAAAAAGCATCACATCACAGATGGTTGTAAAGGGTTTATCCACAGTAACTGGAGACAGGACAGCTTCTTTAGGTGACTTTTTATCCCAGCCTAAGATTGGAACCTAAATCTGGTGAAAATTTCTCCTTGATGGTGCTTGTTTCTCCCATTGCCTTCAGGTGGTTACAGTTAAAAGAGATGAATTCCATCCCAAGTAGCAGATATTTCTCCAACTGAAAGCAAGATCATACCCATAAAAGAAAAGAGGAATTGAATTAAAAGATGTATGACTGCAATGTGATGGGAAAGAAAGGAGGAAAATGAGAGATCAAATACAAATAACCCCTAAACTCCTTCCTCTAAATTATTCAAACTTCTCTCAGCTAAAACCTAAGCAGAAACAAAGCAAGCTTTGCAGTAAAGCCACTGAAATGACCGATTGCTCAGTGAGTCAAATCCCTAAAGGCAAACAGCCTCCCTTCTCTCACTGCAGCCACAGGAAGGGGTATTTGGGGTATTTGCTGCGTGCACCAGGGCTGTGCCCAAGAGCTACTTTCTGCACAGGCTGCAGCAGCTGGTTATGAAGCGGCACGAAGATGTGGGCAGCTGCATCAGTGGGCCCTGATTTCATGAAAGCTGACAGCCATCACACAGGGCAGCACGGCTGGCTGAGCTCTTGGGCCTGGCCAAGCAGAAGCTTGGGCTTCTCACGTGTAACGCAGGATCACCAGGCAGCTCCTTTCACAGCCTCAGATTTAGGGAGCAGCAGCTTTCCAGGTACTGCCCAGCTGATTACAGAGCACACTTCAGGGGTGCTAGGGATAAAAAACATCTTTGACCTCCTCAGGGTCCTTGAGGCTCCAATGAATGCCACTGTCACATACCACTGCCATAAAGCCAGGACACAGGAGCCCCCATGCAAACGCTCTCATTATGAGATACTCTCTTCTGCCTGCTGAGGCCTTAAATCCCCTTTGAAGTAGGACAGAGCTGATGGGACTGGCCAGGAACATGACCAGCTATCTAGGTCCTTGCCTTGCTAGGCAGCCCCAGTGTCCTGGCTTTTCTCCCACACTTGCTTCTTTCCCTGTCTCACTTTTTTTTCTCTAGGCTTCCTGCCATCTCCCTCTTTCTGTACCATGCCAGCAGGAGAAAAACCTCACAGCACCATTCCTGAGTCTCTCCTGTGCACTGTGTCACTGCCTCCTTTTGCTTGCTTACCTTACTGCTTCTTGTCATTTGCTCTAATTCAACAGCTAGAGACCTACCAAGGGTGGAGTGCACAGACATGTGAATAAAGGCTTTTCCTTAGACACAGGAGGCTCCTGTGTTCACAGGGAAAATGAAGTGGATGGAGCAAGAGGCATGTTTCCCTCCCCAGGAGGCTGCTGCTGCTGTTTACCAAGAGGTAAAAGATTTGAGTACCAAGAGCTCGCTTGGCTCCCAAGCAAATGAACACTGGGCATGAGATGTATTTAACAGCCAATCAATGTGAAATGGCCTCTAAGTGTGCTTCAGAAACCTTATTCAGCTCTAGTAAGTCTTCACTGATGAACTGCCAATGTCACATATCTATCTCTTGACTTCTAAAAGCTCCCTTCTTGCAGACTTCACACCTAGGGCACACGTGTGGCCAGCCTTCCCCAGAAATATACTCTCTCCCCAGCTAGAAATCTTATGCAAGTGGATTCTGTGGGTGTTGTGCATTTGGATGAGATGAAATGGGCTGAAGTGGCCCTTCAAAACCAAGTAATGGGTGTGGATTTTCTCCCCCGATCAGCAGCTTCCAGGGATCATGACAGTAGCCCAGCAAACAATAAACCAGCCAAGAGTGTTGTGATGATGGAGAACGCTTGATCTAGTCTGTGGGCTGGAGCCAACGCGCTGGAAGTGCAGCATGATTCATGCCATGGTTCTTGCATTTGGCATACCTCACTCATATTCCCTGACATTCAAACTAGTGCCAAACTATATACCAGTTCCTTGAAGCTAGAGAATAGCAATGTGCACACCCCAGGCTATTTATGCAGTGTTATACTGGTTATACATTGCTCTTTAATATGCATTTAGATCTACCCTCCTAATAACTCCCAAAGGTTTGCCTGTTGCAGTTTGAGCTGAGTTAGCACAGCTCTGGCTGAACTACACGCTGCTTGTGTGCTACAGCTTGTGTCAGCAAAGAGTTAAACTGGAGATCTCCAAAGCTGAAAATGTGCAGCTTGCATAAAAAACTCTAAAACCCCGTGTCTGCAATTACTAACTGATATCCCTGTGGGTTGGCTTGTAGTGCAGACATGTTGGTGGGAGCTGTGAGCCCCACCACAAGCTGGTTACACAGACAAGTAAGCGACATGATCCTATTCTTAGGCACCATAAATCTCCCGACAGGTTTTCTCATGGTGGGTTGCAGACATTTGCAGAGCTTGGGAAATCCCCAGGAGTTTTATTTTGTTGGTGTCTTAAGTTTTATCCCTGTACCACCCAGAGAAATCCCCGATCCCTCAGCTCTGGTACAAACCTACTCACTAACAAGTCCTTACCGCAGCAGGTTTCTTGCCCTGCCCAGATCCATCCCCTGGCCGGCCCATGCTCTGCTGCTCACCAGGGTCACCAGCTGTGTTCTGGCAGCTCTGCCCACGCTCCTCACGCTGCCAGCGAGTGTCACCAAGTCTCCGGACAGCAGAAAGCACTGAGCGTGCCTCTCTTGCAACCTGCAGGCTGCCTCGGGGCTGCGGTCTGGCAGGGTTGCTTGTGCAGAAGAAACAGCCAGGGCTCAAAATAGAGAATCAGATACTGCCACAACACGAGAGTTAGACCTCGTCAGCAGGACAGGGAGAGGAGAAACGCTAGGCTTACAGCTCCACCTGGCAGATCCCCTGCTCCGGCCTTGCCTCCACAGCCACTGTGCCCTCTCTCGCTTTCTGGTCTCGCTGAAGGTTTTTCTCTGTTTGAGCTCTGTATAGCTCAGAAGACCTTTCGCTTATGCACAGACAAAAAGGGCATATCAGAGCAGAGGTATATGAATAAAGGCAATTTTGGTTCATTAGCCATATCAAAAATGGATACACAGAGAGAGGGAGAGAGGTTTTTTTGTTTGTTTGTTTGTTTTTCCCTGCTTAACCTCAAAAGAAGCAGTTAGGCTATTTTGTTTATTTTTACAAATTGGAAATAAAAATAAATTATTTTCAGGTTCTACGAAAACTTTGCATTTGCTTGAAAATGCTTTTTTTTAACCTTATTATTTCCCAATGTTATAAATGACTGAGTCCCAAATAGGATTACAATCAAAGTTTACAATTTATTAAATGAATAGAGGCAAGCAAACAGCGCTGGGTGTGCCGGGAGTCTCTGCTCCACCAGGACGCACACCTGTTACGTAAAGCGGCTGGTTTTTATGCTCCTAGGCTAATACATATTCATTACTACTTCTAGAAGAGGCAGGGTTATTATAATTGGTTTCCCGAATCCGAAGTCCTCCCAGGTGCACCTGCTTATCAGTCTCTGTTAGTTTCTCGGGGGCCGCTCGGACAGGGAGGCTCATATTCTTCCTCCTTATCTAGTGGTCTCTTGGCCGGCTGTCAGAAGTTACTGCACGTCCGTGCAAAGTCAGCAGTTTTTCTCTGAAGAAATCCCTTTGTTCTCTTCTCGCCTAAACCCAGGCCTCAATGTTAACCCTTCACACCCCTTAGTGGCACGAATTGCTGGACTATTCCTTACAATTCCTCCCTTTTTTTTTTAATATCATCAATTCGTGTCTCTTCTTCAACTTTTGTTAGTAGCAGTTGGATTTCATCAGTCAGTTCTCGGGGTGTCCATTTCTTAAGCATCATTATCGACACATCACCTTTTCTCTCCCAAAGTCATCACAAATTGGGTGCTATTTATTATCCGCCGTATCAACAACGTAAAGCAAGGTATCATGCAAGGCATAAACAATAATGTCATTACACCACATAAAAATAAAAATAGCATTCTTTTAACCCATGGTCCACCGGGCAACCATGGAAAGAAATCCCAATCCATACCCTTCCAAGTTTGTACTGGGACGTGGGCTAGCTTTTTAATTTCTTTTGTTATCTGCTTAACCACTTTTCCATTATCATCAATTTGTAAACAACAATTAGAATCGTTCAGTTTTCCACACACTCCCCCTTCTTCTGCTAGTAAATAGTCTAAGACCATTCTACGTTGAAAGATAGCATTCCTCATCTGAGTGGATTGATCAGCCAGAAGATCCAAGGTCGTCCCTGTTTGATTGGTTACAACTTCGAGGATAGCTTGCGACCTAATTATTCGGTTCAAATTATAAATAGGTTCTCGGGCTCCTGATACCAACTCATTCGGGTTCCAGGTAGCTGGCCCATAATGCTGTATGATTCTTTCAGGAGGCCATTCATCCTTTCCCCATTTTTGGGCACTATCCCCGGATAAGGAAGTATCAATAGATCGTTTTACTCTGTTCAGGTCATCATATAATCTTATTCCTAAATGATTTCCTTGTGTTTGTGACAATAAAAAGAACAAGGGTCTTATGTACCCCACATAGCATATTCCCGATCAGTTTCCGGGTAGCCTCTTGTAAGCATGTTTGCCACACACCCAATAATGTCTCTTTAGGGCCCACGTCCCGTTTGGAAAATGACCATCCCATCCACCATCTTTACCCTTTGGGGCGTGATAATACAGAGTGTCCTTGTTACCGAGTGGTCCTGTTACAATGTCTGCCCCGTTTGTACTCGTATATGCACGCTTCCAAGCTCCCACGTTGGGTTTCCACTTACAGTCACAATTCAGTTCTCTTTGGCGACCTGTCATATTATAAGCCTTTTTCGCCGTCCAATCTTGAGAGTGTGGGAAGCGCCTTCAATCATGGGGTTGGGCCCGCTTTCAGAGCTTGTGTTACCATTCAGCCCTTCAGGGCGATCCAGCTCCTGGAAAAACTAATCACAATTTTATTATGGGTTTAAAAGGTTCTCATGTTATTTTTCTCAGGACAAACTGATCTTGGTGTGGGAGAAGTCCGGTCGAGGCACTCTCACTCGGCGGTCAATACCCATAGGGGTTGCCTCCCTCGGTAGACCATACACGCCGCAGTGGAGGGTCCTACCCCGGTCTTGCCTTCTCCCTTTCCTCCCTTCAGCCTTGTCCTCTTTATCCAGTGCCCTTAATTCATGCAGAACCTCATTGCTGGGATATCAGTTCCTCTTTAGTCTCAGTTTCAGTTCCCCAGGAGTGGACTCAACCCTCCAGGCTTCGGTAGTTATTGGTCCTTTTATTCTGGATGCGTGGGTCCAACCCCTTCTTGCTGTTCTCACAGCTGTTTCAGTAGTAAGTAAAACAAGGTACAGTCCCTCCCATCGGGGGTTCAATGATTCTTCTCTCCAGGTTTTTATTAAGACCTTGTCTCCTGGTTGTATTTTATGAATAGCAAATCCTAAAGGTGGTGTCTGAGTCATCATCCCAATTTCTCTTATCTCCTGTAATCTCCTTCCAATGGTAATTATGTATTTCTGGATACTATGATCCTCAACTACATTGTTCCCTAGGGGCATCCCTTGAGAATAAGGCATACCATATAACATTTCATACGATGATAATCCAGTCTCACTGTGTGGTTTAGTTCTTATGTTTAAAAGTGCCAATGGTAAGCATTTCGTCCAGGGCAGCTGTGTCTCGATCATTAACTTAGCCAATTGTTGTTTTATTGTTTGATTCATCCTTTCTACTTTCCCTGAGCTTTGTGGGTGCCACGGAGTGTGGTATTCCCACTGAATACCTTTCAAGGGGTACATCCTTCAAATCTTTGTGGCTGGCGTATGTTCGATTATTTGCACACAACTGTGTTCCAACGGTCCTTCTTCTGGAACAGTTCCTAGAAATACTGCTGGATATAACAGGTTAGTCATTTTCAAGGTTATGTCATCTTGTTCAGTTAGGATTGCCTGATATTTCATCATCCAGCTGGGTGATAACCAGTGCCCCCCCCCCCCGCTTTGTTCCAAAACGGTTGTTACCATATGTGGTCCAAAAACTTCAATACGTTTTCCCATTTGAAGGCAAATAATTTTCTACTATCTTTATCAAGAGGTATGCAAAAGAAGGCATCCTTTAAATCTATCACGGTAAACCATTTATATTTCCCTTTCACAGATGTTAACAATGTGTAAGGATTAGCTACTACCGGGTGAATATCCTTTGTTATTTCATTTATTGCTCTAAGATCTTGTACAAATCTATACTCGCCATTTGGCTTCTTTACTGGAAAAATTGGAGTATTGTATTCCGATTTACATTCTTCCAGAATCTGATATTTGAGAAATTTGTCAATAATTTTCACCATTCCCGTGCCTAGCTTCTATCTTAAGTGGATATTGTTTGATTCAAACAGGTTTGGCTCTTTCCTTTAATTCCACCTTTACCAGTTGTGCCAGTTTCGACTTCCCTGGTACATCTGTTTCCCGTACTGTTGCTATAACTGCATTTTCTACTTCTCTTGGAATATTAACAAAGGGTTTATCTTTGATCATTAGGATTTGGCCTACTTTGGACTCAGGTACCTTCATTATTAATTCTCCATCCTCAAAGGTTATTGTTGCATCTAATTTGGCTAATAGATCCCGTCCCAAGAGTGGCATCGGGCATTCTGGTACATACTAAAATTCATGGGTTAGTTCCTTACCCCCAAAACGCAAATCAAGGGGTTGTAAGAATGACCATTCCTCCTCTTTCCCTGTGGCTCCAATTATTGTAGTTGTCTTAGTTCCTAATCGTCCTTTTAAACTATTTAACACTGAATATGTTGCTCCTATTACATTTACAGCCTAATTAACACAGAGAAAGAAGCTCCCATAACCAACAAAAAATTCAAGCCTCTGTCTTCATTTCCTAGCTTTATTTCAACTAGTGGACCTGCTAGGGTAGATGCCCCAGGTCCCCATCATTCCTGACTGTTGTAAGTTTGTCCTGCAGCCTAAGACAATTTCTTTCTGATATCAGGGGCTGATTGCCCTGGAAAGAGGCTAGCCAGTTGCCTCTCTCTCTCTTTTTTTTTTTTTTTTTTTTTAAGCCAGGTCCATTTTTTTTTTTTCATTGCATTTCAAAGTTGGTCCAGAAATTCAAAAATTCCATAAATTCCATAGGGGTTTCTTTTGGACCTTGTTGGAACAGATTCTCAATTCCCAATAGCCAATTTAACCAGATTTTAGTATTTACATAATTTCCGGGGTGATTAGGGTCTCAGTGAGGGGGTCGGTCAGGGGAATGCAATCGTTGAAAGTTCCCTGAGCGGTCCCATTGGCAATCTGAGCTCACACAGGAACTCAGGTTGTTTCAAGAGTTAGCTGCTTTTCTGTTTCCACGACAACTCTCTCGGACCCATCACGGTCCCCCTGCCCCAGAGGGCTCACGCCCGCGATTTAGAGATCTCAGCCTCGGGTTGAGACGGAACTATTAACATTCCTACATCCTCTTTCCCTGCTCATTCAACTTCAAACAGCTCTGTTAAATACTACATGCCACACAACCTTTAACACCTTCAACAACCCTTTTAACACTTCCTTTATCTTTCTCCAGCCCGTACTTTTCTAATGCCAACACCAAAGGCTCAGTCAGGGGCCAACTTAATTCCAAACCTTTTCCCTCCAACATGCTGAAACAACATATCACTATACAACATTTCATCCTATTTTCCTTCTCTCCTCAAAAACATTAATTGCAAGACACTGTTATAGTCGATTGATCCATAAAGTGGCCATTTAGTTTATATAGTGGCCACCATTGGTTGCAATACTTAGTGGAAGTCCTCTTGCTTTCTGTGCCCCCATTTCTAACAATATCCTTCCAATGTGCCAATATGCACCCAAGGAGGCTTTTTTTTTTTTTTTAGGACGCCTTTTTTTTTTGGATTTTCCCCTTTTCCTTGATTTCCCATTCCCTTTTATTTATTTATATTAGTTACTGTCCCTTGTTTCAATTTCCACGCAAACCTTTTTATTGCAGGTTTTTACTATCTTTTCCTAATCTTCTTCCCAAATGTCCCAATTCTCTGGGATTAAACTCTTCTTTCCACATACAAACTTTACTATTTCAGATTATTAATGAGCCCCATTCCAATCATAAATCCGCAGGACTTCGGAAAAACACCTGAAGCACTCAGCCTTCTGTCTTCTAGACAAACAATAACACCTTTTCCACAAAATTTACATTTCAATAAGACCGAATTTCAAGCCAAATGCTAATTTTTCTCATGCACTTTGTTAGTAAGCCTACACAAAACAAGGAATCACTCCTGTGTATCCGTCAAGATGGGGGTTTAAAAAGGTATTGAGGCCTAAATAAATTCGCTCTCCCCCTTCTTACCGAATTCCCAGGGCTCAGGCCCGAACCACCAAAGAAGTGACTCTCCGTTCTACCACTTTGATAATCAGTCAGCCCCCCTCCCCCGATACTTGGGAAACTGACCGAACACCACCGCGAATATACCCAAACTTCTAAACTGTTACTTAGATAATGCTCCCACCTTCCTCCTTGACACAGTCAAAACATTTAAGAACAAAACAGGATTACAAGATGCACCACCGGGGGTGGATTGTTAGGATATAGAGGTGGTAGGTTATCCAATGACTCCCATTCATCATCTTTTTCTTTTTCCTTTTTTTTTTCTTTTTTATTTTTTTGTTCTCTTCTTCGTCAAACTTCTCGTCTGCTTTTAGTGTAAATATTGAGGCTGGAAAAGGACGTGAGATCCTGATCCATAATCCTGCATAATCACTTTCCTCCTGGCTAAAAGGTTCCTTTGAATTAACATGTATATTTAAGGCCTGGCAAACCCAGTCTTCAAAGGATCCGAAAACGGGCCAAAAGACATGTGGTCTTAAAGGCTACTTTGGCCATTCTGTCATACAATACTGAACCATTTTTAATTTACTTTTTCCCTTTTCTGGGGCCCCTATCGTTCCAATTTCTAATCATTATCCCTAATGGACTTTCTGGTGGTATGTCTGGTAATTTGCTCCCTTTTCTCTGGTCCCAGGTCTTCAATTTTGTCTGACCCATCTAGGAATTTTACTGTGGCAATTCCTACAGCCCTTGGTTGCCTTAGTGAGAGTGTCTTGCAGGGGGTTTAGGACCTATCACCCACCCACGAATCCTATAGGAATCGCTTCGGTCCTTCACCGGCCAAGTCCCTCGCGGGAGATTGGAACCGCGGTCAGAAGACCTCCACAATCGCTTCGGAACTACGTTCCGTCTCAGTCACACTCTCACACACACAGGCAACCGAAACCCACCCAACCGAACGGTATACGCCTTAAATACTTACAACTCCGTCGTCTTCGTTCGGATCTTCGCGCGCAGAATTACGGGCAAAATATAGTGCTGCAGCCGGCAAAGGGAGCTCATAAAAAAATCTAAATCTTTGCTTGCCCTTATTCAGGTTCAAGATGGCATTAGCCCCGACCTGACTCGAACAGGAGCCACCAAATGGTGGGGGCGCCCCTCCTAGATCAAGTCAGAATTCAGGAACCAAGACCATCCCGGACGAGCCCCCAATTGTTATAAATGACTGAGTCCCAAATAGGATTACAATCAAAGTTTACAATTTATTAAATGAATAGAGGCAAGCAAACAGCGCTGGGTGTGCCGGGAGTCTCTGCTCCACCAGGACGCACACCTGTTACGTAAAGCGGCTGGTTTTTATGCTCCTAGGCTAACACATATTCATTACTACTTCTAGAAGAGGCAGGGTTATTATAATTGGTTTCCCGAATCCGAAGTCCTCCCAGGTGCACCTGCTTATCAGTCTCTGTTAGTTTCTCGGGGGCCGCTCGGACAGGGAGGCTCATATTCTTCCTCCTTATCTAGTGGTCTCTTGGCCGGCTGTCAGAAGTTACTGCACGTCCGTGCAAAGTCAGCAGTTTTTCTCTGAAGAAATCCCTTTGTTCTCTTCTCGCCTAAACCCAGGCCTCAATGTTAACCCTTCACACCCCTTAGTGGCACGAATTGCTGGACTATTCCTTACACCAATTAGACTGGAATAATTTTAGAGTGAAAAGCTCTTTTGTACTGAAATAATGAGAAACACCAGCTCATGAATATCTAAAGGAGATGTTCTCATGTTTCAGAATTGCTCAGCCTCACATTTAACGCACATTTCAGTTAACACCTCGGTCAGTGTCCCCCTCTCACCGAGCTGGGCTGCAAAGACTGTAAGAATCTATACAGATCTTCTGATGCTTGGAAACGTTACCAATGGGTTTACCTCCAAGAGTTTACCTCTATGAAAACATCTCTGACTACTTTTGCAACAAGACAGACCCAGTTTGTCAGACCAGAGAGGCTCTGGCAGGTTTCCGTGCAGTCTGCAGGTCCCTGGGAAGGGCAGCTCCTCTGCAGAATCCTCTTTTACTCCACCAGTCCAGACCCGGGTCCCTTGAACTACTGCCATGTGAGCAGCCAGACAGAGGTGCTGGACATCTCTGCTCTCCCACTCTGATCTTTATAAAATACAGGTTTTGTTCTGAGCTTCAAACCTTTTAAGCACAACAGGTGGGAAGCCACCTGTTTTCCCCCAGTAAAATATGATTTCCTCCATTTTCCCCACCCTTTTTTCTTGCGCCAATTAAAAATTCAGCTAGCATGTGGCTACAAACCCACAGCTAAATCCCTGAGAGCACATTATAATAATTACTTTAAGCAGTATTTCTCTTTTTCAACATCGTTAATTCATATTAAAAGACATCAAGGGAGCATTTAAGCTGAGCAGTATGAGCACATAGGTAGCAGTCTTGGCCAGCTAGATGAGCTTTCTTTTCACAAAGGTGAAGTCCTCACTGCAGTCCTGCAGTCTACAGAGCTACAGTTCCTGGAAAGAGCCTGAAAATCACAGCTGGAGTGTACATGTGGGTATGTTTTTCCCTTCACCTGTTCCAGCAGGAACCTGTTCCAGCAAAGAGCTGTTAGAGATGTAATGATGTGCCCTACCACTGCTGTCTCTACATATTGGCAATTGGTAGGGAAAAAAATGAAAAGGGAAGAGTTAAAAAAAAAAAAGTGTTATCCCACTTCAGTAGCATGTAAATACTGCCCATTTAATAACTGTTATTTATTCAAGCATTTAATCATGCTGTAAATACAGAGCAAGCCCTTCAAGCCACAAAACGCTTCAGTTAATGAGATTAAAGATGGATTTACAATGGAGCTCTGCCTTTTCATTCTCTCTGCTGGGCTGTGCCTCGGGTTTTCACTGTAAACATTAGCCTCCGTTTTGGGTGAAGCTCCAAAATCATCATCCCATGGATGATGACAGGAATAAGTAAGTTTAATATTTATTTTGCATTGCAACTGACTGTCCACGCCCTCCTAGGGAGATGCAGGGAAGAGGACAGCAAAAGGAGTTTAAGGCAAAGGCAGTGTCTCAGAAGTAACAGGACAACACCTACTGCATCAGGGGTAACTCCCCAGAAGATGGGTAGGATCCTCAGATGCTGCCATAAACACTCAATGGTACTGCACTGCCCTGGCAATGGGGAAACTGCCAAAAATGCCAACTGTTAAAAAACACAAAGATGACAGAGCAAATGGCCAAATTCTGCTCTAGGTTGTGAGGAATGCACACAGAATCACAGTTATAGCCCTTGGGTTTTTTCCTTGCTTACTCCAACGCCACGGGCTTTGACTAGGACTCCTGTTTCCTATAGATAGATGCCACTGCGGCGTAACAGCACCTTACCCCCCAGCACATTTCAACTGCACCAGTCTAGAAAGGACAGGCCCTGCACATACCTTGACCATACCTGCTGACATTATGATCCATTTTTACCCATCAGCACCATAAAGGCAGCGCAGCTCTGAGCCACAGTGCCCTCTGCCCCAGGCACCCACAGCACAACATGTCAGCAAGTTTCTAACGCGGAGCATTTATCGCTGGGGATGGGGCAGGAGAAGTAGCACAGCTTGACTCATTAGTTAACGTTTGTTCAGCGCTCTGAAAGCTCCAGAGTGCTGTATAAGGACTAAGAGTTGCTGTTATTATTTTTCTGATCTCAGGATGAGTTTTCCTTGCTGGTGGTTAGAAAAATTTTGCCATGTAAATTGAACTAATCCAAATGGGAATAAGAGAGATGCTCAGAATACCCAGTACAGAGGGATGAGCTGGCAAACATCCTCTGATGTGCTTATGCTCCCAAGCCTGTAGGCAGTTAGAAAACCTGTCTGCAAGCAATTTCTCCCTCCCCAAATCTGTGCTAAGCCAGGGACCCCATCCCTCTCTGCACATTCCTGGTTGCCCTTCCCCACCCCTGTCCCATGCAGGTGTACAAATGTAGGTCCCAACTCCTTACACATCTGCCTGCAGCAGACCTACACACCAAAGCACTCTCAAGGGACAATTCAGCGCAGTCACAGCCGCGCCTCCCCAGGCTGTCAGTCATTCTGGCTCCTGGTGGCTCAGCTGACATTTTGTTGTTTCTCATCTGTTCTATCACAGGGCCTGGTAGAGAGGACACATCCCTGTGCAGGTCTATACTGCCACTACCACAGTGACAGCGCAGGTCTAAACGTAACACAAAGGAAATGAAATGTCACTGAGTAGGCGCCGGTACCCCCGCTGAGGCACTGCGGTGAGCTGCTGCGCAGCGCGAGGTCTCCTGGGACAGCCCGCAGCATCCTTCCACGCAGCATGGAGGTGACAAATGGAGGAGAAAGAGATCTCTGTCCCTGCATCACCAGCCCTGAAGGTTCACAAGTCCTTTGTGCAAAAGATTAAGCAGAATTGAAAAACCCGGTAGCATCAACAAAATATAAGTAGCTGTGACTCAGGGCCCGTGTGCTGCTCTGACTTCCCAGGGCTGGGTGCACGGGTCAGTGGCAAACTCGGGCACAGTGTCACCATTTCACATCTGTCTCCTTCAATAAGCGTCCTGCCCACAGAATTCAGAGGCAGGTCTGTACACCCCTGATGCTTTGTGGGGACCTGGTCTTCCTTTAGGTTTCCTTTTCTTCACACGAAGCTCTCATCTGGGTCCCAGAACAGGATGGTGAATCTGCGAGGCAGCCACCAGCACTGTTTGGTTAATGGTAAATCCAGACTCTTTTTGCTGTATCTTTCTCAACGCTTGTCTGCTGAATTATGATTCAGTGCTTGAATTTATGTAAAGTTAAAATGAACAGAGCCAAACACTTGTATGCTAAAGTGCTTCAAGTTAATTTGATCAGACTTTTGGGCATAGAGTCCCAGTAGACTGGCATAGATTGACTATAGCTCATTTATATTCCTGTAGTTCAGATGGAAACAAAAGGAAAACAGTAGTTAGGTCCAGTCAGAGTTGCTTTTGAGATCTTTCCTGGGGCCAACACAACTAGAATATTTGAAATAGCTCCCACATCTCACTAATAGCCTGCTGAGCCCTCCATGGACTCCAATGAGGCTCCAGGCTGCTGACATGAGTCTGGTTACAAGCTAGCTGCTGTCCCTGAAGCTGTTCCTACGAAGATGGGAGGCTGCAGTCCTCACATAGCTGTTACTCATTCGCTTTCACCTGCCACAAACCAATTTTGGCAGCTAAAGCTGAGAAAGCCTTTGTGAATCTCGGCAGGAATTTTCCTTTTTTGGAAAGATACTGTCCTCCCAGCTTCAACATGCTCCACAGGGTCAACCAAAAGGCAGAATTTGCCCATTTCTTAATAGCTCTTTTTCTTGCTGTTGTATTCTGTCAATCATGAGCCTGTTGTGGATTAAACTCAATCTCTTCTTAACTTTCTGTTTTGAAAAGGAACTGGCTTTAACACCCAGCATTATCATTACTGCTTTGCTTTAGTGGCTGATTGCCAAGTGATATTTTCCAGTGAGACATCACAGGCCTTGAAAGAACACCCCACAAATGACATCATTTGCTCCTTTGCAGGAAGCATGTGGCTGGAAAGGAGAAGCCCTGGCATTGCACATGGTTATATCCTCTTGTATTTGCATTGTGCCATCTTTTTTTTTCAAGGTCCAACTGGAATCGAGCCCCAAGAATTCTGGTCTCAGTTCAATGCTGAGCCTGTGTTGAGCAGGAGGATGGACCAGATGATTTCCTGAGGTCCCTTCTACTTCTCCTTCCCACCTGTGCCACTCCACTGATGTCACACGCCCACGAGAAGCTAATAAGACAGTGCAGAGTTTTTATCTGGATTTGCTTTCCAGAGATTTAGGAAATTTAGGAAATTCCAGAGCTATCCCATGAAATTTTGCAGTAGCCTTTAATGCTCCTCATCTTTCAGACAGAGTTTGTCAGTTTGACAGGGAACATCCAAGCTGCTGGCCTTTGTGACAGTTGAAGTTTTAGTTCCACAAATTTTCTTCTTTTCCTCCTCACACTTGCAGCCCATAAGCATGATGATGCCAGTCTCTGTGAAGAGATGTAACCTGCTCGTCCTGCTAACTAGGAGTCAGTTGTGACACTGCTCATTGTTCTCAAAGCAAACAGTAAAGAAGAAAAACGTAGTTGTTTTGCCTTGAGTTGCCACAAAAAATACTTGAAGTTTTCCTGGCAGAATATCTGGTGTTAAGAGGTATGTGAAACATTTAGTTTTCAGAAGTTCAAGCTTTTTTTTTTTTTTTTTTTTTTTTTTTTTTTTTTGGTGGAAAGCAGTCACTTTTTCCTCAAAGGCATCTGCTCAGCCACAAATCCATCAGTGTGTCAAAAAGCCATTTCAGTGAACTAGTTTCAACCAGTCCTTCTTACTCACCTATTCTAGTAATTGATTGCATACCTCTGTGAAGCAGCCTCTTTTCTTACTCTACAAGCATTTATATTTTTCCTGTCAGTGCCCACAACTCAGACACTACTTACATTTCTCTCCAGATCACTGCTCTGTTTCTTGAATCAGTTTTTGACTTTCTTTCCTGTCTGAATCAGATCATCCATCGTTTTTGTTCCTCTCAGGTTTGGAGCTCTTTATTTCTCTGCTCTTTGCAACAGTAGTTACTGACAGAATGACCACAATCTCCCTTTCAGCCTGTACCACTGATGTTCACCTAAGACTGATGTTTTTTGGGGAGTTTGTATATGCACCTCATTAGCAACGCACTGGTGAGGCCAACAGCCCCCAGACAGTACCAGGGAGGACCTGCCCCAGCTGGAGAGGGAACACACTCACTGATGGATTTCAGTGCCCAAACAGAGACATGTTTACAATGCCTGAACTGTAACTTCTCTGAAAAACTCATCTTAGTGTTAAGTTTATGCACAGCCTAGCTACATATGGGTCTGTGATTTCCAGGCTGCGTGATGAGATGTAGCAAACATCAAATTCCCATTGATTATGCCTCTTTTCTATCTTTCCCCCAAATATCTGATATTAAGTACAAATCTGACTCTCTTCTCCTCCTCAGGACACATTCAGGACATTCTCCGACTCTGCTGTCCCTAATCTGGCCCCATCTTACCCTTTATTCTGGTCCTTGCAATCTGCCGTAGGTTACATCTTCACTTGCTCTCCATGAGTAACTCCCATTACAGCGTAAGCATTCAGCACCACAAAAGCCCTCCTGTGACCTCATCCCTCTTTCCCGTTAAGGACAAATTCCCTTCCAATGGGTCCAACTGCAAGGGCAGTAAGAACCAGCCGATCCGTCCATCCGTCATCAACATGCTTGGATGCAGACAGTTCACAGCAGGATTTTCTTCATGCACTGATATCACAGCAGATGAAATTCAAAATGCCTCAGCAATGTCGTACCATGGTCAGCACTGCTCAGCACAGCTGAGAAGTGCAGAAGAAAGATGCCAGAACCTGTGCATAAGACTCTTCCCATGATTATACTGTGAATATTGGCTCCACTTGAAGAAACAAGAATCATTTTTTCCCAGAAATGGACTTTGATATCTCCAACTTTTCTACACTGTAACTTAGCAAATTTTTGTTTTTATTATTTTTATTTTTTAAATCAGAGAAGGAACTGTTTTCAAATATATTCTGAAATGCAAGAGTCCTTAGCAGTTTTGTGTTTCCTTGCAAGAAGCGCATGGCAGACAGACAGATGCGTCACTGCTATAGATTATGATTCCTTCCACCAAAACCAAAGAGAGGTCAATTACTTCCAAACCATTTTGCCTTTTCCTAAGTGCCATTGTTGCTTAATCGATGGTGTGTGTGTAATGAGGTAGAAAAACAGCAGAGAGAACAGCAAAGGCTTCTTTTAATAGAGGAATATGTCACATTTAACAGTGTCTGAGAGGGGAGGAAATTAATTTTAACAGGAGCCAGGACTGTGAAAATCCTCACCCTGTACAGCACCTGAGGTGGACCCAGGTTCCCTCCAGTAAATGTAAGCCAGAACTCCACTAGTGTAAAAGGGCTCTTATCTAGAAGAGGAAACATCTGAAGATATAAATATTTATAACTTGTCACTTTCCACAAAGCATCTTCATCACAGAGCAGCCTGAATGGCACGACGGTATAAAGATCCTCTGTTAGCCCACAGACAGGATCCCAATCTCCTCCCTTACTCGTTACCTCCCAGAAGTTGTGACTTTTCAGTGGGGCTGCTTCTTCTCCTGTCACAGCCCACACCGAGCTCGTTCTGCGTAGGCCAGGGGTGCTGGGCATCAGGTGCTGCAGGTGAGCGCAGCTCTGAGGGGACTGCAGGGTGTGCAGGGAGTTATGCCACGGCGCAGCATTTCGGTGGAGAGAGAGAACAAAAAGGGAAGGAAACACCTGAGAGTTGCAGGTTTTAGAGCATAACGCAGAGGATGGGAAAGGACTACAAATCCTGGAGCGTCCCACCGCCCAACAAGACACACAGGGCCCAACTACCCTATTTCCTTTCCTTCTTTGGAAGGGACTAAGGATCCTTCACTGCTTTCTTCCTTCAGCTTCCAGCAAGGAACACAGGACACATCTTTGCTGGAATCTGAGGGAAGGCTTTTGGCAAGAGTGCCAAGGAAAACTAAAATTTTCTTTACATGCTTCTTCTCCTCCTCTTGAATTCTCCAGATGTCTCTGCTTGCGATGGTGAGTCCTACTGTGGACTGGGCTAGTAATTCTTGTACGAAACACAGGCTAATGACTGCTATAAATTTATTCAATGTTATTAAAGAGCAGCCGATGTAGTTAGGAGGATACTGAGAACATCAGGAAGAAATCTCCCCTAAAGGCAGCAGTTAATAATAACCAGTAACAGTGTATACTATGATATAATAATAAATAACATACAATTTACACAAGAAATATGAGACACTAGAGAAATTTTCGTTACTAGACAAACGGATAACAATATAATGAAATAATTTATCAGTGGGTTCTGATCAGCTGCAGTGGATTCTTCATCACTTACAACCTGAAAATAAAGCTGGGAAGTTTCTCTGCTGACCATGCACTAATTCAAACAGGGGTTAGCTCAAGGAAATCTCATGGTTTCTGTTAGACTAGATGGGCAGCATGACCCCAAAGCTCACAAGTGTTTCCAGGCTGCTCGGCCAGCCTTGGCGTGCAGCGAGCTGATGGCAACTGGCCTATAAAGGAAGAGCTGTCCTATGGGGAAATAAAACAGAATCAGCTGTAACTTCCCAGCTCTCCAGTGCTCCCACAACCAACTTTTGACCTCTCAAGGATGCCAGGGTGGCTTCAGCCAATTTTATAAGGAAGTTTCCATTAGTCTCTGCCTTCCAAACTCCCAGCCCTTCAGTGTTGTTGCGAATCACATGAACAATCTGATAAAGACGTCCAGACCACCGGAAAAGCACCCTGTTCTGATTAGCTTAAGTCTAAACAAAATAAATTGCAAGAGTTCTGCTACATGAACTAGACCTGGGTCCAGCCGGTAATTCACAGGCAGCTGCCATTGCCTCCAGTAAACATGCAGCGATAGCAATCGGTTGGTATTTAATTAAACCACAATTCCACCTCATTAGCTCTAAACAGAGTTCTTATTATGGAGCCTTCCTTTGATCACAAACTTCCCCAGGAGGCTTTGTTTTGTTGTGGATTAGGTGAATCAGAGCTTGGGCTGATGGAAACGACCTCTAGAAATGCCCAGCTGCCACAACCATGCTGCTGTTTGCAGTATCAGTATGAGATCTGTTTTGAATATCTCCACAGATCATGTGTGTGCCATCAGCAGAAACATCTAAAGCATGCTTAGAGTCACCAGCCCTTTGTTTCTTAAGCAGTCATGGGGGGGAGGGGGGGATTTGGATTTGGTTTTTTTATTACTACTATTGTCATGTTCCAACTACTCCATCCCTAGAAAGACCAAGCCAAGGGGATTTAATTTAAACCCGATACATTGAGAAGGTTGTTTCTCTTACACAGAAGAAAACGATTAGTGTCAGTCAACTGACAATGTAGCCACTAGCTGTTCTTTTGTCTTATTTTTAAATTTTCTTTAAAGCTTTATCATGTAAATTACTTTGTGTTTGTAATTTACATTTTTTCCCTTTATTTTTCCCCTATATTAAAAATAAAACCAACAGCCTTCATAAATCACACAAGATGGTAACAAATCCAACATCTGCCTATGGAAATATAAGCAAAAAAAAAAAAAAAGGCAGGTTGGCAGGTTCAATGCAGCTAGGAAAGCATTTAGCTAGCTGCTAATTCTCAGTACACAACAAGAAACCCATGAGTCCACTGACTGGAATACTGATTGCCAACAGGAAAGAGCCACAGATAAATACCATCATTAACTGTTTGGAGTGGATTAATTCTAGCAGGCAAGAAGGCGAAATCATTGCAAAATAACCAGCATGTGAGCAGTTTAAATACTTCGTTCTTAGATGGTTACTTTCCACATCTCAGAGAAACGTACTTTACTTTGGGCTCAGTCAGTAACTTTCACCATTAAGAGAAACAGAAAATAAAAGACTCAGGCTAGGTGATTGCTGAGTTCCCCAAATTCCTGCAGGATAGGAAAGATTTTCTTCTCTGTTGCAGGGCTAGGGGACACTGGTGCCCAAGTATAGCAGGAAGGAGGATTTTATAACAACACAGGCACTGGAGAGCTTGGAACTGAATCATGCTGTCTTAGTGACTGATAGTTTTGGGAGCCCTGGATGTACTTGGGACCATACTGCTCCACCTGCAAGTTGCAGGATTCTCTAGCCCCATGAAATACGTGGTTCCTTCTACAGCAGATTAAAGCCAGTCTGTCAGCTGCCTGATTCCACCTCCAAGATAGATGGGAAACACATTTATATGTAGGCAGAAACACAGTTAAGTGTACTCAGCTGTTTGTCAGTGTTTGAAGTTTCCCTGTGTATGTCCTATTTTGCTCACCAGAGCCTGCTCCAAAGATATTTCTGAGGTTCAACAGTCTGAGCATTAAGCAAGTTTGGTCTCAATACCCTTATCTAAAGTACAGTACAGACTGTATTCTCCCTAACAGGCAAACACTTCTTTTAATTAGTAGTCTTTCACTAAAACTGGTATCCTTCTGGGAAAAGTTCATATTGGACAACTCGAGATTTCACTGAAAAGTCTTAAACCTCTCTGGAGCTGAGACCTGTACAAGATTCCTTCTACTGAGAATCACAGCTTGTGTTTTTCTGGCTCCTAGAAATCAATGAAGTCTTCAGCATCATCACGATCAATGCAATGATCAGCATGATCAATGAAATCAGTGAAGTCTTCAGCAGTCCAATTTAAGTGCTTGATTTTCAGACATGATGTTAAAAAAAAAAAAAAAGGCAACCCTTAAAGGCTCTTCAATCAAATAAAAGAATGATTCCAACAGCTTTTCTTTTAAAATATTCCTTGATTGTTCAGTCCATGTCTTGAATGGTAGGGAAGTGCAAACTCATGATTTCTGAATGACTGAGTCTGGCAAATCTCAAACAACACAAGAAGAAACCATTCCTGAGACAAAGCCAAAGCTGTAATTTGTTATTGCAGGAGTTCATAAAGAACAAAGGCCCCAATTCAGCACATTACATACGGTTATGTCTATCTTAAAAGATATGTGCAGTAAATTCCCTTGAAATCCCTGGAACTACTCATATACTAAAAATCACTCACAAGCTTAGGTATCTTGCTGAGCTGATGCCTAAGGATCATGATAAGCTTAATAAGCACTCATCTTAAACACTGTGAAAATATAAGCTGTGAAATTCTCATCAAAATTAAGAGGCCTCAAGACATCCAGAGATGAATCATGAAAAACCAATTGGCAAGCCTCTTATTAAAGCAAGAGAAAACACAACATCGTGCAATCAGAGCAGTAAAGAATCTTCAACTTTACATCAGCCAGAATAATCAAATCAAAGCAACGTTAAAAAAAAATACAATAACAGCAGACAATCAAAACCAAAGGAGCGCAGCACTTAATGACAACTGCTTGGAATAGTGTGCATTGCGTCCGTTTTGGAAACAAATTCTGCCCCAACTCATTAGAAAAACTAAAACCTAAAATTAGAAAATCTTAAAACCATGCTGGGCTCCCTGGTGGTCCGCTCGAGCAGGACAGGGCTCCATTCCCACCAAGAACAAATCTCCACGACTTTGATCTAGAACATGCATGAACAAGGGGGTTGCATTTCTCCGAATTAGACAGAAAACGCAAAATTTCCATGAGTAAAATCAATTATCCAAGGTCTTCCAGGTTATGTTCCTAGGCTGAAGTGTTAGAGGAGATTGCTCATTTCAAATGGAGACAAGATCATTTGAGTAACACTGGAGAAATTTGTCAAGTTCACCATTATGTGCTTTACTAAGTAGTTCAAAGTAAAAAACAACGTTCCTTAGAACTGAGGTTGTCTGCAGGAAAATTGGTCATGCTGTAGCTGTACCTGAAGTTGGAGAGATGGAGATTTTGATTTAAACTCCAACATAAAACAAAAATCACAGCTCTGGGGGAGTGGCTGGTAATGCAGCGGTAGAGGATTAAAAAGTGGAGAGCCTTGGCTAAGAAGGGTACATTGCAGCACAGCTCACTGAATGATGAGTGTACTTCATGAAAGGGAATCTATCAGCTTAGCACTTCTCTGCAAGATCATGCAGTGAGGTTCAGTAGCTCCTATAATACAATTACTCTCTCCAAAAGGCCGATTCAGAAAGCAATTACACACCATTAGCAATGTACTTCGAAGGCCTCAGCTCACCCAAGAGAGCAGACCACCCCACCTGACTAAGCTATTGTTCTGTGCTGCTTACACCAGTTGTTCCTGAGCCAGGTATTACTGAGAACTCATCTCCGATGCTTTTACACAGGGAGGTTCAGGAGATTAGAAAAAGCAATAAAATGGCTGCACAGGCAAACCCCGGCAGGTTAAGTGTATCACTTAGAGACCTTTGCAAGGCCATTTTTAGTCCATCTACACCTGAGACACTAGTTATATTCATTAAGCACACTTTTAAACTGAATTAAAACTCTTTTAAAAGAAATTGGAAATAAAGGAGTTCACACATGGCTTGTCTGAAATAGCTGACCAGGAGCAGTTTTACCTGCCGATGAGACTCAGGCAGCTAAAAGCATGAGTACAGTCACCTAAACTCAAATTGGATTCCATCCAGATGCCTTGGCTAGCCTTCCCAATTGAAGGCCTGGTGGCAAGGTTTTCATCCCGGACTGCATAATTTTCTTTGCAAACACAAAGGGATCCTGGGGCAAGCTTATGCTATCCACAGGGAAGGCTTGCCTGCTGCTCTGTGCTCTAATTGCCCGTCGCAGCATGTGAAAGCTAGCAAGCCTGGGGCCCTCCATCGTGCAATCACTTCTCTTGCAGCCACTTAGGTCTACCTGCAGACACAGTTCACACCTGCAGCTCAGATTAACCAGGAAATTTAACTGGGATCAGGGAACCCCTTGCCACATCCAGCTACAACCCCTCAACACAGACAAGAGATTTGTCCCACGCAGAGTGACGGCTCAGGGAGGTCATCCACTGCAGTGCTCCCCCATTCGTAACTCTGAGCATTTGTATAAATGGCCACCAGCTCCTATTAAAGGTTTATTAAACCTGCTTCTAGCTAACATGAGATAAGAAGTACCTTTCAACCTCTTCTGCACTTTGCCACACAATCATATACACTGAATAACAATACACACATTTATATTTGACTTAATTTTTCCTGCTTACTTTCAGACCTATGAACTCTAAGAAAACGATAGGAAGGTTAAACACCTGTTCTTTACTTAGACTCATTCTTCATCAGAGTTCTATGAAAATTAAAAAGTTACTGTGAGGTATATTATACACTCCCATGGTTCAGAATTTCAAAATACCTAGTTTGTACCCCCTCAGGACAAAGTTTCTCAACCAAGCCATGCATTTAGCAGTTTCTAACCTCACTATTTTTCTCTCTCTTTCTTGACAGAAACAGTTTGAGGGATAAGCGCCAAGGATCTCTTCCCAACAGGATGCTTTTCCTGTCTCTAACTACTCTGCTTGTACTCCCAGCCTATGGGAATTTCCATATGCGTCAGTAAACACTATCTGCTGCTTGGGTACTTCACAATATTTCTCATATATCTTCTTCTATTGGTTAGAACTACACTGCATTATGGTATCACTAGAGGAACTCACTGGAAGATTAACATAGCAAACATTTTGGAAGCACAGCCTGACTTCATTAATATCTTACCAGGACACAAGACACCAAACCATTGCTATCACCCACGCTACAAATCAATCAACCCCACGCAGAAATATGCTGTGAAGGCAAGTGCTTTGCTAGGAAGAACCACACGACTTCTGTTACTACGAACCATTACAGGTTTACTACAGACGCTTACCCAAAGGTGCAAATTCTCTCACTTCCTTTGCAGAATTTACACAAACTGCTAGGGAGGGATCTACAGTTTTTCTCCTTCAATGCCCTTTACAACAAAGCATATAACATCTTGCTGTCTCTAGCAAAGTGCCACAAAATGGTGACGCTGTGATGGTATTTATATGTCAGTGTTCCTGTTGTTGTGGATGGTTTCTTAGAAGACTACCTGAGAAAGCCTCTCCTCCGAAGACAGCAAGTAAAATCCGACAGACTGACAGGACAAAACGGGTTTCAGGGGAGTTTTCTGTGGCTCAGCTACTGAGAACCCTGTGCCAGTTTGGAAAATGCTGGAGAGCAGGGGGAAAAAAATAACATAAAATCTCACCTCCTCTAATAAATGCACCCAAAAACCAAGCAGTAAAAGAACAGTACTTGCCCAGAGCCTATAGGTCTTTTTCCTCTTTTTTAATGCTTTGTTCTGCCTTGTTCAGAGGCATGTGGCTTTAAAAGCATCCGGAAGCCAGGATACTGACTCACGGGAGGTGGTGGATTCACCTGGGATGCTGACACTGTTACATTTTTGTGTTCCCAAGAAGATAATTATCCTCACAGAGTTAACTGAGATAACGTAAGAGCAGGAAGGAGATAGGAAGCTTACCTTCCAGAACTGCCTGCCCACGAGCACTCTGTAACTAGAGGCCTAGATGGGATTTATCTCTACAACCGTTTCCTAAATCATTCTCCTCCACGTCCTGCTCTATCTGTGTTAACCTCTTCCTCACAGACAAAAGCAGACTTTCCTGGTGGAAAAAATATGAGTTTATTCCTTCCTGCACTTTCCCCAGCCTCCTGAGACCATCTCTCAGGTCTCCTTCTGAGGTCCCCTGGAGTCCTCTGGCAATGTGATCTCTTTTCTTGATGCTCTCTTTACCTCTGACAAGTTTCTTAAAGAATAATTAAAGAAACCTTTCATTATCATGAAGACAAGACTCTTCAAGTCCCTGGATTTCCCTTCTGTCATGAAATCCATAAAGGAATAAAAAGCCCAAGTGGGAGAGCATTAAGGATTTGGATATTTGAACCTTAGCAAGGTATTCCTTGTAGTATGAGCACAGCCCACCTGTGCTATTATGTGTCAGAGCAATACTAAAATGCTTTGCTGACAGGCTTGCAGAAGAAACAAAAATCTGGTTTGGGTACAAAAACAAACACAGCAGCCAACCTCCTAAATAATTTGTGGCTCCCGCATGAGTTTTTTGCACCAAAAAGGCAGAAGATCATTCAGGGAGAGACAAAATTATA
Organism: Anser anser; assembly: GCF_964211835.1. Classification (NCBI taxonomy): domain Eukaryota; kingdom Metazoa; phylum Chordata; class Aves; order Anseriformes; family Anatidae; genus Anser; species Anser anser. The sequence goes on from NC_139744.1 coordinate 6,691,924, forward strand.
ACCCCAATCTCCTTCTGTTGAAGGGAGGTTGATACTTCAATTATTTATGCAGGTTTGAAATATTTAGCTCAGCATTTACACCCTTAAGGAAACTATAGTTACCACTTCATCATTACATGGAGCCTATCATTTATTCATGGAATCAATAGGAACACAAAGCAGCCGTAATGCTTCATTCCTTTGCATGCACCACAGGGGTCAGGGCATACAGCATCTCTGTCCTTCTGGAGGGAACAATCTGATTTTTGTGGTCAACACAGTTGCCCACAAGATGCTTCATGGCAATGTGCTTGATATTAAAAAAGATAAGTCCAGAAAATGGGCAACAATCCAAACAGGAGGCTGAATACCATGCAAGTATTGCAGGGTGCTCAAGTGTGTGCATGATGAAAAGATGGAGAAAAGGCCACATGTCTGCAGTGAGTGTAATAACTGAAATCCCTGAAGATTTTTGATGGACTACTGTGCTTTTACTGACGGGTGATGGTAGAGATGCTGACTGTGATCAGATTTCTAGCAGCAGGAACTAAACCTGGGAGCTTGTAACCTGAAATCAGAAATATTTATGGCTTCCCTAAGAATCTTGCTTTTAGCAATGACCAAAGCAGTCATGTAGAGAGCATTGTGTGGCTCGGCCACTCCTAAATGAAAATAATGCCTTGCAGTACTTCCCCTCTTCAACAGCATGATTTTACTTTGCCCTAGGTGACCTCATTTCATTGTAGGGTAGTGTTGTGGTTTAACCCGGCTGGCAGCTAAACACCACACAGCCGTTCGCTCACCCTCCCCCCTCCCTCTCTGGGATGGGGGAGAGAAACGGGAAAGTGAAGCCTGTGAGTTGAGATAAAGACAGTTTATTAAGACAGGAATATAATAATAACAATAATAATAATAATAGTGATAATGATAATAGTAATAATAATAATAATGTGTAAGAAAACAAGTGATGCACAATGCAATTGCTCACCACCCGCTGACCGATGCCCAGCCTATCCCCGAGCAGCCGGCCCCCCACCCCGGCCAGCCACCCCTATATATTGTTTAGCATGACGTCAGATGGTATGGAATACCCCTTTGGCCAGTTTGGGTCAGCTGTCCTGGGTCTGTCCCCTCCCAGCTCCTGCTGCACCCCCAGCCTGCTCGCTGGCAGGACAGAGCGAGAAGCCGAAAAGTCCTTGGCCTGGTGTAAACACTGCTCTGCAACAATTGAAACATCAGCATGTTATCAGCGCTCTTCTCATCCTAATCCAAAACATAGCACCCTACCAGCTACTATGAGGAAAAATTAACTCTGTCCTAACTGGAACCAGGACAGGTAGGAATGTCTAGTTTCCTTTGGCATCCATTGGGGAAGTTACCAACAGGTAGATGCTGCTTGGTTTTAAGAAGTCATTCTTTTTAAAAACAAAAATAAATAAAATTAGAAACACACTCCAAGGAAGCTGGCATGCTAACTCATTTTCCTATGACTGCATTATCATACAAACAGAGCGGAAAGCATCCTTCCAAAGCATGATCATACAATGCGGTGTTAATCCAATGTTATTATCTTTAAAAGCCCCTTATGTTTCTCAAATTTCTGTTATAAACAAGGAAAAGGTTGCAGTGAAGTCATTCTACACCAATCACCCTTGTTTCAGGTTCAGCTGAATACAGAACAGCCAAGCAAAGATGTAGGCTCAGCTTTTTATAATCTTCATAACTGTGCCTCAGAAGCTCTATATGCCCAGTCTGTTAAGAACGCTATACCGCTAGCTACTCTACTAGCCCAGACATACCTACAAAAAAACGTTATACTGACTTAATATTATTAGAACAAATCAGCATATTGGTTATTCCAGCCCTGACACACAGATTGCTATCCCTGAGCTGCACTGCCTGAGACCTCTGTTACTCCTCACCTCCCCTAGCTCTGCCACCCGCGCCTGCAGCATCTGCAGCCCCTTGTTTCCTGGTCCTCTTGTCTTAAAGATCACCAGAAATAAATACCCTCTTGCAAATGTTTAGGCACATTTACTTTCTACCATCATTTATCATAGTCCCATCTTCTGGTAGTCATACAAATAGAATCTGACATGCCGTAACATCTGCATTACATTTAACTTGTATTATTTTATTTTGAAACATTACCTGCTCCAGGACTCAGATTGCTCTATGCCCCATTATAAACTAGACAGAAATATAATGGAAATTAATCATACTTAGGATGGATCTCAGCAGATTCTAAGACTACCAATGGAGCTCTTACGGAGCAATAATGTTCTTTTGACAATAAAGGGCAGCTGGATTCATAACATGAATAATAACTGCATTAATTCTCATCATAAAGAGCTTCCTCATTTTGTAACATGGATGGGGACGGTGATTTTTGTAAGCCCATGACTTGGTAGCCACTGGAAGGCCGGATACTGGTATCTTGCCTCTTAAAAAAGACATTTTCCATTTGATGGGAGATATGTATATTTTTACATGTGTCTGGCACTTAGGAACCCAATGATTCTTCTACCTGTTTTGCTTTTAACCTCCCCTTTGAGAAGAGAACTATTTGTTTGTAATCCACTGATTGATTTATTTTTAGTTACCATGTTAACCAATAACCCTCGCTGTGGCTGCAGTCGCACTCCTGAAATGTTGATTCAAGGAGGCTGTGCAAATCCCCAGAGAACTGTGGTTCCCTCCCTGCTCTCTCTACTCAATTACATTACAGAGATGCAGTGATGGACGTGGAATGCCCCCACAGGGCTCACAGCCCAGACACCAGAAGAGGAAGGTTCCCAACTCCTCGCTGTTTTACAGGACAAGCACAGAATTCACTCTTCCCTCTGCTCTGTTCGTCAGTGTCACCGGCCAGACACAGCAGAGCTGGCGCTATCGGAGTGCTTCGCGCTGTCACCGTGTACTGTCCTGCGATGATCTAGGAAGGCTGATCAAGACTTTGGGGCAAGAAGAGGGAACATCTGTCACTAACTGCCAGCACACCCCTTCAACAACACAGCCTTTGCCCTTCCTGAGTCTCCGTGGAGCTTTCAACACAGCCGTTTCCTCCTTCCCTCTCGTAATCTTTTGCACATCAGTAAGACCTTAGGTAAGGATGGCAGAAAGGAACAAAGCCAACAAGAGGCCCACAGCATGTCTGCTGGTCACCTGCTCACAGCCAGCCCACCATCATCCTGGGCACCAGAGCACAGCTGGCCTGACCTGGCTCCACCACCAGCAGTGACTTCGGTCTTGGTCTTGTCAAGCAAATGTATGTTTATTTTTCTTTTCCAAAATAAAAGCCTGGCAGGAAATGATGACAAAGGTAATATACCTACATTTCTATAGAGGTTGTTGAATGGTGATGACACAACTCCCTACTAGTACCAGTACAAACCCAGTATGATGCACAAGCCAACTGATTTAAAATCCAATAGCTGAACTCTGAAGCCTACGGGTCTATAAGAAGCCAAAATCTTGAACATTTCTAATCCCCCCCTCACATCCCACACCCCCTCATGCACTGGTTTTGTCAAACATTAGTCAATAGTTCTACCAGTGACTCAGAGGAAAGTCTCAGTTGCTCATTTGGCAAAAAATGCAGCAGTCTATGAAGTGGTAAATATTGATGATGCCAAGTTTCTAATAGAGGGCAACCTGGAATGCTTCACCAAGCATGAAGACTAATTCAACTTCACTTTAGAGAAGAAAGAAAGGTCATATATCAGAGGATAAAGGCAGCAAAAATATACCCAAAAATATATAATATTAGCAAATATAATATATTTTGCTATAATATAGCAAAAATCTATAATGCTTTCTGAGGTCATCAAAAACTGTTCCTGTTATGGAATCGGGATTTACAATCCACTACTGAATTCTCAAGAAAGGAAAAAGCAATCAGGGTCATGAATCCCTTAAGCTTTGGTTCTCTGTGCAAATTCTGGATATACAAGCTGGAAACTTAGTGGCATAAGGAATGATTCCCAGCTTTTCTTGTTGGCTTCTTACTCTATCCCGTCTACAGCAGAAAATTCAGTAAGAAAATTCCACCAGGAAGTGGGAAAGCTTGACAAAACCATCATGAAAGCAGCTATAAACCGATAAGCAAAATTGCCTTCCTGTGGAAAGAACAGTGGTATTTTAACATTTTAGAATGTGAGATCTCCTGGCATGGTGAGAAGCTTGAAATGAGGATTTCTGTTCAGGGATATTGTATCAGCTTATTGTGTGTATTGTATCAGCTTTAGTGTCTCTTCCTTTTCCCTTGCCAAACACAGCAGCAGAACCGCTTACACTTTGTAATATTCATCATGATGCTTTCTGGTGACTAAATTGCATCACGGACATCTGATGACCACAGTGTAGTGCAGAAGATTGCTTTTGGCAGCAGTGTTTTACACAAAACATGATTAAAAAAAAAAAAAAAGAGGACACAAATGACAAAACCCCTACATCTCCCATGCACTACTGAGACAATTTACGTCCAGACTGATATTGAAATCAACATGATACAATATCAAATCTGGTTTAGTTTTTCAGTGCTGGATGTATAGCTATTTTCCCAAAGTTATTTTTATTTTTATTTTTTATTTTATTATTACTGTTTTCCAAACTTCCATCTTTCAAGAACCAGCTCTCCTGTATAGAAACTTCAGCCCTACTACATAGCTGACTCCACACCCCGTGCACAGGGTTCCATTAACCCCCCTGCCAAAGTGGGTGGAGGGTTAAGTAAGACAGAAGATGGAGGGAGGGGGAAAACGGGCATTTCCAGTGATTTCCCCTTGACCTTCTTCCTTTTGCTTACAGCTGATCTTAGGAATTAAATTCCTCAAATCCTGGTACTTGAAGTACATCCCTGTGAGCTTGGTATGTTCCTCCAAATTTCTTTCTCAAATCTGAACCTCTCTGTCTGTGAAAAGAACACCCAGGGTACATGACCACCAGCAGGCATCACCTTTAAAAAAAAGACATAAAAATGGTAGTGGTTTCGAGAGCTGGCGGCATCCTTCCTTTCCTCTAAAGGAAATGTCTGCATGCTGCATTACCAGGCTGTATTCCTGCAAGGGAATAATTACTTCAATATTCCTTAGTAAGACATGCACACTGTCACTGTAAATTTGACACAGATTAATATTAAACTGGATTTAAGATGCTGTTTTTACACAATGTGCTTGTAATTACCTGGCTAATAGCAATGACTATGATAGAGCAGTATTGTTAGTTGCTCCGGGAAAATTAAAATCAAATCCCAATTCGACATTCATTGAGAGCCCATCAAGGAAATTCACCTGGGTTCAATGGAAGGATTTCCTTTCTACTGCCAGTGAATGCATGAACAGTCCTTGCCCTCAGCTACTGACCTATAATACCAGCGTGCACGAGCCTGAATAACATCCATGAAATCTTCTGGTGCTACGGAGCAGGTGACTGCTGCCCACAGGGCCAGCCTGGGTCTTCCCCACAGCAGGGACAACGATGTGCTGCCAGGAGTAGTGACCGAGGCTGAGCAGAAAGGGGCAGCAGTATCCATGGGAAAGCTGTCTCCGTGGACTTCTGTATCTTGCCCCAAAAGGAAACTAAGACAAAATCAGAAATAAAAGCAGTGCTTTGAGGAAAAAGGTCTTCATCCGGCTTGGAACAATTACGTTATTTCTGAGCAGAAGAGTGCTACAAGGATGCTAAGAGAGTTGGGGATGTCAGGGAATGTAGTGGCAGGACAAGGGGGAACAGCTTTAAAATGAAAGAGGGTAGGTTTAGATTAAATTTAGATTAGGAAGAAATTCTTTACTATAAGGGCAGTGAGGCCCTGACCCAGGCTGCCCAGAGGAGCTGTGGGTGCCCCCTCCCTGGAGGTGCCCAAGGCCAGGCTGGATGGGGCTGGGGGCAGCCTGGGCTGCTGGGGGGGTCCTTGCCCATGGCAGGGGGTGGAACCAGGCGAGCTTTAAGGTCCCTTCCAACTCAAACCATTCTGCGGTTCTATGACAACTGTCAGAATTAAGAAATCAGGCTCTGATTGTTTCTCAGGTTTCTAGAAGTCACTGGCAGCTTTTTACAGTTATAGCTTGCATTCAAAAAAAAATATATATATATACAAAACAAAATTCCTCTGTATTGAAGCCCAGTATAAACTCCCGCAAAATTAGCTCGCAATATTGTCACTGCCACTGTTTACCTCTTTAGCATGTCACTCGTAACTTTCTACAAATTATCCCTTCACATAAAGAAAGAAAAGAGAATTACAGTCATCAGGAGAGCACACAAACAGAAAGGTTGGTTGCAATTCAAATAAGAGTTCCAAGATTTGAAACTCATTAATGCTCCTTTCTAGAAAACTCCAAAAAAGTTTGTTACTTTCTTGATATGGTCATAGCAAAGCCAGTTGGGGTAGCAGCTGAGATGCTGACTTGCTGGTGTGACCTACCTTGTGCTGACTACACGGCTCGTACCAATCATCTGGTGAGCAGATCCTCTCTGGGTGTTCACCCTCAAGCTCCAGCAACACAACCTTGAGCTCAGCATGGGAAATCTGCCCACCTGTTTTCACCACACAGCATGCACACACCTTGCAGGCATGTCCAGGGAGGAGAGACTGCATTTAAACCCTTCACAATAACCATAGCAAAGCCCAAATCTTAGGTCCTTCAGCTTTTTCTATGGTTACAGTGAGCTTCTGGAATGAGGGGCATCCCGTGCCTTCCCCTGTACATCTACTCAGCAATGCCAAATCAGTACAGAACGGGCTGCAGGCATGGGAGTGCAGTCTGAAACTCTGTCCAGTTGTATCCTTGAGCTTCATTCAGTGGGGGGAAAAAGGTGTTAGGGATTTAACATAACTCAATACCAATATTCCACAGCAAAAACCTGCAGCAAACAACACACGTGTGCTCAGACATCTGCTTCTGCCTTAACTATTCTCACGCCAGTCTCACAGACATTTCTAGCCCTGATTATACCCAAGTAATTATGCTAACTAAGGACTGCTGCGGAATGCAGTGGTTCTGCCTTACGCCTGTGTTCCTATCACATCCCCAAAGATTTTATACCTTACTTAGTTTACTCCAAGCTATAGAAAGTGGGTGGAGTTTTACCTGTATACAGGGGATTTGGCAGGGACATCAAATGTCAAGTTGGATGACCAGATTTACAAACCATACCTTTCTCTGTCCCACAGCCAGCAGCATCCTGCTACTGGTAGTCAGCACAGACACTGATGCATACACTGAGAGCACTTTCAATATCCTTGGCCCAGAAAACATAGGTGAGCCATGGAGCCAAGTGCACTTCTATGTCAGGCCACTCTTTTACTGGGAAATTAAGTATCACAGAATCATCTAGGTTGGAAGAGACCTCCAAGATCACCTAGTCCAACCTCTGACCTAACACTAACAAGTCCTCCACTAAACCATATCACTAAGCTCTACATCTAAACGTCTTTTAAAGACCTCCAGGGATGGTGACTCAACCACTTCCCTGGGCAGCCCATTCCAATGCCTAACAACCCTTTTGGTAAAGAGTTCTTTCTATTATCCAACCTAAACCTCCCCTGGGGCAACTTTAGCCCATTCCCCCTCGTCCTGTCTCCAGCCATGTGGGAGAATAGACCAACCCCCACCTCGCTACAGCCTCCTTTAAGGTACCTACAGAGAATGATAAGGTCACCCCTGAGCCTCCTCTTTTCCAGGCTGAACAACCCCAACTCCCTCAGCCGCTCCTCGTAACACTTGTTTTCCAGACCCCTCACCAGCTTCGTTGCCCTTCTCCGGACTCGCTCGAGCACCTCGATGTCCTTCTTGGAGTGAGGGGCCCAAAACTGAACACAGTACTCAAGGTGCGGCCTCACCAGAGCCGAGCACAGGGGGACAATCACTTCCCTAGGCCTGCTGGCCACACTGTTTCTTATACAAGCCCGGATGCTGTTGGCCTTCTTGGCCACGTGAGCACACTGCTGGGTCATATTCATCTGACTGTCAACCAATACTCCCAGGTGCTTCTCTGCCAGGCAGCTTTCTAACCACTCATCTCCCAGCCTGTAGTGCTGCTTGGGGTTGTTGTGCCCCAGGTGCAGGACCCAGCACTTGGCCTTGTTGACCTTCATACAGTTGGTCTCAGCCCATCGGTCCAGCCTATCCAGATCATCCTATCCTCGAGCAGATCGACACACGTACCTAACTCGGTGTCATCTGCAAACTTACTGAGGGTGCACTCGATCCCCTCATCCAGATCATCAATAAAGACATTGAAGAGAACTGGCCCTAGTACTGGGGGACTCCACTAGTGACCGGCCTCCAACTGGATTTGACTCCATTCAACACGACTCTTTGGGCCCGGCTATCCAGCCAGGTTTTATCCCAGCGAAGCGTATGCCAGTCCAGGCCATGCGTAGGAAGTTTCTTGAGGAGAATGCTGTGGGAAATGGTGTCAAAAGCCTTACTGAAGTCAAGGTAGACCACATCCACAGTCTTTCCCTCATCCACTAAGCATGTCACTTTGTCATAGGAGATCAGGTTTGTCAAGCAGGACCTGCCTTTCATAAACCCATGCTGACTGGGCCTGATCACCTGGTTGCCCTGCAAGTGCCGCATGATGACACTTAAGATAATCTGCTCCATGAGCTTCCCTGGCACTGAGGCCATCATCAAGCTGCAGTGTTATGCGGTCAAAGACAGAACTTCCTCTCCCATATCTAGCCATACAAATAAGGATGCAAGGCCAGTGGCCTTGCAGGGTATCAGAAAACCCTATAGTATCAGAAGTGCTTTCCTTAAAGCGTTATGCTTTGAATAATCGGCTGGTTTCAGCAGACGAAAGAATCTATCGCTTTCCATTAGTGCACTTACCGCCCACCATTTTAGGAAGCCGTACATTCTTCAATAAACTGAATCGACTTTCTGAGAACTATCAGGTATCGGCTACAGCTGAGGATGGATATTAGATTTGCTAAGCCAGGTCACCGGTTGAGAAAAACAATCAGATTCTGCATTCTTGCACAAAACTGAAATGTAAGTGCCCAGCCGTAAGTACTGCGCTTCTTTCTTTCAGAAATGACATATGATATTCATAATGGCTTGAATATTCAAACAAATCTCAATTGTGATGTTACGGTTTGCACAGTAATTAGCCTCCAGGGAAAAGTGCTTTCAATTAACGAATGTAAACATGCCACCATCTAGTTATGCCTTTACATGTTCCGCTCAATTTCAAGATTAAGAGCTGGAAGTCATAGCATGGGGCCACGACTCATGGCACAAATGAAAAGCATGGTTGGGACTTGAAATCGACACTTTTCTCCTCTGCATGGCACTGCCTGACACTCCCTCATGTCTCCTGCTACCACGGCGAGGAAGAACATGATGCAGTTCGTGACTTTGTTGGCCTGTGCCAAGCCACTGACCCGCTGGCTGCTAAGACAAAATTCTCTGCTGGATGACCTTGCTTTTGACTAGATCTCAGCAAGCATACAGCACAAAGGAAACCTGTATGTTTATACTTGGGGTATGCAAGGGGAGTATCAAGGCCATGAAGCACAGGAAGACTCCACTGCTTTATGTTCTTGCTCTATTTATCCTCACTAGATGGCAAAGCAAACTACTAAGGATGAGTCTCTTTCAGCCAATGCCAGCTTAGAATACATGGTGGCATTCTTCTTAGAAGCAACCAAACCCCCAGTGAGCATACAGCAGGTGTAGGCTGCTTCTGAAACACAACCCGAGGCTGGCAGAAATTGAATCTGACTTCAGAAATTGAATACTGACTCCAGCAGGCCGTGGAAGCAGGAGCCCCTGTGGTGCCTGAGAGCCAGCTAAGACGGGTCACATTCCTGGCAAGGTGCACTGACTGCTTTGCCCCTGAATTTTGCTGGTTGACTGCTTTTCTACACTGCTTTTCCAGCACGTAACGCAGGCAGCTCAGAACGGGGTGGGGCTGGCAGAGGGACTGTGAGCAGAGTTCACGGGGCATGAGGGCAACAGACACATGTCTGTAATTGCTCTTATCTGGGAGAGAGGAGGCAAGGTTTGCTCCTTAAGCAGTGGTCCAGGGCCACTGCAGGATGCCAGTTAATTTTGGTTTATTGCAAGTTATGCCTTTTTAAAAAGCTTAATTTAGGAGCCAAAAAAGGTTGGGGGTGGGGAGGGGGGGTGGCCAGTGCAATAGCCCTCCTTGCACCTGCTTCACTCCCAAGACAGGTCTGTGTCTTATGCTCAGGATGCCCGGGACTGCAGGCTGCAAAGGCCAAGTCTGTGACATTTTCCCCAGGCAATTCCTTTCTGGTTCTGCAACTGAGCTGAAAAGGCAGACTTGACAGCTTCCTGGAGCTACAGGAAAGTGTAAGACGTACCCGTTGCTGAATATATCGGAGAAAAGTACATTAGAATCCCAACTGGGACAATTTACACACAGCGATAACAGCCTGAAATCTCTGAATAAATTGCTGATTTTGAAATAGTGAATGACATGTTAGCAACAATGCACACTGAACAACGTGTGAGAATAAAAGAATAGGTTTCATAGCTCTTTCTGTTCTCTCATCATATATATTTGTGTGAGAATTCTTGCTGCCAGAGAGCCAGTGTGTCTAAAAGCATCTTGAAGAGTCTTTGACAAGTAGCTCCAGTTTATAAATGGAAAGTTTTGATGGCTTTTTCTCCTTTACCCATTTCCACAAAATATATAAGTTACGTTTTATACATTTTTAAGCTTTATTTTCTACCCATCTTTGATTTCTCCCCTCTAGCAAAATTAGTTGTCTAGAAAGAGTAAAAAGTTGAGGCCTAATAAACAGATGTTCAGATCCAGTAAGTAAATTTCCAGTAACTGCTTTATTGTTTTGTTTTGTTTTTGGGAAAAAAAAAAAAGGGCCTGAGGAACAAGAAGTTGTTAACTACACAAACAATAAAAAAAAAAACCCACACTATATACCTCACTGAGAAAAGTCTCCATTCAGAATAAAAAGGATTCATATTCTGCACAGTGATCTTTTTTGAAAATAACTCATTTCTTGTGGAATGCCCTCACTTTTCATCAAAATATTTAGATACTACCTTAACAAAGTTTCTGTGGAAACCTGTCAGCTCCTCAGTACTCCTGGTTATTATCAGCCCAGTGCTGGCGGTGGCAGCTGGCACCCAGGACAGCCGGTCCCTTCTCTCCCACCTCCCCGCTGCTGCCTTCCCCACTCGCTGCTGCTCCCTGCCACCCCATTGCCTGGAGGGCCACGCTCCACGACGCACACTTCTGCCCTGCGGCCAGTGTTTGTCACCTGAGCTGTTGTTGCAGGCGACAATTTTAAAGCAAGGTGATTCATTTGGCCAAGCTCACCCTGCAGCAATGCTTTCCTCCTAAATCTTCGCTTTGCAGCCTCCACCCCAAAGCAGCTTTGCAACTGCATTTTACGTGCCATTAATACATCAATACCTTGCAATGAGGGTCTCATGCATGAAGTGCCCCAAACCTGTGCATCATCCACTCCCTCCCTCCTAGTTCCTAGTCTCCTGAAAGCCAAGGACATCTTGTGAAATAGGTGTATGCCTTTCTGGAGTGGCCTGCTGTGCAGGTGGAAACAAGCAAAACTACAGCAGCAAGACTGGCAGCAGCAGGAGAAAATTACCACCGGTTTCTTCCATTCTCACCATGGCTGAGCAGATGGATAACCAGGGAATTCTGTCTTCAGCTCAGAACGAACTTGGTAGAAGTATACTTTGTTAGATCAGCTGGAACAGATGCTGCTGCTATGGTCCATATAAGCCAGAAAATGTCAGGCAGCAGCAGCAGCAGAATCCTTAGTTTCATTAAAGTGATAAAAGCCTAAACAGGAAGATATTACTAGAGGAAATCCACTGGTATGCACTCCAAGCCCCCAGAGCTCTGTGTTAGAGCCCCAGTGGGTCAGAAATCTCTCTGTAGCTGCCGATTTTCAGCCCTAAAGGACTCGGTTTGTGGGCCAACATGGCAAGTGTCTGAAAAGCAAGCTGCTGCGCATGGGCAGATCACTGCTGAAAATGGCAATCTCATAATTCGTGACCCAGTTATGGATTTCCTGGATGTTCTGGACAGACTTGCCTTGAAAATATACATTTATCTCCAGGCCAAAGAAACGGCACTCCTCCCAGAAAAATTCCCAAAGCCAATACTTTTTTTTTTCTCCCTTCTTTAACCTCAGCTTCTGCTGTTTTGTATTCAGTGAATAGCAATTCTCTAGTTTAAAGATTTCTAACTAGAAAAAACTATTTTCAACTCTAATCTTTAATAATCACCTGACCTTTAGAATTCATTTTCAATGATGAAAATCAGAACACAGGGTTTGTTTTCATCTGTTTTGCTCCCTTGACACAAAGCAAACAGCTGCAATCTCCTAATTTTTCTTTAAACAAAACTGAGTCAACAGCGTGTTCATGGCTCTGCCATTCCCCAGTACTCTCAATATGCCAAGGCTAATTTAGGTTGAGGCATAAACCATCTATACGAAGAGTTTAAAGGATTGAATCTATTACTCTCTACGTAACATTGTAGGAGTGGATTTTTAGAATTAGAGCTCAGTGACTTGTTCATATTTGAACCGAAATATTCAGTTCTACTTCTCATGGAAGCTTTGTAACTTAAAATAACCTGATCTTCTGAAAGAACTATCCCCAAAGTTCACTTCAAATATCGGGTAACAAAGACAAAATGTAGACAGCTAATGTGAAGATGATACTCTCAAAGGAACTGCTTGACATAACAAAGATAAAGGGCAAGTAACAGAAACAGTTTAAAGATGAGCTCTGATGTTCATTCAGAAGTCAACCTCATCACACAGGAAGTTTCAAAAGTCTTCACTGACTGTTTTTGGCAAGTGTGATGCTTTCTTCTGATGCCCATCCTCACACACACACCTAGCTATGCAAAACAGACCCCTACCAAAACTGCAGGGCCATCTGCCATGCCAAGGCAGCCACAAAGTCCAGGTGAACCAGCGCTCATTCTTCAGCTGTGATTTACATCCTTTTTGTGTGACAGGCCTTCATTGCTTCAAGGCACTCTCCTCCCAGCCACTATTCATCGGCCCTGCCTGACCGTTCATTCGTCTTGGAATCTAAGATGTGTTCCCCAAAGTTTTCATTGGTAGGTACACTTTGCAAGCATCAACATTCAAAGCAGCAATCCTAATGTCTTCCTTTCAAAAGAAGCAAATAGCCCTGTTGGAGAAATCAAATACTCGATTCTAGTGAATCATCTATTTTTTGTTTCGTTACAATGTCCATACTTGACAGGTTGATTTCAGTATCAGTGCAGCTCCCCAGACGTATTTTATCCCGGTAACAATAGAAAACATTCTTGGTTTCTCACTCTTACCTGCTCCCACTGACCTGCTCCTTGAATCAGTCTCGCTACACAGAGGATGGGAAATTAGTTCCCTAGATTTGTGATCTGTTTGAAGTGCACAGTAGCAGATCTAGCTGTGTCACTAACATCTGTCATCTGGTAAGTGGTATTATCGAAGGAGTTAAGTTTCCTAGTCATGTTCTGCTTTTGCTGAATATAAAGCAATGAATACAAAAAGATGGACTCTTTCCTGGCCCCTTTCCTGGCCTCTTTCAGCATAAGTACGAACCTAAACACTTGGTATGAAGCACTACATCTCCTCCACTGAAGTCCTTGTTTGAATTCCTAGAATGTGCTCTTTTCTTTCATTTATTACCTTGTAACCTATTCTGCTCAGGCACTGCCTTCATTTCATTTCTCTCAGAGCCAAGTAAATTTTTGGCACTCAAAACAATAATAAATATTTTCTGCTCATTTTGACATTTTCATAGTACACACAAATCAATTGCCTGGCATCCACCAGCAGCACAAATACCATGAAAGAAGTATAATTGACCTCAGGAGTTAACTTTCCACACCAAGGAGGGATGTGTCGACAACAATTCGTTTCAATGGTTCATAAAACACAGCTTAAGTTCCTGCCCATCAACGAGGTAAAAATAGCCCTTCAGGAAGCAGAATCTTCCTGAACAAGGCATCTGCTTTTGCTGAACATTTGCCTTTAGAGTAACTCTAAAACCAGCTGAGCAGTTAGAAACCCAAACAGTTGATGTAAAAATAATTTGTGAAGAGCATGGCAAGTGCTTCCTGGAATATATTCTACATGGATAATAATCATATATATCATATATACATTTTCAAGTGATTCCACGATAGCTTTTGGAAGTAAGAGTAAGACATTTCACAAGTCTCAGCGTGATTTTTTTTTTATTTATTGTTAGAACTAGTATTTTTTAAAACAGTTTATTCATTTTCAGGTGCCTCCCTTTGAGAAGAGAAGCAATGCATGACTTCAGTAAGAGTACATGGACATCCATGTAGAAGGAATGGTCAGGTAGGTTGTATGGATACAAGAAACTGCATTTCAAAAGACATAGGGGAAATAGAAGCTATATATCATTAATTTGAGGTCTTTCTTGGCCTAATAATACATTTCATTTATACTGAGCTGCTGAAACTATATCACACATCTTCCCACTGGGAAGACACTTGGGGAGACACTTCCCTTGGTGATTCCTCCAGACTGCACACTTACTGGCTGGAAATGATCCGTGCCAGCAGATCCCATGCAGGTTCAACATTGCTTTTCTGAATCTCATCTGACAGTGGTTCCAGACTCTGCTGCTGCCTTTGTCCCCACATACATTTCAAAACATCATTCATCTTAACTACAACCCCCTGATGCCAAGGACAGTCAGAGGAAAAGACTGATGACAGACTAGACGGAGACTACAGCATGAGGTAAAACCAAACTCTGCTGTCCAAGAATAAGGAAGAATTATGAAGCAAACTGCCAATTCCTTCAATCATGACCAAAGGTCCCTCTGAACCCATCCTGCTGTGTTTGCAGGAGAGAATCACACGCCTAAAAATGCTACATATGCTGCATCCCTTTATACCTTTCAAATATAATCTCTCCCTCAGGCACCCAGCACACATCAGAAACCTATCCTCAATATCACCACTGTTCTGGCAATATTTGTACCCTCAAAGAGAATATTTATTCCATCTTCCCTGGGCACATAACATAGTTAATACAGTGTAATAGTGTGAAGGAAGCAATACAAAAATGAGGGCAGTGGGATATCTGCTGTCATAACTCTTCACTTCTCTATGCAGAAATACCAATGTCTTCCTTCTGTGGGATTTCATTCAGGACTGTTCCATTTAATTTGGTGTTCCCGCAACCATCTTAATTTCTCTGCAACGAACATATCCCTGGCAAGATTCTGGTCTTGAATAAGTGCACTGTAATGCTAATATCTACATCTGCCAGACTCCTTATTTCCACGGCTTGCATCTCTTCAAAGGCAGAAAGAAGCAGGGTCCCAGAGGATGAGATTTTCCACATGTTGTTTCTAATGATATCAGTGGAGTCACTCAGCAGTGAGCAGAATTAGAACCATGGTTACAAATTGCTCCTGGGGATGGGAGAGAACACGAATGATGCCAGGTAATGATTGCTTGCTACCCTTAGGGCAAGGGGTGATCTCACTCCATTTTATATATACACTATGATTCGCAGTCGGTGAAAGGAAACACACTTGTAGGTGCAGTTCAGCTTAGGCTGCAACAGGTCACCTGAGCTGCAAACTAACGTACCTATTCCCTTCCATGGCAATTAAGAGATTCTAAGAGTGTGTGAAAGAAGATGCTCCCATGACAACTCTGACATCTAAACTTGGGTTATTTCTCTCCTACTTGTGTCCAGCAAAGGAGATAAAGACCTACTGTAAGTCTGCCAGTTCTCAGTCTCCCTGAGCAGCGAGTCCAGAATGCTGCTTAAACATCGTTGTTTAGATTTGGTTTTCCAACCCTAACCCTATCAGTTTGCTGGCCACTAGGGATTTCAGCTGTGCAGGAACCCACTCACTCTGCAATGAGATAAGTCACCTATACTCCCCCGGGGACAGTGTGCCAGGGAATCAGAGACGAGCCCGATGCTCAGGTCTTACAGCACAAGAAGCACCAGAAGACAGCAGAAGGGCGTAACTGGTACAAGGATGCTAAGCGTTGTCACAGTTCTCAAAAGATGAGTCTATTCAGATTCTCTCCACATTGTGGGGACCTGCCTTCCAAGCCCCGACTTGTTGGAAGAAGTGCCCAGGAAATTTTGCCCAGAACCTGTACTATTCCAACAGCGCCTCAGTGGGGAGAGAGAACAATCGATTGTCTACTGAATGGGTTTTTAAAGAATGGGCACATCTATTAGCATGAGGAGGACAGCTTGTTGGCAGCTTCCAACCAACAAAATCTGCTGTCGTAGCAGAATATCGGGTCTGCCAAGCAAACACGCCACAAAATGTGCAGGGAGTGCACTGGAAGCTAACTGTGGCATCTCTGGGTATGAAATAATCCAGTGCTGGGCAGACAAGTCTGGAGGAGCATCTCTGGACCATCACAAGTCTCTGTATCTCTGTGAAATTCCAAGGTTGGCTGCAGGACTAAGCCAGGCTCTGCCTCATCCCGAACTTCGTAGAAGTCTTAATGGGGCCAACAGGTCAAATTCCTATTCCAAAGTCAGCTGTTCAGATACAAGTCTAAGCTACTTACAGAAGCCTTGTTTACAGTCAGTGAAGGGAAACAGGGATTCCAGGGCAGGTAATAATCTTGTCACCACATCCAGGCTGAAGACCAGGAAGGTGTGGTATCTGACAGAGGAAGCCACCAGCACAGGGCTTACCTCCCAACCCCTCACAGCCACCTGTTCACACGCCTCTGCAGCAGACCCACAGACCCACCCCCAGTTCCTCACCAGAAACAGCAGAAATTTTCCGATTTACAGGGCAATGTCTGAAAGAACTAAACCAATTTCCTAGTAACAGCAGATATATGGTACTTAAGCTTTACATCATCTGAACAAACAGTAGGAAATTCCCCTCCGTATAATGAGGATTACAGGCCAGCAAGTGACTCGTTCACTGTCAGACCAAAGGTATTGCACAGTGAGGAGCTGAGCCTGGCCTCTTGAACTGTATTCACTAACAGCTTGACCTCTTCCTCTCCCACTGTTGGGATCTGTTGCTTCCAAACTTCTGCATAAGTGAAACGAAACTCTGGCACTTTAATTAAGGCCAGCATTTACCCAGGAAATCTCTTCTTTTAGCTCCACAGCTTTTGTGGATACACTGAATAAGAAGCACATGGAGTGCTGGAATTAAGAGGATGTAAAAATAATCCATATAGAACAGCACAGCAAGGAACACCCTGAGAATCCATCAGTCTGAAATGCATTTGGATACCCTCTGCACGGATGGCAAAGAAAGATGAATTTGACAGAGCAATACTTAAAATTCAGTTTTCATCCAAAGAGCAAAGCACTTAACAAATTAATTGAGCTTAACATCCATGTTGAGAGCTCAGCACTGTTATAATCATCACAGGAGAAAGGCTGGATTATGACTGGCTGAAAGAAGCACAACGCATCCTTAACAGGCTATTCACTACTCCTCAGAAACCAGTAAGACAGAAAAATGGCAGCCCTCACAATTTTGATACAAAAGGATGGAGTCGCGTTGCTTTTTATGCAAACTTTGAACCCACCACTGTTCGTGTTCTATCCCCAAGAAATAATACAACTTACCTAAGCAGAAATGTGACACAGCCTGTGCTATTGCTGCATTTTTCTGGGTTACTTATCAAAATACAATATCCTAGGAACAAGAGACCTTTTAAAAGAATTATTTTCTGTTTGTTTTTAGCTACACCAATAATTCATCCCGACTAACTACCACAAGCTCAGTAGCTCTCCTGACCTCCCTCACAGTCTGCCTTTCTCTTCTTCTCTCCTCCCCTGACGGATGCCTGTGGGAATTTGTGCAGTTAGACAGAAATCCCCCATCCATGCATTGTCGGAATTAATGTAACATCGAGAAGCTGGAACAGTAGGATTCTTATCCAGTGAACAACAAGATTTATCGCCCCTATAAAGACATACGGACTCTGCCTTTGGTCAGTCAATAAATTGTTAGTAGTCAAAACACCCCTTACAACCTGCCAATCTGCCACTTATCTTCCTATATCCAGTCCCAGAAGAACTGAGCTACTCATAATTTTTTTTTTTCTGGATCACAGAAAGAATAGAATATCCTTCCACACAAAACAATCATTGCAGAGGTGGGAAGAGCACCCAATTTGTGCAAAACACTAAAAAAAACACTTATTTGAGTAAGTTTTCCTACTTAATGTTTACTGTCACGCTGTATGCATCCAGGCAAAGACTATTTTTGATATGTTCTGCAAAGCATTCAGTATACTAAACAGTGCATTAAAGGACCATTACTATTCCAAAACAGCATGCTGGAAGTTGAGAAGTGCCAGCAGTAAGGTCACTGTGGCCGCCCTTTCCTCTCCAGCTACCTAATGATACGTTTTCTCTCTGTCTCATTCTCAGAAATGACTGAAACTGTTCAAAATAGCTCAGATGGAAGCAGGCACATACACAATTTTAACCCGAAAGCGCTTGGCAGAATGATAACTGGAACTCTAAGAAGTGTAAATCAAGTGTCACTGCGTAGTAAAAATTGTATCACTAGTTTCCACAGATTCCATCTACAGCAGGTAATTAATGCGGGGGTCACTGTCTCTCCATTGGGTAAATAAATAAATAAATAAATAAGCACAGAGCATTTAAACAATTTTCCTGTTGTGACACAGATAGCAAAGGGAGAGCACAGTAATCCTGAGTCACGATCCTACACAAACACACTGACTCCATCTTCATTTTGTGGAAATCTTAGAAAGGCAAGTTCCTAAAATGGGAAAGGGATTTCTATGGAGCAATCAGAAAAAGAAAGGGAAAGAAATACCAGATATGAGAAAAGTTCCCCAACAATAGGCTCCATTTCCTAAAGAAAAGATCCAAGAGTGTGCTGAGCATCTCCCTAGAACAAGGAATTGTTAACTGGCAGAATGAGCTGAGCAGCTGGGTGGGGAGGTCACCGTCACCTCCAGGTCTGGATCTGTTTCCTCCTGCTTTCCGCGAGGGATGCGTGTGGCCAGCCTGAGAAGAAAAGAAAGATCTGTCCTCGGGGTCACTGCCATATGCAGTGCTGAAATTGCAGATGTGAAAGCACACAAAGTTAAGAGGATACTTCACATCAAGCCAAACATTCAAGGTCAAAATGTTCTTTCTCTGCTTCCTGAAACCAATAGTGCCCCAATGTACTTTCTGTTTCCCCCTGCATGTAGGATGTGAAGCTCTGCATTCTCCACATCACTGCCAAAGAAGCCAACTGCATACAAGCGATAACAAGCAGAGTCTCAGGGACGTCTGGAGATGTTTATGATAAACACCACAAAGTCCCATTCCGGTCTGAGAGAAGACAGCAGCTCATCTTTGAGCTGTGATTTCAGGCAGTTGCAAAAGATTCATAAAGAATTATTCAGCAGACACGTAATCTCCCATGATAAGAAATACCAACTATCTGGAGCAGGATTTCTCTGTGTAAATTGAAATCAGCTCTGTGTAAAGCTGAATTAAACCTTTGTCACAAAACTGCAGACCTGTCAGTTATATTTTTTCCAGGTTAAGCTGGTAAAATCCGTTGAGAACACAGCCTTCAAACAGAACTTTTTACTGCAATAGTTGCTTTTAGAATAACAGCAATAAGATGATCCATTCTTCAAACTCATTAAATCAGATTGCTTTACAGCACAAAATCATGAACTGCACCATGCTCTACTTAGATAACTATTTCATGAGCAATACTGATTTTCTACAGTAAAGCTGCTTTATTTCCATAATTGTCCCTCCTGAGAAATTTTGTTAATTGTTCCTCACTCTTCCCCTAGCTTTAATTCCAATTTTCCCTCTCCAGCCTAAGGGAATAGAACCAAACGGTTTTCATCTGGAGTTTGGAAAGCTGGTCAGCTTTCATTATGGTCTCAGTCACTTTTAATCAGCTGCCCTAAAGAACAACTGGAAATAATTAACTGAGCTTCTCCTGGGCTTTCAGGTTCAATAGAAAGGCAATCAACTGAAGATAGACAAAAGGACAACACTCCTATTAAAGTCTGGAAACTTCCCAAGAAGTCAAGGATGTAAGACCAAGCATTGGGATGTCTGTCAGTGCCAGTTAAGAACCTAGGCAAAAAGTCTTGCAAGATTTGTATGTAATTTGCAAGTGCATTTTATGCTGCCCATTTCTCTGGCTTTGTCCTGGATATTACTTCTCCAACAGTGTGGATAAAGTCAGTCAAGTGCTCTTGCATAAATACAGACATGACCTAATTTTCAAATCTTCCCAGAGCATACAGCAATCATTTACCTGCTGCAGGAAACAGATAGTCATGGGCCAAAGTGTTTGAAATAGTGTGAGATAGATGGTGGCTGTTCTGCATGGAGCAGCATGCAGAAGAGGTAGCAGAGAACTCCAGAAGCAGAACAATCACCATTCCTAACAGCAGCAGGGAAAAATACAGCATTGCAGTACTTAGCTTAAAAGCTTTGAGAATTTCAGCTTCACGAGATGGGACTGAGCTGATTTAACAGCTCCCAACGACAGCTTCTGCTTCCTTTTGCTCATAGATCTCGCCTCTCTCCCTTACCTCAAGCCAGCCCCAAGCCTAGTACAGTCCTTCCCTGAGCAGATTCATCCCACCAACAAGAAGCTGCTTTTCGGGCAGCTGAATTGACCCATCAGACAATTAATGAGCTCCGCCAGAACTAGTGCAAACAAAGGATGAGCATAAGAGAACTTCCATTCAGCAGTAATGAATCATGAGTTCAGTCCAGGTGATCATGAAAGATGTTCCTCCTGCTGCAGAGACCAGATGGCGATGAGGTGAGGAATGCACAGAGGGACAGATCACCTCTGGAAGCCTACTTTGAAGCTACTGCTCAACGTTATCGATAAGAATATCACCGTTCAAAACTTACTTTTATGTTTATGGAGGACAGGACTTAATCATCACCTCTAGCAGATATCTCTGTACTGCAGATAATTGATTTCAGTAAGCCTTTTTCTATTTGGAAGTAGGATCTTTGTAGCTAGGCTGTGCAAAAGGCAGAGGCTGGCAGGACTGCTGTTACTCAAGGGAAACAATGGTTCTTGTAGCTAAAGGGCAGGGCTGTTTTTTTACATTTTCAGAGAGCCAGCTGGGGGGGAAATACTCATAGAAAAATGAAGCAGCCTGGTTACGTGTTTGTATCGTCATTATCTGACTGGAGCTGTACTCTAATATCAAGCTCCTGTAAAATGGACTTCACAAATGGGTAAATGTGGTCAAGGTAGGTGAGATTCCCCAGAATAATTAGATCAGGACACAAAGCTCTTCCCATCACACACATACTATACAGCCCTTGATCACCAGTTTGTTTCCTCATGGAATTCCTTCACAGCAGAAATATGTGCTGAAAAAAATCCCTATTCCCTCTTAATTTCTGTCTGCTTTGCCATAAAATCATTTATTACAGCGAAGAATGATTACTCAGAAGCTCTTGGCTGTTGCAGTGCAGGAACAAGAGGGTCCAGAGGAAAACAAGACACTGGGGGCATCCGTGTCGTGCTGCCAGCCAACACTGGCTCCCCAGGGCAGAGCACCACGAGCACTGTCTGTTGCCTTCCCTCCAAGCAGGTTGCACGCACATACTGGAAAACTCATCTCAATAGACTGAAGGCCTGGCTTACCAGCAATTAAACTGCAGATCAAAGGAAACATAAATGGGGATGTTGCTTTGCTTATTAGTATCAGCTCTGTCCTTGATTGCCTGAAGGCCTTTCCAACAATGTTGACTTTAATTACTTTAATGAGAGAGAAAATGATCTGAAGAGTGTCGGCTCAATGGGGCAAGGTCCTGATAAAAATGTTAGGTCTAGGATCATTAGTTTAGCAGTTAACAGTACATTATCTTATGTTATTGGAGCTAAACGTAAACAACTCCTGAAGCCCAGCTGCTCTCAGGATTGAAGCTGGGGAAACAAATGAGAAGGAGCTTTGAAATGAAGTTGTATTGGTTCTGTTACCCACTTTCAACAGATTGCTCTTTGTTGATCCATTACAAAAAAAAAAAATCTTGTAGAGAGTAAAGCAAAGCAAATTTAATACACTGTGGGCTTGTCTTCAACAAAACACTCATGACAATTATTTAAAACAAACTTTTTGAAGTGAGGGAGTTTATCCAAAGCAAATTAAGATAAAGCAAATCAAGGCCACTTCAATTCTTAAGGGAAGCCCAAGCTGCTAAGCAAGGGACCATACATCCGCTAGCAGTGCTAGCAGTCCTGGGTGACTTCTCTCAAGCCACAGAAAGGCAAGATGGAGTAATTTAGCTTCATTTGTAATGAAAAGGGATTAAATTGCATTGCATGACCTGGTGGCTGCTGCAGGTGAAAACCACTCACAGCTACCACAATTCAGCTGACACACAATTAATTTTGAACTGGGTAATGTGATTATGATTCTGAGCCATAAGTATTTGATACAAGGATATAATATGGTTAAATAAATCCCATTTAAATTTGCATTAGATGGGGGTAGTGCCTGCAACTGTATATATAGCTCCTCCTTGTGTTCCCAGTGTGGAGGATTAGAGTTGCTGGTTGCTTTGGCTTGGAATTAGAAAGGGAACTGCATGAAAATAAATAAAATCAAGGATTTTACTTCCCAAGGAAAAATCCTTTCCTGAACTTTCCTCTGATAGTGTATTCTTATGTATAAGCCAGGCACAGGCTTCAAAGATAACTGAAGCCATCCTTGGAGATTCCAACACATTGCTATTTCAGGCTTCATTTTTTCTCTGTCTTAGAAGCAATTTTTTTTTTTTTGAACAAGTCCTTTGAACATCTTTACTGGTTTGTGGCTTGTGGAAGCAAGCTGCATCTTTTTAACAGCCTCGGAGTCCTCATCTATTGTGAAAGCCTCCTTAGAGAGCAACCCCCAAACTCTTAAGTAATGTCTGAGAAACACATCCAAGTGGATCATTATGGAGAATAAAGATTCTTCTGCAGGTAAATGAATGTGTACAGAGGCCAGGGCTATTGTGCTCTTTCTCAATATAAGGGAGATCAGTCTTTGAAGGATGGATGTGACAAGCTAACCTCTGAGCCCTGTATTCCATGCTTTTCTTTCAACAGGGATTGTAATTACCCTTTAGCATACAGTGGAAATTCAAGGGGGAAGTATGGACCTGCTGACTGCAGAGGAAACTCTTAGTTCTTGCTTTGAAAACAGCTGATAATTATTTCTCTGGCTGTTCCAGTCTCCGGTGCAGGCTCACAAGGAAAACAACAGCACTTCAGGCTGAGCTGCCTCGTCCATGTCTGGGAGAATGAGGCTCCATAAATAACTGGCTGCTCCCTAGGATTGTCCAGGTTTCTCTGCTTATTCCAGACAGCAGCTTTTCTATAGCTTTTATATTCACTGAAAGGAATGGCAGTATTTAATTTCATTTAGCAGGCCAGAAAAGGAGGTGTGGAAGGTCTGACAGACAGCACATGAAGCTGAACACCTGAGAGCTAACGAGAGCAGTTACCTGCAGTGTATGGCTGCGTCACCCCTGCAAGGCAACTGAACCGAGTTATATCGGCTGTCCCTGTGGCTGTTGTGCAGAAACATCTCTTGTCCTCACGCAGGTCCCAGCAGAGACCAAGGAAGCTGCTGCAGCCAAGCTCTGGAGCTCAGCAAAGGACTAATTCTACCAGCTCCAGACTGCATAAGGCTTGCACTCCAGCTGCGGCAGAGCTGCCTGTGGCTTGCTCCCACGTGGTGCTGTGGATGCTCTGTGTGGCAGTGACAGCATTCCAGGAAAAGGTACTTCAAAAGCCTACAGGCTCTCTGAAATTACACTCTGAAGATTATTTTTGGTTTTGCCATTTCTATCCACCTACAAATCCAAGAGCCTGAGTTACCACCAGGAAAGCTATACCTGGTTCACAGGGAGCTATAAAAACCTCTTCAAATGGCACATTGCAGCTTTGCTGATTGGAACAATGGTGTGATTTTACAGCTGGATAGCTCGAGACATTCCAGAAGGCAAGGAAGCAAGCGTCCGTGCACCTCGTTAGGAAGCCAGCAACTGCCTCATTCCAATGAGCTTAAATTCCAATGACCTTAAACAGGTGTTAGTACCTCCCCGTGCCGGTGAGATATGAGCCCTCTGTATCTATGCGCTGCCTCTGCTGGACCTCAAGATGGAGTCAGGACAGCAGAGGACTGCTAGGCAGAAATGTGGGAAGGAGACTCTTCTGCAGATTGATCCCTGAAATCAAAGTGACAGTTGGAAGTTTCTGAGTGCTTTTGGCACATAGACAGCAAAGGAGACAGAGGAGATGGATGAGCAGGCAGAGTGCTGGTGACAAGGTTGAAGTATACTGTAAACACCTTGTCCAGAGCACTGGTGCCTCTCTATTGC
Source organism: Anser anser (assembly GCF_964211835.1). NCBI lineage: Eukaryota > Metazoa > Chordata > Aves > Anseriformes > Anatidae > Anser > Anser anser. Next base: position 6,716,279 of record NC_139744.1, read on the forward strand.
CTAATACCTTTGGCCATCATCAATCCTTGAGCACCCTCTTACTGCTCTAAAAGGAAAAGCCAAAGCTGAATGCTGGCTATTACAGTCTCAGAGGTTTACACTGCAGCTCTGGAACTCTAGACTCTGTCATAGCCTCTGTGTGTGTGTTATTTTGGGAGTACCTGTTGCCTTCTCCATGAAACATAAATGCTACTGTGACAAAACACAGTTTACCTCTCAGAAGTATTGTACCATTCAGATTAAATCTGCTCCAGTATTATTGCAGCTCCACTTTAAAGGCATAATACAAGACAGAATACAATTTCCTTGGTGAATGAGATTTATTTTCTTTTTGTGGTCATCTCTTGTCCTCTGTTGTAGTAAGTATTCTGGCTGGTAATAGCATGTATCTTGCCTAAGAGCATCACAGGAAGGTACATGTTGAGGCTAAAGGATAGCAAGGAACCGTATGTGTTGCCAGCAAGTTTAACGAGAAAGTAACATGTGGCTGTAGGAAGATATTTTGAGAAGGACACGCGTGTGCTTCTTGTGATTTCTGAGCTTGAGAGAAGGAAAGAGGAAAGGAGGAAAAGACCGCAGAGCTGAGCCCAAAGGATGCTTCTTTGTGAAGCCAGGGTAGCAGCAGTGGAGAGCAGAACATGGCCGTGGTGTGTTTTAATTCCTGACCTGGAGTTTACCTGTGATTCCAGCCAGCATTAACCATCTTTCGTCCAGCCTGGCTCTCACCCACAATTCCTAGAGATGCCTTAAGATCTCTCTGTGCTGCAGTCACCACAGGGTGTTGCATGCCACACACCACTCTCCTCACCCAAGTAATAGAAGGAAGGACCAGACCATTGCACTACCCCCCCACACACACCTTCCCCCACCTTGCACTGTGAGTGGAAAGAGTTAGAATGGAGCTAGGGAACAGGCACACATAGCATGGCCTGCAGCTTCTGGTACAAACACAATTTTATTTAACAAAGGAGCTCAGGCACTTTCCAGCCTGTCCCTTTAAGACCATGTTCACCAAGAGAAAGACAAACATACAGTTAACCAGAAACAGCAGACATTGAAACCTTGTGATCTGAAACTTGACCCTGATTCAACAGCCAGGAAATCCTGGGAAACCTCCAGAGGCAGCAAACAATCCCTTGCCCTGGGGTGGAGGAGAAGGAAACAATCAACACATTTATGCAGACTCAGAAAGGGTCAGCCATTTACAGAAAACAAGCAGAGCATGTGCAGGAGTTAGGATCATCATTACTAAGACACCCATTTTTTCTGCTCCAAGGCATAAGCTGATCAGCGGATGGCATCCAAAGGAGCCCTCCCATTCTGGTGGGATACAGAGCGTAATTAGTGAGGGCATGGAAAGCCTCTGACATAAGCCTCGCAGGCAGGGCAGCCCTAGTGACAACAAATGACATTTTCTGCTGCTGAAAACCTGACTGTAAGAGAAAACTGTACAAATATAACCCTGCTTGAACGTAGAGCAACAAGGGGCCGATGACCCAGCCATTTATTCCTGACCACGTGGACTGGAAAAAAAAAAATCAAATCATGTGTTGGACTGTGATCCACCTCAAAGCAATCTGCTTTACCCATAGCAAAATGGGAGTTCACGAGCAGACAGCCCCAGGGAGAGCTGCACCTGGAATATCAGATACGAGAAATCATGGGGCTTATTGAAGCAAGACTATAGAGAAAAGTTAATTTCTGAGAGGCTGAAAGGATTAGGTACAGTGTTGCCCAACTTCAGTGGTAGCTGTTACTTTCTTGGAAATCGCAGATAGTAAAACTGAATGAGATAAAAAATGTGGTTATTTTTTTCATCTCTAATTCTTCTCAGAAATCTGAATGCAAATACTGCTGTGCTTACCACTGGACTTGCTGTACATGCAAGGCAGCACTCCCTGGAGGATACAGAGAGGATTCCAGATACCCAAAAAGTGCTTTGTAGTGGGTACACCATTGCCCCTTTCCTCTCTGATAAGGGATAGAGCCTGGCCCTTTGCAAGGTGTGCAGAGATCTGAAATGTTTTATGTCAAAAAGTGCTGAGCAGCTTCAGTTTGTCTGGACTTCTGATCACGTTCTCTGGGTGTTGCAGACAACCCTAGACATTCTCCTGTCAGGCTCTATCCTTCAACTATCAGAAACCAAGTTTCTATTTTGCAGGAAATATAAGCCCTTTAAACCCTACTTCCATTTCAGACCCATGGAAAAAAAAACAACATTTTGTAATGAAGAAAAGAAATGGCTTGTTTTCTTCCACACGGAGCTGTCAAGACATTTCATATAGATGGTGCTGGCACTTTCATGCACATGTTCCAGCACCGTTTAAATCTGAATGCCACACAAAACTTATTATATTTATTTTGTTGGGATCAAACAGAATACCGAAGGTAACAGGACTACTCAACCATCACTGCTATTGCAATGTTCTCTAAAACAGCTTTTTACTTCTACAAAATGGCAGCTTCTGATGAAAAAGCCTACTATTGATAGTTTGCTGTCTGGCTCCTCTGTCATTATCTATAGCTGTGGCAGCCCTGCATTTAAATCAGCATTTGAGCGAACAAATAGGAGAAGGCTATACCAGCTTAACCTGCCTGCAGTCTCTGTATGTTGGTTCCCTTTCACGCTCACCATTATGGTTTTCCCTACCATTTAGCAGAGTCTCAGTTGGCATGCCAGGGCTGTTCATGCTTGGGCTCCTACAGTGTGCTTTAGGGCAAGCAAAGTATGCTTCACAAAAGTTTTCGCTGGTATTTATACCTTTGTCATTGTTTGGTTCCAGCAACAACTGCAGGTTTTGCCTTGCTATTACTTAAGAATTTTTGTTGTACTAAATTCAGGACATGAACTGTGGGGATTTCTTATCTCAGTTTAATTACCTCTTTGATTGAAGTAAACGTTGTATCAAGTGGATGGAGGGAGGTCATGGTTGGAATGATCTCCTCATATACAGATTAAAAGCACAACCTCCTTTATCTACCATTGTCTTCTAATGAGGAATTTCAGACTCACCAACTTCAGAATAACCTCAAAAGTACAGGTGACCAGTGCCAGCAGAGGAGATTCTACTTTGTTGCTCTGCGTTTTGCCACCATGCCTCTTTTTCATCTCCTTTTTAGCTGTTTGAACTTCTCTCTATTCCTCATGCTCCAGAAACCCTGCCTCAGAGACTCTAGAAGCAGCAACTGGATGATGAAGGTGATCAAACAAGCCAGAGTTGGTTACTCTGTGCTTGGGCTTAGACAAGGCAAACAAACGTGGCACAGCTTCACAGAGGGAGGGTTGTTACCAGCTCCACAGGGAAGGAGAAACATCTTGTTGACATCATTTATTCAGTGTCCTACCGTCCCAGCCTTGCCACATTCTTCTTAACACCAAATCCAGTCCTACCTGAGCAAAGGGTAAGTGAAGAGAAAATATAGTAAGAAATTCTGCAAAAAAAATAAAATAGAATAAAATAAAAATAAAGGGAAGAAATGCAGCTTCAGAAGTTCGCTGAATCTGAAAAGGTTCAGTTCAAATCTCTGGTGGTCTTGGCAGATCAGCCCAAGGGCTGCAGACTGGGAAATTAGGCCTTAGTCCACTACCTGTTGTGCCCAAAGCTGAAATTTTAGAAGATGTAATTCATCAGCCCTGGGGACAGACATCCTGGAAGATAACTGTCTTGAGCCGCAAAGTAAGTGCAAATTTGTGTTGAGCACTCTGCCTACTTACAAAGTGCCCTTCAAGAACATTCGTCTTTAAAAAAAAACAGTGGAAGATTGTCTGACAGAACTTGCCCCTTGGTTCTCATCTTTAAACTTTTTGAACCAGGTCCTTCAGAGCTATAAAACGTATTGCAGAAAAATCAACCCTTGAGTGCCTGAGGCTGGGAATCTAATAACTGAAGGCACTTTAAAAAGTGCCTAAAAGCAGGAATTTAATAACTCAGGTCTGGTTTTGATCATAACTCTGGAGTGTAGGTACCCTGATGATCAAATTGTTCAATAAGAGACATCCTGGAGGATGGTATATTTCTTTTTCAGAAGTTTTATCAAGCATTTAATGAACCAGAATTCCCCTCCACAAATACCTCAACTTCCTTCCCTTCTCGCTCTGACACATTGCAGTGGGTTTTCACCTGTGATGCAGCAGTCCTTCTCAAAAGTAAAAAGCTAATTCCACTGACCTTTTAGGAAGAATTCAGCTCTTCCACGTGGATGTCTTGTTCTATATCCAGCCCCTCCCTCATGATTGCCTTTTTCTGCCAGTCCCATTTTTTGAGCAGAAAAGCACAGCTGAACAAAAGCACTTCAGCCCAGCCTTTTAATGTCCTCCACAGAGATTCCTTTCAGCTTCAAATCCACTGCACTTCGCTGTGCCACTGAGTACACCCTCTCCCTTCTCCGTATTACTCTGTGTGAACAGGGCCAAAGGCATCCTTTCTGCCCCAAAAGAGCAGAGGAGACAAATTCTGCACGAAGACAAGTTATTGCAAAGCAGGCTGTGATGACAGAGCTGCAAACCCAGCCCAGAGCAAGCCTGAATTTTCCCAGCTTGTTTTTCCTCTTCCATCAACCTCCCCTCCCTCCAAACACATCTCCCCAACAGTCTCCCTCAAGGAGGGTGTCAGCTAATGCCTAACACATCTGCTTACCTCCATGCCATGTTTGCTTGAAAGAGAACCGGCTGCCACCAGAAACACAGACAGCTACTAGATGCTGTGGGCTGTCATCACATCTGCTGTTCTGGGTTCAGCTGAGGTACATTAAGAGCTTACCAGCCTCTGACATCAGCCGGCATAACTGATCAGATAGTTGCTGTCTAACCTGGTTCTGTCAAAATGGGTTTAAAAAATTCAACAAACAAAAAACTACTATTAGCAGTGTTTTAAGCTAATCTAGATCATTTTGATAGAACTGGGCTAGTGAACAATTCTAGCTGCCAGATCAGAAGATGTGCCTACCTCTGGCAAGCCACACAGCAGTGAGCAAGTGGAGCAGGGCACAGATCTCTAACTACACACACAGCAGCACTGAAGAGCACACTGACGGACTAGGCTGCTCAGACAGCCTGTCTCCAAATCCTGGGCTGCCCAGTTTGCTGCAAAGCCTCTTCCACAAAGAGGATAACATCTAGACTGTATCTAAATTAAGTGTAAAACAGGACAGACAAACCTGATGGAGTCAGCACAGGACATCCACCTTGCTTTGTCCCTCAAGCCAGGTGTCCTCAGCCAGCCTTTCCCACCACCATGACTAGTAAGGAGTTTGGCTACAATGAGAGAACATCCTTGATCCAATTAACAACCTAGGTAGGAGGAAAGGTGGAGGGAATATTTCCCTATTTGCAGCTGGCACACTGATGCACACAGACTTTAAAGAGCAGATTTCTGGCTGTGCATTAATCAGAAGCAGGGACAGATTTTCATATTTTTTTTTTTTTTAAGTGACAAGCTTCCAGCAACTAAACTTACATCAGTCACAGACAGATTTCCAATCAGTTACTGCTTGGCAAGTCAGTGCAGGACTCTATCTGCATATCCTGAAGTGATTCTTAACTTAGAGCAACTGCCATTCATACCGGCTGTTGAACAGTCTCCAGTAATCCACATGTGATCCTCAGAGCACAGCGGTCCTTGCTGCGATATCGCCAGGACTTGGATAAATCCTTTTGGCTCTGACTGGAGAGTGGCTGTACCAGTGCAGACACTAATGTCACAGACTTGTAGCTGAGCACAAGGAATACCTGTGCTCCACAAGATCACTCCTTCACCGCTCTCCTTCAGCCCCTCCATTGACACCATTCTAGTCCAGTGCTAATCCCACTGGGATTTACAGGCTTTTAAGTGGGTGGCTTGTTTGGAAGCTGAGCTCATGGAGAGCAGCAGATCTCTGTAACTGCCTGGAGATAGCAGACGTTCCCAAAGCTCTCTACCCCAATTACTACTTCAACATTTTCAAAGAGAGTGCACAGCGGGGTTCTTCCCTCAAGATCCTTCACAGACTTCTCACATGCAAGCAGGCCTCCCCTCTTTTGCTTATTTCTTGTAACCCAGACAAGTCCAACAAAAATTTGCCTTCTTGACTTGAGTAACTGATCTGATGTCACAGGCAATTCCACGCTCCGTGGTACCATCTGCCGCATTCACACGACTGTAATTTGCAAGACACTCTGCATCACCTCCCTGTTTAAAATAATCCTTTCCACTGAACAAAGGCTGTATTTAACATATGCACAAGTACATCTAAAGGAAAGGAGGAATATGTAATGACTACCATTATCCACAACAATACATTATTCATGCTTCCCTCTGCTAGCAAAATCCTTCCTTCCCAATATTAAAGTGGTACATACTGAAGGAGAATGGCAGACCCTCTGGGATTCCAAATGCCTTTGCACTGGTCTCATTAGCATAGGCTCTCTGATTAATCAGTCCATTCATTATACAGCAATTTCACTACGAGGACTTATTTGGGAACACATGGCACACTGTTTCACCTGAAGTGAGAGCGCAGCACCAGTACCAGCTTTTATGGCAACCACAAAATGAAGTGGCACCACATGCCACTGGGTCGGACAACCCAGTCAGCGAGACAATAATTGTACGTGGGGTGCTGAGGGACTTAGCACTTTAGGGGGAGCTGGTAGTGACTCAGATCAGATGCTCTCTGGTACCTTCATTTTGGCCTTTAATCCACAAATATTAGCTGATAAAGGTGTCGTTCACTAGCATTGTAATACTGAGCTCTGATAGCAATGTCTTGGCTTTGATAATCTTCGGGTATTAGAGAGATGAGGTTTGCAGGGAGAGGTAATACTTTTTATTTGAACAACTGATGGATTTCTGGGGGGCATAAAAATCAGATAAGCTTCCAGGTACACGAACCTTCAAGGATTTGTTTGTTTTCTTCCAGCAGTATCAGTAGAACTAATAAAAGATACCTCTCTCCCACAAACTTCAAGGGCTGCATGTCTGAAAGTGTGTCAGTTTTTTTCTGTATCTTTTAGTTACTCTCACTGCAAACCTCAATTCTTACAGCTTGGATTTACACCTTCCCTACAGACTTCTCAACGTGTACAGTGAAACATCATTATTTTCATTTAGGAAACATATTCATTCAGGAAAACATAAGCCCAGCGCGGTGATGTGACTCGCAGCAAGGGCAGGAATATGTTGTAGGTGCCAGGGCATGCCCTACCCATGGCAATACGCTGTTGCGGCCTCACTTGGGGACTGAAATTGCCTCTCTGCTCCATGCTGTGGCCGCGAGGTTGTTCCATGGGTGTGCACTTGCTTTCTGACTACCTCTGGCCACTGCTGCAGGGGTGGAGGAGAGCGGCAGTACTGTCCACAATACCCACAATTTCTCAGCTGACAACAGATGGGCCTTTGGCAGATTAGTTTTGTAACACGGTTACTGATCAGCCGCACAATCCAGAGTGCAGCAGTATCCCTTGCTCACCACGACACCACAATATGCCCTCATTCTGTAACTGCCGACTTGGCTAACACTCAAGTAACTTCCAGCCTTGTCTCCCCACTTCATAGCATTTCAGTTCTCATTTCAGGATAGTTTCCAATGATGCGAGTACTTCCCATGTTTTTGACTCAAGCTCTAAGCTCAGAATGCTATAACATTTGGATTTAACATCCTAAAGTGGATTTTAAGTATCAGTGCATGAAAATGTCAGTCTCCTCTCAGAGCTCACTGTCCAGAACACAGTTCCAAGCAAACACGTTAGCTCTGATAGGGAACAGCAGATGTTTCTCAGCAGACAACATTTACCTGCCTTGCAGGAGCAGCTTAACAGCAGACAACATTTATCTGTGAATAATTTATTTACAAAGTGATGAAAAAGCTTTGTTGCCAGTCTTTTTCACTCATTACCCAAACAGCTCCTGAGCAATTCAGTATGAATTCTTGCCATTTCATGGCCTCCTCCTCTTCACATGAACAGAGATGATGTAGTACAGATACTGAGCAGTCTTCAGCTATCTACAAAGGATTTTGTTACCAGGTAATCCACTCATAAAAATGCAGTCACCTCCAGGAAATGTGAAAGACTACTTTATTTCAGCCCCCCTCTTTTCAGTTCCTCTAGGACCACATTTTTATAGATAAGATATTTATTTATTTATTTATTTGGTAGCAACATTTTTAATAACAAGGTCTTCATCTCTTTCTCTCCACTTGTAAAAAAAACAGCTCTGAGCAAAATACTAGTGAGGTGTGGGGAAGCCACATGTTCTTGGTGAACTAGCACGAGTCTCACATGGACTTCTACGACTGCACTTTTACAATTTCTTATCACCTCACTCCCCTCTCCATTTTGGTCCTTATCTCACACTTGCTGTCCAGTGTCAAGGCTGTTATATCTTCAAAACAGAGATCAAACAGAGGCGATACCACTTGCATAAAGACACGATTATGGGTCCCGCTGAAGTCTTGTCTGGAAGTCAAAGACACACTGAATCAAGATGAAAGCCTGACAAATTGAGAGGTGAAAGAAGTCCCATACATTAATGATGAACTGGGCAGAAGAAGTGATTGACAAAACTGGCGCATTCATGTTTTATGATGCCTCCGGATGAAGAGGTGGAAGCTTCCCAGCTGGGACATTTTAGCCCAATACCCATCCCCTGAGGAGCCAGACAGATTTCAAGTTTCCATTTTGCAGGAATCAGGTGGAGCTATGAAAGATTATGGAGCATGGAAAGCTCCTTCACAACCTTCAAGCCTCTTCTAAATACCACACCTCGGTGACTTCTCTATAAAATCTTAAATAGGTCCTTCTTCATAAAACATTAAGTCAAGGACTCAGAGTATAGCAACTATGACCTTTCACAACCAAACAAATTCCGCAGCCAAATGAAGAAGAAAACTTCCTCCACCTGCTCAATCCTGCAAGCTTCCTAGGCTTACAGCCCTGTTCCTTGGAATAAGCCACAGTCTGGTTTTTTTTTTTTTTCCCTGCACGTGTTCTTGCAAATAGCAAAGAAATAGCAAAAGCACTTACTGTTAATATGACAAAGAACCACCATCTTTAACCAATTTCCAGAGAAGTAGGTTTAGAAGGCAGTGTTCAGAAAGAGCAACCAAAGCTACAGTGACAAAGGCTGGCACCTCCAGCTGCTACATTGAGAGCAAAAATCTAAATCCAGGAAAATCAGAAACTGAGGAAAGTGCAAATTAGTCTTATCCCTCCTGCCAAGCTCACTTATCTGCTTCTAAGGCAAGTACAAAGGAAGGATTGCATAAGGTTTCAAAGCAATCTAGCACATATGAAAGGGATCTTCTTAGGCTGTGAATGGTAGAGGTGAAACAGAATTGCAGCCAGTTGGAAAATAGTGCCTACGTCCCTCTTGGCCCATTTCTGTCTCCATTTTGTCACTGGAAAATTTCTGATCTTATAATGAAACTAAGAAAAATTGTAAACATGAAGGTTTCTATATATACTTAAAGCAAAACTAACTTTTCTGCTAAAATGTTTCAGTTGGGAATTTCTGCCAAAAGTTAAAACATTACAAGGAGACAGAGAGAGAAGGAATCATGTTTCTAAGCATTCACTTTGTTCTCATCGAGGTCCCCTTGGACTGTTCTGAAAACCTCAATCCAGGTTGTTTCAAATTCCATCTTGCAAACATGCAGTTTATTGAGGCTCTATTACATACAATCTAGTATTCACGCTCAAATCTGCAAAACTTTTATGTGCTTCAAATGATCTTTTGTTGATTTTTTCCCTTTGTACTGCTGTTTATTGTTCTCTCCCCCCCCCCCATTTATTTATTTATTTTAGGACATCCTTTACCAGACATCTAATCCTTGCTGGAGAGAAGGTTCATTTCACTGCAATTTGGATGAAACTAACTCCAGCAGTAGCTGCTTCATTGTTTTGAATTATTGTTGTTAATTGGAATTGTGTTTTTCATTTTCTGAAAGGCAATGATCAACTATTTAACTTGCTCTGCAGCTAATTAGTGGCATTTATGATTACTGTGAGTTTCAAGTGGCAAACCGTTTTGCAAACCGTTTGCAAACAGATTCTCAAGTGATTTTGTGGAGCATCACGGGAGGAGACATCAGGGAAAAGCAGAAGGACATCCAAGCGATGGAGAATGATACAAAGAGAGTGGCTGAGCTTCACGGGAAGAAAAATTATCACAACTAAGAGTATGTGAGCTGCTGACTTCTCAGGAAAGGAAGAAGAATTGTGAGCTGTAGTGCTCACCGGTAGAGCTGTAGGTGTGAGGTAAAGTTTAGCCATGTCTAAGCACCATGCCATTATGTTTGGGAGTGGAGATATTTTTCCTTATTGCAGCATTCATATTTATATTTCTGTGCATCTGAATTGGAACTTACCCATAATCCAAGTAGAAAGGTTTGGCTCAGTTTTGAGCAGACTTAACATTAGTGGAAGTGGAGATGTGGTGTGTAGGAGGTTTGAAAGCCAGACAACCAGGATGGAACAAGGCCAGCTTTACCCTGCAAGGAAATCAGCACAAGAATCACTAGGAAGAAAAAAAGACACGTCCTTTTTTTAAGATGCTGAATTTTCCTTCTGCTAACAACAGCTGCTGCCTCCATGTGTGCTTTTAAAATACGTGATCAAGAATTCTTAGTGCTTGCTGCTGTCATAAACAGGATGAGTCAGCCACGTATCCTGAGCCACTGCAGGGCCCTGGGGTTACACTCAGCACTGGTAAACTTTCACAGTTCATGAGTAGGTTTAGGGTGTTTTATTACTGCTCCAGCTCCTAGGGTCACACGAGCAAATGAGAACTAAACTTTGACAAACTAATGCATAAATGACTGAAATAGGTACATCATTTCCTCAGCACTGACTCGAAGACTGTGTTTCAGATGTCTCAGAGCTGTTGTTTCAGGCTGTCTGCAGACTCAGGAAGACAGAACTGACTGCATAGCTTTCAGTAAGGTCACAAAATAAGGCAGGAGAAGAGAGCAAACATTTGAAGGGAAGATTTACTTTTACAAATGTTTAATTAAGTTTTTGGATTTGAAACAGCAGAAGACAAATCCTGAGTTAGCTCTGAGAAGAGACATCTTCTGCTCTGTTGAACTGAAGGAGTCTGAATTTCATCTCTGTGTGCTCCAGATTAGCCAGCAGTGGGGAGCAGCCACTGCTGACTGTTCCACAACCAACCCCTCTGCCGGCAGAGGTGCTCTATACCAAGTGCCATACCTGGCCCATGGGAATAGGCAGCTTTCACCACAGTGCCCAGTTCTAGCAGTAAACTAAAAGAGTCTCTGGATGAGCGCTCTATTTTTTTCCACACCCTTGCTTTCGCCTCCAATACTGCAATCCTGAAGACTGGCTTTTATTGCAACCAAGATTCAACATCCTTTAAAGTACTAAAACAATAAGCAAAGAAAAAGCAACGTGACAAATGCTAACTCCTAAATCATTACCAAGCAGGATGGTAAGTACAAAGTAGAGCCACTGTTCATTGACGTTTCAGTGGAAACTTCTTCATGGAAAACAAGCTAGCTGCCTTTGCATCCTGATCTTTCAAACCTTCATTTTTCATCTGTTGGGATGCCGCTGTTTTTTGCAAATGAGCTAGCAATATCTCATCTTCATTCTACCCTGAAGTTGTTGGCTGCATTTGCCAATTAAAGATAGGAAAAAAAAAAAGGTGGGTGAGAGGGAGGGAGACTGAAGGAGGAAAAGGTAAATAAAAGTTACTGAAAGCCTTTGCCAGGTTAAAAACGACATCTTGCCAGGACGCTTGGCTCAAAGAATCTAAAGGAATCACAAAGATCTACAAGAAGCAGGGATAAGGTAGTTAATATGCCTCAGTTAGATGAAAACATATAAAATGGCTACTTTAGAAGCAGATGTAAACTAGATGGTTAAAACAGCAAGTCTGAGAAACAGTTTGTTCCCAAGATAAGACATCTGACACCTCTCCATCCTCTACTTCTGCCAGGTCAAGTAGGTTCAGAGTATAAGAAGAGTGAAAGACCAGACAGGCTCTGCTTTGTTAAATTTTCTTAAATCTACTGAGAAAAGAGAGTGACTTGGCCTCGTAACTTCCGCTTAATCAAAGTTGGGACTGGGATAATTTGAACACGATTCACTTTGAGAGACAACAAGCTGCTACTCTGAAGCAAAGACAAGCTGCGTTAATTGACCCCTGCCCCTTTTCACTCCACTCGGACAGTCTGCCCTTCACAGGTTTCCTCCTTTCTGTGATCCCTTGAGTCTTGCCACTCAGTGAAGGCACAGAAGGAATAAGCAGATGAAGCGTTCAGCATGTTACATAGTGAGCAGACATACAATACACCGCTGTAACTGGGAGTGTGCTGTACGTGTGGGACTCCAGGATTTCTTTATCTGATGCTATGCTGCAGCTCTGCAGCCTGTTCTGTAGGCTGCACCCAACTAAATGGTCAGAGAACCACAAATCTGTCTGATGTTGTGCAGAGAAGTCACAAAGCTTTGTCTTCAGTGCTTAAGCTCCAATTACAACTTATGCAGAGACTTCAGCAGACTGATGTTCAATGAGTGAGACTTGACAAATCTTTGTATTGCAGTAACATCGGCACTTCCCCAGCTCTCCTCAGAACAGCGCTGTGCCAGGCACTGCCCATACAGCTCCTACTTCCCCTGTAGTGGTGAAGTCATTAGTATTTAAGATTTGAGTGGTTTGGCTAGGAAGTTTATAAAGGAACATTATTTTCAACTAAAAGCTAGCAGTCCATGATTGTTTCCAAACCCCTCTTCTGAGCTAAAATAGTAGTGGATGTGCCACTCCTTCAGGCTCCACCAAGAGCCAGCTCTTCACATACTCACTGTTGATTCCTTCTTAGAAGTGTGGTGGTTTGCAAGGTACTCATCCCACCCAGGGATGGGTACCCAGCCTTGTTAACATATACATGACTGCTTGGAGTCCATCCCTTCCAAGGATGGATACCTGGCTTTGTTAACATTGAAACAATTGTTTCTCCTTTCTTCCAAAACAATACACAAAGCCAGATCACTGCAATCACTTGGCAGAGAACAGAGGAACAGAGGGAGAGATAGTGTCTGAATGTTCTCTCTCTGATCATAGTTAATAAAGCTTCTGTCTGACCTGTAGTAAATTGTACTTGGATTATTACACACTTCGAATCCCTATACCAACACCCCCAAAGACAAGCAGCCTAAATTGCAGTGATTGGAAAACAACAGAAAGTAATTTTCTCTGCAATATTAGTTGTTTTACAATTCACTAGCTAGCACTGCTCTAAGCTTCATCTCAGATGATTATGAAAGACGGAAGTCACAGAAAAAAAGGCCAAATGTGAAATAGGAAAGTCCTCCGGGACATATTATTCAGAACAGGAGTTGCCTGGCTCTTATCACTGAAGAATCTCTTATGGGAAAGAAAACGTAATCACTGCAGTATTGAATTTCACTGAAAGATTTATAATCTAATTTAAAGGTATAGGGATTTTTTTTTTGTTAATTATAATAAACAGCAAGTTCATTACACTCCAGCTTCCAAAGAAATAGCATATTGTAGACAGGGGGATAAAGTATTACTTTCATTCGCTCACAGGGCAGAAGTTAACCAGAGAGATGCCAAGAGCTGAGAACAAAAACACTGACCCTCTGCCAAAAAATTGTCTTTCAATGTGAACAAAACTCACACGAAGAGAGGCTCTTCCTTTGAGTAAAAGAAATACCCATTTCCTAAATGGCACTTCTCCATCTTGAAGCACCACGCAAAGGAGGTAGCTATGGCTTTCTCCTTTGTACAGAGAGATGGAGGCACAGAGAAGACTAAAATCAGAATCCTCCAGGTTTTTGCCAAGAGTTTGAGGTACCAGACCATAAGGACCTGGCCTGAGTTGAATAGGGTGTCCGGTCCAGAGGACGGCATTTTACCTGCCCCACATCATCTTCAGCCATAGCATCACATCTCCCTGTCTACGAACTCATCCAGGTGTGAATCCTGCATGCTCCATTTCACCAGGTTAGGAGGAAGGCTTTACTGATGGCTTTACATGACTGATGCTTGTACCTCAAAACAGACACAAAGGCCACAGCAAGGTCAGGGCTGAGCCACCTGTTGCCCAAACTTACCAAGGAGCTAGTCAAGCTACCCCTGGGGAGGACTATATCTAGGCCTGAGCATTCCAAGCAATTTGTTCCGTGTGAGTACGACCAAACTTTCGTAAGGAAACAGATCTATTTCTGTGGCATCTTTTCTGAAGAATATCATCCTGAGTAGTCTTCCTAACTAATTTGGCTGCCTCGATGTTGCATCCTTGTCATGATTTTGGCTGGGATTGCTCTAATTATTTTCATAGAGGCTTACATGATGCTGTGTTTTGGATTTATGATGAAAATAGCAGTGACAACACATGAATAGTTTCAGTTGTTGCAGAGCAGTGCAAGGAGGCTGGGGGTGCACAAACTGGGAGGGGATGCAGCCAGGACAGCTGACCCCAACCCACTGGAATATCCCACACCACATGACATCATGCTCAAAAATAAGAGCTGAGGGAAAGGAAGATGAAGGGGAGCATTCAGAGTGATGGCATGTGTCATCTCACGAAACCGTTGCGCATGATGAACCCTGCTTTCCTGGAAGCAGCTGAACATCTACCTGCCGACAGAGCGCAGCAAACACATTCCTTGATTTGCTTTACCTAGTGAACTGTCTTGATCTCAACCCATGAGTTGTCGCACTTTTACCTTTCCAGTTCTCTTCCCTAACCCACCTGTGGAGTGAGCAAGCAGCAGCATGGTGCTGAGCTGCCTGCTGGGGTTAAACCACAACACTACCATTGCCTTTGTCAGCAACCAAACTGCTTCACATATATGAACCCTTCCTTGCAGTGCAGAGTTAGCCTCCTGGATTTAATATCTTCATTTACCTGCTTTTATGCATATATACTTTGATGTTGCCTGTTAACAGCATGTTTTCCTCTAACCATGAATATTCAGTGGAAAATGGCATTGGCCTCTTACTACAGTGTGAATGCAGAGATTTGCAAGCTAGTTCATTCAAGAGCTTGCATGCTCCAGCATCTGGATGCTTGGCAGTGATTCATCATTAAGGGAACCTGCAATTTGTCATGGGCTTTTGTTGTCAACTTGTGCAATTTGCTGATTATATCTGCAAATCACAATTTAAAGTTTAATCTGATCAATGAGTTGTGCTTTATACGACACGCTCTGGTGAAAATCAAGGAAGCCTTTGAAGTAATTTGGTAGAACAATAAAGAAAAATAAGAGATCAATCAGATGCTAAAAAAAATAAAACCTCTCTTAAACATTGAAATGCTGCTTATCAAAATTAATTCAATTCCTTTAGGAAACAGCAGAACATTGTGCCTGGAACACAGGTAGTCAGAATTACTGTTGGGTTGAAGATTGAGGGTGTTCCCCCCCCCCCCCCCCGGCCCCCCACCTCTGGACTTCTTAGAGGGAAATTTTCATTTTAATTCTCCCACTGGGAAATATCCCACTTGAAATTCCAAACTATAGAAAATATATACCCTTCCCACAGGTTTTTCTGGCCACCATTTTTTTTTTGACAGTTGGAACACAGCACTGAATCGTAACAGGTGGTTGCTTAACTTGCTTTCAGGTCACCATTTCCAGCTGGGCTTCCACTCAACAAAAGCTGGAGATACACAGTATACATTTTATAGACTTCAATGCTTTTAAATTCTTCACACAGATGTGGACTTGCCAGCAGTGCTGTGGGCCCCTTGTCTCTCTATTTCCTCTTTTCCCCCCATCTCCTACTCTTCTCGTCACTGGCACCATTCCCAGGACCATGAACCGTACCAGTTGCATGGCATGGCAACAAGAAACAAGATAAGTGGTGAGGGTAGCAACCTTCCCTTTCTCTGCAGCAAGGGAGAATTTATTTCCCTCTCCCCTCATTAGTCATATCAAGTCTGCATCTGCCCCGAGCTGGAAAACGCTCAACAGCAGTTGCAAGTGTTATTTCTCACACTTTCACCACTCAATACCAGTCAGACTTTGCAGTTTAGGAAGTGACAGTATTGTTTCTTAAAAAGGAAAGCAACATCCTACATCTTCAAAAATAACATTAACCCAACTTTCCTAAGAACTTATGATGAAAAATGACATCTTCTTTCCCTGAGAGATATAATTGCTGTCTTTCTTCCCAGTATTTTTACTTGATGCCAGAATTTTGCACAAAACATTTTCCAAATATTTTTATTCTGTTTTCAGTAAAACTCCATTTTTTTTAATTAGCATAAATTCACTGTAAGAGAAACAGGCTCTCACTAGTGAATATGGAGGGGGGATCTATCATCTGGACAACAGTCCCAGTATCCACAGAAAACAAGGAAAATAACCTGGTATCACCATTCTTTGAAGTATCATTTTTCTTTTGCAACCTTAAATCTTACTTCACTTGATTTCTGACTAGATGGAGGGATTTCTCATGATGAAAACTCAGGTGCTCTAACTCTGCACTGGGTTTTTTTTACAGGCATCCATGGGAAGATGATGGGGTACACAAAGAGTTTTGCTTTAAAAGCCAGCTTCTGCAGAGATGTGTACAATGATGCTGCTTAGGGCTCAATGAGCCTGTCCCTCATATCTGCTTGTCTATAGGCAACTGCATCGATTGTATTACTGTGCTTCACTTAATTGTCTGAAGTACAAAGAAGTCAGCTCAGGCAATGCTAGGAATGGGATTTAAATGTATTAAACTTCTGCCTTTGCAGGATCCATTTTCCATTACTGTTTCTACCTATTCAAAGCATTTTCAGCTCTTTGACACTACATTAAGTAGGGCTAAGCCCTATGTGGCTATGCTTTGGAAGAAGCCATTCTAACTGCCACAGAATGGATAGGAACATGGAAGCAGATATTCTTTTTCTTTCTTTTTCTGAATCAAAGCTGGACCAACACTATGCCATGGAGCTAGAAGGTCCTGTGCTATTAGAGATGCTGTGGCTCAGACAACACATAAAACCAAGGTCTGCTTTGTTTTCATTCATTATAGCCCGTGGCAGCACCTCCATGAACTCTGGTATTAAGCATGCCCAAGTTCTGTCATAGACAGTCATTAATCTGTTCATCACAACAGAGAAAACACAGCATGTAACAGTAATAAATGGTAGCTAGGGGGTTACAGAGGCTGCTGGACTGAGACACATCCTCAGGCTTTCTAGCTGAGTATCACTGCCATGAAGCACCATTCCTCCAGATTCTCAGCCATATTAGATTGGGGAGAAGATACCAAATAAGATAGCCAGCATATAACTGACAATATGATTAAGAGGAAGTACCTCAGAACATTTACATACCATAATCAAGTCACCCCTTTTACAGCATATCACAAGTAAACTGTTCAGACTTGCAGCTGAAGAGAGTAAATCAAGAAAAGTGCTCTGTTAGGAAAGCCAAAATGCAAAAACATTTAGAGAGAAAGTGATTTCTGCTTTTGGATCAAAAATATCTTCGGTAAAGCCTGTGGGAAAAAAATCTGGGGATTTGTATCAGAGAAGTTAGGAGCTAAGAAAACCAATTCCACCAAGAAACAAATTAGACAACTAACTCAACTATTCTATAAAGCATTTCTCTAGGACTTAAAGCCAATTAAAATTACATTGGAAAATCCTGCTTCAACAAACCTACTTATACAGCCCTCCTGTGCCGTTCTACTCTGGGGCAGCAGTGTTGGTATGCAAACCAAATAACTGCCCAGAGTTCACAATGGGTGAGCAGCAGTTGCCCAAGCACAGTTGTCTATATAACTTTGCATAACCTTTAAAATATTAACTCGCTTCAGAGGTCTGCTTAACTTTAACTCTGCTCTTTATCCATGATTGCTTCACCTGCAAATAGAGTCTGTAAGGAGTTTACTAAGTGGGCTAAGAGGCCATTTCATATTTCACTGTGGCTCCCATATGTGACACTGTCCCTTCTGCTGACCAGCTGCTTCACAACCTTTAAGAATTCACTGCGCTAAAAGACTGCTTAAGTCAGCCTCACTGTCTAGCTCTCTAGGAATCGACAGAAAGTTTAGCACAGAGCTATGTGGAGACTATCTACTGGCAAAGGAGAAGGTTCACAAATACCTGAAGGTTGCATACATAGGGCAGGAGATGGCCCTCCAGAGCAGACCATTTATAGGAGGCTGAGGGTGAAACCCCACTCAATGTCAAAAGAAAAAGCTTAGGGAACTCTACCCCAGGACTGTCCCAATAAACCAGGCAACAGGAAGAGCCAGCCAAGAGGAAAACTCCCTCTTAGCAAGGCTGCTGGGATGGAGAAAACCCTTAAAGAGTCAAAGCTTGCATGCAGGAGTGGGAAAGGGATTACACGCTTGAGTGGTTTTCCCAACACTAAGGTAGAATAGCTATGGCTCTGGACCTTAGCTTCTAAAAACCTCTGTGCACATACATCTTGTACAAGTCATAATTCTATAGAAGGCTTAGCAAATGACAAAGCTACTTATGATTAATGATTATTATGAGAGCTGAAGGGTGATGGAGACTCTACAGCCACGGTTCTCATGGTTCTCTCTGAGTTCCCATATTCATTTTTGGAGAAAAAGACTGCTAAGGTACAGGGGGGCAGGAAGGAGCAGGAGCCTTGCACCTTTTAAGTCAAAGTATACGAGTGCAGTACTCAAAAAGAGTAAGGGTGGTGGTGGTGGGTGACAGACTCATTTGAAGTGAAACATCTCATTTTGAAGGACAGCATAATTCCTGCTGTGTGTAGCAAGTCCTAGTTGTGTTTTCGTTTTCCTTAGTGTAAGACAGAAGCATTTGTTGAACAGATGAAGATGATACAATTATAAAACCAGTTCATACATTGAAGCACACTACAGCGTTCACAGAGACGTTGGCATTACTGCCACTCAAGGAAAGAGTTATAACTGCAGATACAGCCCCTTCTACAAGATAGCACATGGGAAATAAGTAGATGCACCTCAGTTTTTTTTTTTTTTTTTAAATTGTACCTGATTGAAAACAGCCCAGAGAAGCTGTGGTAACACCTGTCTAAAGCCAAATGTGCTCCTCAGAGCAGCCAGGCCACCCTGCTTTGTAAACCACAGATGAACTTAGTCCTTACAATATGTAATATCAGACACTGTCTAATACAAACATCAGAATTAGGCCCTGATTTGGGGAACTACTTCTCCCCTCCCACAGGGCCATAAAAACAGCCATTCTGTGCTTCCACACTGCCAGGTCATTCAAGTCTCTTTTGGGAGCAACTGGGCAGGACTGCCCTCTGCTCACGTAGAGGCAGAGGTGTTTGCTCTTTTATTTCCTCTCTTCCAGACTACAAAAAAAGCCTCAGAGCAAGTATATCTTTTTTTTTTTTTTTTTTTTTTTAACTGATCACTATCACACTTCAGGTCAGAGCTGATGGATAGATAAGTTCAAGAGTTTCTTTGGAAACCAGGTAGAAAATGTCACTGAGCATAACATCATCTGTACTACAGATGCAGGAGCTGACTTAGCAGAGTAGAAAGGTAGCTCAATGAGACATACCTTGAAACAGAATGTAGCTCAGTTTTCAGATGGCTGCTGGGCAGAGCGGAGCCAAGGTCAGTATTTCCTCGGATCAGAACTTCGTTATCAGACAAAAGCCCTTTGCTGTAATTATGAACTGATGTGAAAGCCAGAAAATCTGAATTCAAAACAAAACCAGTCAGCTTCTAGACAAGATTTCCTGCCACTGAGCCACACAGAAAACAGGACATTTCCCTTGTTTCGTTCTGGGCAATGGCATGGGCTGTGCATTGCCTTCTTAAAAATTGCTCACTTCATCTGTTTGCTTCTTTGTACACAACCTATGCCCTACCTGGACTTGTACAAAGCATTTGACGCTGTCCTGCATAACACCCTCAGCTCTCCATTGGAGAGACACAGATTTGACCAATGGACCACCTGGTAGGTAAGGAATTGGCTGGATGGTCACACTCGATGAGTTGTGGCCAACAGCCCGATGTCCAGGTAGAGACCAGTGCTGAGTGGTGACCCTCAGGGGTCAGTACTGGGACCAGCGCTGTTTAACATCTTTATCAGCGACACAGTGGGACTGAGCGCACCCTCTGCAAGTTTGCTGAGGCCACTGACAAGTGGTGCGGTCAACTCATCTGAGGGAAGAAAGGTGAGCCAGAGGGATGTGGGCAGGCTTGAAAGGTGCGCCTCGGCAAGCCTTAGGAAGTTGAACAAGGCCAAATGCAAGGTCTGGCAGCCAGGGCAGGACAATCCTAGGCTGGGTGACAAGTGTTTCAAGAGCAGCCCTGTGGAAAAGGACTTTGGGTTACAGGTAGATGAAAAAATCAGCCAGCAAGGTGCAGTTGCAGCCCAGAAAGACAACCACATCCCAGGCTGCATCACAGTAAATACAGCTAGCAGGCTGAGGGAGGTTATTCCCCTCTACCTGTGAGACCCTACCTGGAGAACTGTGTTCATCTCTGGGACCCCAGCACAAGAAGGACATGGACCTGTTGGAGCGGGACCAGGGGAAGCCACAAAGACGATCAGAGGCTGAAGCACCTCTTACAGACGAAGGCTGAGAGAGCTGAGGATGTTCAGCCTAGAGACAGGAAGGCCGAGGAGACCTTACAGCAGCCTTCCAGTACCTAGAGGGGTCTACAAGGAAGCATTAGAGGGACTTTTAGGGAATGTGGTGACAGGACAAGTGGGAACAGCTTTAAACTAAAAGAGGGGAGATTGAGATGAGATATTAGGAGGAAATTCTTTACTATGAGGGTGGTGAGGCCATGGCCCAGGTTGCCCAGAGGAACTGTGGGTGCTCCATCCCTGGCAGTGCCCAAGGCCAGGCTGGATGGGGCTGGGGACAGCCTGGGGGGGTCCCTGCCCATGGCAAGGGGTTGGAACAAGATGAGCTTTAAGGTCCCTTCCATCTCAAACAGTTTTGTGATTCTGTGAAAGTATGTTTCCCTATTTTTCAGGGTTTCTCATTCTCTTAGCACTTGCTTAAAATATGCAGCTCCATGGTTTCCAGCTGATATCAGCCCTGAAGACAGCAGCAGGCAAAGGTCAAGTCTGTCCTGAAAATCCATCATACACAAGTTCTTGCATAGAGAAACAACCAAAGCCTTCTTTCCTATCCCATTTCTAAGTTTTCTTAGAAATAATAAACTTTACCAGAGGGGCTTCAAGAGAGTCATTCAGCAGAGAAATTTCATGAGAAATCACTGCCTTGGGACCATCTACTTTTTCTGTCATGAAAAAACACCGAATTATATTTGAGAACACCCACAAATCACTCAGCATTAGGAGCTGGATAAAACCAGTGAGTACAGAAATTTTGGAAGGAGCCACATGCTTATACCCAGAGTGAATATTTACTGACAAAGAGACTTTTCTTAAGCCCCTCAGCATCCAAACAAAGGCACGATCCACATGGAACCAAGAGGTCTCATTAGCCAGAGGTTTCACATCATTCAGGTTAGATTTTTTGTTTTCAGAGAGAAACTGTAAAAAACAACAACTCTCTTCCCTTTCTTTCCTCACATACATCAACATGTTAGACTTGCAGACGCTGTGGATTTTGCTCTGTAAGAATGGAAAACTCTGGCAAGAAACAAGACAAGAAAGGACAAAGGTCAGATCTCCATGGACAGTGAAGTTTGTGTATTTCAGAAAGGTGCTGATCTGATCACAGATTCATTGCCTATTTCTCTGGACATTTGGTTAAGACTGATGCAGTTCTCCAGCTAACTACACCAAGCTTGACCAACACTTTTAATTGCACAGTCCAGATTCATATGTTCAAGTGTTTACGGCCCCTTTGCTCCTTCTTCACCTGGACTGCTCAAGGCATCGTGTTTTCTTCCTTGCCAGCTGCTCTCTGCCCAGCAACCTGCTCCTCACTCACACTTGAGGCAAGCAGCAAATCTTTCTCATGGAGCTCTTGACTGGACAAGGCAGTTCTGCTGCTCTCAGAACTGGTGCCCAGCAGCTGCTAAGACATTTGCAGGAAAAGCCTCCTTCAACACCTGGGTGCAGGCGTACCACACATTCTATCTATGCATGAGGGATGCCCTTCACACTGCCTCACCACCAGCCTCAAAGCTGTTGTGTTACAGGAAAACTGCACACAACCTTAAAAAAAGGACATGATGCTAACTCAGTGCCAGTCCCACCTCAGATCTGCCAGCGGCAACTCTTCAGAGATGATTTGAACTTTTCTTGATAATTAAAAAAGATAAAAATATCAATCATTCAGAAGTTTCATTGGCTTTTTGAACTTTAACCTGTTCCCTTGCCTCTCCTCTGTCACTGTTTTTATACTCGCACACCTTAAAGATGTGCTAATGTGGCATTACTTTAAAATTCTAATGATATTTTTCTGGGTTAAGCTGTCTGGTTACTTCTTGTATTTTAGCCAGCTCCGATGAGAAAAGGGACACCTTCCATGCCATATTTACAGTCTATTTCACCATAGCATCTGCAGGTTCTTAACAGAGCTTTCTTTTACCTAGCTTTCACAGAAGCAAATGAGCCTTAACATATTTCAGATGTATTTTTCCTGAGCAGCAGAAAACCACTATTTTTTTTTAAGTCTTAATGCTTTGATTAGCAAAGCTGTACAAAACCATATAGAAAGACATAATTTTACCCAGAGGATCTCAAACCTTTCAGTAGTTACTTTTTTTATTTGGGTTTGACTTTTTTAATTTTCAGGAAAACAAAACCTTCTGTTTAAGTGTAAATTAATTGGCAGGACTCCTTTCAACACTCTCCAGCTCTTCATCCTTCAGACTTCTATACTGCCTTTCGTCCGAAAACCTCAAAGCACTTTGCAAAGGACTAATTAATAAGTTTCAGCATAACTGTCAGCGTGGCAGGTAAACTTGACAAGTGTTAACATTCTTGCAAGAACCACCACACATAAACCCCCTAGAAATTTCAGGCAATTGTTCGACACAGGAGAGTTTTTGTGTTCTTTGGTTTAACGCTGTACATTTGACCTTCCTCTGTGGAATGTAGCACAAGGGCAGCCTGTCTCAACACACAGGTCTTTGCAGTTGGTTTTGTCTCTGAAATGTCTGCATTAAACTCTGTATTGAGTGATTCCCAAGAAACCAGACACTGACTGAACAGGCACACAATACACATAATTCTCTAAAACCAAACAAAAATCTTCCAGTTACCTGAAAAATGTGAAGACTGATCCCAGAACAGATTTTCTTGGACTTCTGCAGAACTTCCAGCAAAGAGCCTCACATGCTTTTTTACTGATGGGTCTTTTCCCTACCACACATTGTTTTACCTCACATAACACTGCCAATAGGAAACTCAAAGTAACAAGAACAAAAAATCAGCATGCATTGTTCAAATACATGTGAGTTTAATCAGTAGGGTGGGATTCAAACAGGGTTGTCTGTAATGTGACTCACCAAATGCAGGTATCCGCTCTGAGAATGTTTCCTACTCTGAGCTGCGCCAACTACACAAGCATTGGATAGTCACACAAAATCCCCCTTAGTACATGTCAAATTAAAGTAAAGCTTTACAAAATTTACAAAATCTCTATACAAATATAGTTTTAAGTGTCAGGAAGGACAGGCACTAACAAGCAATCATCTTATATCTGTGCATTGAGAGTGCATATCCAAGTGGCTTATCTCCCTCATTACTCAGCTACTTGGATATTTATCTAACCCGTAGTTACCATTACAGTTGTGATACAAGCCCACATTCTTGGGTGGCATCCCCAGAGGAGGACCTCAGCTTCGAGAAGCAAGCTTTTTCATACCCAACTTTTTCCTTGTGGAAATGTTGCCTCAGGTAACACTGCCAAGCTCAAAGACCATGGACTCGTTCTACAATCAAGATACAAAGACTGCATCTGCTGTCATAGGGCTGTATCTTCCCTGTTTCACAAACCAAACACGAGATGGAACCCCTTTATGTAGCTCTGTATCTGGCATAGGTTCCTCTACATGACTGTGCCCGGCCCATCTTCTCCAAAATGCATGCTGGTCAGTTAAGTCCACACCTGGAAGTCTGCTTGAACACAATGGATGAACCTGAGCCAGTGGTCTCAGAAGCCTGCACAGCTGTGTATGGATGCTCTAGGATGATTACCACCCTAAAACAGGAGACCCTGCTTACAGCTGCTGACGCCCATTAGTATAGAATCATAGAATCATAGAATATCCTGAGTTGGAAGGGATCCACAAGGATCATCGAGTCCAACTCCTGGCACCACACAGGTCTACCCCAAAATTCAGACCATGTGACTAAGTGCACAGTCCAAACGCTTCTTAAACTCCGACTGGCTTGGTGCAGTGATTCCTTCCCTGGGGAGCCTGTTCCAGTGGGCGACCACCCTCTCAGTGAAGAACCTCTTCCTGATATCCAGCCTGAACCTCCCCTGCCTCAGCTTTACACCATTCCCGCGGGTCCTGTCACTGGTGACTAAAGAAAATAGATCGGCGCCTGCCCCTCACCTCGCGAGGAAGTTGTAGACTGCGATGAGGTCTCCCCTCAGCCTCCTCTTTTCCAGGCTGAACAGGCACAGTGACCTCAGCCGCTCCTCATGTGTCTTCCCCTCTAGGCCCTTCACCATCTTCATCGCCCTCCTCTGGACACTCTCCAGCAGTTTTACATCCTTTTTGTATGGTGGTGCCCAGGTGCTAGTATGTTGCAATACATGCTTTGTGGCTGCAAACAGCCCTTAACCGTAGAGGAAGCAGAGTACAATCTCTTAGGACTCTTTCACCAAGACTTCCAGTCAGCACCCCAATAGCACAACCATCATCCACAGCTCCAAGTGAGTCTCTCCTGACCCGGAGTTCACTCTGGTTTTGGCTTACAAGCCTCCCTCACGCCCTTCACACCTCCAGAGCGTTTGCAGAACCTCACTTCCATTGTGGCCTTTGCACTGGTTGCAGTTTGTGTTCTCACTGAAATCAGTTCATCAGAGCTCTCACTGGTTTAATCCAAATGGAGAGTGACAGCTCAGAGTCTGCTGAGGAAGCAGGGTTGTCATCTCCGAGCAGCTTGGCTTGCTGACAATGCCACGGGCTAGAAGACGCTCCTGTCACTTCGAATTACCATCATCCATGCTCCATGGATGCAGAAGCTACTCACAAGAGATGACCCACAGAGCCTTGCTGTGGCAGGAGACATTCCTCCAGTCGTTGAATTCATGAAGTCACTTTTGAGAAGCAGCAAAGCAAAGTGCAAAATAGCTTCACACACATACACCCAGTCCCCAAACACACACCTATGTCCTCAGACATGAAGAAGCATCACAGCTCCACCTGTTCTGACCAGCCACCTGCCTGGTTTGCTGCCTCCCCTTTAAAAATAGATCCTTGCCCTGAAGGTTAGCTATAAATCACACTAACGCCATCTTCCTGGAGGGAGTGCATATAGGAAATACACGCTATTACCCATCATTTAAAGAATAGCTGTTGTTTGTAGGTTGATCCAATGTTCTGATATATGCCCTGACATTCATATTGCAGTGGATGGAGATCTGTAGCATTCCACTGTGTGATCCATTCTTGACTGTCTCTGCCCACAGCTGGAGGGGATCCAGTGCCTGTGTCATTGGATCCTACAGCCAGACTGGCAGAACTGTTGGTTTGAAAGTAAATCTCTTGGAAAGGTTAGATTTCTCTCCTGAAGTTTAAAGCTTTCCACATTTACTTTAATCCCAGTGCAAGAGCAGTTCTGTGCAAATGTTCTGAATTATGCATAGTTTGATTCCTCCTCTACAGTGAATGCAGACACTATATGATAAAACTGAAAGATGTTCTCATGATTGCCCAAAGCTGACAAATGTCAACATCATGCCATGGAAGTGTTTTTTTTCTTAGAGAATTGCCCCAGTTGAATATTTTTACACATCTTTAAAACTTTTCTGCTAGGCAACCTGAGAAAAGTGAAACCTTTTGTCCCTAGAACTGCAGTGTCTCCCCTGAATAAGCAGTTCTACTGAAGT
The DNA here is from genome assembly GCF_964211835.1 of Anser anser. NCBI lineage: Eukaryota > Metazoa > Chordata > Aves > Anseriformes > Anatidae > Anser > Anser anser. The sequence continues at coordinate 6,742,215 of NC_139744.1, forward strand.
CAAGAGAATTCTTAATATGAACAACATCTTCTGAATGAGCAGGAGGCTGCCAAGACTAGGCTTTGTGTTTTGCATTCAACCAAAAGGAATTAAGCTTTTTCTCATTAGTATCTGTATCAAAAAAAACAAATCTCATGCTGGGCTTCAGATTTAAAGCTGTGCTTTGGATCCATGGAAGGCTTTTGCTGAGATGTGCTGGAAGATGGCTCCAGGCAACTTGAAACCACAAGGAGAAAAGGTGTCAGTCTACAGATACCTGAGCATTTATTACTCGAGGCACAGAATCTTTCATAGGATGTGCCAAGACCTGGAAATTTCCATTTTGTTTTTGTCACCTCCTCAATTATACATCCAAAACATTAGAAAAAATTGTTGGATTTGGAAGTCTTTCCACTAATTCTCAAGACAGCATCTGAGGTAGATGCCTTACTATTTGCATCTCAAGTGAGATAAGCTGAATCCCTTTCCGATATTTAAATTCCAGCATGAAACCATTTCACAAGCAAAGGAACAATTCAAGCCTGACTCACTATGAAGGCATGTCGTACCGAGTGGAGCTTCCTAGCAATCACAGAGCATACCTTGATGCAAACTTTTTCCTCTTCAGTATACTCATGTCTAACAAGTGACTTCACATTATTGCCATCTCCTCAGTGGAGAGGCTCATGGAATCTTTTGCCTTTATTTGGCTTCTGCTTTTCACAAAACTCATGGGACCTTTATCCTCTTTGAGACCTCTAATTCCTCACCAAATTCACTCAAACATGACTAACAGGTTCAAAACACTGATTGAAAGATGGGCATGTGAGGAGGCAGCCCAAACACACCAGCCTCATTTTCTTAGAAGACTAGGTTAGAGAATATGAAGTCTTAAGTTCAGAATCCCTTTTTCCCCAGAAATTAACATTTAAAATTAATTTAAAATATACTTCACAGAAATTTTGTATGATACCAGCTTTCTAAAAATATTCCGATTTCAGAATAGTAATTATGTTCTAGTTTATATTATTTTTTATAATTACTCATAATTTCATGAAACACACTGCTCCTACTGGCATAGGTAATATGACATCATGTAAGAGTTAATGTAGTCTTTTTTTTTTTTTTTTTTTACATCAAGTGCTGCTATTCAGCACTGATTGAAATGTCATCTCTTTCTAGATGAAAATGTCTGACGCTTGGTGTAATCAAACAGTTTGACACTTCACAGTATAAACAGGAGATATCTGAATGTAGAAGATTTTCAATCAGTGCTAAGTAACTGCTGCACTTATAATCTGAAGTATTGCACACTTTAAATAGTTATATTACATATTCATTAATAGTAGTGTCTGTTAAGATCTGCTATTGACAAACAATGAAATGCAAAATAATATAAACAGAAAAATGCACAATATAAATGCTAAAAAAGTGAAACTATCAGCACTATATAAACCTATATATTCATTATATATTTTCTCACAGGAATTTTTCCTCCAGATCAAAATGAGCTTATTACATCAGGGAAAAAGCACTCAGCTAGCTACTGCTGCATGAAACAACACTGTGCTCTGAACTGGACAACTGTATCAGAAACTACTCAGCTATTTGACCTCAGCTCTTCCTGCACTTGGGAAAGCCCCCAAACTGTCTGGAGCTTGGGCTCCACTGACTACAGAGGAAGCTGACAGGAACAAAAGATCAAGGAAATAATTAAATCAGACATCTAAAACAGGAGCGTCCCTCAGAGAGAGTAACTGTCAGTGTACCACCTCTAATTCAGTGCCAGGACATTACTCAGTAACTGTTCAACTATTAAATAAACTACCTGTGTGAAAGATTCATTTGTGCCTGATGAATGTAAGGAGCCTTACAAGGAACCTCACAAAGAATCTGCCGACATATGGGCTGTATAAATAACTACAGGTTCAGATTGGCCCTTTCTGGGGTCCCAAAACTGTTACAGTAGATTGTAATGCAAGAACCCTTCTTGCTGGGTAACTGGTAGAGATCCCAGACTACTGCAGCACCATATAACCAGACATCAAGAGTCAAGAAACACTTGCAAGGAGCATTTCATTCAGGTAGGGAGGGTTTTTTAAAAAGAAACAGCGGAATTTAAAAGAGCCCTTAATCACCTGCAGCAGGGAGAGCAGTCAGCACAAAGGCAGCTCTAGGACACTTGCAGAGAAAAGAGTAGCTGTCGGAAGGGAACTGCGTGTTATTCAAAAAGGATGAGAACATCTCAGCATACACAGTAGTAAAATCAAACAGGTGTGCATAATAGGAGCAGCCTTCTCGCAGCGCTGAGGAACATGTCAGTAGAGTCCCATATCACCCAGAAGGATGTTGTGTGTAGGTGGAGTCCCTGGGTCAAACATTTGGGAACAAGCAAGGTGCAGGTCTGGGGCTCAACAAGAAAGGAAAGACTTATTCTGAAAAACCACAGCCAGGAAGAATCGATGATTGGGCAAACCTAGTAAGAACCAAACCCAGCTGAGCAAACTTTATGCAGCCACTATGGAAACCAGCAGGCCAGACCAGCTGAAAACATGAATATTCAGGATGCTAAATCCCTCTTAGCTTCCCCTATGTGTCTGAGCCTACCAGTCATACCTGCATACTGTAGCACACATCACCTGGAAGCAGGGACATAAAGGTGAAGGATGAGACAGCGTGCCAGTGAACTTTGTAGATACTGTTCTTTCAGAAAGGCACAGATCATAGACCAATCTCAGCTGCCTCCCGTAGCAAAAAGCAGCTTGTCCTGGGCCTCCTCCCAAGAAAACCTCACACTGCAGACTGTTCACCTGGATCGCACCAGCCCTTAAATGCTGCTATCGGGTCTCCTCGCCCTACAACATTACCCAACAGGTCTTCCACAAACACAGCCCTTCATACAGCCAGAGGGAAAAGCAATCATCTTTGCATGCTTCAAATGATGATGCCAACTAAATGCAGTTAAGTAGAGAAGAAATATTAACGGCAATTCTGACAAAAAAAAAAAAAAAGCACTGTTCCCATAGGAAACAAAAGCAAAATTTTTCAGTATTTTTGAAACTGAAATAAAATCTTAAGTCCCGTCCCCCCCCCCCCCCCCCCCATTTTAGCATCCCTTTAACAAGGATTTAGAAAAATTAAACTCAAAAGCTTTGGAATTAATATGCAAGTTAAAATATCAAAACATTTGGATTAAAAATTTTACTGTTCAATATTTCAGTTTACAGTATACACGTACTCCTCCCCTCCAAACATATTTCAAGTGAAAAGCAGAAAGCTGTCCCACAGAAGGCTAAGTTTATATTAATGAAAAGAGATCACCATTTATCACTTAAAAAAGTCACCATCTTTGCTGAAATGATTCACACTCATGAGTTAGCAGTTTCTGGCTCAAGCATTCAACCTTTGTTACAGCCTTCAAGCTTTGCACAGGCTGTAACAGAGCTTTCCAGGGTGCCCAGAACCCGAGCGCTGTGATGCAATGAGTTGCTCCAAATTGCTTTTTAAAGGCTGACGAGCAACATTACTCCCACTCCACAGGCAGAGTATGTCTGTTTAAATGCATCTCAGGGAGAGAGCACATTATCCATGATGAATAGAATACAGAAGAGTCAGGAGCACTTGACAGAAGAGAGGCCACTTTGGGGATGCAAAGTTCACCACCCATTTGCTTTGCCAATAATGCACCTACTGTGTATGTAATTGGAGTAAGAGGGCTAATATATTTTTTGACTGGTGTATCAGGCATTTCATAAAAGTGCAAACTGAACTCCAATAATGGCTGGTTCAAGATGGCACAGTATTTAACAAAACCCTGCTTATTTTGGAACACGTTGATACAGAGCAAAAACCTCATCAACGATGAGTTAATCGAGGTAAGAGCTGCTCCCTGACTCTTGTAACAAGCCAAAGAGTTATGGATTCTCACTTTTGAGTTTGTGGGAATATCTTGAGCAGAGTTCAACAAAATACAGATAGACATCATTCAAAACATCATTCTAGAAGAAAAGGGCCTGTGACTAAAAATACTGCCATCGGTGAGTTCACCTAAAGCTAAAGTAAAATACAAGTACTCAAAAATTCAGACACCTGAAGATTTGTTTTAATCCCAGAACCGAAGTTTTGTGCATTTGTGTATTTATAGACTAAAAAGGACATTTCAAGCATGTCGTCTTAACATGTCATGGCCTAAATGGGGCCAGCAGTGATCTTCCTGAAAAGTTATTGCTATGGGACACTGTTCAAAAGCCAGATGCCTTGATTCTCCCAGAAAGATTTTCTTCTCACTAAAGTCCCTAAATGCACAGACTGCATGATAAGCTGCAAAAGGGGCTTTTAGAGGAAAGCTCATACAAAACAGAACTTCTGTAAATAACTAGCCAATCTCAACAGGAGAGAAATAATTCAAAATACAAATCCCATAGGTAACAGCTGACAGGGAAACATTTTAAGTTGTGTCCAAGCAAGTCACAGACTTCAGGGAAAAAGGAATCTATAAGAACATCAGATCTGATTTTCTGCATAGTACAATTATATACTTAATGATTATTAATTTTATAACTTTTCATATTAACTTAAAAATTTTGTATTTGAACTGGAAAATATCTTTATGGGAAAAAGTAATTTTTTACTTTAAAATTGCAAGTGATTGAAAATCCAATGCTGCCCCTTAGTAAATTGTTCCAAAGTCTGAAGAACATGATAAATGTTTATGTTTTACTATGCTTATTATGTTTTTCATCTAAATTTGTCTGGTTTAACTTCCACATGCCAAGTCTCCTTATAACTCTGCCTGGGAGGCTGATGTGTACATCAAAGTTTTATTCCCCACAAATTTAAATTTAAGTAAATATTTGAAGCATCCGAATATTATAGACCTGGCTCCTCTCTGCAGATAGAAAGTAGTGCAAATAAGTTTGGTCTTGAGGTTACAAAGGTGCCGCTTCCTCCTGCAATGGAAGCAAAAGCACAGTCCTCTACCTTGGTTTCCAGATAATTTTCTCTATCCGATTACATGTGGAGCAATAAGGACAGTGCTCTAAAACCAAGTACGTTCCATCATATAAATCCCCAGGGTATAGTTACCAGTCTCTCCCTAAATTACAGGGCACTAGGAAAGCAAAATAATGACCCTTGACTGTGCAAGTTGAGTCTGATCTTAGAAAGCTGAAGTCAGCATCAAGTAATGCCATCAAAAACATTTTTGAGACAATCAATTTTTACTGGTCCTGCGTCACAAAGTAATTATAAACCAGTCACAGAATCAAAGAATCATTTTGGTTGGAAAAGATCTTTACGATCATCAAGTCCAACCTAACACTATCAAGTCCACAGCTAAACCATGTCCCTAAGCCTACATCCACACATCTCTTAAATACTTCCATGGACAGAAACACCATCATTTCCCTAGGCAGCCTGTTGCAGTGCCCAACCATCCCTTCCATGAAGAAACTCTTTCTGATATCCATTCTAAGCCTCCCCGACACAACCTGAGGCCACTGATGCTCAGGTCACAAGTAATAGGATGCAAGGCATCACTAACTGTAAAAGTTAAAAATACAAAATAAGAAGTCTTACAAAAAAAAAGGAGAAACCAGGAAAAGTTGAGACATTCACTCTGAAATGTAATAAAATATAAGTGAATAAAATGTAAATATATTGCACATCAGCTACTTTTGTGTACAATTAGTTGCAATTAAGAGGTATGTACTCAGTGATCTGGAGGAGGTTTGTGCAGAAATTCCTCCTGAATTCAGAATACAGAAACTCCATCCCTCTGTCTCAGAAGGATGCTTTGAAAATGCATCCTCCTAAGTGTCTCAAAGTCTGCTTCTGAATTAACAAGACCCTAATTGCCTGATTATTGATTATCTCTTTGAAGTACAGTAATCATGATATTGTAGCGAATTTGCCATCTGCCTGTCTTGTTAACAACCCAGCTATTTTCACCACGAGCTGTCGTACCAATGGAAAACACATATGCTATCACTGCAGTGCTTGTCCTTAGAAGGGCTGCAAACACAGATGGCTTTGGAGAACACAACGGGGGTAATAGCTGAAGTTTGCCACCCTCCCGGGACTGTTGTGATCATCTGCCTCCTATCAGTGGGACTCTGTCCTCCTCTTGTGGTGCCTGGGATGCCTGCTGAGGTTGCTAAACATCCAGGCTATGTCACCAAGAACAGAGGCTTTGTGGCTTCAACCAGATCACAGACATGTTCAGAGACCCCATTTGAGCCAGGCAATTGACTTAAAATTGGTGGAACACAAGCCTACCACCTATTTCAGACCTCTCAGTTTCTTTTTCCCTAATGACACTCAGAAAAATTATGATTTCCCTGCGACCAGTCTTTGGCATGGGAACCATGGTCCTACTTCGTTGACAAGTATCTCAGTTGATAGGGCATATTTCCAGTAAATCTTATTTCTATTTCCAGAAGCTCCTCCCATTTAAAAGGCTTTTGTACCAATAGAGCTGTCTTCATACTGAGGCCAGGATTTCTCTCCATTAGGTTTAGATACCTACAATACAACCATATGGAGTCCAGCAGCTCACAGACAACTTCTCATTCTAAGGTAGACTCAAATCTAAGTTCAGTAGGGTGCTTAGATGCCCCAAAGAGCTTCGGAAAATGCCCTGTCCTCTCATTTGACTGTGAAGTGTGGCTAGGTGACTAGCTCAGTCTTTCCCATTCCAATGCAGTGCCTCCATTCCCAGTGCCTTGTTTTTTATTTCAGGTCCACTACAAAGCTTACCAAGGAAGGATCCGTTCAAGACACTTTTTTCAATTACTGTACTCCTTGCAGTTTTTCCCTGCTCTGAGAACATTTTTGGAAAGATTAGTTCCACCTCTAGCTCACTGTTCAGAGCCAGGTGGTTCTGAAATGTGTGCAGGAAAGATTAGCTTGCTCTGGGACTGAGCACTCTAATGGGAGTAGCTGCCCCCGACCTTTTGTGATGGACAGGAACAAGCAAAAGATGCCAAAACAAGGATTTTCTTTTGCTTGCAGTTTTATCCAAATGCCAAATAAAGCCTTGTAACTTAACAGCTCTGAAATGTGAGTTGACAGGAAAGTAGTATGCAAAGGCAGAAATTGGTGCATGGTGAGGTTAGCAGGGCTCATTTCAGCGATCTACAGAATGTAAACTAAATGACTGCCTGTACATGAGAAATTTCTCTATAAATTAGAGCATAACATTAGAAAAAAAGATTACCCCAAGTTGATAGCCATGCCTATAATGGTAGCGTTCTGCAAAGCAGGCATCAAACCTGTGAGCAAGAAAGTTATGTGGTTGGGATGACGTTTTCATGGAAGTCCTAAAAATTCACAGCTGAATATCAGGCTATGTCCTTCCTAGATAAAATTCCTATCCACAGAATACATTATTCACTAAGCTGATTAAATCAGCCTCAGCTAATCTCAGTCCGTTTTTTTTTCCTTGTCTGCAAATTCAAAGACACCTTTGAAAACTACTTTAGAGAGCTTTGCCTGGGTTCTTGCAATACCAGCAGCAACAGGAATTCAGACCTACAATAGTTTTGAGAGGCTGCATCACTTGAACAGTGCACTTTTGAAAATGTTACTTCAACTGACCACCCAAGGTCACTCAAAGTCCAGGACATGGCATTAAATCCAAGCACACAGACATCACCGATGGTACAGGAGGACACTGGTATTCTGCTGTTTTCTCACAAGGTGAAAAAAGTTGAGTTCCTTCTAGAGCAAAACTTAGTGTCTGATCCCAGAACAGTTTGGGATGACTAGAAAAATCACCTGCAAAAGATGGGGGTCCATGGATGAGGTTGTCCTTCCCTTTGGCTTTCCATCTGCAGCGGGGTTTTGGAGCACATTTCCTTTTTTTCCATCATTACACCTCCTAGCAGACTGGTCTCAAGCTGCTGAAAGCCATTATGAGTATTGCAGGAGGCAGAAGCCCTACCACCATTACTCCCCAGCCCCGCCTAGCTCTTGTTCCTGCAGACATGACCTGCTGCCAACCTATTCCAGCAAGATTATGAGCTAAACTGCTCATGGGCTAGTCCAGCATTGCAACTCCTGTAACCCAGCAACTCCTGCCACTCCAAAATGAAAGCCGAGATTTAAAAAACCAAGCTGTATATGCTATTTCAAATAGGCAACACCGGTAATCTTTCTGCAGGCAACACAGAACTTTGTTATTGTGCAGCCCTATGGAGAGTATTTCTAAATTAAATATTGAAGAAGCTTTGCAGCTGGGACTTGGAATATGTGTAATTTAACTTCTGTTGCTTTGTTTCAAATAAAAAAAAAGCTGAGAAAATATTAGCAGTGATATTTCTTTTCTTAAAATTGCAAACTAGAGATCATCTTGCTGCAGAAATTTTTGAAGGAAAGAGTGTGCAATACAAATTCAGGCTTAGCCAAGGAGGGTCTCTTTCCTTACCTGCTTTCAGAATACGATTAGACTTCTTTGAAGAACTACCTAGAATTATACTGAAGCCCCTTTAGAGTAGCGCACATGACCAGCACATGCAACAAGAACTGCAAAACTCAGAAAAATTGCAGCATACATAGCACTCATGCTTCTAGTACCCTTCAAAAACCATTCTGAACCAATAAGAGCTACTTAGTACTGACCAGCCAGTCAAGATCTCATTGTTTGTGCTCACTCTTGTAACCAGGAAAGCCCAATCCTCTTGCTGTGAGAAGCACTTCCAGTTACAGGCACTATCATAGTGATGGAGTTTGAGACATGGACACCAACCCATTTCCTTCCTCTCCTTCCAGAATATTTCTTCACCTCCCTTTGGTCACCCTCCTCCTCCTCGATCCCTGCACATGCTCCTCTCACATCCAGAGTCAGCCTGCGCCAGCCGGTGCAGTGTCAGTGTGACTGCACCTAGAGAAAGCTCTCCCAGCAGCAGTGGGAGCTCAAAAAACCACGTGTCTTGACAGAGGGACAATAGAGGCAGCTCCCTCTGTTCAGGCACTGCCAAGGTCAGCATTCGTAATGTCTTAAAAGAGTTCTTTGGAATCAGCTGCTCATCTTCCATGCTTCAGGCACACAAGAGCAAGCACAGGATATGATCAGCTGAGAAGAACAGGCAGCACCTCTAGGTGTCCTACCCAAAGCCTGAAGCCATGACACTGAAGCCTCAGGCTCCAGATCATGATGACAGTCATTTTTTTGTGAGCTGGGAGAGAATCAGCTAAGAGCCACACTTTTACATGATACACCAGTAGACAAAACTAAGCATTTCAAGCCCTTCAGCATTAAAGTTTTAAGATCCCAGAGTCTGGAAAATGTAAGATATGCCTGTGGAGCCAGACTTGAAATAGCATCACAGCTCTTTTCTGCAGCTATGAGCAACAGGGAAGATCTGAATCAGCCATCCAAGCACTATGACACCACACCATGTCGCTAATGCTTTGCTCCAAGTAAAAGCTCTTGGAAGTGCTCTTGTTGTTTTGTCACAACATATTGCTGTTGGCAACATTGGAAGGAACTAGAACCCTTCCTAGTACCTGTACTTTTCAGATTGCATTCCTGAAGCTTCTCACTCTCTCCATTGTGTATCCACTCTTCCTATGCGGTTACAGCTGAGGTTAACTGATCTGGCAGATAACTGGCATTTGGGATCCCAAGTCATTTATCAAAGGTCACATAAACTTGTCAGAGACACACACTGCAACCAAATCACCAAGCCCACCAGTACTTTAATCTCAAGGCTCTGTCCTCCTTTAGACAACTCCCCTGCCCACCCCTCAGTTATCCAGCTTGCCCATCTGGTACTTTCTATCAGTACTTACCATTGGGGAAAAAGTTGTCAGACTTTGAATAGATTTTCATTGTCTGAATAAATTCAACTAAGCAGCTGTGCTGTTTGGAAAGCTCTTAAATGTTTAACATAATTGCCTCTTTGAATAACAATTTCTCAAGGCCCAAGCTGAACCTCCAACTTGCACTGGAAATACTCACATGTACATGCAAACAGGAACAGCACAATCCCAACACCAATGCTTGCAAACTATACTCTGGGGAAAGGTTTACAACAGAAGAGAACTATAACCAGGACTATTCATTCACTCCACCCTTCCACTCCACACCCCAATACTAACCAGTAATCCAGCCATCCTCCTGCCTCAGCTCCCCACCCTTGCACGAACAGCCAGTGGCTGGATTAATTTGTTACTGTCTGCAACTTCAGCTGGTCCTGAGGCTCCTTCTGCAGCTGGCAACCTTCAGAAATAGGCTTCTTGCTCTTTACATGAAATGAGCTCTGGATGAGACTTAAAACACCAGCATATTGCTCCATTTAGCCTTCAGAGATGTGTCGAGTAATTGCTGCCCTCTTAAATCATTGCTGAGCACTTTACATATACAGGAGATCGGCTTATGCATTTGAGACATGGATTTTAGAGGATGTTGCGGAAAACACCCATAATTCGTCTTGTTAAACAGATAGTGTTAGTACAAGTGAACCAAAAGGCCATGATTCTTGAAAAAGACAGCAAGAAGAACACAGCCCAAATGTTTCAAATGAGCTGCTCCAACTTTGAGCCTGCAAACAACTCTGTGTGGGAGGATGGCAGTTTCTCCTGCAGAGTTCTGAGTATCCAGAGCACATCTCCAGTGCAGAATGCAGTGGGGATACCCAAGCCTGCTGTAATTTTGAACCAGTTCATGAAGCATGGGATGGCTTTCTCTGGAGCCTTCTATGCAGTTGTATTCAGTTCAGAAGCTGCATACTAGTAAAGGTGTAGCCTGGGGCTTGCTCCTTCTTGCTATTGCTTGCATGCTCTCAATCCTTAAGGCATTCACATTAAAACTGCCCCATATGGTTCCGCAACACTGAGTCTCCAGCAATGTTATAAAGTTCACTTGAATGCTTGTACCTTCAAGCACTTTCTGATCTAAACACACCTTATCTCAGGTTCCCTATGACTTCTAGCCACTGTGCTATGAGTGTAAAGTTAAAAACATAGAAAATAAGTCAGATCAAGGCTCATTACACCTTGTTAGCTTTCGTGGAGAGCCAAAGCAAAGGACTTGGCACCATGGAACTTCAGGCACTGGCATCTCCTTGCTAGGTGGCCCCTTCAGCTGCCCTCAGCTAGCTGCTTCTCCACGTGGCCAGTAACTAGGGTCTTTACACAGAAGAAACACTCAAAATAAATGCTGGAAACCCTCTGTCCATTGTGAAGCTGGAAAGAAAAGAATTACATTCTTCAAAGGAGTGCATTTGGTGGAAGGCAAGTGATGCTGAGCAAAGATGAATGTCCTTCAGGTGATAGCAGCTCCTGAAAAAACTCTTTTAAGGACAACTGGAGCACCTCACAGGAGACTGTCAGAACCAAAGCAAATTTTGGGGACAGGACAAGGGGCAATGGCCACAAAACAGAGCACAGGAAGTTCCGCACCAATATGAGAAAGAACTTCTTCTTGGTGAGTGTGACAAACCACTGGAACAGGCTGTCCAGGGAGGTCAGGGAGTCTCCTTCTCTGGAGATATTCAAGGCCCCTCTGGATGCCTACCTGTGCAACCTGCTCTAAGGAACCTGCTTTGGCAGGGGGGTTGGACCCAATGATCTCTCACAAGGTCCCTTCCAACCCCTGCAATTCTGTGATTCCTGTCCACAAGGGTTTTACGATACCTCAAAAAAATACTTGGTCTTTGAGAAGTACTTCACAACTCTGATGCCAAACCCAGCCTGGACTTGTACTATCACCCAACACCAGAAACAAGGCTGAAGTAGAAGAGGTTAACAGAGGGATTGGAAATAAGCCTCACGTTATGTGTCCTAATATGGTATATGGAAGGCAGTAGCGAAAACTCCGAGGAGACCGGCGGCGCTGGGAATCACAGAGGGCTCAGGGCTTCTCAGCGCTGAGGCGGCGGGGCCAGGCTCGGGCTCACCCCACCTCTTTTGCCTCCTCAACTCCTGCCCCCCAGCCGCCTCCTCGGCTCCACCGCCTCAGGCCGAGCAGCAGCTGCGTGACAGTCACCCGGCGCCGAACAGGGAGTGGTGGAGCAGTTTAAATGGCTGGGGCTGGGGCCTACTCGCGCGCTGTTTCCATCGGGGCGTGAGGCGGCCCCGGGGCGCCTGAGGGGTTTGGGGGGGGGGCAGTGCTGTGCCCTTGGGTAGTGATTGGCCTGAAGGTACGTCCCATCCTGTCCCCTTCTTTAAATGGATTAAGTAACACACAAGTTCTTTTCGTGGTTGTTTCTTTACTCCACGATCTGCTAGGAGTCTAGGGAGACCCAAGAACAAGCCTTAGCAGTGAAAGTGGAGGCAAAAAAATAGTGAGTACCTCAGTATTTTCCATACTGCTTTTTAGGGCTAGGCTGCTGTTTTGCTGAGTAAAGGGTCTGTGTTCTACTTAGCCCTTCTGCACACTATATACTGTCAGAAGCCTTTCTTATTTCCTGTCATTTTTGTTAGCTAAAGCAGGTGACACTAAGCTGTAGGGAGTAATTGCTGTGCTGGAAGGTAAGGTCCCTATCTGGGGGCATCTGGGCAAGAAGGAGGCTGACCAGATCCTCATAAAGTGCAAGATCCTGTGTCAGAGGGACATCAACCCCATGCAGCCATACAGGCTGGAGCCTGACTCAGGGAAGCTCAGGAGGCAGCTCCTCAGGGAAAGATTTTGGGGTGTTCTGGTGGGGAAACTAAGAAAATTCTGAAGAAAACCCTTAAATTGTAAGCACACCACTAAAACGCAAAGCCCTCATGTGGGGGGGATTCCTTCACGCTTTCTGCATTGACTGAAACTGCTCTGAAGGAGCTGGTGTGACTGCTGCAGGAGAGCTGAGTGAGACATGATTGAAGTAGCTGCTGAGCACTGCACCCTTGGCTCCACCTGGAAAAAACATGTCAGCAGCAGCGCTCATTCCCATCACAGTTATTACGCAGCTGAGAAGGGTGGCAAAGTTTCAGACACGCTATTTGTGTTGAAGAGCTGGGGTTATTTATGTTTTCAGGCATGTTGCTATTCATCTGCATAGAAGAGTCAATGTAATAAGAGTATAGTTGCATAGAAAACAGTGTAATCATGGAAATGCTCAGCCATTATTTATGTCCTTCACATGGCTGCAGAATGGAGTCAGTATTATCGTAGGTTGCAGATTAATAGTCAGTGTTCCTGCACTAAGAGTCTTTACTGAGGAACTGCTGGGACATTCAATTGCTTAAGCAATTAATTACTGGGCAGAAATGGAAGGCTGTATGTTCCCATGGGTGACTCCCTGCAAGTGTTAGAAGTTATGGCAACTAACTGCAAGATGAACCTTTACGAATCTTATTCATAAATGTAATAACTGATGGCAACTGCTCACATATGAATATTGAGTGGGGAACTTGCAGGAGAGCTTGGAGAGATCTAGCGGGAGTTGCAATGGGGAGAGCCTTTTCTAGGACCTTCTCAAGGAGGACAAGCTAACATTTGCTACTCTGCCTCCTGCAGCTCAAATTGGAGGGACTGAAACTGATGACATCAGCTTGAATATTGAGATGGAGCCTGAAGGGGACCTTTCTGACATGCTGCAAGCAGCGTTGGCTACTGATGGGAATGCTGCCTCCACATATTTCCTGATACTAAGGTCAGCCAGAAACCAAAGCTAGCTTTGGCCCTTTTTGTTTAATTAGTCTTAGGTGACTTAAGGTTATACCTCCAATGAATCACTACACAGCATGGAAATGGCAAGTTATGGGGCAGTGCACTCACACCCCCTGTCATGAGTGTGCTGCTTTGGTCAGACACCACTTCTGTGGGTGGATTTTCAGAGGGTCAAATTCATAATGCTCTTGCTGCCTTGTGCTGCTCCAGTAGCAGCAGAGGAAACCAGAGACTGAATTCTCCATGGCCTCAGAGCATGCTGTGCTAAAGCTGAATAATCCATTCCCAGGGATCATGCTGTGTGGCTGTAACTAAGAGTAGATGCTTGAAGATCAGAACAGCCCAGGGAAGGAGATAATGGCTAGTGTACAACACATTCTCTCTGGCATAACCACGCTGATGCTCATCATGTAGACTCAGTGTATGGCTGTTGCCAGCTTCATTACACAATGCCCCCAGGTGCCATGACTTGAGCTGATAAAAGTGGTCTGTTGCCAGTGCAGCAACATCCATACTGGGAATTTTGCTGGCATCAGCAGGCTGATTTTTGTATTTTGCACTTACGTAGTATAATTATGCCAGCCAAATTCTGCTGTATGTATCAATTCCTGTCATGAGGAAAGAGGTAAATGGTGAATCCAAGCACATCTGGGTCAGAAACCCACCCCTAGGACTTGATCAGAGTTGATACTGAGCTAGAAGAAGCCATTTGTAGTGGAAATAATGTTTTCAGTTCTTTAAAGTTCCAAGAACAGCTCCAATGTGTATTCGCTATTTAAACAAAGAGAGGAAAAAAAATCTCTTAGAATTTGACCCAACTCAGTCAATTGTTTTGTGTTTCTTGGCAATCTGAAACTAAAGACTGAACAATAACTTCTTTGAAGTTTCCCTTCTGGTCATCCCTGTTCTATATGCTGTGCTAAAAAGTAAGAGAACCCAGGTGTTGTATTTCACTTTAGTGAGAAGGAAGATGGGGGACAGCTTGCGTATGCAATTAAGTCAGGTAGCAAAAAGCTGAAAATCAGCATGTGTGAAGAGAATTTGAAACAGTGAGTGTTGTTCTATATTTAGTGGAAACTTTTCTTTTCCCTTTGCAGCTTTTGCGTAAAGCCTGGAGGAACTAAGAGAATAGATCTGTCTATAGCAATCTGTAGCTCAAAATGTCAGAAATCCACAGTAAATATGTAATGCCACCAAAGGAGGTTTTTAAAAGATGAGTGCCCCAAAGGCTCTGAATTAAAAGAAATGAAATCTTTGTAATGCACAATACCACATGTGTACAACTTAGGGTAATGTTGCCTAAAACAAGTATGTGTATATGACTCACTAAGTCCCTCCTACTTACACTAATGGGTTACCCATGCATACACTGCATGAGCTACATCTCCACAGATAATCAGATACTCCAGGAGCAAGCAGCATAAACTCAGATCCAGACATAGACCGTGGCTTTAATCCTGGGTCATTTCTTCTGTTGTTTGAGAACACAGCCCCAAGACCGCTGTAACGGTCTTTATAGATAGCTATTGTATTAATTTTCTTGCAGGTTTGTATTCAATGGCTTTCTGTAGAAACTGCAACATAAACTGCAATGTAAGATTCTCTTGTCTATTTTAAGCAATGTATCAGGTTATCTTATTGTCTGGTCAAAAATTGGCCCCCAGGTTAATGATACAGTGTGAAAAGAGGAATTTGAGAGTAAAAGAAAATGAAATTATAACATTTTCTGATATTCTTGCTAAAAGACTATCAAAAATGTTTGATTGATCTTAAACACTCAGAAATTACTCAAGGCCTGGGAGGCTCACTGTTTCATGTATCCTTTCAGCCTTGCAGCACTGCAATGTTATTTCCCACCACTTTACAGGGAGACAGTCATAAGGAAACCTGCTATTATGATGCCTAAGGCTGATACAGAGTGGCAAGGATCTCTCTTGATTTTTAGCTTTCTAAAAGGTAGTTGTCTAGGTTAGTCTACGCTAGCTAGGTGTGTCACTTTGGAGAGAAAGGTCCAGAGGCTATTCCATCATGTTCTGCCTAACAAGTAGGATGTGTGAGGTTGGAAACAGGGAGCTTTGCTGTACCAGGATGTTCTAAGCACTTCTGAGCCTGTGAGAAGAGCCCATGGCCATATTCATGCTTGGATGGCCAGACCTCAGGCCCCTTCCTGGATCCCCATCTTCTAGAATCTCCTCTGAGATTTGCTGTAAAAGTGACTGGGGATCTGTTACCCTGTAAGGTGCAGTATGATGGCAATGCCCCCTGAAAACCTATCATGGATATTTATGCAGTAATCAGACCCAAATTCAAAGCTTACCCTGTGACTGACATTCTGTGCACCCTAAAGCATGAAGGCAGTCCAGAAAGGCTGCAGGTTCAGTTTGTAGGTGTTTGGATTTGCAGCTGTGGACACAAGGCAAATGATTTTATGGGCATCTTTTCAAGACCACTTCCTGAGCAATGTTTGAAGCAGGGGCTGGCCTGGTCACAAATACTCCTGTAAACCATCCAGATCCCTCCCTGAAAAAAAAGCTTTGAGCTTCTGTTCCTCTGGGAACAGACTGGCATTCTGCCTCCCAATCTGCAGCTTTAAATGCCTCTGGTCTGCCCTGAAAGTTTGCTCCATAGCCAGTCTGACACCTCTGATATGACAGGACTCTGGGAAACTGAGCACCATCAGTGACTGCCAGACATTGCAGGGCATCATTTAAAATGCAATTAACATTAACATTAACATTAACAGGTTCTGCAGTTCTCCATAGAGAGAGAGGAAAGGCTGCTGACCTGGTGCCTGAAGTTGTGAGTAGAGGTGAGTGCTGGCAGAAAAACTTTCGACTAAACTTTCTCTGACTGGGGGAAAGGAAGAATAACAAAACAATTTTATGAAATCCTGTTCTTTCAATGAGAAATTCATCGGAAAAACTCTTTGGATATGGTGTGATTGATCCTCTGAGCAGGAAAAAGAGCGTATCTTGAGAAGGAGATTATGAAAAGATGGTGGGGTCATTGTGACAAGGCACAAGCCTATCTTTCAGAGCCAAAATGAAATGGACAAGGCTTTATTGCAAACTTTTCACCACTGTAGCTATTCTAGTCATTATGACTCCCGTTACCCAGCTCTGTCAGGCTAGTTCTTTCTGGTGGCAGAGGAATAGGGAGAGGAAGCTTGAAAAAAAAATCAAAACTGCACACTGGACAGCATTAGCTGGGCAAACTGCAGCGTCCATCTCCAACTGCTTCGTTAGCTGTAAGGATGGCATTAGCAACGGACACTGTTCGGACCTTTTACTGCCTGATTACATATTTACTCGTGCACATCAAAAGACTACAGTTCAATAGGTACTATTAAAGAAAAAAAAATATTTGAGAAGATCCTTCTTTCTTTCTCATTGGTCACCATTTCACTCCAAGTTTTCTTCCTTTATTTCTTGAAATAAGACCAACGTTTGTAGTATAGATACTTGCCTAGTCACAGTCCCAAATTACTACAATGAAAAAATTAATTACATGGAGGACTTTCAAATCACCTTCTAAGGAAGAGTTTATAGCACGGTTCTAGCTACAGTTCTTGTTCTCCTGAAACTGTCTGAATGCTGTGTCCGGCTGCAAAAAGATAAAGGTCCCCTTTCCCTCTTATATGTTTAGAAAGCGTTCCCATCATACAATCTGGAAGAGCCCCTGCATGGAGCAGTGAGTGAATCAGCAGGCTGCTGCCACTTGAAAAAACAGCTTGAGAAGCACAGTAGGAATTGAAAAAGAGGGGAGGAGGCCAAGGGCCTTGAGCAGAGAGAAAAGGGGATAGAGAAGGCAAAAAATCTGGAAAGGGAAGAGGGTCCCTGGGCTGGCAGGCCCAGCAGTTACATGATCAGAGTGGGAGCTGAGCAGCCCAGCAGGATGCAGCAAGAGGATTAGGAAAACAAAAAGGAACTCATCTCTCAGTTCTAACTCACTTGCTTGAAGGGGAATGTGTTTGCTTACATCCATCAGCTGAGCTGCTCTGGTGCCATCTCTGACTGCCTGCAGATAAAGTGTATTGTCATTTTGTAGAAGCTGAAAAATACCTTAATACTTTGTCATCCTAAATTCATACAGGATAAGTTTGGTACCTAGCTCTGTTCATCCCCCATGCTCTGATTTGGGGTCATCTGTCATTTCCAGACCACTATCATAAAAGCACTCTGCTTGCAGGAGCCCTGTTTGGAGATCTAAGGGATTAAATATCACCAGTGAGTTATTTAACAGTGAAGTTTGGAGCTACACCTGCTGCATTTCTGGTATTTGCCAGTGAGCAGGGCTGCCTAACTAGAGTCTGTACCCAGAGTCTTGCAAGAGCAACTTTTTCAGAAAGCTCCAGATTTTGGAACTCATGTGGCCATGGAAAACTTGTGAATGGGCTGTTAATATAAAAAATAACCTAACAACAAAATAATTTTGCAGCAGAATTAAGGCTAAAATGATTGTATACAGTGTAAAAGTAAAAAACAAACAAACAAAAAAAACCAACAGAACTCTATATGAATTAAATGAAAGTTTTACTGTTTAAACCGAACATTTTGATATGATAAAATCAAAGAGACAAGGTGGAATAATTTTTACTAATTTATCTTCTAACAAATGGTTATCCAAAAAATGCGTTCCTATGAAATACTTTGATTTCAATGAATATATTTTCTAACAGAAAACCATTTTGTCATCGTGTTTTCCAGCACCTCTGATAATAATTAATACAGAGGGCTGAAGAGAGGGTTCTTATGACTGAGCTCTAATGTGGGCTGATCTTTGTGTGTATAGAATAAAATGTTTAAATGCATAGAATAAAGGGGCTCAACATCTTCATGTTGATTCAACTTGCATTGTGCAAAGAGCGTGTGGCCAGGCTGTGAACAACACAAAACAACAGTCACTATTTTCTACTTCTGGGACTATTTTATTGCAGCCCATCCACAGGGGCAATTAGAAACAGTGGCAAATTCTAACCCATTTTAAAATCACAGCAGTGACACTTTGTTCCTCCTTCCACCTAAAATCCTACTTGAAAATCTAGGGCCAGATCTCAAAAATTCAACACTGAGCCATTCAACCTGAAATCAGACCATCGCAGTGCTAGTGCTAAATCCTCACAGGAGCAACCGAACACCCCCGAAAGGGTTGAACTCTGCATTTAAGACCACTTTTGCTAAAGTCCTGGTAGCGTTAGTTAATTGGTATAGACTTAAGCCCGTTTTCTAAGTGCTGTAAGTTTTATCCATGGTGAATGATGAGAATAAAATCAACCACAACCATAAACGGAACTGCAATTGTTGCCCAGGCACGTAAGAAGTATTAGAAATAGCAATGCTTTTTATTTTATCTGGAAAATAGTCTGAGTGGTTTGTTCACAGTTATGGTATAGTAAGGCACTTTCTCTGTGATGAAGATTCGTCAGACCAGCAAGAGATCATAGTGTAAAGATGATCCTTGGCCATCTTCATAAAGCCAATGGACATTTCTCTTTCCGCCTCTTGTAGCTCTCTGTGCAGCACAGTGGACCATCTCTTGATGTCCATGCATGTTCTCTTCCCTGTGATTCATATAATTTCTTCCGGCAATGGTTTTCTGAATTTATGCTCCAAAGGTACCTGTGCTATGCTGGTAGTCACTTGCATTTTCTGGTCAGGCATGAGTTTGGTCACAGCATCTGGAAATGCCCACGATGGTCTGGGCTTCCTTCATTCCACAGTCTCAAAACCTGCCCTGACCATGGTGAAATGACAGCTTGTGGCCCAAAGGGCTGTCCTGCTGTCCTGCTCTGTTCTCATCAGCAGTGTACTTACTTACCAAATCCTGGCTTCCCTAAAGCCCTTCCCCTACAGGGAGATCATGTTTGATCTTATTACACGCCAAAAGACAGCCTGGGGAGGGAGGGATGGTGTCAGTGAAACTCTGAGGGTTGCTATAACCACCACCAAACTCTTTTTTCAGTTAGAAGTTATTTTCTTGGGCTCAAGGAAGAATAGCATAACACATTTGACTACTTTCTTCATCTGTGAGAGAATTGTATTATCAGCAGTGCAGAGAACTGGGCTGTCACTTCTTGAAATGCTTTGAAATACAGGAGCATACGTGACTTTTTCAGGAGACGAGGGGCTGTTTTGTTGAGGGGAACAGAGTGGGAATCCACATCGTTGCGTAAACCGTGCCAATATTTTCACCAGATTAGAACACACTGGAGTCCTACATTTTTGCCTAGCCTTGACATCTGGATCCATTAGGAATTAGCAATTCTAATTTGAAACAGCCACACTAATCTTTTTTTTTTTTTTAATTGGCTGCTCTATTGATTTTATAAGATACGTGATGCTCTTCTACCTGTGTGTGAGGCTCCTGCTTGGAGCTGCTAATGGGAAAAAAAAAAAAACAACTCTATTAGCAAGAATTCCCTCTGAAATCCTTGAAAATCCAATATTGCTGATTAGTTTATTAAAAAAAAAAAATCTTATTAAAAACTGCTCGGTGACTTCCTTAATAATATCAAGAGGCAGATCCTCATGCTGGGCTCCCTAGAAGACTAATCTCTCCCTCTCCTTTTTCCTTTCCTGCCTTGAGCAAGGTTCAGAATTTGTAGCATGCAGGATTTGGTTTCCCAGCCCCTCCCAAGTGAGCTGTGGAGGAGGAGAACTGTGCTTCCTGTTCTGGCCCCATGCAGGAAATGTATCTGTATAAAGAAATGAATTATGTTAGTCCAGATTCAAGGAGAGTGGTGGAAAGTAGCAGAAAAAAGTCCCTTTCATCCCTTTAGCACTTCATTAGGCAAATTAGCTATATCCCTTACTTATCCCTTTCCCACTTCAGCCTCGAATTGATACTAGCTTGGATATCTCCTCCTGACAAGTGGAAAAGGCATGGGGTTTGTGCAGCTTACCCATCTCTTACCCATCATCTTAACACAAGACGTGGCTGAATCCTGAAATAATAAGGCCGTTTGTTTTTGGGACACAAGCTAGCATTCACTGAAAGCCTGCTAATGATCTCTTTCCCTCTCCCAGATGTCTTCCTTTGCTTTAACAAGTGTCCGTGATATTAGGTAACAGACAAATTAGTACAATGCAGAATTAAGGGAATGTATGCATCTGCACACAGTTTAGCCTATTCCTTTATTTTCAGATAATCATTGCAATTTCTGTGAGCAAGACAGGCTTTTTATTTTCTAATATAGAGACTTTTTCTCCCCTTGGGTTTATTTTGGCTATATAAACATTAAAGAGACATTCAGAGAAATGTGGGAGGGGGCACAATGAGCACCTTCCCCTTTGACTGCTCATGACTGCAAGCAGAGCTCTGCAAGAGAGGTTTACCTTCATAATGGTGCTCCCTATAGCTCTATAATGTCATTTGAACAAGTCTGCATTGGTGCCCCTCTCAAGACAGGGGAGATAGCGTAATCTGTAGATGCATTGCTAGATGAGGGAGAACTCAAGCTGCTAGTACTTTAAAAAGGAGCTAATTGTTGCAAGGAATGAGATGGTTCTTGCTGTAACCCATTGCCAGCTGTAATGTTACGTTTAAGTCTCCTTGCCTGGGTGAAGAGGAAGATCAGTTTTGTCCAAAAATTAGATGTCATGAAACATATTGAAGTTGGGCCAGAATTAATAATTAATACTCTTTTTTTTCCCTTCCTTTCTCTTTTCTTTTCTTTCTTTTTGAATCCATGAGTGAGAGCGCAAAAACTCCTTCCCATCTTCCTATCTTAGTTAATATATCAACAGCATACAGATTTTCATATGCTGAAGACTCATGTTCAAGTCCAAAGAGATCTGAAACAATACCTGATAAGGTGATACACTATTCTAAGTGCATTCTTCAGCTACAGAGTTTGGCTGGAACATTTTAACAAAGTTTTTACAAAGCTACATTTTGTAAAAACAACCCAGAGTTTTGGGAAGAACTCCCTGACCAGCTCTAAAGCTAAAAACAAAACAAACAAACAAACAAAACATTGCCTGTTCCAGTTGTGAGTTGTTTTGTTCATTTTGTTTTAGAAACAATGTAGGCAGGGTGAAAATGAAAATGGTAAATCAACAGCTGGTTAGAAAGCGGTAAGATTGAACACAAAGGAGCCCCTGTACTTCAGGGGACCCAGGAGCTCTGAAACGATTGTGGGAACCCTCCTATCAAATTTAAATTTTGTCCCTCCTTGAGATGTTGCTCTCCCCATTACCTGATGGTGAAGGAGGACAATGCCACAGAGCAGTTCAGAGCAGGAGTTTACTTTCAGTCTTTCCCTTCTCATGTTAACCATCTTGAAAAAGTACTAGCACTGGCTGAAACTGTCTATGTGGTGGAGTAACGGCTCTGCAGAGGGCAAATAGGAACAGCCACAGTAAGGAGGCTCTTTTCTTCCTCAGACTTTCCCTTCCCTGCTTCTTTGGGCCATCCACACTCTCATTCAGCACATGCTAATTTTGACATTTCCATAATGTCTCCTTGTTATCACCAACTCTTAATTTAACCTCACTGCAGAAATGCCTCCTGCATTTCAACCAGACAGGCTGGAGTTTAATTACACAGTCAGGCAGCTGGACTGTGTTGCAGCATATCCAGCCAGTCTCTGGTTTCATGTGTATAATTGCTGAAATACTCATTCTTCACCCTCCTCTTCACCCCCACCCAATCTACTTTCTCATTTAGTCACCAGTCACTTGAAAATATTTTGCTAACAAAACAAATTGCTGCTGAGTTAAAGCAGGGTTTCTTTTCCCACTGGATTTCTGTATCATCCTGTTGAAGTCACTGAGTTAATGAGGCCCAGAATCCTGTTTTTCCTCATACCCAGCTGATGCCATGCCTCAGCACAGGGTGCTGTTAGTCTCTCACATCTCTATTACTCCTTGACACAAGACAGAGCAATACTGAATTCCTCCTTTTGAGATGAGTGGGCACTTGTGCTGCTGCACTCTTTTTGTAAATTCTGCAGACTTTTATGCCTCTTGAG
This sequence comes from Anser anser, assembly GCF_964211835.1. NCBI lineage: Eukaryota > Metazoa > Chordata > Aves > Anseriformes > Anatidae > Anser > Anser anser. The sequence continues at coordinate 6,764,765 of NC_139744.1, forward strand.
AGCTTCATCTTTCTTTCAGTCCCTGACTCAGTGCCCAAGAGATGCAGCAGACTGCAGAACTGAGCAGCCCCACAGCCCCAGAAAAACAGGCTGCTAAACAGCTGGAGGCCCAGGTAAGAGCAATGCCAGTGCTGCCAGAGCTCAGGGTTACCCAAGGACTTCAGCAGCAAAACCTTCTGTGTGATGCATTTTCATTTTGCCACATTAGGCAGTCCCAAACACCCAACACTGTTCTAGGAAAAAACAAAACAAAACAAAAAAACCTTTAAACAGTGACAGCTCAGCAGAACAAACATCCAGCTTTTACTGAAAGGCGGCAGCAATCTGGGTTGTCTCTTGAGCCTTTGCAAATACCATCACTACCCCAGATTCCTAAACTTACATCTTTCACTGGGCAAAAATCCATTTATAATTCTGGCTCTGAATTCATAGCTGCTCTTTCTAAACAGTCCAGCACATTAAAAAGTAATTATTTTAGTACTGAGCTGAATGTCATGGTGTTCAGTGCCTCACAATATCAACTGCCCTTGCAACAATAGTAGCAGTTCCCAAGGGAAGTGAAGAACTAAATTGACAGCAGGGTCATATTTCTCTGAGTTCATGCTTCAAAACCCAGACCGAGGACCTACCAAATACTTAGCAATGCTCTTAGGACCTGACCTTATCGATGTGCAGGACCTGTGTTACCTGTGTACCACAGTCACTGCTGGTGCAGAGCATGGAGGGAACATACCAGTGACGCTTGAAAGTTATAGGACAAGGAAATGGTGAAATATACCGTTCAGGGATAAAGTCGTCAAGTGTGTCTAACTGACCTGGTGTGTGGAAGTAGTTACTTCTGCACTAACCCTGCATATCCCTATATCGTCCTAGATCACCTGTGTGTGACACGCTACAGCCAGCCAGGACAACCAGGAGGCCATAATAAAGTGAAGGCAACAAATAGGGTTATCTGTTGTAAGTAGGAGATTTCTGTATTACTATTCAAATCAGCCTCAATCAGCTACTGCCCTTCCTTTGATCTACTCTGCTAAACAACAGCTAATGTCATTAAGGCACATTCAGATTCCTTAGGATCCACAGCTAAAAGTACTGGCAGCTGGAATCAAACTTCTTAGGCAAAGAGGAGGGGGGAAAAAGACATCAAATGGAAAAATGCAATTTTCCAAGTGAGTCGTATCATAGAAATACCTGACTTCCCACTGCTCTTCTAGGCAGAGAGGAACTGAAAAGGGAATTAAGCTGTCTTGTGTCATAATCTTAACTGTGCATAGTAAGCTGGAGTGACTATGTCTCTACTTTAAGTTTTTAGTCTTTAATCCCGGAATTTGACTCATTTCTTCTCACTGCCTGGGGTGAGCAGGAATGCCCCTTAGTGGTGATACAATTGCTTTGGGCTTGACTTTAAAGATGTCCAGATTCCCAAGACACTCCTGTGAACATGTGACTACCTCCAAAGAGCCTCAGAAATGTATCAAGGACACCAAGACCTTTGTCAGGTAGGCTTAAGTTCGCTTTCTGGGAATTCATTCTGCTGCACGGACCAGTAGGCATTTTCCCATGGCAAAGGAATTTCTTGAATTAATTTCTGTTTAAACTAGATAACAGATTTTCAGAGCCAGTATCAGCCAGTCCCTCTTGGTCTTGCAGCTTGTTACTGTATGAAATCTTGAAATCAAGATTAAATGTCTTCCTAAAAGCTCTTTGGCCTAGAAAAGGAGCAATGGACTGGCATTTGCTGTTATTCAGCATTCCTCAGATGTTCTTTGCTAGCTTGGAAATATGTAATTCTGTGAAATTGACTTTCTCCACATTATACAAGTTCTTAGAGAAAAGATGTCTTTGCACTCTTTGCACTCTGCAGCTTTATCTATGGAGACCATAGAATCGTTAATCATAGAATGGCACAGGTTGGAAGGAACCACCCAGTTCCAACCCCAATGCCATGGGCAGGGATGCCACTCACTAGATCAGGTTGCCCAGGGTCTCCACCAACCTGGTCTTGAACACCTTCAGGGATGGGGCATCCACAACGTCTCTGGGCAGCCTGGACCAGGGCCTCATGGCCCTCTGAGTGAAGAATTTCCTCCTAACACCGAATCACAGAATCATCTAGGTTGGAAGAGACCTCCAAGATCACCTAGTCCAACCTCTGACCTAACACTAACAAGTCTCCTCCACTAAACCGTATCGCTAAGCTCTACATCTAAACGTCTTTTAAAGACCTCCAGGGATGGTGACTCAACCACTTCCCTGGGCAGTCCATTCCAGTGCCTAACAGCCCTTTCGGTAAAGAAGTTCTTCCTAATATCCAACCTAAATCTCCCCTGGCACAACTTTAGCCCATTCCCCCTCGTCCTGTCTCCAGCCATGTGGGAGAATAGACCAACCCCCACCTCGCTACAGCCTCCTTTAAGGTACCTACAGGGAGTGATAAGGTCGCCCCTGAGCCTCCTCTTCTCCAGGCTGAACAAGCCCAGCTCCCTCAGCCGCTCCTCGTAACACTTGTTCTCCAGACCCCTCACCAGCTTCGTTGCACTTCTCTGGACTCGCTCGAGCACCTCGATGTCCTTCTTGGAGTGAGGGGCCCAAAACTGAACACAGTACTCAAGGTGCGGCCTCACCAGAGCCGAGCACAGGGGGACAATCACTTCCCTAGCCCTGCTGGCCACACTGTTTCTTATGCAAGCCCGGATGCTGTTGGCCTTCTTGGCCACGTGAGCACACTGCTGGCTCATATTCAGCTGACTGTCAACCAATACTCCCAGGTGCTTCTCTGCCAGGCAGCTTTCTAACCACTCATCTCCCAGCCTGTAGCACTGCTTGGGGTTGTTGTGCCCCAGCTGCAGGACCTGGCACTTGGCCTTGTTGACCTTCATACAGTTGGTCTCAGCCCATCAGTCCAGCCTATCCAGATCATCCTATCCTCGAGCAGATTGACACACGTACCTAACTCGGTGTCATCTGCAAACTTACTGAGGGTGCACTCGATCCCCTCATCCATCTTGAGTGTCATCACACGGCACTTGCAGGGCAACCAGGCGATCAGGCCCAGTCAGCATGGGTTTATGAAGGGCAGGTCCTGCTTGACGAACTTGATCTCCTTCTGTGACAAAGTGACGCGCTTAGCGGATGAGGGAAAGGCTGTGGATGTGGTCTACCTTGACTTCAGTAAGGCTTTTGACACCGTTTCCCACAGCATTCTCCTCAGGAAACTGGTTGCTCTTGGCTTGGACTGGCGTACGCTTTGTTGGGTTAAAAACTGGCTGGATAGCCGGACCCAAAGAGTCGTGGTGAATGGAGTTAAATCCAGTTGGAGGCCGGTCACCAGTGGTGTCCCCCAGGGCTCAGTACTAGGGCCAGTTCTCTTTCTAAATCTCCCCTCTTTTAGTTTAAAACCATTCCCCCTTGTCCTGTCATTTTCTGATTGAGCAAAAAGTTGCTCTCTGTCTTTTTTCTAAATCACCTTTAAGTATTGTAAAGCTGCAATGAGGTCACACTGGAGCCTTCTCTTTACACTGAACGCCCCCAGATCTCTCAGCCTTTCTTCCTAGGAGAGGTGTTCCAGAGACATCTGCTTTCACTCGCTTGTTTGTAGGAGTTCTCAGTAAAATCCCTAAAGACTTCAGCAGAGAAATAATAGTGCTTGTAATTGTTCTGCAGAATCCTGGAAAACGTCTTATTTCCATTTTCCTTTGCTAGTATTAAATTTTAATGCAGGAGTGTCCGCTGATATTCATTATTCATCTGCCCTTAAATTTTTAACCAACACATGCTAGAGATTATTTCAGAAATTCTATATTTATAGAGAGCTGGGAGTGAACAGCTATTCAGCTGTGCTGATAACTGCTGTCACACTTCAGTATCCATTTTCAATGAAAATAGGTGGCTAATAATCATAAATGGAAAAATTGTTAAGTTGCACAAACGAAAGGATGCCAGGAGTCATCTGCTCAGTAAGAGGGAAATCCATCTCTTCTGGGAATCTGACTCAGGAGCTGTGTGATCACTAACACCCCCACTGTGAATACACTGTGATACATAGGCCTTGTACTGACTTTCAGCATGCTGATGAATTTTGCTAAGAGCTAAGTTACATGATTTATTACAGAGAATTTTTTTCTCAAAAGTAATTTTTTTCTTCATTGTTTTCCTCAGGGGTAATCCAATGTGCAAACTTTCCCTTTCTTTTAGAGCATTTGGGTTTCAGTTTTATTTTCTCTTTCATTTTTTCACTCTATAAATAGTTTGCAAATCAGTATTCAAATTTCAGTTGTGTTGACTTGATGTCTCTAGCACTCTTCAGATTTAAATAAGAATCCTGATGCTTAGCGCAGTTTGGTGGTGTTTTTTTTTTTTTTTTTTTCCCCAGCCACAGCTCTTGGAATTACATAACTGTGTGAGAATCCCAGTTTGCACTTTAGAAGGGTATTTGTAGCTTTGTATTGCAAAGGAAGTAGGAAAATATCCCACAAATGTGCTGAGAGGGACTGACAACTGGCAAGCAAGTAGAAGAACTTTACATTTATTCTCCAAATAAAATCTGTACAACTCCCCCCGACACATATCTTTTCTCCTTTTTATAGTTTTTGTAGGAGAAGGAATTAGAAAATATGTCTCTCCTGAAAGCACTTAAGATGGAATTAATTTTTTTTCTGGAGCTGCCTGTTGCCTTCCCCTGCCTATGCAAAACGGTTAAAAGGTGGGATTGAATTTACACAGCCAAGATACGGAAACCTTTCGATAGTTACAGGGGAACTAAGCTGGGTCTGGGTCTTGTCCAGTATGCATCAGTTGTCTTTGTTAATAGAAATCTGCTCCCCATTGTAGTCAGTAGAGCCTTAACGAAGACAAAGTGCCCTGGGGGCACATTTTGTTGCCTGCTGCAATTGACTGAGAATATGATCTCTAGGAGAGCAGACCTGTGGCAGAGATAAGAAGGAAGCTGACAGGTAAAGTCAGGTTGGGTTTCCAGTAAGATGATTTCTAATGCTTCAGCTCCTGATAGTTTCCTGTCATACTCCTACAGTCGAAGGAGTAATTTTTAGACTGGGACACAGCCTGTTTACAAACATCCTGTTTACAAACAACAGTGCTTTCCCCGAGTCCCTCTAGATTTAGTTCTATCTAGAGACCCTTCTGAGATCCGTGACTACTGTGAAAATGCAGGAAAAGCAGAACACCTTGCCCTGAACAAGGAACTGAGGGAACCTCACAGAGGTTTACAGCCCTGCTGCCAAAAGAATACTGCCCAGACCTCTCCATCCACTGAGAGTTTGTTCCCAGCCCATCCCTGTGCGTGTGTACATGGGATGGGCGAAGTCTGGGAATGTATGGCTAGGAACCAAGGGGGCAGGCTTCCATTTCCATTGGTAGTATTATTTTTAAACGACACTTTCAGTGCCTTGACTAATGCTACCTGTAACCCTGCCTCCATGAGCAAGCACTGCTGATCCCCCCCAGCCTGATATCGGGGTTTGCTAGCACAGCAGCCATGAACCCCCTCCTTACTCTGGTTTGCTTGCTGCTGGAGGACAGCACATAAGGCAGCAGGCTGGAGAAACAGGGTCCATAATTGTAAGCCCCACTCTCATCATCAGAGATTTTGGGGCCAGACCCCCCACCCTTGCAGGGAGAGCCCCTTGCAGCAAGCAGTCACTGGCCACATTAATCCTTTCTTCACCACAGCTTTCTCCTCATTCCATGGACAACTTGCAGTCTTGGGCTTGGTTTGTTCAGCACTTAGCATGGCAGGAACTGTATGTCCCAAATGGTCTTTCTCGGTGTGGTATAAACCACTGTCACCCTCAGCTGTCCCTGTCACACCCTCAGTCTCTCTCCTTCCAGATCCTCTTTTTCCAGCTTCTTTAGTCCAGTTCCAGCTCATTGATTTCCTCTTCTTGCTATCCTGGACCTCCAGACCATTTTTCACTGCAGCAGCAGTCACAGTGCTTAGGCATATGCAAAGAGGACAGGTGACTTTCCCACATATTCCTGGCCTTTTAGTACATTGCCTCTCCGAAGAAATATCAGTCAGTATTCTATTGTAATGACCCTTGTCAAGCCCCAAATACTTAGGCCTAGATCCAAAAGAAGAATTTATCTAAGTCATACTCAAAGACAATTACTCATTTAAATACCTTGCAGAGTTGGTCTTATGTGATGACAGCTATTGAGAAATATTTGTTTTTTAATGAAAATCTACATTTTCTATAACAATGGCAATAAGAAGACGGATTGCATCTGCAGTTTTCAGTTTTCTTTTTTCATTATTATTATTTCCCTGGAGTCAGAAACTGAAATACAGTTCTGAGTAAGGAAAGTCTTTTCCAGAAAAAGTTAGGTATATTTAAGCTGAATGGAGATTGGAAGGGTCATTCACAAATATTGTGAATCTCTGAGAAGTGACTATATAATATCCAACCAGAATGAAGCCAGTACCAAAAATCTAATCTAAAAGAATATTGAATATATGTTGCATATATTTAGTAACATAAGTGATATATTTTTTGAATCAACATTTCATTCTGAGATTTTTTTTTATTTCTGTTGTTTCGTACAATATAAATACACTTTGTTTGCACTGAACTTTAATTCAGAGATCCCTGAGTATTTCACAAGATAAACGTGATCCAACAAAAGTTCATTTTGTATTGGCCTTTATGTAGCATTTTCTAACATTGCCTAAACACAATATTTGGTGTTTCTTGGTGGAAAAATACTGTATGGATCACAGTGAAAGAAAAGAAAAACCATGAGGTAGACATCTAGCATGAAAAATCATTGCTGAAATGTAGAGTCAGTCACATTCCCAAGCAGCTAAAGGCTGGGTATTATAATTAAGAGCATTAGGAAATATCAATATAATTACCAGAAGAGCACACAAGAGACAGAGTACATCAGTAAACATGGAACAAATTTGTTCCAGAGACTGTTCCATGAGTTTAGTAACAATCAGTATTATTCCTGTGAGTCTCTTGAATGTGCTACTATGGATACCTCCCTGTTTTCTCAGACAATGGCTTTTATTACCCCTAGAAACCTCACATGAAAATGAGTGAAAATGGGTCATTCTGTTCACCTTGACTTGTACACTCAGTTGAAAAGCATGACCATTCCCATTTCACTGACTTTCAGACTTAAAAGTTAAACAAGACAGACACAGTGTCTTCGTGAGCCTCGAGAGAAAATATGCATCTGACAGCAAGATGGGACCACATTGATACAGGAGAACAGATATAAGGTAGCATTTTTCAGTGGCTCACAGCTACTTCAAACATGAAGCGCTTTTCCTTGGTCCAACAAAATTCACTTCCTTGATGCCTGAATAATGTTAAAAGTGACAAGTAAGTATCAAGGTCCTTTTGCAAAGCTGTCTGAGATTTTCAAGAACAATCAGAAAAATGGACAATAGAAAGATCTGTGTCTTGAATCCCTTCTGATCTTTGAAGAGTTTTTTATTTCTGCAGTTGAAAACAAGCATTTAAAGTTGGCCTGTAGGAAAAGTCTGTGCTAACCCTGTAAAAATTGTATTACATATACCTCTTGTATGTACTCATGTGAGAATACTGCATTCCTAATCGTGTTGTTCTTTGGCACAGTCCAAACAAACATCAGCACATTCTTAATACATTATTTTCTGAGCTTGGCTAAATAAGCAAAAGATAAATCTACTGGTAATGCAATTAAGTCATAATTATACAGAAATACATATGCAATTACTTTCCCATCCTCATTAAAGTTGAATGAATGCTTAGGGGTTTAACTATCTTTTAACTACAGAGCAAAAGAAATTTAATTAGATACTTGCAAAATTTTACATTTTAAGTTTTCATAGTAGAAGCGTGACAATAACTGTCTTTGAAAAAGGTGGCTCTGGTTCTTGGTGAGAAAAGAATAGCTAAACATTTTGCGCAAAGAAATTAAAAATGCAAGCAAAGACTATTAATAAAAAATCAATTTTACACTTATTGCATGTGCAATTTTCAACTAATTGCATTGCAGCAAGATTTCTGTCTTGGGTAGGCACTACATTTCCACTAGAAAAAAACATCTCAAGATGATATTTAATGAAACTTTTGTAAAAGAATGCTACAAAGGAGATAAAGCCTTGTTAAGGGCATGCCAGATGAGGAGTTTCCGAGTATCATGTGGGAAAGGACCCTGAAGATCAGCAGTGTGTATACGTGGAGGTGTTTCTTGAGTTAAATTCACTTGTGGAGACACAGACGCTCACACAAGTGCCATTAATAGGGTTTTTCCCAACTTACTTGTCTAGAAGTGTGGAAGGAAAGCATTGCCCACTGCCAGGCAGTGCAGGTGAGAGTAAATTCTGGCAACATCCCCAAATGACACCCTAGAGTTAGGGTTTTCGCTTGATCCACTTGGTATTTCAACATGGTTATCATGACAATTCTAAGTTTGCATGTTTGTGGTGCCTATCCCCTGCATATAGGTGGTAGATGATTGGGATGATAGTTGCTAGCTCACAGTACATGCAAACAGATGTAGAACACAGGCATACTTCAGCACCTGCTCCACCATGAGGAACAGATTCAGCGTTTCACAGGAATGAAGTAAAATTTCATCTTAAATCCCATGTTAGAGGAACAGGAGCTATAGGGCCTGTAGCGGGCAAGTTGAGGCTTGTTGACTCATGGCTCTTCTTTGGAAAGTCAATCTGCTGACCAAGCCAAGCTAAAATCAAGGAGAATTAGCTTCAGTCATCCTCAGTCCAAGGGCTCTTGAATATATGAAAATGCCGGTCTTGGTATGAGAAACTTTGCAGAAGAGCTAATTAAGTATCTGTTGAAGACTGGCATGATGGACAGGGCAAGGAAGAGACTAATTTTAAGCACCTGACAAGGCTGGCCAAGACACTGCAGGAGCCTTCCCCAGAGGGAACATTGTAATTAACATCTCTTAGAGACACAGTTTATCGCAGAATTGTCTTTCCTTCAAGCACAAAAATGCAGTACTTTATTATTCTTTTTCCCCTTCCGAGATGGTTAGTTGACTAATGAAATTACATGATCAATATGTCACACACAGACTAATCAAAAGTCTGGCTAGATGAACTCAGTTAACATTCAGTTTTCTTTGGTGTCTTATGGGTAATGCACTTCAGTGGGCCTTGCCTATATTTTTAAAAAAATGCAAAAGGAATAGTGTCACCTTTGCTTTCTGCCAGTTACTATCCTGTGCAATGGTGAGAACTCTGCTCACCTCTAAACCCACCTGAGATGCAGAGAGCAGGCACTTCTCTGTTGTTGCCTTGCTAGTGAGCGGTATTGCTCACTGGGTGTGCACTCTCAGTACTAGGCTACTGCTAGAGCAGCAGTTTTCAGTCCACTTGACTTGCTTTCTGAGAATTGTATTGCACACCAGTAGGCACTGAAACTATAGTCTCGCAGTGGTGCAGCTGGGATAAGTATCTGGTCCTTAGTTCCTGTTCTTTCTCTCCTCCTCTGTCAAGTTCTCAGCCATCAACCCCAGTCATCCAAGGTACAGGGTTGCAGTTGTCTGCCTGGCCACTGTTCATTTTGCCATGTCCTTTCACAGGAAAAGATAACTTTCAAGTCAATCCAGAGAGGCAAGAAAAACAAACAAACAAACAAACAGCTCTTTGGTAAGGCTCTGCTGGGAGAAGCAGCAAGCAGTTTGGGAGTTCCCTGTGTTAAATGACCCTCTGTGCCTTGATCAGGTGACTGGCTGCACACAGGCATGAGCAGCAAGCTGTCACGCTGTTTCACTGGGATAACAGATCATAGAATCATAGAATATCCCGAGTTGGAAGGGATCCACAAGGATCATCGAGTCTAGCTCCTGGTTCCACCCAAAAATTCAGACCGTGTGACTAAGAGCACAGTCCAAACGCTTCTTAAACTCTGACAGGCTTGGGGCAGTGATTCCTTCCCTGGGGAGCCTATTCCAGTGGGCGACCACCCTCTCAGTGAAGAACCTCTTCCTGATATCCAACTTGACCCTCCCCTGTCACATCTTGACACCATTCCCACGGGTCCTATCACTGGTGACTAAAGAAAATAGATTGGCGCCTGCCCCTCCACTCCCCCTCGTGAGGAAGCTGTAGGCCGTGATGAGCTCTCCCCTCAGCCTGCTCTTTTCCAGGCTGAAGAGGCCAAGTGACCTCAGCTGCTCCACGTATGTCTTCCCCTCTAGGCCCTTCACCATCTTTGTAGCCCTTCTCTGGACACTCCTATAGTTTCACTTTGTTTTTGTACTGTGGTGCCCAGAACTGCACACAGTGCTCGAGGTGAGGTGAAGGAGGTGAGTCAGCCAAGCAGAGGTGTACGTTCCCTGATGGCATCTGAAGTGTGGGTCTATCCAGAGCAAAGAAAAAAGGCAAGCTCTTTTCTTCCCTGCCAAATTCCCTCGCTAAAAGGTACCAGGCAGCCTGTGCCCCAAGCCTAGCATCAGTAGACAGCCTGCTGAGCAGTTCAAGGTTGGAGCAGGAGGTGGCCGTGATGGTGACAGATGGTGGATGGACTTAAAAGGGTATGGCATCCTTAATCTCCAGTTCTTCTCTCCCCCAAGTATCTTGGGCTTATCCTCAGAGGAGAGAAGATTGCTGACCAAGAACACCAATCACTTTTGGTGACAATGAAAGTAAGCCCAGAGGTATCCACGTTGCTTTCTACAGTCTAAGTCTTAATTAAAGAAACAGAGGAAAAGCAGGGAAAGGCATTGAGTTGCCACTGGGGTAAGGACAGTCAGCATCTTACTATGAGTCCATCTATCTGTCCTTGGGGGGCCTCCAGGACCACGACATATGAACTGTTCCCTGGTCACAACTGCAGGAAGAAGAGTAAAACATTAGCTTTGGCAGCCATGTACTGTGACAATTGGCATTCCTGGGAGAGAAAAAACAAAAACAAAAACAAAAAACAAAAACAAAAAAACCACAAACAAACAAACAACAAAAAAAAACGCTTCACAGAGAGAGAGCCAATTAGTGAGACAGACAGATTGTTTAGGTAGATGCACATGTACAGTCTTGCTCTCAGAGCCTCTCTCACTTCCAGTACACTGCAGCCACAAAGTCATGACCAAAGCAAGTTTCAGTCACGGAGAGAGCTGCTAACAAGAAGCTTCAACATCACAACAACAGGCTGAATATTGGCCAAGAGAAAAATGCACTCTATCAGCTGTTCATTCCTGTTGCTGGAAATTTATTCAAGGCAAAGCTTTTGTAAGTGTTTGCGGGAGGTGATGATCACGGTAAGGCCGCAACTTTGGTGCCATGGCTATAGTGATAGGGAAAAAGGAAAATGACATAGATGTCTGAGTGTATTAAGATGGTGGAGTAAGAAATATCTGGTATATATGAAGCCTCCAGACAGAGTGGGATTTAAATGAAACTGCAGGAATGGATATCACTGTGGAAGTAACAGGGCCTGCCTATGTATATCTAGTCTCAAGAGTCAGGTAGATATTCATCCTTTTAGTTCTGTTGGATTTTTTTTTCTTTCATTTTTTGCCCTTAAACACCTCAACCCCTCAGAACAAAAGGTTACAAAAACGCACTTGCTGAACATCTTTTTGAATTCCGTAGTGATCCTTTGGGCGGAGTGCCTTCCTACTCCATCTGGTAGCACAAAACTTAATTAAGAAAGGCTAATCTAACTACTTTACACAGGCTTTATTTCATGCACTCCTTTATTTTGTTTTATTCTAAAGCTCACAATTTCAGCCTTTCAAGCTTTCATCATTCTACTGCTAGCCCTCAGCTTAGGCGACTTGACCTTGGACCAGAACTGCTTGGCAGAGTGAAATTAGTCTTTTGTTGGAGACAAAGAGCTAAACTGATTTGAGGAAAGGTAGATGACAGAAGCTAGTTCAGTAGATGTTTCTTTTGATTTTCTGTGGAAGTACCTTAGATGTTTTTATAGGTAGTGGTAAAAGTCCTCAATGATAGATATTTTCATGTGCATCTTTCATTAGTCCCTTGTATTACTGAAAGCCACAATACTGCTATACTTTTATTAAAGTGAGTGAAAGCAAACACAAAGAATACCTTACTCTAACTCTTATCCACTCTGATCCTCCAGGAAATGGTTGTTGCCTTTCAGAAGATTTTCTGAGGCCAGGTACAGTAAGTTCAAAGGCTAAAAGTAAATCAGCTGCTGGGCCACAGATAGAGTATTGTAACGTGCCTCGTTAAACCATAAGCCTTGCTACAAACTGAATTTTATACACTGCCAAAAGCCACTTTCTACTTGCCCTCCTACTTCTCACATGCAAGTAGGCATCTATTAGTAGTCACTAGTAACTGTGAGTTTCAGTGGCCCATGCTAAAGTAGCTCACACTGCTACCCAGCTTGTTTTATTCTAATAAAATAACACATTTCTGGGCTGCTGGAAGTGTTTCATCAACACTGACCTGCTCCCAGCAGCTTGGTATTCCCACCACCACTTACTGGTGGCACTTATTGGCACCGCTGCCAGAGCACTTAACAGTTACAGGAGTGGTCCCTGTGCATGTTCACTGAGGTCTCAAGGATAGATGTGTTCATTCCTACATCATTTAGGTTCAGTATTATAACCCCTTTATAGGAAGTCAGGGGATTGGTGTACATGTCTTCACTGAAGCTGTTAACCCCTCCACATCCACCCCAAAAGAGGTGTTATCTATCCTCTCACTAGTATATGCAGCAAGAGAGATTGAGGACAAATTCATCTAACTACATGTCTGCAATACGGACATCTACAGCCCTGCTGAGAGTCACCTGAGACTCTTGTTATAGCAACTGTATAAGGAGGCTCTCTCCAGTCAAGGGCCTGGGGTGATATGGAGGAATTTTTTCCTCTCCTGTGACCATTAATGTTCTGCTTAAAGCCAGATGGATTTGCTTTCCAGGGCTTCCAGTCCAGTACTTAGAAGTAGATGGGGACTGTGTGTCAGGATGTATTTGAATTTCAGAGAAAAAAGGCTGTCCAAAAATGTGGCTTTGCTCCATTTTCAATGTTTCAACATTTTTCCAGGGGAAATTTTGCATTTTTCATTTTGATTGGGGAAGCTGAAGCAAAACTATTTAGAGATGGGGCTCTTGGTCTGACCCTGAGTCCATCAGGTATCTTACATGCATTTTCAACCTATGTGCTTCTCTGCTCTCTGTACCGTGGCAGTACAGGACTGATGCATCAGTCCAAAGAAGACCATGAGTTCAAGGCAGGAATGTGTGACAACAAGGTGCAGAATATCAATTCTAGAAGAAAACACAAAAAATTAAACTGACTAGTAAGTAAAGTGGAAGTGTCAAAAAGGTCTTTTTTAAAGAGAGTCTTTTGACATTTTTCATTTGTATCCTTCTGCCAGAAACAAGAAAAAATATTGGTGCTTCTGGTGGGAGGAAATTTCCAAATTTCAGCCAGCTGCTTCTGCTGCCTTTCAGTCATGCTCTAAGAGACTCCTGGGTTGCCACTTTCCCTTGCAGGAGGAACAAGGGATGAGGTGATTTGATTGTTCACATTCCAATGGATTAATTTGTTGCCTTTGAACTGTAATGAATAATTTGAATTACAATTAACAAATCTAAGTGCAGAATCAGCACCTGGCAAAAACAATAGTAGAAAGGGCTGTGTAGGTGAGATGTGATGAAAATATTAAAAGAGGGAGAGCAGCTGGGTGCTAGGCATGCTTCCCAAGGGATATGGTGAAGGCAACATCACAAGGAGTTGTGATGGGCTAGTGTGAATGATTGAGACCAGAGCTATAAATCCTGTATGTTGTAACTCACAAATGGCACATGTTTTTAATTAAGCCAGTTAGTTTGTGCATCTCCCTACCTACTCACTCTGAGTGTAGTCACTTCTAAGTGTCTATTAATGGGAAAATGCTTAGTGTTCCATTTCTGGGACAACTTGAGGAGGATGACTGGGATTTCACAGGGCTGCTTGCCACTGAATGTTCCTCAGTCTCATGGCTTCCCTCACTGGACAGCCTATTGTCCTGGTTCCAGTTAGGACAGAGTTAATTTTCCTCATAGTAGCTGGTAGGGTGCTATGTTACCACAACCACAACACCTATGTAGCAGCTCTGGCAGCTGACTGTAAAACCAGCTGTCATTTGTTTCCCTCCAACAGCCTGGAGCTGTGATGAACAGAGTTAGCCCAGTGAATGACCCTGACATCAGATGAACAAGAAGGAGTGACAATGACATGGTTTTCAGGCAAGAGACCCACCTTTCATCCCTCTGCTGTGAATCCAAAGCCTTTCCCTGGGGATTCTCAAGGGAATCCTTGGTGCACACTGAGATCTGCAGAAACATGCCACAATCAGTACCTTTTGAATACTGTCACCAAGAAAGCTAGGCCAGTGCCCAGGCACATCACTACTACCAGATGGGATGCTCTGAGACTGGACTGGTACTTAAAGTTGCCAGTGGACCTTGGGGCCTAGAGGAGGAGGAAAGAAAAATGGAGATAGGGAGAGAAAAAGAAATCCTTCAGTGTATCACATCGTGGGAAGGCAATGCAGCAGGCAGAACTGTGTCCGTACTGATTTTGTCCATGGTAAAGACAAATATAAAAGAGGTACTGGTATCCACTGGAAAAACCTGCAGGTCTTCTCTGAACAGCATCCCTCCACTCCCCAGTTTGTCTGGACTTGTTTTTCTCCACTAGGTGTTTGGTGTCTAGTTCAAGGTTATAAAAAGAAATCACAACCAAGGCAATTGCAGGATCTCCTTGCCTGGAAATGCTGTAGTTCAGTGCTTTCCTTTTGTAATACACTGTATCTAAAGATAATCAAAGAAGCTAAATCTCATTTTAAATAATACTTTCAAGCAAGTGAAAAATGAAGTAACGGTGCCCATAATCTTCTTTTCATTATGCCACTCTTCATACAATATTGTGATATGATTCCCAAGAAAGCAACCTCCGCAAACACCCTACACCAAACACCATCTCTCATTCAGAGTAGCTCTTGAACCTGTGAATGAACTCCAGAAGAACTATGAAACTCCCCAGTGCAAGCAGATTCTCCAGTACAGGGCTGAATCAGAAATTTTGTTTATTTATTGTAGGTTATGCTTTCAGCCTTAAATTCTGGGTCTGTTGTACAACAAAGAAGTCACTGAATCAGGCAAAGAAAATTAATTCTGTCTTTATTCGGGGACAGAATTTCACACATTTTGGTGCATAGGCCTTCAAAAAAGGTTACTGCAAGTGTTAAATTCGATTCAGTATGCTGCAAAAGATGTGTATGTATGGCTGCCTAAATATAATTATAACCACAGAGTTTTTTTAAAAAATCTCTTCATTATAAGAATATAATTGTCTTTGTTAATTGCCATGAAGTTACAGATCTCTCTTAGCTGTGGTCTCAGTGCTTGTCGTTACTTTTAAAAAAAGGCATTGTACTCCAGAAGCTTTGTTTAAACGATGGGTCAATACAGTATTTTTAATACATTTCACAGTGATTACACATAAAAAAAAAAAAAGATGTCAAGATTATCAAGCATGCAAAATAATAGCGTTACTGAGAGGTTTCTGTACTGTGATGTCTTGCCTAATGAGAGGTGTAGTTTGGAAGCCAGACTTCCCATTTTCCCATAAGCCAAATTCCCTGACTGGGGTAGTCCTCCATGGTCTTGGGTGATCTCCCTGAGCAACAGAGTACGTCTTGAGAATTTCTTCATAATTATGGTTTACATGAGTGCAATGAAAAACTCACAGCAATAATGTTTTGGTTTTTTTTGTCTGTTTTTTAATTAACTGATTTTTAGACACAAAGCATGTTTCACTCTGTTTTCTCCTGAAAACACACCCTGCCTGATGGGCAGAGTCTGGTTTTGACCAAGGAACTTTCTGGCAGCTTCATCTGAACCATTCAGGTCTAATCCAAACCATGCCTGCTTCTTTGGCAATGCCTCCAGCACCAGCTCAGATGTCCCTGCCTGCCTCAGCTCAGCACCTTTCCATGCCATGCTTCGTTGCATGGCCTCCACATCAGTACTCCCTAATCTAGGGGCACCGATTGTTTTCTGTAATAAGCAAACCTGACTGCAGACCAGGGCACTCAAAATGGATGCAACTCACATGGCCCTTGGTCCAGGAACATCAATGCACATGCCTGAGCACTGGTATGAAAGCTATACATACACAGGTTATGGCATAAGGACCTCATCAGAACCCAAATAAGCTCTTACCCATCCTTAATGGCTCTGTGAGATGCAAATGCACGCCTGGGGATTTTAATCACCTAAATCCTGTTTATTTAGCTTAGCACTTTAATGTAAAATAAGACAGAAGACACCTAGAAATGAATTCAACCCAAACTGGAAAAAAAGAAAATTCTCTTCACAGAAGAGGAGGGCAGACCTGGTGTGTCCTGCCACTGCCAAGAAAACCTTCAATTCAGAGCAGCATTTAACACAAAACTATGCCAAAAGCAACCTGAAGATGTTCTGTCATATCTCATTTATGCTCCAATGCTTCAATAAAAAGGCAGAATTCCTTGTCAGCACAGCAGTCCTTTTTCAAAGACTAAACAAAAATCACTGAGGAATTGAAGTCATTGATGAAGACTTTATGTGAAATAGCCTTCTTTCTGTCCCTGTGGAAAATGCCTTTCTTCAGACAGAAAAGTAATAACAGAAATTGTCAGGTTTTGCTACTGATATGGGTAAATTCCTTGCCATGGGAAATGGCTAGCTTGCTGATTTGATTTCCGTTAGCAGGGTAGGGGGACCCAGGCTCGTGAATGCTGACAAATTAGGCTCAACATACAGTTGCACCTCCCCACCGTACACTTGCGCTACTCAGAACTGCTGGAGCGAAAGAGGTGCCATGGGGAGCTGCTCCCGGACCTCCACTTTAGAGTCATTAATATAACCTAATGGTATGAGGGGAGGCTGTGAACTACAGGAGTTCTGCAACACTTTGATTAAAGATCCACCACCCCTGGAGGGGAAAGTCGTCTGCCCAGAGATGGATGAGACAGGCAGCCAGTGATGCCACTCCCTTCAGCTGATTTTTACCTGCCCATCCTTACTAAAATAATCGTCATCCTGAGAAGAACATGCAATTTGCCATGGCCAGCTGCCATTTCATTCCTAATCACTGCATTTTCTTCTTGTAGTTGAGGCATATTGTGGTGCAATTGTCTCTAAATGGTGTTTCAGCATTAAGGAAGTACTGATGAGCTGCTGTCCACTTCATTTCCCTTACACCACTGGCCAGGATTTGGCTGAAAAAATGAACACATTGAATATGTGACAATGGAAATGCTAGGCTGAACCAGATTCTTCAGTGTTTGTATAGCTGTGGCACCTGCCCTGGCTGTTGGTTGGAACAATTATGTTATTCTGCTAGGAAATATTTTGTATTGAAAATTATTCAAATGCTGCTGTGTTATCTATCAGGAATAAATCTGCACCGACAATGTAGATTTCTCCTTCATCCCAAATCCTGCTGTTTGATGCATCAAGAAAACGTGTACATGCATTAAGCTGCCAAGAATACTTGTTTCAAATGAGCAAGCAGAGTTAGTGTTTCATCAGTGTGTTTGTTGTCTGTCAGGGGAAAAGTCCTTTGAAAGGCTTCAGGAAAAAAGAATTGGAGAACCTGCTAACATTTTTAAGATAGGAGAGGAGAGATTATTGAAGACAA
Organism: Anser anser; assembly: GCF_964211835.1. NCBI lineage: Eukaryota > Metazoa > Chordata > Aves > Anseriformes > Anatidae > Anser > Anser anser. The sequence continues at coordinate 6,782,396 of NC_139744.1, forward strand.
GACCTGAATAAATATTCTGGAGTTTTGCTCAGATTTATTTTTTCTAAGAAAACACAACCATATCTTTTCTTGTCACTGCACTTATTATTTAGCTTTCCTTTTTTTATATCAAAATTGAGACTCTTTCAAAACAATTTTGCCAATAATTTGGACCCTTCATTCCTTTGCAACAGTTAAGAACTGATGACAAGGATTATGAGAAATATCCCAAAGCAATTTCTTCAATGTAAGCTTCACAAGAGGAGACAGTTTGGAGTTTTTAAGGTGACAAAGGATGGTCTGGCTCGTTCTACCTAACCTTTCAAAATTTTCTGACACTGGTAATGTCTCTTAGAGTTTTGTGCTGGAAATACAGATAGGGAGAATTCATCCTGGCCTTGAATGCAAATTTAGTAACTAGGAATCAGAATCCAGAAATTTATCACCCAAAGTGTCACATCAGATGCTTGATCTCTGCCTGTTAGCAGAGCTGGAACAAGATGGATTTGAGTCTTCTTCTCTAGGCTTAGTAGTACGGCAGTGCTTCCGACATCCTCAGTTCCTGTCTTGATTCCTCACTTCTAATGGTGTCAAAATCAGGCTTGCATGATGTCATGGCTAAAAAGGACATCCAGAAATCCCACTAGACTGCAATCAAAACATCCTGATTACATTCAGATGTATTCTGCATTAATTATATTCTAGTGGCAAGTAGCTTCCTATTCGCTGCTTTAGTTCTTCCTTAAAAAATAATCATCATAACATCCAGCAATAATAATGCAACAATCTTAAAGCAATCCAAGGGTCATTTCAGAGTCTGCTTGGCGGGCAGGATAATCACCGTTGTTTTAATACACACATTTTAAGTCTGAAGAACAGATCTGAAATTCTCCCCAAATTAAAGTAAGTGGGAAAAAAATCTTTATGAGTATGATTAAATGTCTAAAAAGTCTCCATGAGAATTGGAGCTAATACCATTAATAATGTGAAATCCTAGCACAACTGCCATCCCCTTTTTTCCTGATTCTTCCCCTCCACACAGCATCAGTGCTGCACAGTAAGTTTGTAATTTCTTAAAAAGCTCACTCAAATCTCCCTTTTTCTTTTCTTTATCTAAGTTCAAAAATGTCCATTTTTAATTCTGGAAGTTTCTGAAGAGGATCTAACTTAGTGCCACAGAAGTGCTGGTCCTGGTCTTCTCCTCAACAGAAGGCACCATACATCCTTTTGATGTGTTTTTCTCATGAGATTTCCTAGCAGGGAATCTTGGAAAACTGATCTAAAACCTGATGTCTACCTTAACAATCAGCTCCTTCCCCATCACTCACACCTGACACACTGAGAGAGCGTCTGACTGTACCTGCAGATTTACACACATGGATGAAGAGATACCCTGTCTTTCATGACAAGATAAGGCCCTTTAACCTTGCAAATCCCGTCTCCATTCAATTAGATCTCATGTCACAGGAAAGACAGTTCTGAGACTCTGCTTGATCACAGAAGAGACAGATCTCAATGTGACGCAGATAATGTATGATCTGAAAAAATTAAGACCATTTAAATATTCCAAGAGAAGCAGAAACATATTGAAATGTGTTTGCAAAGTAGCTATTTATGCCTGCTATACAGACAATCTAAAATTGCAGTAGCTGGTGAATTACTTTCATTCCTTTTCTCCTAATATTGTTCCTCTAAGCAGTAAACGTGAGTCTGTTGAAGTTGTCTCTTCCGTTTGACAACTACTTCAGTAGTCTGACTAATGTCATCAGATATATTCAGAGAACTACAGAATGCAAAGGCACTGCCATTACAGCCAAGCCTGTGGATGTATTTCTGCAAATTATATAGCAAAACCAAGCAGCAAATCAGTGTCTGATTAGCTCTGGGATTTGAGGAGGTTCTCATTTGAAAACTGATGAGAAAATTCCCCTCTGGAATGATAAATGGGCTAACTTGTAAGGTCTTTGTTAGTTTTCAGGAAAGCAGACTGTATTAAGTATCTTCTCAAAACCAGAGTGATTACAGCTGTCCCACAGCAGTGGTTAGGGGCTGGAAGATCTGTCGTGTGTTTTAACCCAGAGTGGACAGTGGGGCTATATGATACACTTACATCAGTACTGCAAGCATGGACTACATGAGCAGGGCCTAACGTAGCATCATTCCTGTATCACACTGAACCAGACACCACTCAGAGGGCCTGTGGATGTGCCCTTGCCTGAGCTTTGACTGGCACTGAAAGCATCAGGGCTCAGCATTCTGGCGTTCCAGATGTCCTGGGTCTGAGCTCAGTCTTTGCAGCCCACCTGCTTCCTGCCTGGTACTCAGACAGCAAACTCGTCTGACCCGACACCTGCTTTGTTTTGTGTTTATCCATCATCTAAACACAGTGGGATGCTGCTCCAGTACCGTAACACTGCTATTAATAACAATAAAAGATGCAAATTACCCCATGGATTTTCCCAAAGCTTCCCTGCAGTCAAAGATCACCTCACCTATCACAACTAAGAGATGATTCACTGCCGTCCTTTAAAGATCACATGCCAGACTGGATTTCAGTCACTGACATTTTACCCTATCGATATTTTCTGATGAGTCCTCCCTGTTTTGGTGTCCATGGTGACAAGTGCTTTTCTTCTGCAGCCAGAATCCTGGTGCCAGCGTGGGAGTGCTGATGAGGTCCTCTCCAACTTTGCAGTCACTCGCACTTACTAACAGGGGCTGCTCTTCCCCGCTGCTCAGCACCTGGAGAACCATGCCAGATCAGGGGAAGCAAGGAGCAGGCAGCCCCCTGCTAGCTGCGCTTATTCATTTATCCAGCCATGCTCAGCAGTAACACTTCAGAGCACATCCAACAGCCTCAAGCATGTTTTGGAAAAGCAGTGGAGACAAACAGCGTGTTCGCTCTTACCTGCTGTCTGCTGTTAAATAGTTGATAGGAGGAGGAGGAGGAAGAAGTCAAATACATGCATTTTATGGTGCCTGCTTTAGTTAATTGGACTGGCTTACAATTAATGACAGTGGGTCAGTTAATATATCTTTGCAGCCGTCTTTTCTGTATTTTGTTTAGTTATTTAGTGTACCCCAGATGCTTGCCAATCAGGAACAAAACAAAACAAAATCAACTTTGAAAAAAAACTAATATGTTTTGCAATAAAAAAATAAAAAAGAAAGAAAGAAAAAAAAGGCAGCATTGATTTGGTCAACTCTGCAGGATTTTGGCTAAACAGACACTAAAGAAAAATGAAAAACACTGCTGCCATTTCTAGCTGTACTGGACGGCATAATCAGAGTGTCCCAATGCCTTGAATACATTAATGTTCAGATGAGTAAACTGAGGCATGAAGGAAGTGAAGACTGATTATTAAGTGAAGAACACAACCCGGAATGTGCAGTTCCCAGTGTCATGGTGTTGCCTCAGACTATTTTCCTGTTGAGCCAGACATTCTTAGAGGATTTCAGAGGTGCCAAGAACACAGCAGTCATCACATATTAACAAAAAAGATTTAAAGTAGTAAAGCCAATAATTATAAAATGCTGTTCTGTACAAGTGCTCTGTGAGCTGGAGATGTAACTCTAGCAAATGTGTGACTATTTTACAAAGACTTGTTAGCATGTCAGTAGTCCTTAAATAGAAATAACCCGAGAGAGAGAACATGAGCCATGCCCAAGTCACTATCAGCCCAACTTTCAGGCAGTCCTCATGGATTCTCCTACATGCAAAAGAAAGCAGGCAGTTCCATTTGTAAAGCATTAACACTTGTCTTGCTTCCTGGAACAGCTAGCAATGTTTTAAGTGTCTGAAAAGAATTGCTGCTAAGCATTTAAGGAAAATTAAAATATAAGGAGACATTTGTAAGAACAGAGAGAAGGGAAGTAAATAGCATCTTTCCTCTCTCTAACATGCCCTTCAACTGAATTTTGGATTAGAGCAATGAATTTACAATTACAACAGACAGCAGCCAGATTGGAACCAAACACCATTGCAGAGGTTGGTAGCACGTGTAGTTACCCATCCCCAGGCCTGGACAGGGGGGCATGCAGCATGGGGAATGCTCAGGAGGACTTGGAAGTCTGTAACAAGTCACAGAGCTACAACCTCACTGAGATAACAGAGGGGTTGCACAAGTGAGCTGTAGGGCATGGTTACACCTCCCTTCATCCATCTGATAAACCTGTCCCAGCATGGCAGTCTGAGGTGACCATCTTTCATTTTGTTACTCAGTTTAGTGGTACAGCACCTTATCAGCACAAGCCATGCCGGTCACTGCCTCCTTTTGCCCATGTGCCTTCGCTCAGCTGCAATAGCAGAAGGAGCAGAAATCTCACCTCTAAAGTCTATCGAGACTACAGTAACAACAAGGGTAGACTGAAGTCCAAACAAAGTTTTTGTCAGCATCCTCCTGTGCAAATCACAGGTCTTATTCTTGGATGAATCAACACCAACTTGGAAGAAATTAGAATAAACTGAAATATACTGAGGGAAGGGACTAGCAAAGGCAAGACCCATGAAAGTATCTGGGAAGATAAGTTCCACTGAAATCTTTTGTGTATCAGGGTCCCTGCTCCTGTTCTTGCTCATGACGTTATAATATGTGATGTTATTTTCAGGTTGATTTGATTTACCAAAGCATGTACAGTATTTCATAGCCCTCCAAGTCCTTTAATTCCACAGCAAAGGCTGTGAGCACTATAATCACTAATCTGACTAGATAATTATATTTACAGGAGATAAAACAACAGTTTTTATATTTATACGTCATGACCAACACAAGCAAAGAACTTGGTTGGCTTCCAAATCCTCATCTGGTACTGAACCAGGGACTTTGCACAATTGTTTCAGTATTCAGAGAGCTAAATGAGGCAATCAATTAACTGAGTTCTGCCAATTGCAGAGAGTCCTCATATGCTCAGCTCTGCAAATCCAGAGAGTGATACTGGAATGGTAGCACTAATGGTGCTACTGGAAGTTTGAGAAATCAACAAGTTGCCTGGGTTTGGATAGCACCAGGTATTGACAGAAAATGAACAAATGGGAAAAAATCTAGTAGATAGCAGCATGAGAAAACACAGAAAGGTTTGTTATTTAAGGGAAGATAACAAGGATGGCCAGAAACAATAGCATTTTCAGGAGTAATTGATATTTGTTCCAACTTGGGATGAAAACAAGCTTCGAAAAGTCAATATTTCTCATTTGCTGTGGAACAGGTGTGAACTACATAAATATATGTTTCTTTTCAAACTTTGTGTAAATAAGAAAGCTTTACAGCAACATTTACATATCACAGTACTGCTTTGCATTATAAATGCTCATCAGGACTATGCAAATTCATCATCAATAGTAACAGGTTCCAACAGAATGCAAGTGATTTTATCAAAAGAAAGAATAAAGCCTTTAAGCTTGTTGCAATGGAACAGTAGCAAGGAGGAAACCAAAAGGTTAGAGTGGACATTTCAGTGTGCTGCAAACAGTCAAAATGTAAATATCCTAACAAAATGTTAATATTGTGATAATTTTCATGGAAATCAATTGCAGGGATTTGAAATGGAAAACAAAGCAAAATAAAACAACAGTTTTCTGTCTGAAATACTAGACTCCTGGTGAGCTAACATTATCCCAAGTCTTCCAGTGCTAGTCTCAATCTGTGAGTACAAAGCAGCTGAGTGAGAGCTGTCAGTCTCCTAGAAGGATATAAGGAGCACAGTGAAATCTTAACTCTTATCCAGATCCATTATTTTCCATAGCTGATGTATTTAGGGGCAGTCAGATCCCACGCTCGTGCCAGGTCTTGCAAACCTCTGCTCTTGTCTGTGTGAAGTCACTATTGGTGTAAGACATTTTTGAAATCAGGTTGAAATGCAACACCTAAAAGTTCCTCCAATGCCACGCTCTATCCTCAACAGCGGCATCATTAGGAAGTGGACAAAAGCAATAAATAAACGTTGATGCCAACCCATCACATTCTGCTATTATAACTAATTCAGTCCTTTGATGTTTATATTGTTGCTGAAATTAATTTAATGAATGTTCACTTCACTAGAGGCGTAATCAAATATTAACAGCTGAATGGGATGAAACTCCCCGCCAGAGCTCACCATAAAGAAAGAAATGGGTCTGAAAGCAAGAAGGATCAGCTGAACATCAGTGGGTGGGCAGAGATGACTAAGTGAGGCCACGAGGAGCTTGCGTTAGCTGGAGCTGGCGGCTTCCCTCCAAGGGAAGCTTTTTGCTGTTTATCCCCACAGTGCAGCCCAGTGGCTATTTTGAGGCAGCAGGGATGTTCCTCACAGAGGGCAGCTGACTAATGAAATCTGAAGGACGGGAGGACCAGGCAGTGTTTTTTCTCCTCCTCTCTCTTGGCTGTCCAGTGAATCTGGTGTTCATGGCATGGTGAGTAGACTGGATGAAAAAATCCTCACCCCTTGTCAGCTCACATGCTTGCTAAGCCTGACTTCTGCCTTTGCTTCTATTTCTATGTCGTCTTGCTGTTTTTCTGAAGCTTGGCTGCGAAGGTGAGAATTTTTGCTTCATCTGGAGTAATGTCCTTTCATTATTTTTACCTACTGAGAATAAAAACATGATCTGCTGAAGACAACGTGGTTTAATACAAAACAGAGGGAGAGAAAAACTCATTAAATAAGCAAAGGTGCATCTCAACTTTTGCTAGAAGGATGGAGTGTGAAAAAACAGGACTATTTACTCGCTGTGCAAGTTAAATAGAGGTGTTTGCTCTTGCAATACAGGAACACAACCACATTAAAACAAACAAACAAACAAACAAATAACAAACAAACAGAAACTTCTATTTCAGTTTGAGCATCCTTTCCTCATTTGGGAATGAAATAACTGTAATGTACCAGCATCCTTCTGTTTCTTGGTAACCACGAAGCCAGGCTAATGCATTTAATTCTTGTTATGTCCACTATATTTCTACACCCATTAGACAAAGACCACAGCTGTATTAGTAACACAAATACACATGCAGCATTTCAGTTTCTGTGAGGATGTTTTATCTGGTCTTGTAATAATGTCGAATGTGGAAGAATCTCTTTGTTCATGGAACAGTTTGTTAACTGGACATGCATGTGAGCCTTTTATGAAGCAGGATGGACAGACGGAGACTGAACATCATGTCCAACTGTGAATGGAGACATCTCCGTATTTAGAAAGCTGCATCTGCAACCTTTCAGGAACAAGGTTGCAAAAAGCACAAGACTGCAAAAATTTGGGAAAGCTGACATTCTTAAGCATCACAGGATGAAGGTTCATCCACCAGGAACCATGTAGGCAGGACCTAACCAGAAGCAGCAGCAAAATGGTTGGGTCAGAGGCACAGTCTTTGCACTACTTTTCCTTTATCCCTGGGGAGTATAGGAGAAGATTGGAAACTTACAGATCCAAAGGAAGCAAGAAATAAATCCCTAGTAAGAAAAGATTAATGACAAACTCAAAGAATCTGGCACGGTTGGAAAAGATTAATTGTGAAACTCTTCGAGGTTTGCACATTCGTTTTCATTTTGCATCAGAACAGTCAGAGTTTTGAAAAGTTTCATTAAGAACAGCAAAAGACCAATCCATCCTAGAATGATGAACAGCCTGCATCCTAGCTCACTCAGCTGGGGTATGGGAGACTCCGCCTCGAACCCTTGCTCTGGATACCTCAAGAAAACAGTCCTTGGACTACTGAGTGTTTAGTGTGTAGTGCCGTCCCCTCACAGCTTCAAGCTGAAATATTAGTTATATACATGTGGGAATCTTTCATCATTTTGACCAAAGACTACTTCTAAGGATAGATTCAGTGAAAATAAATGATGCAAAGAAGTTTTTCATTTCAATTAACAGAGCTTTCTCTACAGTTCATGCAAGATCCAGGCTTTTAGTTAATTTACCTCTTTTCAGCTTTACATTTGCCTTTATATTAATCCCCACACCTTCTTCTTATTTGCTTGCTACAAAGAAATCTCAATTTTCTGATCCTTATATAAATGTGAAACCTGTACTGAGCTGGTTTTTTTTTTCTTTTTTTTTTTTTTTCCTAAAACCACTCTTAAAAAGGTTTTTCATGTCACAAGATCTATAAGATACATGGATTTTTATCTGATTTTGTGCCTTTCTACGAATACTAACAGAGAATTTAGAGATAACCTTAAACTGTTTTGGAGAATCTAAATTACATGAGTAAATGAGTCTCTGTGAATTTTCCCAACGATCTGTGGCAGAAAATTGAAAACTCCATAAATAGCATGAGTGGAGTAAATCAGAACTGAGTGATTCAGGCCAGAGTTCATCTGTACAAGTCAGATACCCCAGGCACTAGGACTCCCAAATACCCATTTTTATGGCGAGACTTGACCTGACCTTAGGCAAAGTAGGCAGCTGCCTGGAGGGGCAAAGTAGTCCCCCAGGACCCCAGCCCTTGCCTTAGTTATGCCTAATAAAGTGGTGGCCAGATCTTCATGCCTAATAACTGATTTATGCATTTCACATCAGAACAAAGCACAGACATGCATCTCTCTGATAGCTGCTGCCACCAAGGCAAAGGCTGGGTGCAAGGCGTGGAAGCGTGGTGTTTTTCCCAGCAGCTCCACTTCTGCTTCTCCACTGGCAGAAAAAACATTTCTGCACAGCTTATCCTGCTGTGTTGTCCTAGAATTTTGTTTTCCTCTGTGCAGATCCAAATTTAATTTTGCCTACAGAACTTAAAATCTTTTCACCATCTATCTATAAGCACAGGCTTTGTCTTTCTTAAGGTTATGAAATGCAAATTCAGACCCCTGCATGGACTTCTAGGCTTCCCAAGCCTTACATTTATCCTGAGATTGATAGGGCTCATTTAGATGTCCTGACCTCTCGCCTCCCCTCCTATTACAATCGGTGACTGACGAATCTCAAAGGAACCTCTGGGTATATGGGGAGGGCAAAGCATGGCTCTGCCAGCTATATAATATTTCAGTTAAAATGTAACATCTGATGCTGTCCTCCCTGAAGGTATTATAAAATACATAATAATAAAATACAAAATACATAATATAAAATACACAATAATACCTCCCTGCTTGATTTATAAAGCTATTGAAAGGAAAAACAAACTTTCTGACAGCAAATGAAATATTTCAACTACTACAAACCACATAAGCTTCTTGGACCTTTTTTATTGGTGAGGGGAATGTCACACATCCCACTGGTCCATCAGGGCCAATTTTCAGGGAGCAGCTTCTGAATCACTGATGCAAGGAAATCAAGCAGGAAATCAAGATGGGTGGCAGCTGGCTGCTGCTCCTATTTTAAGAATTTTTTTGGTCTTCTCACCTTTTGCAAACTGCAGAACAGAGAGGAGGTCAGAGAACAGCTCGGCTGTCACATGTATTTTTTTTTTCTTATTACCCCAGTGCTTTTTTATCCTTAGAAGCACTACAGTTGTTATCACTAGCAGCTACAGAGCCAGGAGTCTTTGAGGCAGATTAAAGTATCCTGCAGGTAGCCATTTCCATGACAGTTATCCAAGCAGAGAGCTGCCAGCCAGTGTTAATGGTTGTGTAATGCAGGTCCTTCCTTCTGGTCACCCTGGGCTCTGTTGAGGGTCAGCAAAGAGAAGTGGGTATTTCAGCTTATTTTACCAGTGATTGTTGAGAGCTTGAGGAATTTTACCAGGGCTATAAAGGAAGCAAAGATTGCTAGCCTGGATGGGAGGATTGTTTCTGGTAGTAAGCACCAAAGCTCAGGAAGAGTCATAATTTTGTACTGGAGAATATGAAAGGTAGAGGAAAAGATAAGGCTAAAATAGGTGCTATGAGACCAAGTTTCACTATTGGTACAATAGAAAATGAGGCATATATAGTAAGATGGATATTACCATTTCTGAAGTGTAACTTGTTAGTGACCTAGAAACACTAAGAAATTCCAGCAGATAACAATTAAAAATAAAAAATCACTATTGCAATGTACCCTCCTTTTACCGGTGCGAAAGCAGCCACAAAATGTGTACACAGGAAGACATAAGTCTTCGCAAAGTTCTTCGGTTCAGGTAGAAGAGGCTTTGTCAAGAGCACACTTGCAGCAAGAGTTTTTGCTGTACATACGCACTTTTTTGAGTCCTTTCTGCAGGAGGTTAGACCAGATGGATCTCCAGAGTGGCCTTCCAATCTTTATTTGATTTTAAGTTAATTGCAGGTAGAGAAACAACAGATGGCACTCTAGAATATATCATAAAGCTTGTGGGTTTTTAGCAGGCAGACCTGTACAATCTGTTTCTATTCTCAACAAAGTTTCAGCCGAAAGAGCCCTAAAGACTGTCAATGGGGCAAGCTCAAGTGTAAGCCAGATTCTCCAGGGCATCAATCTAGTGTTCAGCCACACCAAAACACACAAGTAAATAAAAAAAAAAAAAAGGAAAAAAATGTGATTTGAAATAAATCATTATGTGAAATGCAAGTGGAATTCTAACCTCACCTTCTTTGGCATCAATGAGTTTTGAAATCCGTGGATTAACAATGCTGTATAACAGCTTGATATTATTATATTACCAATCTCCTAAAAGACCTTGTCTCCTTTTACAAAGAAATACTGATTCAATTCTCCATGGTGTTACAATAGCATAAATTTGTTATAAGTGGAAAATCAGGCTCGTTTTCTTATCAGGCCCATATTCCTTCAAAAACAGTGTCTTGCATGTACTTTCATATCACCTTCTTTGCCAAAGTCTAAGCATGACAGGAGACCATGGTTTACTGGCAAACAGGAGACCATGTTTACTTCACCCATTATAGTTACAAGTGATGTTCAACTGGGGCTACATGCTACTCTCTTTCGTAGCAGCCTAGAATTATTCAGTTATTTAAGTCATTAAGCCATTAAACATTTTTGCCAGGGGTCAGACTGCCTGCTCCAGATTCCTTACCAGATGAAGATTGTTGCTAAGGTAACAGCCAACATCAGCTCCCTCTGTATCCGTGGTCCCCCCCTCCCAGCAGCATACTTGGAAACTTATTTCTTTCTGACTGAGCTACTCGCATGTTTGGAGAGATGAATGCCCAATGTGAGTGATCTATTTGCTGGTTAGCTGTTGTGACAGTACATCAGAGTAAAACAAGGGGGTGGATTTTGGTCTTACTGTTGCTGTAATCTGGGGAAATTCATTCACCAGGTTCAGAAGGACCAGACTCAGGTTATTTTTTTTCCCTAAATTATCGCTATTGCAGAGCAGAGCTGGACAAGGTGCTGATAAATTATGGTATGTCACCACAGACCTGGTCTCAGCCATTGCTCTGCATCTGCATGAGGCGCTTCAGTTAAATCCCACCCTGAGTCATCTGCAAAATATGTATTGGCATCTCAGCTAGCCACGTTGATTTCTTTTATAGCTAAAGGACAGATGAGTCATCCACTGTTACTGACATCTGAGGAAGAGTTGTCTCTGTTGAGGAGGAAAAAATTCTAGATGCCTTGGCTCAACTGTTCACATCCACGCTTTGGACACATGAAGCATGATGAGATGAATCTCACCCCTTAGACCCTCAGGACTAATACTTTTTATCCAAATGTATGTGTCTTCAGTGTTGACATCTCCATATGAACAAGTTATCTGGACTCCCTTGACAGTTAATGGAGAAAAAACAGCACCCAGAGGACACCATATTACATCAATTCCATCATATTGCAAGGGAAATATGTAAAAATAGGTTAGACCAAGCAAGAAATGTTTGCCTTTTTCCATATAGCATAAAGAGTCTAGACAGTTCTTTCCAATGGAGGCATCTGCATCACAGATGCCTGAAGTTAATGGAGATAAATTTCATTTTGTGCCTCATTTTCCTATCTTTAAAATAAGAATTTGTAATAAAAAATCTGTATCTCCTAATGCATATATAGGAGACAAAGACAGGAGAGTGATAGGAGTCAAACCCAGTTTCTGTTGTTGTTCTTTTTGTCACCCATTACAGTTTGGAGAGGAAACTTTCCAAAGTAGTGTAGTATATTGGAGGAAGGTCTGGAGGAAGAGGGTTGTATTTCCAGAAGAACTTAGCCATGGTACAAGTCACAGACAGGGAGGCTATTGGTTCACCTGTAAGGGAAGAGACATGGAAGGGCCCACCTGTAAGGGAAGGGCCACAAAGATGATACGGGGCCTGGAGCATCTTCCCGATGAGGAAAGGCTGAGAGACCTGGGTCTCTTCAGCCTGGAGAAGAGAAAACTGAGAGGGGATCTTATCAATGTGTATAAATACCCGAGGTGTGGGAGACAGAGGGATTTGGCCAACCTCTTCTCAGTGGTTTGTGGGGACAGGACAAGGGGCAATGGCCACAAGATAGAGCACAGGAAGTTTCGCACCAACATGTGAAAGAACTTCTTCGTGGTGAGGGTGACGGAGCACTGGAACAGGCTGCCCAGGGAGGTTGCGGTGTCTCCCTCTCTGGAGATATTCAAGGCACGTCTGGACGCCTACCTGGGCAGCCTGCTCTAAGGAGCCTGCTTTGGCAGGGGGGTTGGATCCGATGATCTTTCGAGGTCCCTTCCAACCCCTTCGATTCTGTGGTTCTGTGATTCTGTGATGTTTGCCTTGGTTACAGCAGCTTCCACAGACATTCAAGGATCTTTCCTACAACTCTGGGTGACCAAACATTGGAAGTGATAACAGAGAAAGAGTAAAGGCCTCTGCCAACTCACTTTTCATTCCCTGTCGGTTTGGTCTCCAATGGCAGGAGGTGTTGGTTGAGGACACAGACAAAACAAAGTCCCATTAGAGTTAGTTGTATCAGATTTTTCAGATGTGTTTCTCTGGGAAGTGAAAGAAGATCAAATTGTTTTGCACAAAGAAGAGATTCTTCCAAAGTTTTTAAAACTTTGAGTGAGAAGCAATCAAAGGGTCTGTTGCCAGCAAAAGATGCTGGAAATGGAAATGAAAATGTCAGTAAGGTTTGTATAGTGGCACTTGGCCAGAGCTGGACTGAATTAACTGAGCCAGGATAACACTAAACACGAGGTACTAATAGGCTCTTAGAGTATATTTCAGACAGATGAAAGCAATTGTCCCTTGACCTTCTGCACCACAATTCACCTATGGCATTCACAATAGCCTGCTAATATATGTCTGGGAGAAAGATTACTGCTACCTTGGCAAAACTACTTTACTCCATCCAGAGCTCTTTACAAACTCAACACAGTTGACGTCTCTTGATAAACCCTGGGTAATGCTTCTCTGTGCTGAAGAAAACACACTCCATGTTATCCATCTAAACAACAGGCATCCGTCTATCTCAACAGGCTCTTTTCACAGTCTGCAGAGGAGAATCAGATGAATTCTGCACATCTGTCTGGTCCGTCCCCTAAAGGTTAACTGCTGGATGCAATGCAGAAGAGATACAACCAGAGAAGAGGTAAATCTTAGACTGTTTTTCTATTTTGCAAATCCCAGACCTACCCTTCAAGGCTTGCATCCAGTAACATGTTTCAGCTAATATTTAATCAACCGCTCACAGCTCAATGCCATTTCTCCATTGCTTCTAGGGAACTATCAGTGATTTCCAGGTCTCCTCTGGTGACAAAAGCCCACTCCAGAATCACTTGTGAGACAGAACTTCTTTGAAGTGCACATGAAAAAACACACTACATTTATTTACTTCCTCTTGTGGTGGTTGTTATTTTGACGTTATCCATTGGAGTGTATTTATAGTTAATATTAACAGAGTGGATCTGGAGTGGACACAAAAGTGGTGATAGACATGATAGATTTTTATATTGAGGACTTTAAGAAACTCAAATACAGGCTGCAATAGCTGCAAGTTTGAAAAAGATAGTGTCTTCTTATTTATCCTAATGGTGAAGCAGTCTTCACACATACAGCTGCACATTCAGTCTCAAGTCCAATTACAGGAGTTTACTCAGGAGACACTCCATGAGCTCAGGAATCACTCTGACAAGGACACAGGGCTGTGCCTCTTTCTCGGAACAGTTCCTCCTTGGCTTTTAACCCTCTACAGCTCTATTAACATTTAGCAAACTTTGACCAACAAAGATTGAGTCCAGAGAGAATAACAGCAGTGCAAAGCTATTACCATGAGCCACTTCTGCAAGCCTGGAAGCTGTCTGCTTTATAAATTCAGTGCTGGGACGGTGCAAAAAGGTGGAAGCTCTCCCTCAGGTGCTAGCCTGAGCTAACATGTAATTGCAGAAAACTCTTCTGACTCATCATAGCAGGTCCCTGCTGGGATCGGAATCAGAGCTACTGGCGTGATTAAACTGAGACAGATTTACTGTTGCCTGCCAGCCTCCAATGGTCAGCACAGCCCATGGAGAAGGACCTCACTGGAATTTCAGAGGTGCTGAAAGCAATACCCTAAGAGACTTGAAGTTTGAAAGAAGACTTACAAGTAGGGCCGACGAAATACTGCAGGTACCTGAGCTCTTGTACTGCTTGGTCAATAAACCTGTTACAGCACAAGGCTCCTGTATTTCCCCAAGAGTCTCCAAATGTATCATTCGTCTCTGTACCTTTTTTTATTTTCCCCCTTGAATAATATTGTAGCATGGAAGTCTTGGTGAGAAAATAAGCCCAGAGGGGTATAATGGTAGTTGTCATTTCTTGTCAGCTCCTGCTGGCCTTGAAATTGATTTAATGATGGCAACACTGGAAATAAAAATAATAACTCTAATAATCAGGTATTCTGTAAGAACTCTTTGGTTCAATGGACCTATACAGCTGACATATTCAAGCAGTAGAAAAAAAAAAAAAGACACTATTGCAGAAATCATACAAAAACAGCCAGTGGCAAACCTTACCGACTTCAAACTTTGCTTACACAGGTCTATCAAAGTGCTCATGAGTCATTTCAATCGTATGTCCCAGAAAATCTAGGTAATTACACCCAAATCTCTGTGAGAAAGGGTACATCAGAGATCCCATGTCAGTTCATTAACTGATCAACTCATGCTCACAGAGCACGTTGAGGTGTTTTTCCACCACTGGAGAACTCAGCATAACCTGTTGTGTATAGCTTTAGCATCTCTCTGTGCATCCCAGATCCCACAGGGAACATGCACATGCCCTGCTTTGCATATGCAGGAGATGTGCCCTGTGCTAAGTGGACCTCAACTATTCAGCAAGGGTAAAGTCTGCTGATATCCCTCAAAGCACAGATCAGCCAGAGAAGAAGCTTGTACAAATTTATTTTGGTAGGAGAGCTTTTCTTGGCTGTGTTTTCAGATGGTTTGAATCCTGGGACCAGGAAGCTAACAGACTCCCAGCCTAATCTATGCCTGAACAAGAACATCAATTCTCATGTAACACTTTTCATGACTGCACCTCCTGGAAAGTTGAAGAGGAACGTAGCACTTATCTCCATTTTGCAGATGGAGCAGTAGAGGCATCAGATCAAGCCATCAAGTTCAAGAATCAAGGATCAAGCCATCCAGTTCAGTACATGGCAGATTTAGGAACAGAAGCCACCTCAGTGACTGCTCGCCCTGTCTTACTTCATGCATCAGCAGATGACAAACTCACACAAAGCAATTACTCAGCTGAGGGGAAGCACAGAGGAAAACAACTTTCTGTGCTGCTCTGGCAGGATGACCCAGACATGTACTGGCTCAGTCTGAGCACAATGCAATACTCCATCAAGCGGCCATCATCCTGCAGTGGTCCATGGCTACAAAGATGCTGGCAAAGCCATCACATCCCAGACCATCCACTAACGGCAGGTGGCAGGGAACAGCCGAGGTCATCCTCAACAGTGGTGGGATTTGTTCCTGGAATTGCACTAGGGATTTCTATAAGAAAACCCCACTGGGACTGATCTAAAATTTAACTGGGGACCAGTCTAAATCTACCTACCATTTGAGTCCTTTTGTCCAGGGTAGTTCCTTGATGCTGTAACTCTGTAGTTCAGATGTTGGAACTGCCATAGAAAAAAGTGCAGAAAAGTCCTTGTGTGGGTAGTTAGAGCAGGAGTCCTTCCTGCCAGCTTGCCCATGTTGCCAGTGCTGGGCAGATGATGATGAATGAGGAATTTACAGCCCAGATTCATTTTGCGTCCTTGTATCCAGGAGGAGTTTATTATGGTGGCTTGACTTTTTCTGCTTCCTCCTTTTCCTGCCTTCTCTCTCTCCTGGGTGATGTCTCCCAGCACTGCCCATCACTGTCAGGGTGTCTACAGTTAATTAACTGAGTGTTTGTTTGCTTTTGAGAGGACATGGAAGGTGATAGGCTGGAGTTTACTGGCTTTGCAGTCAGTGCTAGCTGTGTCTGCTCTGCAGCTCCCACACTGAGGGCAGCTCAGGGCTAAAGCACCAATTAAATTCCACTTAATCCCTCTAATAACGATAAGAAAAAAAAAATTAGTGTCACCCTTGCACCACGCACCATACTGGGGAGATTTAAGCCCTGTCCTTCATGCTCCGCAGCCCTCTATCACTGTGCTCCCACACCCACCTTCCAGCCTTTGCATAAAAGCCAGCTCCACCTCTGCTGGTGTTGTTTGCCCGAACCAGCCCCACCAATTAAGAAATGAAGACACTGGAGCAACCACTCTGCCGTGCTCATGCCTCAGGCTGAGCCCAGCTGCATGATGAGCCTCTCCTGCCCAGTGGGCAAGCCTGTTCCCATGTACATACCACTGACAGCTGCAGAGCATTTTCCCTCTCTGGCAAGAGAAAAATAACTCTGGGATTCAGAATTGGGAAAAAAAATATAAATAAATAAAGAGACACAAGTCAGAACAAATGAGCTGAGAGCTGGCACATGCACATAGACTGTGCAGCACCTGCTTCCACCCACAGCTGCAGATGAATTATTGTGTGTGCAGCATTTGAATTTCCATCATGGTGTGGTCTTACATTCATGGATGCATTGAACAGATGCAGATGGACTCTGAAGCAAGTGCAGAACAGCCAAAAACAAACCCCAGTGTCTATGTAAAGACATACAAATCTCCCTGCATCCAAATATTTAAACTTTGTATTTATACCAGATTGTTTTGGTACATGGAGTCATTCTCAACCCTCCAAGATCCTCTCTATAGATTCTGGACCATCGCATAAAATGTTGTCCCTCATGTCATTCAACAGAGACTGCATCTCCCTGTGCAAAATGATAGTGGATTTATGTAAGTTTTATTAGATTGAGCAAAACATGCTTTTTCTCCTACTGAAAAAAATATTTTGGGCAAGATACTTTGTGCTGGACATTCTGAAAGTTTAGTGCAAGTGAACACCAGCACAAACCTCTCACTTACGTGTTATTTATATTCAGACATTTTACCAGCTGCACCATTAATAGAATTTCGTGCTTCTTTCCTGAAAAGAAAAGGAAGTTTTCTCCATATAGTGTTTTTACCATATATATTTTAATTTCTGTGAAATGACCCATAAACTGCTCTATGTTTTGCCCAGCACACATGAAAGGAGATTAACTGTCCCATGAGAGAAGCTGCACCAGCTCAAGTCCTCCCTGGCAATTCCACCCTGACCTGCATGAGACTGCCAAAATGTGTGAAAGCTTTGACCTTCCCAAGTAGTTCTGGCAAGTCAAACACTGGCACTTGGATCACTTGGAAAAAAACAGCACTCTTTTTGTCAAACTGCAGTCTTTTTCCTGCAGAGAGCAGTAATCATATTTCTCATCTGAATTTCCCCTAAATAGGAGTTATTGCCCATATGTTTGATTTGTGAGGCAATTAAGTAGGTTGGGATTTTCTCCTCATGCTTTTCCCATTTTCAGTCTCGACTGCTGACTCCAGTAGACGCAGCTTATTTGTTCTTGCAGATAATGTCATTTATACTGCTAAAAAAAATAATTTCTGAGCACGTGGATTCAATGGCCCATAAGCTCTGATTTTATTTTCACAGGTGCATTTTTTAAGGCCAGAAGGAAATATGATCACCACCATCTAGCCTGACCTCCAGCATAATACGGGACATAGAAATTCACCTGTGACGTCTGTGCTGCGCCCTGTAATTTCTGCTTCAGCTAGAGACATGAAGAAACATCCATGCTTTCCTTCATTTTTTGCAGTAAGCATCTATCATGTCACTAAACAAGGTAATTCAACCACTTTGATATTGAAAGAATGATTGTATATTTATATCAGATATATTACCTCAAACTTTCTTTGACATGTATGGTGCTTTTCTTTGACTGACGAAGACTCTCTCTCTCTAGATATATATATTTTTTTTCTCAGGCAAATTTATTACTCTTGAAATTACTACAGTTGGTTAGAGCTGGTAAGAAAACAGTTGCATTTGTTTTGTAGGCATGACGGCTTGTTCTGCTGCTTGTAACTGAAAAAAGTCTGTTCATGAAATCAAGTTCAACGTTCTTCATTTCTCCTCTTAGAACTTTCCAATCAATATAAAATGAGAAATTTTATGTAACAAGGATTTTTCTTCTGGTGTGACATTTTGATTTGTAACTGACAACATTTGAACATGTTTATTCTCACCTTTAAAAAAGGGAGAAGGAAGTTTACACCAACAAGAGACATTTCCCTCTCTGTCTGACTGGGTCCCACTAAGCCCAACAGATGTGCTTAGCAGGCTCAGTATTTCTGGCAAAAGAGGTTGCTGAGCATTTTGCTTTAAGGTAAAAGGGTGTAGCGATTCAGAAAGCTGCAGATAGCAATATGCTAATACACACAGGATTTAAGTTTGGTAGGATTATTTTCTTTTCCTAAACAATATTTTAATTACACTGTAGAGTTAAAATGGGATTTATAGAGTTAAAATGGGATTTATAATGCACTTAAAAGGTTTTTTCCTGCCTTCTCACATTCACCTAGACTTCTCAGGTGCTTGAAAAACAAATCAAAAATCAAGACAACTTAATACATGTGTACACTTAATGAAGCCAGCACAGCTACATGAGCAACCCTGTGAGGTCTAGATCTGTTGCATCTTAGCTACAGAGCAACACGTGGTTAGAAAAAAAGATCCATAGGAGTCAGTTAAAAGTCTGACATACAAGACATTTTATAGCTCTTACATGGATTCCAATTCATTCCAGCCTGAAAAGCTCTTGAGATTGTATCAGAGGTGAAGAAGGGAGCTTTTTAAATTAACAGCAGTTTAACACTGGAACTCAATGAGAGGATATATGGCATACCAAGGCAGAAAAGACCACACTCATAACACTGTATTGAGCTAGCAGAAGGCTACTAAGGCATCATCATGTAATCAGCTTCCTTTTCTTGCAAATAAAGTGTGTGGGACTGTCTCAGGGACTTTTCCATATCCAGCTACTGGGAGCTTCCAAATATTTGATCTCTGGTGTCTATATTTCAGCTCACCAGCTGTGTTACGGAAGTGCAAACACACACCCAAGCACATCAAGACTTCGATCCGCATTGTTTTTAGCATGGACACCTCCTGCAGCACTAAGACTTACAGGACCTTGCAATGCCAGGATTTGGAAACATCATACAGCACAAGAAGGCAGACATTCCAACACAACATTTAGATTTCAAAGGTTATCCTTTCCCACCAGCTGCCAGCATCTTTGTCCCAAGGACCTGCCTAGATGAAAGATGTTTTTTTTTTTTGCCAAAGTCACCATATGGGCAAGAGTGATTCTCGTGATCAGAAGCAACAAGAGCCTGGGAAACCTACAGGCTCCTTCAGTCCTTCAGAGGCTTAGTACTCTACCATGCACACTGAGAAGCTGGAACAACTGGAGAGGACTCCTGAGACATTTCATTTTTTTAGCACCTGGGCACAGAGAGCTTGTCCAAACTTCACTTAGCAAGTATATAAAAAACAGTCTCCAGTCTCCACCGGCTACTTAATCAGGATGGCTCAGATCTTGGTTATTTCTATCCTTTCCTCTCTGGTCCCTTTAGGAAGAAACTAATCTCTGTAGTTAGGAAGGGATCCCGAAGCAGCCACTGCTCACTGCAGTGACAATCATCGAAATGTACCTTGCTGACTCAGCACAGCTGCAGCTGCAGAGCATGGACCTTCCCATAGGGTTAATTTATGGCACTGAGCATTTAGATGAATGCAGATGCGGAGCACACAGGAGCATACTCCAGCAGCAGACATGGCCAAGGTCCCGATGCCATCATAAGATGGCATGAAGAGCCCTAAACCTTACTATAAGAAGCTGCAGTCAATTGCAACCCCTGCAACTGGGTTGAAAAACAAAAGCATATCATACAACAGGATAGTGTCTCTGACTGATTTGTGGAACTTGTTCAATAGTCTTTGTTCTTTGCTGTTTTAGAGAAAATAGCGGAGGTTTTAACTACTGCTGCAATGGCAATTATAACATGTATCTGTCACTTTTAGATTTACCGGTTAAAACCATGCTAGCTGACACTGGCAATTTCTCGTGCAATAAATCCTAAAAAAGCATCTAAAACAAGCTTCTAATTATGTTCTTCTTTGGTGTTGATTATAATTCCCAGTCCTGCAGATCAGGGTGTAATTATTATTTCCTCATATGTTGACAGGGCAATAAACTATTAGAAATGTTGAATACATTCCTGTTTAACAGAAAGGAAAAATGATGCAACTCCTTAGTACCAAGAACGTGTCTATGGTTGCAGGATACTGAGATTTACAATAATAGGCCTCATTTAAGACAATACTTCCAGGAGGCAAAAGATATGTAGTTACACCCAGAAAATGGCTACTGCGAAGAAGAGGAAGTGAGACTGGCATATTGAGTTTAAGTTTTCTTTTAAATACGAAATGCAAAGGTAAAATCATATATTTTCCCCAGGTTTGCCACAGGGACTCTAAAAAATTCCAAAAACTGCTAGAAAAAAAATCAGTCTATCCAAGGGTAGTTTTTAGATCAAAAATAATCTTGGAAATTATGGGCATGTAGAAAGAATGACCCATATGCTGTGAATCCCTGTCACAGGCCAATTCTGGGGTGGTTCTGAGACTAAAATTTTGTTACAGAATTAGCTCTGTTCCTGGCTCCCTGCTATTATATCCCAAATGGATCAGTGGAAATCCTGTATCAGAAACAGCATGACCAGCAGGACCAGGAAAGTAATCGTCCCTCTGTACTTGGCTCTGGTGAGGCCACACCTCGAGTGCTGTGTTCACTTCTGGGCTCTGCACTACAAGAAGGACATTGAGGTGCTGAAGCACGTCCAGAGGAGGTCAACAAAGCTATTGAAGGGTCTAGAGAATAAGTCTTATGAGGAGCGGCTGAGGGAACTGGGGTTATTTAGCCTAGAGAAAAGAAGGCTCAGGGGAAACCTTATCACTCTCTACAAATACATCAAAGGAGGTTGTAGCAAGGTGGGGATCGGTCTCTTCTCCCAGGCAACAAGTGAAAGGACGAAACAGTCCCAAGTTATGCCAGGGGAGTTTTAGTTTGTATATTAGGAAAATATTAGTGTGGATAATACTAGTGGATATTAGTGTTTCTGACAAGGTTTCCTGACTTCCCAATAAAAAAAAAAGGCGGAAAACCCTCACTCTGTGCTGGATTTTTAAATTGAAAAACAGGACAGAAATGCCCAGCCCTGGTATAATCCAACCAAAATACTTTCAACAGTGATGCATTTTTACTTCTTCAGTACCTTGTTTGGCACAAAAGTGTGCAGAGTCCTGACTGAAAATAAAGCCTTTGTTGGCTCTGGCTCTGTAAAAATCAATTGATTTTCCTCCCTAGCCAAGTAAAATCACAAAATCCACAGATCTTTGCATTATTCAATGTTTTCTGTCTTCAGACTGCAATCACTTGTCTCTGTTATTCTAACAAGCATTAGAGAGCCCTCATCCACTGGAGTGGAAAGCTGAAATACTAAGCTATGCATGAAGATAATTTATTGACCTAAAATATCTAACAAGGTTACCAGGTTTAGATTTTGCTCATTTATTTTTTGCTTGCTACTTCAAAGAGAAAATTCAGACAAATTATTATTTGTAAAAACAGTAAACTAGGCCATTGCAAATGTCATCAAGGAAGCATTACAGCAAAATATCCACCATCAAGCTGCCAGAACGAATTATTTAGGATAACTTTAGACTTTTAAGTGGAGTGGAGTGTACTTTTAAACTGGACCTCTGGGAATTCAACTAGTATATTTTTAGCCCCTTGTACTTGGTGTAATGCGAATGTTTGGGGCTTTTTTGGTTAATTATACAGGTGGGGGCATTCATCTGCTCTGACTGAGCCAAGCAAAAAGCCTCTAGGTCTGAGTAGCCACCTTTGCAGTTAGCAGGGAGAGGAAGGGAGACCTAAAGGATAAGAGATGCCTGTCTTGGGAAGTGGATGTAGGATAGGGTAGATGAATTACCCTCCAGGAGCATCTCTTTTATTAACTACAAAATGAGCCCAGAATGACTCATACATCTGCATCTAGATGAGACAAATCTTGTACTCAAGATTTTTTTTTTTTTTTTTTTTTTTGAGAGAGAGAGCAAAGCAGGATCAAAACAAGAAGGCAAGAGCACGACTGGATAGCCCGCTTCAAAGTGACAGTGAGCCACTGCAAAAGCAGAAAACACTGGCAATGGGAAAAATTTTGAGTAGTGGAAGCTGGCCTTGCTTTTTGGATGTGCTTTTTGGTTGGGATAAAAGAGAAGTTCTCACTTAACAAACAGTGTATATATTGAAGAGACAAAGCCTTAACAATTATCAGCTTTGAGGCTTCTCAGGGCATGAACGAGCTTATTTTGAGGTGGGGAGGAGACCTGTGAAATCCAGGGTAGCAAAAAGCTGTGAAAGGATTAAACAGAGGTCCCTCTAAATAAGACTAGATGGGAGATACATAGGAGAGACAGATATAAATAGAATATTGCAGAAGAGAACATTGCAAAAGGCTTCTTTTACAAAAGGTACATAAGGATCACGTGTGCTCCTTTCAGATGAAAAATAATAAGAGGTGGAGCTTCACCACATTGTAGATGGAAAGACATCGTCAGAAGGAAATTGTGCTTGACACTGTAGGACTAGAAAAATAGATCTGCCCTTTGTAAATGGGTAGACCAAGGGACAGTGAGTTAAATAGACAGAGAGTTGACCTACAAGCAGGGAGCCGGTGGGACAGATCTTTTAACACTCATGACATTTCATAGTAACCACCACTGCAAGTGATGATGATGCTAACTGAAAAAAGACCCAGCTGTAGTGGGGGAAGCTGTCACCTGTCACACCCACGGGCACCCTGCATCAGGCTCAACATGACAGTCAATAATATCTCAGAGCAAGCAATCAACAACAGCACTTTTACAAACTTTTCTTGCAGTCTCTGAAAGAGGGTGTCAAATCTGAAGAACTTTTTGCAAGGAACAGCTTGAGCACATCCTTCAATTACATTATGCCCCACCAGCCTTGCAGCCCTCAGCTGTGCTTCCCTTCCAAAAAATCCCCTTGTGAGTGCTATTTTTTATGTTTAATCTACAGGTGATTCAGGAATCTTTTCTGTTAACCAAAAATCTCCAACTGTAACTTTTATTCATGAAAATAGAGACTTAACCTTCAAGTGCCTGCATTGTCTTGACAAAGTTCCAGTCATAAAAATCTCTTGTGCAGCTTGGGTGCTGATAGATTGGAAGCCATAAATCTTGCTGTTATTAGAGCCACAGTTCTCCACACTCATTGCAACAAGTACTCACCAGCCATAAATCATTGTCTCCTTTCCTAAAAGAGCCCATTTCAAATGCTTCACTGAGATCTGGATTATTCATTAGCTATTTAGGTGCTTCTTAAAAAAGACATTAGAGGCGGTCTCAGAAAGAAAACTAGTCTCCTGGTGAAGCTTCCAAAGGAATCCCAACATTAACA
The DNA here is from genome assembly GCF_964211835.1 of Anser anser. Lineage (NCBI taxonomy): Eukaryota > Metazoa > Chordata > Aves > Anseriformes > Anatidae > Anser > Anser anser. The sequence goes on from NC_139744.1 coordinate 6,806,111, forward strand.
CAAACACTGTTGCTGAAGCCACAAGAGAAGCAGGCAAAGAATTTTCTTCTTTAAAGTTTCTGCCTTGTTCTCCAAATAACAGTTGAACAGAACTGGAGACCAGACACTTGGAGATTCATTGCTTATTTTCAAATGAAGACATACAGAAATAATAAATAAATAAGCAAAATTTGACTAGATGTAGTCTGATACTTAGATGTGGAGATGAAAACGTGAGATTGCCTTCAGATCAGGATAGAAATACGGTCTTGAAGGAATTTTCAAATCCTAAAGCATTCTGGGAAAAAGTAAAAAACACTAAAGCAGCTTTTTTAAAAGCAGCTCCTTTTTTTAAAGCAGCTCCTTGTCTTTTGCAGATAGTACCGGAATGATAACCTATTGCTCCATAAACACAGAAATGGCAAGTTATTCTTCCCAGGATCAGTATAAAGAGTTAATTCAGTTTATGAATTGAGAAGTGTATTATCAGCTTTGAATTCTGTCTTGTTGCACTAAGCAAAAATGTCTTTAAACCTTTAGCGTCTGAATGATGCTTGCTTCCAGCTCCACGTCCCTCACAAGATACGACATATCCAAGGGTGCTCCCAAGGCCAAAGCTCTGAAAAAAACTGAGTAAACCAGCATTCAAGACAGATGGCAGAAATGGAAGGTATGAGCAGCATTAGCGCTGTTATTGAGCTGTGCGTTCAAGTATCCTCCTTAAAGATCTCGATCAGACCTTCAACAAAACCGAGAAGCAGTCTGCCAAGACAAATGGTGATGGGAGACTTCCATCTCCTATGTGCATTCATGCAGTTGTAAATGTATGAACATGAATATATAGGTACGTGTCATATAGGTATATTCACACACTATACACTCTGAGACAACATCAGAAACCTCAGAGCCAGAGACATATTGAACCTTCAATTGAACCTTCTAAATTGAAAAGTTATTCAATGGGACCAAAACCAAGGAAACAAAAGAGACTTAGTGTCATCTACTTCCCAAGGTAAGAGTCCCACCTACAGAAGAAACAAGAATCCAGCCCTAAGTCAAGGCAAGCATTTAGATGACTCAGCTGACAAAAATACAGCAGTTTTTGCTGCTGAAGGCATTGTCAACACATTACCGTGTTAGGTGGGGATCAAGAGCCTTTGCCAGTTCCTGGATATGGTTGAGTCCTTGTCAAGAATTCTGGGATCCCAGCTCTGGTGGGCACGTGCCCATATTGCAGATAGAAGCACGGCAATCTCTTAACATCTTCAGTCAGAGACTCACTGGAGACAACAAGAGTAAGGTCACCTTATGTCCAAGCAGGCCAGGGTTGGTACATGGCAAAAAGGTCAGGAGAAGGACAGAAATCAGGGAATTACTTACCTTCTGCCTCAAGGACACAGTTACAGGGAAAATTACAACCACCCATCAACTCACCCTGAAAATTTCAAGTATGATTTAATTGGAAACATTAATGTCTCTAAACTCAAAGTTTTTTTCAGGAAAATAGACATACACACAAAATAGCCATTACAAGTATTTTCCTCCTACTCAGCAGGAAAAGGCACTAGGGATAATTTAATGGCTTGAGTCATTAGTTTCATATTGATGATAGGGGATGATGCCAAATACTGAAACTTGGCAAAGAGATGGAGACCACATTATGGTTTATATTACACTTGCAAGACCAGAATGTGAAAGCTCCTTACTGTAACATTAAAAGAGGTTTCCTTTTCCCCCAGTGACAGCTCTTGTTGATCAAAATAACATCTTCAGCTAATGTATTCCTTTTTTGTAGGGAGGAATGCAAGTAGCAGGCTGTGTGCAACCTCCTGTTGCAAATCTTACAGCAAACCCAGCAAGCCTCTCACACTGAGCATGGGGCAGCTCAGCCTCTGCCCTTCTGCACCACATGCAGTCAGCATATCTCTTCCTCGTTCCCAAGGCTCTGGGCCACAGGGCAGAGACAGACAGAGCACGGCCCTATGGAAAGCAACAGTCGTGTCCCTAGAACACAAGACTGTTGAAAGAGTTTTGGTTTCTCTTACTTGTTTGCTGGTGCTTGAACTTTCAGGTCATACTTGGGTCGCAGTTTCAAGCTCCCCCAGCAACCACAGCAGTGAAAAACTCACTGCTGGAGAAAAAACAAAAAACAAAACAAAACAAACAAAACAAAACAAACAAACAAAAACAATATTTCTCAGCAATTCACAAAAGTATTCAGAAAATCGCCAATTACCACATGGCCATAGGGCATTGCCTTGAAGACATCGCTGGGGATTATTTTCAATGACCAAGAGTTTTCTCCTGTATCAAAAGAAAGCCCTTCACTCAAGCCATATCAAATTGATGCCCAGGTTACAAACTGAGCCCTTATTCATTGATAACACAGATAACCAAGCAGGTGGTAACCACGGAAGAAAATTGTCTTTTGGTAACATATGTGGAACTGCCTGCAACCCCAGCCGTATCGAGAAGAAAGCAGATTTTCTCTCCAGATGGCAAGCTTTACTTATTCTAATTACAGATATGTCCCCAAACACCTGAACACTCTCCATATACACACTGAAACACCACTTCACAGGCTGATGAGTTGAAGTAAAATTTATTTAGTTATTTAGCAATATTTTAGAACAAAAATTTCAGCTCTGTTCTCTTTGCTGCCTGCTATCTTTCTTCAAACAGCCTTTTGCAGTCAGCTTGTTGTACAGATCTTCTTGGCTTCAGAGTAGGGCATCTCTGGGATAAAAACTTTCAGAAAAAGGAAAATAAGCTTTAAAATTAATCTTGGGATTAATTAGGAGGGAAATAGAAGTGTAGAGTTCCAAACTGCCTTACTTCCTAATTAAAGACTGCTCACTGCACAGCTTCATGATCCTGAAGCAGTAAAGAAGATAGGGCCAGCTATTTAGCAGTACAAGTCGATATATCCCCATTGACTTTGCAAAGTCAATTTATGCCTCTTCTACCCAAGCTGACATACTCAGAAATCAGTGATGAAACTTGCAATGACTTCCATGGCACTCTGGGTCAGGCCAATATAAATAATCCATACTTATTCATTCTTTTTGGCTGGTCATTAGGAGATTTTCCTCCCACCTCTCCCCCTTCCACAGAGTCTACAGAGGCAGATTCTACTTCTCAGCACTGTACTGTTCAGAACAACATTTCATTTTAATTTATTCCACTGTTCAACAGGACAAGCCAATATAAAGCCTTATTTCTCTGACAAATAACTGCTTTACTTAATTCGCAGCAAGAGCCCAAGGTTTGCTGAAAAACAGAGTGATCATCTCAGGCCACGTGGTATCTGACAGAGATGTGCAGAAGAGGAGGAAATACCTCACCCATTCAAAAGGATACTTGAGATGTCACAGAACTTTTTTTTCTCATTTTTACAAAGTGGAAAATAAACTTGGAAATATTAAAAAGTGTTATGAAGCCAGTCAACCTAAACATTATCCAGAGCATGGTGCCTCAGGTTGTGATTTCAAAAATGTGAGTTTTGCATAAATTATTGGCTGTGAGTTTAAACTGAGTTGATTTTTTTTTTTTTTTTTGATCAGGACAATGACGATTTCATTACAACTCTAGAAATGCTCTCTGTTGCATTTTCCAGAGGTGATGACAAGTGCAATTTATCAGCCACAGTTCCCAACCATGCTGACAGCTCTGGAGATGATAGACACAAAAAGACAATATCCAAAATGTATCCAAATTAGATAAAAAAAATAAAAATGGATTTTTGTCATATCCTTGTGCATACCCCTCTGTATGTCTAATGCCATGCATTACTTTGTGGTGACTTGAAATCCAGCAGCAATTTTACTGAATGAACATATGCCAGAAAATCATTTTGCAAACATCAATGGTCTTGAAAGACAAAATGAAAAATTCATCTAAGGAAAGAGACAAATGAGCTTTAACTCATTTCTTCTTCCAGAGTTAACAAGTGTTTAAAGGATTTTATTCACCATATGCCAGTGTTAAATCTGGGCAATGTGCTGTAATGCAATTGTACCTTCCCTGTAAAGCCATTTTACAATTATGGGACCTGTCCAGGAGTTTAATGAAATACTCAGTCAGAAAGTGGTCAAGTGCAGAACTCAAAACAACTTTTATGCACAAAGCAGTTATGCTGAAAACAGAGTGGGGATGCAGAAACTACTGAAGTGGAACATTTGCAACATTCCTTTTAAATCAAAATATTTCATTTCAGACTTAAAAGGACTTTTCTATGAAGCATTTTGAAAATATAATTTCAAACCAAGATTGGTTCCCAGGTATGTGAACCAAATCCTTACATCTCCCTTTTCTTTTCACCTTGAAAATGAAAGCTTCACAGTGATTTAAATAAAAAGTTTAATTGTGGATGAAGAGAAATTTCATTTCATGAAGAATGTTGACTTCCATGTTTTCTGGTCTGCTCTAAGTGGGAAAAATATTTGAAATCTCTAAAAAGAAATTGAAGAGAAACTGTTTCTACAACAAGAAAGGGTCTCGGGTACAATACACTTATGCTCTATAATCAGTCATGTAAAGCCACTGGGTTTTTCCTTTTCAGGGCAGTTCCACTTTACGTATCTAGTCCTGACCTCCTAGACCAAAGGTAACTTGGCTATAATTATTTTTCAAAATATTCCTCTTGTGCTTCACTAAGGGAGAAAACTGAATTATTAGATTCAAGTACAGCACAGTGCATTACCAATCCCTGCCCTGCTCTTGCCTTCATGATGCTAAAGAGTGACTGCAAAAATGGATTGGTCTTGCAACAAATTTAAAGCAATAAAGACGTTGCTAATTTTAGGGCTGATGATATTTTCCACTACAGCCTGAAAGGATTGTCGGACCTGACTGGAAACAGCACTATTAGCTATGGTTCACAAACAGCAGAAGCATGAGGAGTGCTTCGTCTGATTCTAGAAGAAATATGAATTTTCCATACTATCACCAGTTAGGTTTGCCTGCAGGCGAGTTATTTACATCTGAGCATCAGCTGAAGCATTTCTAGGAACTTGGGAATTACATAACCTTGACAAATATTGCTATTCCAATCCCTCATTGCTGGACTGATGGGCCGAGGCCAAGTGTATGAAGTTCAATAAGGCCAAGTGCCGGGTCCTGCAGCTGGGGCACAACAACCCCAAGCAGCACTACAGGCTGGGAGATGAGTGGTTAGAAAGCTGCCTGGCAGAGAAGGACCTGGGAGTATTGGTTGATAGTCAGCTGAATATGAGCCAGCAGTGTGCTCACGTGGCCAAGAAGGCCAACAGCATCCGGGCTTGCATAAGAAACAGTGTGGCCAGCAGGGCTAGGGAAGTGATTGTCCCCCTGTGCTCAGCTCTGGTGAGGCCGCACCTTGAGTACTCTGTTCAGTTTTGGGCCCCTCGCTACAGGAAGGACATGGAGGTGCTCGAGTGTGTCCAGAGAAGGGCAAGGAACCTGGTGAGGGGTCTGGAGAACAAGTCTTACGAGGAGCGACTGAGGGAGCTGGGGTTGTTCAGCCTGGAGAAGAGGAGGCTCAGGGGCGACCTTATCACTCTCTACAGGTACCTTAAAGGAGGCTGTAGCAAGGTGGGGGTTGGTCTATTCCCCCACATGCCTGGTGATAGGACGAGGGGGAATGGGCTAAAGTTGTACCAGGGCAGGTTTAGGTTGGATATTAGGAAGAACTTCTTTACCGAAAGGGCTGTTAGGCATTGGAATAGGCTGCCCGGGGAAGTGGTTGAGTCACCATCCCTGAAGGTATTTAAAAGACATTTAGATGTAGAGCTTAGTGATATGGTTTAGTGGAGGACTTGTTAGTGTTAGGTCAGAGGTTGGACTAGTTGATCTTGGAGGTCTCTTCCAACCTAGATGATTCTGTGACTTTGTAATTCTGTGATTGCTGATCCTAGAACACATTTGTTCTTCAGAAGGCACAACAGTATGCATATCTGTTCTTAATTGTCTTTCTTTGATTCTAGAAAGACTCCTTATTCTAAGGAGTCTTTAACCAAGGGAGAGCAGTTCTTCTTTCCTGAGGCTGCAGCCTCACATTTACAGACCTATAGAGGAACTATATGCACATTTAACAACTCTATGGGGACTTAAAATAGTTGGTTAGCTAATGGATACAAGGGGTTTCAAGGCACCCAGGCAAGTTTTTTTTGTTGCTGTTTGGTGTCCTGGTTCCAGTTAGGACAGAGTTAATTTTTCCTCATAGTAGCTGGTAGGGTGCTATATTTTGGATTAGGATGAGAAGAGCGCTGATAACATGCTGATGTTTTAATTGTTGCAGAGCAGTGCTTACACCAGGCCAAGGACTTTTCGGCTTCTCGCTCTGTCCTGCCAGCGAGCAGGCTGGGGGTGCAGCAGGAGCTGGGAGGGGACAGACCCAGGACAGCTGACCCAAACTGGCCAAAGGGGTATTCCATACCATCTGACGTCATGCTAAACAATATATAGGGGTGGCTGGCCGGGGTGGGGGGCCGGCTGCTCGGGGATAGGCTGGGCATCGGTCAGCGGGTGGTGAGCAATTACATTGTGCATCACTTGTTTTCTTACACATTATTATTATTAATACTATTATCATTATCACTATTATTATTATTATTGTTATTATTATATTCCTGTCTTAATAAACTGTCTTTATCTCAACTCACCGGCTTCACTTTCCCGTTTCTCTCCCCCATCCCAGAGAGGGAGGGGGGAGGGTGAGCGAACGGCTGTGTGGTGTTTAGCTGCCAGCCGGGTTAAACCACAACATTTGGTTGGGGTTTTTTGAGCTCTCTTGACCTAATGAAAGTACAAAGACTTGTAAAAGCACAAGGATAGCCTTTGCTAACCTCATCTCTTAAACACAGGAGAAACACCAAGATGTAAAGACTCCTGGCAATCTTCAGATTATTGTTCTGGCAATGGAGACCAAATATTTCTACTGCTCCTATTAGCAGCGAAGTTTTTTGCCATCAGGGAAGATATATTCATTTCTGCAATCAACACTTTCCTAGGAAGTTTGTCAGTTTTGATATTTCATTTAGTGTAGTATGGGGAAAAGGCTACAGTGACTCTTGTAGAATATTTCACTGAAGTTAAATATTCTGCATCAATTTTACCAAAAACTGGAATATTCTTCTATTATGTCATAAATTGCATTGAAAAAAAATGCATTAAAAACAAAACAAGACCTTCAAATAGTGTACTTCCAAAGCACTTTCATAATTCCAGTAATCATGTTGAGTGTTGAGATTTTTAACCTTGAAATCATGGAATTGCTGAAACTTCCTTTGATTCCACTTGCCAAAGTCAGCTTGAAAAAGTTGTGAGGGGCATAGAACCAGTGGACAAAGATCTAAGAGCAATTATCATTAAATACCATCTGGATCTCCCTTACTTGGCAGCCAAACTTAAGACCCATCCCCTTTGTGCACCATCATCATATCCCTCCATCTCTGATAATGAAGCTTCCCAGACGTGTTTGGAGGTCAGCTCCTCTCCGTGCAGCTGGGGCTGGTGGAAAACACTGAGCTTTCTTCTCTGTAATTATGGCTCTCAGCCTGGCTGAGCAAATGCTTTGATTTACATTCCTGGATGTGCTAAGCATCAAATTTTTCTGGTACTCACAGCTTAAAATGCTTAGAACTGGAGATGAAAGCAGAGCATGCTCTCTTGCAAAAGGACAGTGCGCCCTGGAAAGTTTATGGTTGTGCTCATTGAAGCCTGGGGCTGGCTGTCAGCGCAGGAAAATGTGTAGGCGAACTTCAGAAAATTCCTGGATGGAAATGATCAACAGTCCGGTGACAGCTCAACCATGAGTTGGTGGGTTAGTGGGTGACAGGCCAGGGGGTGAGTCTGTGATCACCTACTTCTTGTGTTCTACCTCAAAAAGCCCATTGCTTGCAACTGTACGGGTGCTGCCCGTGCTGGTGACCTAACAAATACAGGTAACTACAGGTGACAGTGGCTGGAAAAGGGAATGTGTATCAGAATGAATGGGTCAAAAACACAAAGGGGAGGACTAGCACTTGTCACTGACAAATGATCTAGGTAGTGCCAAGATCTGATCCTGCACAGACATCCTTATGTGCTCAGGGGCAAGTAAGTGAGCAGTGGTTCTCCCCATCTTTGGGAGCTAAGAGGCCTGGAAACTTTCACCCAGCGTCTCTAGGATGTTTCCTGACCCTACCCAGTTCCGAGAATGAGCAAAGGAGGATTGCATCAGTTCAGTGCATAGACAGAACTCACTTTTGCCCACAAAATAGCACTAGGACACCATGCAAGGCCCAACATCACCTGGAGCATGTTGCATGGAGGAAAACCCTTCAGCTCTGCATATCTCCTGGGCTGTTAGCGCTCTCTTATGGTCTGCTTGCTCCCTCCCCATCCCACCTTTCCCATCTACTTAGCCAGCTGAGCCTGCAAAGCAGCTCACTGCTTTCCAGGAACATATCTGAAACATCACTTCAGTTACAATGGGTTAAACTGCGGCAGGAATATGCAGGTGACCTGAGGAGGAGATGAGGGACCACCTACCCCAACCTGGGCTGCAGGCTGGACTCCCATGCGCAGATGGGCTCTTTCACCAGGCACAGCAGAGCATATGGGGATTATTTGCTTTTGGGAAGGAAACTGGACAATGAAACCATCTAAAACCCTCAAATAAAAATGCAACAATTTGAACGCAGCAGCAAATGGCTAAATAAAAGAAAAGCAGTCCCACCCACCCACGCACACACACCCAATCCCAGCTCAGCTGTGCTTTGGGGGTTTTGCATCACCTTCAGCATTTAACTTCTTGGCAGCCATTTGGATGGAATAAAATCCCACCCTTCCCCCATATGATTACAGGACCCTTTCCTGGGGTTTCTATGGAAACCCAGCTGCTTTTAAAAATATCTGCTCCTCCTTTCAGTGGAAGAGACTCAAACAGCTAATTGCCTTCTGACAAGTTCTCCCCTTTGGATAATCTTTTTGCTTATTCACCCACCAGATTAGGGGCTCTCCCTTTCTCCAGCTTGGAATTTGCTTTGCAACAGGTTAAAGCTGCAGCTAAATTCAAAAATCCATCACAGGACACAAGTGCTGGAAGCTTGGACTGCAAAAAGCCCCCAGCTCCCAAGAGGCAGAACCCAGGATCCACTTCCATGGTTCTCCAGCTCTTGTCTAGCCACAGGTTGAAGATCCCTCACTTCAGCCAGTCCTGTACCTATGCGGGCAGCTCAACTTCTCTCACTGTTCAGTCCAATCACTGAGGAAAGTCTGAAGGACTTCGGGGCCTGCCCAAGTGCATTATTGTGCCTCCTTTGCGTAAAAGCCTTCAAGAAAATACCCTGATGTATCCCCACCTGGGGTACCATGTTTGGATTCAGATGGGGAAGGCAATATCCCTCCCACATACCGCCTCTCCCACGCCATGCACAGCCTCTGACCCCACTGAATTTGGTATCGGGAAAGGACCCCCCCAAACCCACTGGCTCCCAACACTCATCACTTCTGACAGGCACCTCTGGCTGCCCGTACTTGCCATAACAACGGTTTCCAGGCAGTCATGCATCCTGGAAGCCCAAGTCCTGGCACTTTAAATCAGTCTAAATAGTTTCACAGACAAAACATCTTGTCAGCATCTACACAATCTCTCCTGATTGAACCAGTGATCGATGTGACACATCAGAAACACAACTTACACATTTTCGCTGCTTGCTAAAGCTCACTCAGAGGGGCTGAGGAGGCAGCTTAGGGAAGGATAGGGCAGGGGAGCCTACTTTGCTGACATACAAGGCACATTCAGATGACATCCAGTGATTACTAGTCTGCGTTAAAGCACAAATTGTTACTTATCCTCCCATCTTCTCACACAGCCCTCAAAGTTTCCCTAAATAGCATCACGGATGATTGAGAGAGGGCTGTAGTGCTTTAGAAGAGGTTGGAGGTAGTGGGGTTTGCATGTGTCTGTATTTTATTTCACTAAATATCTGCTCTGTCTGGCTGTCCACATTTGTGGTACAGAGTGAAAAGAGAGCCCTGAGAAAGCAACATCTCTAAGGATGAACATCGGCTTTTGCATCATTTAAAGATTATGACACCCAGAGCCAAACATTGCAATGAGGCTTTTGCTTGGAGAACTGATGTCAGCTCTGCAGAGACTCATCAAGCAGTTTGCAAGGGGCAGAAGGATGAGAAGTTCTCACGTGAGGGCTCGAGGACAAGCAGAGGATTTGACATGTTCTGAGGATTTTGTGGTAAAGCAGCCTGCTAGCCCTACCTGTCTCCTGCTAATAGCTCAATATGTTCAAACATTTGTAGGTGCACATGAACAAATGTATGTCTGCATGTATCTAGGTAGGTACCAAGCTCTCTGCCCCTCCAGAGGCCCTGCCTTAACCAAGCTAGTTAGTTATCCACGAAATAATGAGATTTTGCTTTAAAGTAAGGAGATTTAAATGAAAGAACGTGAGTACCTTTCATTTACTGGCTGGCTTTTCAGCCTTTTCAGACACACTTGCAACCTTTCCTCTACAACTCAGAGCCCAGAGCCACGCTTTGTAATAACATCGGAGCTCAAGTTCACATTTCATCAGAAGAGCTGAAGCTTTAAGGAGAACATTAAGTTTTGCAAGATACATAATAAAATCACTAGAGCTGGCAACCATATAATCTGAAGTGTAAATTTCCAGCCCTTTTCGCTGGCAAAGACAGCTGTCATGCTGATAACTCACCACCAAAGCTGAAGTTTGTCCATATTATTTAGCAAATATACACAAGTACTCCAGGAGAGAATCCACAAACAAGTCACTAATCCAAAAAAGCTGAAATCAGAGGATGAATACAAGTTTGCTATTCCTGGCACGCTTAGGGCATATAGATAAGAGTAATTCTGGCAGTGGGATTAAACAGAACTTATGCTTTCAATATGATAGAAAGTGTGTTAGACCTATGAGAACAGGGACAGGACTGAGGATTTTTTTTTGTTTGTTTGTTTGTTTTCCATTTTAATAGAATAGGACTTTCACCTCTTAATGTTTTACCCCGTCTTTTAGTGTAGGGCAGCCTTTCTGCCAACCCCTTGTACCACAGCAACTTTGCACATACCCAAATGGGGAAGAAAAAAACTATTTGCATAATAGGAGAAGATGCTGTTTTAAATAAGCTCTGATGAGCTGAATCACAGGGGAACCCCGGGAGTGTGGCTGAAGCAGCAGACCTGTTGCATGGCTCATTATATATTGCTTTAGTATGCCATTAATATGCACCTCCAAGGCATTCCTGCATTTTCCCATGAAAGATTAAAGAGAAGTCAATTTCTACTAATCACACATTTTCTACATTGCTGTCTCACATTTTGCTGACGGGGAAAGCAAGGACTGTGTCTTCTCTCTTCAAACATCCAGGGGATGGGGTTTATTTCCCACCGCAAACACCCTGCAGAAAGGCATTCCGGCAACACACCGAGGGAGCAACCCTGCTGCCTCCAGGATGGCAGGTGCTTGCTGCCACAGTCTCCAGGCGGCCCTGCTGCTTCTGTCTGCTTTTCTAAGTCTTCCCACTCCAGAGCCCCCCAAGCACCATATCTGGGGTGGGAAGTCCTCCTTCAGCCTGCTAATACAGTACTGAGCCTCCCTGATGTAGCTCTTGGTGAGGTTACTCAGGACCTCTTAGCAGAAGGAATAAAGGCAGTAAAACCACCTTTTTGGCTTTTGACATGTTAAAAGCTGGTGCATGCACTACACAAAATGCTATCTGAGGACAGGAATCCCAAAGCACCCAGGTAGAATCAGCTCTAAGTGCAAGAATCCTTCTAATGCAGCTTTCACCTCTGCTGGCATCATGAGGTCAAAAACACCTCTGACAGATGCAGCACTTCCTGCCCTAATGGGGCAAAGCTGTGAGAGGGAAGGCTGATGGCCAGCACTCCTGGCACCTTGGACTCCTTCTCCTACCAAGTATAAAACAAACTCACAGAGAGTGACAAGGGCTTGCTGAAGGGAAGTAAAATGCAGTGAAGTTCTTTTGACAACACATTCTTTTTCCATTAAAAAAAATCAAGTCATCAATAACAAGCTTTTTTCTTTTTTTACATCGTAAGAATAGCATCTGATGCACAAGGGAGGATTTCTCTTAAATTGAAAACAATTCTTTTCAAGATCTATAAACCAAAAATATATACATTTTTTTCCATCTTGAATCAAAGTGACATTTTATTTAGCAGAAGTGAATGATTACATCAAAGATGTAATAACGGCACCTTCAATCGCAACCCAGCCAACTCCATAAAAATCTGCAAAGAACTCTCATGCCCATACCCTGAGACAGGCTGTCTCTCCAACCTCATGCTCAGGACCAGGATCAGTCTTTTCTGCTACATTGTTTGGTAGAAATAAACATCTCAGACAAGGAGGTTTTTGCATACATTTCCTTTCCACAATGAGCTCTGAGCAGGAGATGCTTCCCTTCAGCTGCAAAAGCCCTGTCTCACTCAGCATGCAGCCCAAGGAGGGAAGCCTTTATCTCCAGTGAACACCATCCCCCAGACAGTGAGATGGAAAATGCCAACAGGAGATTTGCTGGCTCTGAAGTGCTGAGGAAATATGAGCCCGTCATGTATGATTAGATGTACATCTGTAGGAGAGAGATTCCCTTAGCAGCTTCCTCTGGCTCCTCTGTCCCTCATACATCCTTCTTTGCTTCTGCAATCACCTTCCTTAGGATAATACCAAGTGTGGTTCCCTGTTTTCACACATCCCTGAGCTTTGGGACCTTAGTGCAGAGATTTGTCTGTGTTTTCAGAGAGCAAGGGAAGACAGAGGTGTGATGGGTGCTCCCATTTCGTCCAACTTTCTTTTTTTCTAGAATGCCACCTAGTACTGCAAGTTTTGTGCCTTGTCAAAATTCCAGATTAAAAGCAAACTGAACTAGTCTACTTTAAAACATTTAGGACTCTGCTATTTGGGATGCTCAGCCAAGTCTCACCCTACTCCAGTTTCATAACTGCTTCCCAAACTTAGTATTTAATATTTCCCTGATTGAGGATGACAAGATTGCTTCATGGGCTGCAAGTCTGGGCTGTAATAATGCAAAAACTCTCCTTGCAGGGCAGAATGGACTTTCCTAGTGAATAAAGCCATGGCAATAAGTGACTGCAGCATGGAGCTCCACTGCTGCTTGATGCAAGCAGTACACTACTTCCTAAATTGAAGTTATTAGCATATGTACATACTCATTAGCATATACATTCATTTGGGTATATAAACATTATCTCTACATGAACTAGGCAATTACTTGGATGCTACTGCCTTGCAAAGTGGACAGATTTTCAGTTTCTACAAAACTGAGCAAGATGTTTGGAACAGTATAATCTACTCCTAGAAAAATACTGCGGTTAGATTTTTAGGAGCTTGTCATGCTCCCAGGCAGGCAAAGCCTCAGGGTCTTCCGGAAGTCCAAACAAGAAAGTGTCTACTAGCTTGGAGTTACTTATTGTTTTTCTAACCTTTATCTCACCCTAAGACAGTTCCTGATTGGAAAGAATATATCAAGTGATCAGAGAGAGCAATCCACTTAAGCCACCCTGCTGGTTTCTCCTCTAGGCCATACCACAGACTCACAGTACAGCCTCGCAACTTGTCTGAACTCCTCTTGTCTCCATCCTCCTTCTGTAGCACATGGCTGGTAGCAGTTAATTGATACCCATCTTTTCCTTGCCTCCTTTTCTTAGCCTGTAAGACGTTGGGCAAGAGACTGCTGTGGTCCATGTTTACTACAGCTGTGTTCTGCCCTTCGCCAGGGCTTCAAAGCACTTTAATGCAGAAATCAGGGAACCTATAATTAGATCTGCAATCAATCCTAATAGTGGCTCGTGAAAGCTTTTTTGTGTTTCCATCATTTTTGTTGCAGTGCTTAGCAGCTGACTAAAAGGAATGGGTGCAGTATATAACAAAGCATCTCACTGCCAGTCGGAGGTGAGAAAGAAAACAGGTTAATTCTGCTTTTATTTCTCCTGCAGTCCACCTGCTCTTATGTATTAACATGAGCAGCTACAATCTGAGTACATTGCTACAACATTTTTGTCTTTATGATGGTTACAGGTGTAAACCAGCGAAGTATGACACATTAAAGAGCTTAAACACTTGCAAGCCCAGTCACATCCACACAATCCTCACCTCCTTTCAAAAGGAGGCAATTGCTCTCGAGCACTTCAGAACCCCAAAACCACTGCCCAGGACTGAGAGTAACCTTTGGAACAAGCAGCAGACTCACTGCAGAGGGAATAGAAAGCACATACTCTCAGCTGAGCTGTAAATGCTGGCTCTGCTTTTTAGGTTAAAGGATTTTTTTTTTTCTAGAAAGGCAGAAAAGTGAAATGTGGCTTGTATCAGACAGCAGAGGTCCCTACTTCAGTATCCATCTCCTTTACCACTGTTGCAGCCATTAAATAGAAACATGCACCCCCTAGCAGTTTGGCTGAGAAGGAAGCCCAGAAGAAGTAGTTACAGGTACCTACAATGATCACCTTAAATAGAGGTAGGTAGCAGTAAAAAAATTGAAGTTTACTTTGAGGGAGAGCTTATATATAAGCATTTATAGCTAGATTCATAGGTACAAGAGGCAGAACAGAAAAATAAGAACCTGCAGCTGAAACCCTGAGTCCCAGGAGGGAATGTGCCTTGCCAGCACCCCCCCTGCTAGTCCTGAGCCCCCTAAACTTGTCCCAAAAAAATGAAGCTTGCTCCTGTTCCAGACTTGTATACCCAGGGACCATGAGTGTGCCTCTCTGGGAAAATGTTGAAGGAAAAGCAGGCAGGGCTAAGAGATCTCATTAGCAGTTTAATTGCATAAAGGAAGTTCCTAGGATTAGTAGAACTTTTACCTACTGAATAGCTTTTCTTTTCAATTACAGGGAATATATCTACCTGCTCAGATAAGGTATTTGCTAGTGGGATGCTCATTAATCTAGATGTATTTGCTGTGGTAGACTTGGCTGATAATTAGTCTTTCCTTCTGTTTCCCGTGGGAGCAAAAGGGTCTTAATGTCTCTGCATTGCTCAGTCATGAATAATCCTTCAGGCAGCAGGCTTGTCTGGGAGAACTTACCCATAAGAGGCAAACTGCCTTCCTGCCCATAGCCTGGCCCAAGACCTACCCTGAGCAGTGCTCCTCCAAGCTGAGAGCCGACAGTGCAGTTGGAACGAGCCTGCTCTGTCCAGTTCTACATGCTCTGCACACAGAGGGCATCCTTCTGTTCAGGGATGCTGGGAAGGGAAGGTTTGAGGTTCTGACTTGATGAGTTTACAGTTTCCTCTTGCAAGAACTGCACATGGAGAGGCTCTGGAAAGCAGTGATTGCTTTCTGAGGGCTCCAAGGGATGCAGTCATCCTAGAATCATAAAGATTGGAAGAGACTTTCAAGATCATCTGGTCTAACCATACCCCTACCACAAATGTCACCCACTAAACCATGTCCCTAAGCACCACATCCAACCTTTCCTTGAACACCCCTAGGGATGGTGATGCCACCATTTCCCTAGGCAACCCGTTCCAATGCCTGACCACTCTTTCTGAGAGGAAATACCTCCTAATTTCCGGCCTAAACCTCCTCTGGCACAACTTGAGGCCATTCCCTCTAGTCCTATCACTAGTCATCTGCAAGAAGAGGCTTACCCCCAGCTCCCCACAACTGTGAAATGGTGGAGGAGCTGTGGGATTGGGCCTTTCCTGCCATATTTGGGCCTCACTGAAACACAGCTCTCTATTTACAGGTGAGACTGTTCTGCATTTAACTGCACTGAGAGCTGCAGTTGGGCTTTGCTGCACTAGCTCAACACATTCTTGCCACAGCCATTGCAAGGCTAGCATGGCAGCATCCCATTCCAGGGATTCCAACCCCCTAAGGCATAGCTGTGCAAATTTGTACAGCTAAGGGCGGTTGCATTGCTTGTGTAATGATTAACTAAGCTTAAAAGTGGACCTGAGATAGGAATGAGACCCCATAAAGTTCTGCCAAGCTCTGTTGGGTCTGATTTCCCCAGCTGCAAATGGGGGGCAGGTGGTAGTGGGGTTAAATCTATTAAAGGCTGCAAACAGGCTTCATTCTGCTCTGGATTAATGGCTAATTGAGGTGTAGAGAGAGCCTGAGGGCGGGACCAGAGACAGTTTCCCCTTCCTGCATCCCTGGAGGTGCCTGCTTGTACTGTTTTCCTGGTAAGCCTTACAAAGGTTATATTCTCTAATTCTTTGTCTGGCAGGCCCCTTCTCACTGAGATGACTGAGCAATTCTGTCCCATAACCCTGAGGCACCAAGCTTTCCATTTCCCAGGACAGTCTTTTTTCCTCTAAGCTTTCCAAAAGCACCACCCCACGGAGCCCAGCACTACCTCTGCCTGCCTTTTGCTGCAAAAAGAAAGAGTGATCAGAGCCACATAGTTTTCTTATGTATTTGCTCAAAACTGGCATTCTTACCTCCATGTTTCTTTCCAGCTTGAGGCCTAAGACTGAGAAAGGCACTTTGAGTACAATGTTAGCTAAATAGTTTTTGTGTCAAACCTATGACTTATGCATGAGATTAATCCTTACCTACCAAATTTTGTCATGTTAAGGAATAAATGTTCGCCATTGTCCAATAAATGACCCCAGAGACAAGCCCTCCACTGGAGGGAAACAGAAATAAAATGTAACAGCCTGGGATTTATGTATCAAACACTTAACTCCTTCAGAGCTGACCTGCTCAACCGACATCAAAGGCATTCCTTGCTTACACGCAGAGTAACTCAGCACCTCCAAATACCATCTTGCAGACAGCACAGGCCTTTTGGCAGGGCAGAGCATCTCCAGAAGTGGAAATGCTTCAGAGAAGCATCTCTGTCAGTTGATAAATAAACAAGCTGTCTTTAGCTGATGAGCACCTTCAGCCAGATGCTCAAATCTGGTAAAGCCAGCTCTAAGCTTCCCAGAAAGTCCAGATCCCATGGGGATATGTTAGTGCACAGATGTGCCTGTTGTAATGCCCACAGGCTTGCAGAGCAGCTGGGTGCTTCTGCAGGATGCTGCTGTGTGTGTGCTTGCTCTGGCTCAAATTTTATGTGAAAGGTTGCTCTATATCTGTGCACAGGTGCTGCAGCCTCTGCAGACCAGTGGGTTAACCCTTTCACAGAATCACAGAATTGTAGTGGTACTCACTATTTTTTTGCCTCCACTTTCACTGCTAAGGCTTGTTCTTGGGTCTCCCTAGACTCCTAGCAGATCGTGGAGTAAAGAAACAACCACGAAAAGAACTTGTGTGTTACTTAATCCATTTAAAGAAGGGGACAGGATGGGACGTACCTTCAGGCCAATCACTACCCAAGGGCACAGCACTGCCCCCCCCCCAAACCCCTCAGGCGCCCCGGGGCCGCCTCACGCCCCGATGGAAACAGCGCGCGAGTAGGCCCCAGCCCCAGCCATTTAAACTGCTCCACCACTCCCTGTTCGGCGCCGGGTGACTGTCACGCAGCTGCTGCTCGGCCTGAGGCGGTGGAGCCGAGGAGGCGGCTGGGGGGCAGGAGTTGAGGAGGCAAAAGAGGTGGGGTGAGCCCGAGCCTGGCCCCGCCGCCTCAGCGCTGAGAAGCCCTGAGCCCTCTGTGATTCCCAGCGCCGCCGGTCTCCTCGGAGTTTTCGCTACTGCCTTCCATATACCATATTAGGACACATAACGTGAGGCTTATTTCCAATCCCTCTGTTAACCTCTTCTACTTCAGCCTTGTTTCTGGTGTTGGGTGATAGTACAAGTCCAGGCTGGGTTTGGCATCAGAGTTGTGAAGTACTTCTCAAAGACCAAGTATTTTTTTGAGGTATCGTAAAACCCTTGTGGACAGGAATCACAGAATTGCAGGGGTTGGAAGGGACCTTGAGAGATCATTGGGTCCAACCCCCCTGCCAAAGCAGGTTCCTTAGAGCAGGTTGCACAGGTAGGCATCCAGAGGGGCCTTGAATATCTCCAGAGAAGGAGACTCCCTGACCTCCCTGGGCAGCCTGTTCCAGTGGTTTGTCACACTCACCACGAAGAAGTTCTTTCACATGTTGGTGCGGAACTTCCTGTGCTCTGTTTTGTGGCCATTGCCCCTTGTCCTGTCCCCACAAACCACTGAAAAGAGGTTGGACAAATCCCTCTGTCTCCCACACTTCAGGTATTTATAAACATTGATAAGATCCCCTCTCAGTCTTCTTTTCTCAAGGCTGAACAGACCCAGGTGTCTCAGCCTTTCCTCATCAGGAAGATGCTTCAGGCCCCGTATCACCTTTGTTGCCCTCCTCTGGACTCTTTCCAGGAGATTCCCATCTTTTTTTTTTTTGTACCAGGGAGCCCAGAACTGGACACAGGCCTGACCAGGGCAGAGTAGAGGGGGAGGATCACCTCCCTTGACCTGCTGGCCATGCTCCTTTTAATGCACGCCAGGATCCCATTGGCCCTCTTGGCCACCAGGGCACACTGCTGGCTCATGGTCAACCTGTCGTCCACCAGGACCCCCAGGTCCTTCTCCGCAGAGCTCCTCTCCAGCAGGTCATCCCCCAGCCTGTACTGATACATGTGGTTATTCTTTCCCAGGTGCAGGACTCTACACTTGCTCTTGGTAAACTTCATTTGGTTTCTTCCTGCCCACCTCTCCAGCCTGTCCAGGTCTCGTTGAATGGCAGCACAGCCTTCTGGCATGTCAGCCACTCCTCCCAGCTTTGTGTCATCGGCATGCTTGCTGAGGATGGACACTATTCCCTCATCAAGGTCGTCGATGAAGATGTTGAACAAGACCAGACCCAGCACCGACCCCCTGGGAACACCGCTAGTCATGGGTCTCCAGCCGGACTCTGTGCCGCTGATCACCACCCTCTGAGCTCAGCCAGTCAGCCAGTTCTCAACCCACCTTACTGTCCACTCATCTATCCTACACCTTCTCATCTTTGTTAGCAGGATGCCATGGGAAAAAGTATCAAAAGCTTTGCTAAAATCAAGGTAGATGACATCCACTGCTCTCCCCCTGTCTACCCAGCTGGTGATGCCATCATAGAAAGCAATGAGTTTGGTCAAGCACGATTTCCCCTTTGTGAATCCATGCTGACTACTCCTCATAACCTTCTTCTCTTCCAATTGCTTAGAGATGGCATCCAGAACAAGCTGTTCCAGCACCTTTCCAGGGTCAGAGGTGAGACTGACTGGCCTGTAGCTTCCCTTGTAGGGGATCTTATTAATATTTAATGTTTACAAATATCTTAAGTGTGGGAGACAGAGGGATTTGGCCAACCTCTTTTCAGTGGTTTGTGGGGACAGGACAAGGGGCAATGGCCACAAAATGGAGCACAGGAAGTTCCGCACCAACATGTGAAAGAACTTCTTCACGGTAAGGGTGATGGAGCACTGGAACAGGCTGCCCAGGGAGGTTGGGGAGTCTCCTTCTCTGGAGATATTCAAGGCCCCTCTGGATGCCTACCTGTGCAACCTGCTCTAAGGAACTTGCTTTAGCAGGGGGGTTGGACCTGATGATCTCTTTAGGTCCCTTCCAACCCCTGCAATTCTGTGACTCTGTGATTCCCAGATCCTTTTTCTTGCCCTTTTTGAAGACCAGGGTGACATTGGCTATCCTCCAGTCTTCAGGCACCTCTCCCATTCTCCGAGACCTGTCAAAGATGATAGAGAGCAGTTTGGCAGTCACCTCTGCCAGCTCCCTCAGCACACGTGGATGCATCCCATCAGGGCCCATGGATTTGTGTGTGATGATCCCACTCAGACACTGTGGGACCACTCCCTCCTCAACCAGAGGGGAGCTCTCCATTTCCCAGACTCTTTCTCCTCCCTCAAGGGTCCAGGAGTCCCAGGGAGGAGTCTTTGAAGCAAAGACTGAAGCAAAGAAGGCATTCAGTATCTCCGCCTTCTCAGCATCCCCCGTTACCAGGACACCCACCTTGTTCAGCAGGGGACCCACATTATCCCTAGTCTTCCTTTTATGTTTACATACTCAAAAAAACCCTTCTTATTATCCTTTATCTCCTTTGCCAGCTTGATCTCCAGGTGGGCTTTAGCTTTCCTCGTGGCATCCATGCAGGCCCTGACAACACTCCCACACTCCTCCAAAGAGGACAGGTTCTTTTTCAACATTTCATAGACCTTCTTCTTCCTTTTGATCTTGTCAATGAGCTCCTTGCTCATCCACACAGGTCTCCTGCCTCCCTTCCCTGCTTTCCTACTCTTAGGGATGTACTGATCCTGAGCTTGGAAGAAGTGCTGTTTAAATGTTGCCCAGCTCTCACAAGCACCCTTGCCTTCTAGCAATCTACCCATGAGATACCCCCCAGTAGGTCCCGGAAGAGGTCAAAGTTGGCTCTCTGAAAGTCCAGGGTAGCAATCCTACTTTTTGCCTTACTTCTTCCACCAAGTTCCATCTTGAACACCACCATCTCATGGTCGCTGCATCCCAAGCTACCCCCAGCCATCCCATCCCTGACAAGCCCATCCTTGTTGGTAACAACAAGGTCCAGAAGCACCCCGTGCCTCGTCGTCTCCTCCACCACTTTCTCCCCTTGTTCTTCAGGAGATGTTATAAAGACACCTTTCTGCTCTGGATTTTAACCCATTCTTCATGCAAAGCTGGGGAAAAAGCTGATAGCTTTCACCCAATAAACCTCCTAGCTGGAGCCTTGCTTGAACCTGTGCCCTGGGCTGAACCAGGGGAGCCAGAAATTTGTTAGCTGTGGGGAAAAACCTGCCCCCGCCCTCTTCCACTGCCAGTGATCCTCAGATTCCAGTGACGTTTAGCCCAGCTCCCTGTAAATGCCAGGGCAGGTGTCGCTGCTTGGCAAGGAGGGCAGCAAGCTCTGGGTAGGCAGCCTCTGGGGCTACTTCTCTGCTTTTCCCCCACAAGTGTTCAGGGCTGCAGGGTTTGAAGCTCAGCCTCCTGCTGCCCTCCCAGCACTGCCAGAGCACCACGGGTCTCACTAATGAATGCTCCTCAGCGTTTCCCTCCTTCCTTGCTGTGCCTTAGGCTCTCTGTAGCATCTCTGAGCAGTCAGGATGAAGTCTGATCTATCTGGTCAGACCAGCGATCTCTCTATGTATGTCTGTGCTGATCCCAGTTTCTGGGCTGCAGTCGTTCTCAGACACCTGCTGTTTTTGAAGGGATCTAATGCCAAAACCTCCAGGAATCCAGAGGAAAACAGACTTAAAGGATTTGAAAAATTGATCTCCACACAAGCAAGCCCTTGGAGTGATAAGGCATGGCCACGCAAATATCCACCTCTGTTCCACACCCAGACCATAAGTGCATTTTGCGCAAGTCCTGTTGAGGTCCCACATGTGCCAACCCCTGTGTTCCTACATGATTTCCCATCTCTGGTCTCTCCTAGAGCAGCTACAGGGCTTTGAGAAGGTGGAGTTGGCCCCCTCCCACCAACCTAAACAGCCCTTTGCCATAAAAATACATTAAGCATCTCCCGCAAAAGAGAATCTGCCTTCTTCCTACCTGAGCATTTATTGTGGTCAGCAAATGCTCTCTTTAGATTATACCTTAAGATCATCTGGATTTTACCTGGTTCTTCCCTTTCTCTCTTCTTCTTTTGACACAATGCCTTCAAAGCAGGGATGAGGGAGCATCTGCAATTTCTCTGCAATACCACTTCTTTATAATGCCTGCTTGTACTTGGTTTGTTTTTTGTTGTTTGTTTGTTTGTTTTTGTTTGTTTGTTTTGTGAAAGAGTGGGGAGAGGCATAGGAAGAAGGCACTAAGGTGAAACTTCATCCCTGGCTGTTTCAAAGCAGTGCTCAGTGAAGGCACTAACCAGATGCCCATTACCAAGTCCCTCAGTCTTCCAAACATGAAAAGGAAAGCAGAACCCAGAGGATTTGTGGGGTCACCCAGGCAATTCCCCCCCCTCCCCTCTCCCTCCCCACCAGCAGCAGCTCTTCCCAAAACCACTCCAGATGTTTGTTCAACATGTTGTTAAAAACCTGCAGTGAGGGAGACTCCACTTCTGAGGCAACCTATTGCAGGGTTGCATTCTCTTTCCATTAGGAAGTTTTTCTTAATGTCTAACCTAAATCTTTCCTCCTACGACTTAAACCCATTATTTCTCATGTTATCCCCATGGACAAGGAGACCACTTTACTGCCTTTCTCTTTGCAATTCTCTCTCGTGTACTTGAAGGTTACATTTATCTTTACAACCTTGCTTGAAAATAGACCATTGCCATTATCTCTAGCAAACAGATGGGAGCAGAGGAGCTAAGGTTGGGGTTTCTTGCTTAATTTTAGATGTCTGAAAGTTACAAGTCTAAATTAGCTGTGTGGTGTTCACTGTGGACTTGAGCACAGATTTCTGCAGCTGGCGTCCCTCAATCCCTTGCTTTAGTGCTGTGTGATATTTTGCTTCCCCATCACAAAATTTTTGTTTCAGGATAGGATGAGGTTAAGGTTAAGGATGAGGTGTTGCTTTCCAAAATGTATCTGAATCTCTAATCCCAAAGCACTCATCATCACTAATAAGGGTGGTGAAGGGGCTGTATCGAGGGATGCATGCACAGTGGTGCTGTGGCAGCGAGCATTACATGCTGCACAGCGTCTGGAAGAGACATCCTTGGGCGAAATATCAATTTTGGATGCTTCTCAGGAAGAAATGTTACTTTCAAGTTTACTTATAATACTGTCTTTCAAGTGCAAAGTGACTGCTTCATTTAATCAGAGCAAACAGCACGTATTGGTTGCTTCTTCCTTTTACTTTTTAGCACTAAGTTTGTGTTATGTTTGAGTTTTGGCAGGGGTATAAAATTGTAACAAGTAGGAGATAAAGCTCAATTGGTTTGGAGAAGGGGAGATACATTTTTTTTTTCCAATTGGAAAAAAAAAAAGTAGTTTGATACTAATACATATTGTAAATTCAAGCTGTTAATTGGAAAAAAATGAGAACATAAATATTTCAGTCTTTAGTGTTTGTGTTAATCTGTCACTTTGAGAAGAAACAAGCTTTGATTATCTTTTTTTCATTTGAAGTGGTATTTCATTTCAAAACTTCCTTCAATTAGACTTTTATTAACTGAAAATCAGTCAAGAAATGCAAGAATGGTATAAGACGTACTCAGTTCATTTCTAAACCACTTTTTATTATTATTATTATTTTCAATTTATTTATACTTTGGCCAGTTTTTCTCCTCTTTCCCCAGAATCATCAGTCTACCAGGCAATTGCTGCTGTGCCCAGCTCATTACAGGTGTGGGCTGGATCCTGCTGCAAAGGGAATTTTAGCCCTTGGCAAAGGGGAGCAGGAGAGGACAGGGCTGACACGTTGCCCAGGCTTCCAGAGAGCTGCCCTATTTGGGCTGATAAAACCTTACAACTACCTCTTTGAAAAATCCCAGCATGTCACTGGTTGCTCTTTGCTGAACCTGAACAAAGTAAAACCAAACCCTAATTTAAAAAAAAAAAAAAAAAGGAAGAGATGTGGAGAGGGGGAGAGAGAGAATCCTTTGAGATGGAATAGTTTGTTTTGAGATTCTTTATTTTGAGTAGGGCTTTTCTTAAAAAAAAAAAAAATAAATAGGGAAAGCCCATTTAGCATCAAAGTAAATGAAAATCTCCAAGGTTGTGCTGTACCAGTGGCAAATAGACTATTCCTACTCAAACAAAACTTCTTTTATTTTCTCTTCTCAAGCAACAACTCATTGCAGTTTAGCTCGAAGTCTCAATAAAACAGACAAAAATTAATTGAATTGGAAAAATCTGAGCCAGCTCTGCTTGTGAACTGGAGGACCCTTGCCAATGAAACTGTGCAGGATGATAGCTCTGGAGCTCAAATAGCTCATCTGGTTTTCTCTATTGGCGCATGACAATCTCCTCTGAATCCTGGGACCACTACTTTTCACTGTGGGACTTTAATATAGGTCTGAGAGCAGTGGTGAATCCCTTCCCCAGAACCTTGCCAGGGTTGCCTATCCTGTGTTGTCTCTGGCAAGCTGCCATGGGAAGAGATGGGTGTGCATTTGTTGGTGCCGTAGGATGTTAATGCCTGCCTCCATCTGCTATCATAACCCTCTGCGTCACTCCAAGTCTCCTGACTGTTGTACACAAAGCTGCATGATGCTTTGAGTACCAAGCAAATCTGGTTTAGCAGGGCAGCTTGCAAACTCAATTAATGGGCTCTTGTTACCCAGCCAACCTGCTGCACTGGGAACATTGCCAATGAAGTGGGATCAAGGTAGCACATTTCAATGACTGAGTGACAGCTCAGCGTACCACCAAGCATAACAGTTCGTGGTGTACACATCTGACTGCACTGGCTGTGAGTACTGAGGATCCAGGACTTGGTAGCAAGAACTTGTGCCTCCTTTTGGGTAACTTTCCAGATCTGACATGGCTAATATGGAGTCCATTGCCATGGCAGGACATCTCTTTTGATGTGATTCTATGCAGTCACCAAAATAATTGGGATGTAAAGCAGAACAGTATCTTTCTTTTCCAGAATAAGGCCCAGAGTGCTTGGATAATACTTTCCTTCCTCTGGGAACGAGAATTCTCTCCAGCACCTTCAAGCAAGCATAGTACTTGGCCTGAGTCCTTGCAGAGTTTTACATGGCTGTTTAGATCCATATGAAGTAACTCTTGAACGCAATCAGCCCCTGAGATCTGTGTCTTCTGGGATAGATTGTGATGAGCTTCAGAGCCTGCATCATCTCTTCCAGTACCACACTGACAAGAAGCTGTCCTTCTGTCCTCTGCAGCAGAATCCTTCCAGATGATCATGTGACAACAGAACCATGTGCCTGATTTCCACAGCTTCTTGAAATTGTACATGATAGTGACAAATATCCTAATTTTTTTCCCATCCTGGTATCAAAGATGTATCCTCCTTCGGTTCTGTGTTTGGCAGTTGGAGTAAAGTTCTGGAAGACACATGAGGGCTTGACATTACACCTCATGTCCTAAGAGGCACCACACTCCCTGTTTTTAAGTGCCGCTGCAAATGACAACAGACTGTCGGAACCAATTCATTGCTCACAAGGAAAAGAGCTCACATGTAGTGAGCAGAAACACAAACATCATCCAGGAGAGTGAAGTCCTCTGTAGTTGTCATCCGTGCTCAATCAAAGCAAGTATCATTTGTAAATCAGTAAATACTCTTTGTGTTCAACCCATTCTGTACTAAAGTGGGAGAAACTAAATTGACCAATTTTAACACATACCACAGGTGTCTGAGCAGAAATGAAAGGCAGATTGCACCCTAACATCTCTGAAGAGAATTCAGTCACCTTTAGTAGCTAATTCTTCAGGCTACATGCTCAACCCAGACAGGAACATGGTGCTACAAAATAAGAGGACAGTCTGAACTGGAAAACCCAACTGAGAACCAGATATGCCTTCACCTATCAGTCAAATCTTGCAACCATCAATCAATATCACAACCTGGGATTGACACAGGAGACACCTTGAGAGACCAGTTTCTCCTATGGACACTGCACCTGAAGTATATATGCTATGACCCCATCAACACCATGTGCAACAACCACGCAAGAGATCCTATGACAACCATTGCAATGAGGAACAGAGGGATGCATTCCAGCAATATTTCAGTGTCTGCAATTTGGTGGCCACATAGGCCAGAAATATGATACTGGGGAGGTATGTTTTTCTGCCTACCTTTCTAACACCTTGGGAAAGTTTACAAATGAAGATTTAAATCTCTTATGCAGCATCTTGGTCTTCTGGAAGCAGGTGGAAGAGGTTTGTTTTTGACATTGTACTTTTTAGGTAAAAACCTAAAAAGGTTATCTGTCATCTAAACCTAAGATGACAACTTTTTCAGAGAATATGGAAAGGTAACATCCAAAGGCTGTCTGAAATCCAAAATTGGATCTAAAGTTCTCTCCTTAAAACACAGACTGTGAAATGATTCTTGACAAGACCATGAAGTATTTGGTGTTGTGGGTGCTCTCCTCCTCTTGCAGTCATTCCTGAACCACTGTCCTCTTCTTATGGGCAATAACTGAGAAGGTGGCACCTCCTGGGCATTGCCTGTGGTACAGATACCCATAGCGACATCCCTCTTTGGGATGGCTGGTCCAAGCTTGGGATGGTGACAAGTATTGGGTTCAATGCTTCTCCTCCCTGCATGGCCACACCACATAGCTGTGGTGTTTGGTGATTCATGTTACTCCCATCCAGTGGCAGCTGTGGAGAAAGGAAACACGTGACACTGACATGATACTTGCTCCTCCCATGACAACATCCCGTTCTGCCTGGCTTTTGAAGGGGGGGTGAAAGGGGTAATCCACAGTTAAAAGGTCATGATCTCCTTTCCCTCAAGAAAAAGAACTTTAGCACTCTTCCCTTCCATCTTTTCTATATCACCGCCCCCTTTCCCTCCGGAGCAAACAACATTCAAAAGATTCAGTCTGATCTTATTAATGCTTTGACTCTACCACAACATTCTGGGCTAGCATATCAAGGACAGACTTCAACCGTGTCCCTGAGATGCTCCGTTGAGAAAGCATCAAGCACATCAAGACTTAACTCCTCCTAGGATATACATTACCACACGCACTCTGCCTTTCACCTCCTCAGTGGGCGTCAGGACCTCACTTATGGACCTCAAGTTGCAGAATAGCTGAACCTTCAGAAGGAAGTGGAGAGATGGACTGCCTACTGGCTCTAGCATTTTCTGGGGGGGGGGGGGGGTGTTTGGCTGTTCTTGCCAGAAGCAAAAGATGCTCTGCATGGACCTGTTAAAAAAGAGCAAGTCTGGCTGTAAATATGCATTTCACCATGACCATGCTGCTTACAAATGTCATTGAGGAGTGGTGACTTCTCACAGACATGCATACAGAAAGAAGAGAACTCTCCTGATATAAACCAAAAATGGATAAAACTTATCCCCAACCAATTATTTCCCCCGAATCAACATGACAAGAATGTGAAGCTGTAATTGTGTGTACCACATTGAGAACAATCCAAACCAGTATTACTTTGATGAGGAGGTCCTGCCAACACAGCTCAGAGAAGAGCCTCCCAGATACCATTGAGGCAAGGGGCTGTAGCCTCCACTGTTGCAGTCACTTTAACAAGGTTGAGAAAGAGCTATTGTGACACCCCTTGAAAGGTTCCCACCACCTGTCGTTGTGATCCCTATGGTATCAGAAGGGAGCAGAGCAGTATGAACACTCCTGGGTCATCAGCCAAGATCTGTGTTGGTGGCCAATAGAAAGAAGTCTGAAGGGTAAGTGTGTTTTTTCTATAGCTTATTAGCTTCAGAAGAGGTGAAGCTGCCTTTCTGCTCTTCCTGGCAGGTTGTTGACATCATCCAGTTTGTTGTTATGTGGCAGAGGTCCCAAAGAATGTAAAAGAATCCAGAATGTGCCCAGAACCCTAAGGCATCCTTCTCTGCTGGAGATCAAGTAATCCAGATGTTGATATGGCCATCAGCAGTGAGATGGAGGAGATGGGAGGCCAGTCAAGATGCCAATAGCTATTACTGCCATGAAGAGAGTCTTTCCTCAAGAACATAATGGCCCATCTGTCACCTCACCTGGAAAACATGACAGTGATGGCAAGCCAGATACCAAGCCAAAGAGATGGAAATAAATTATTTGACCAAGCTGAAAGGGCTGGTCGTGGAATAAGTTATAAAAGTTAGCTTTCATGTGGTGTGTTTGTCACCTTCCCTTCCCTTTACAAATCCAGTCAGGTAGGAATCCCTTTGTCTTGACCAGACTACCTCTCTTCAGGCAGGCTTGTTATGTACTTAACCTAAAACAAAACTTCCCTGAGTTTGGTCATAGCAAGTGACATGGGTGAGCAGTTTTAATATCTGCTGGTGTTCAACCTATAGATAGTGGTCTTGATGACTGGTCACCAGCACTAAGACAAGGTGGCCATGGCCCACCCAGCTCAAACAACTGTGGCTACTGTAGAGCTTCCCAGTATGTGACAGTACAGGGAGCCTGCCCAAGTTTTTGACTGGAATCAAAACCATGTTGCACAGCTCCTCTGACACTCAGATGAGTCAGGAGGAATAGGGGTGGTAGCTAAAGTTTTTCTGTCCCCATGGGACAAAGAGATCATGTGCGTCTTGCCTAACATTATGCTCTGATGTTCAGTTTGTCCTCTCTAATCTCACATGTGATATCTGTAGGCTCTGGGCCAACAATGTTCTTCGTTCTACTCCAAAGTAGCTGTTGCTGCTCATTGTTTCTGTCATTGATGCCAGTTGGTCATGTACAACTAATCATATGAGATATTTTCGCATGAAGTGCCTAAAGGTCCATGCTCACTGGCTTCAGATTCTTCCTGTATGCTGAATATGAAAGAAACAGTTCTATTTTTAGCTTTGAAGCACTGGCAAGAAATGCAGTATATGTTATCTGCATTACAAATAGGTAACAGAACAGCCCCTAATCCTGGACCTCCTTTTCAGTCTGCATATATAACGGATTGCAAATTTTAGTGCTTAATCTAGTGCCCTAGTCACCTGTCAGCCACTCTCCCAAATGCAAATAAGATGGAACAATAGGGGAGCTTTTTCATGAGAAAGCTTTATGTAGGCTGGACTCAGTAACATCTGTGTTTAAAGTCTGGAGTACTTACTCTATCAGTTCTCTTCTTTCTCCCCTTCTGAATTTTATTTTCAAACAGGGAGAAATCTTTTTCAAGGTCATGGAGAGGTTATGTTTTAAGATGTTTGCGGTGCATCGCTTCAGGCTGTTAAAATTCCCTTAATTATCATAGTTCTGTCTTTACTGGGATTCATTTCTTCTGTTATATTTATCTTACACCTTTCTGAATTCTATTAGAGCTATGATGCTGCTAACGTGGCATGACACCAAGGACAGAAGACACTTTTCTCCCTCTTTTTTTTTTAATTATAAAAACACCTGTAACAGTTGTCTCTTTTCGTCCTTTTCCCTTTGCCTTCTCATGGCTTCTAGCTGACAGAAATGAGCTGCTTAGCTCTCCGATCAGGATACTGGCAAAAAAGCAGCAATTCTCTGTATTCTGTAGGAAGCTATGTATGTTTCTGTGTACTAGGAAACACTTCTTTTTCCAGTACAATGGATTCCTTTCCACTGGTTCAATAGTTTCCATATGTCATCTTTCAAGTTTTAACTGTAGAATGGGGCTAAAGCACCACACCACCCCCTTCACAGGATGCAAACCCAAAGACTTGACTATATTCAGCAATTAAGGGTCTGTGGCACTGTGCTGTGGGAAGACAATTAACTGTAAATGAGGAGCAAACATATTGAGCCTTCCTCCACGGTGTCTACTGTTCCAATCTAACTTTCGTCTCTCAGCACAAAATGCTTTGATTACAGAACCACAGTATGTCTAGCTGGTGAAATGCCTTTGGAGAGGAGAAAGATGATGTGCACTAATAAATAATGATGAGAGATGAGTGTACCTGGGGGCTAGCTGGGAGGCTAAACTACAAATTAATTGAACAGGTGCAATTTGCATCCCCAGAGACACATACATGAAACAGCCTACAACAAAATTAATTACTACCGAAAGGCCAGGGCCACTCCTGGGATAACCTGGGATATGTTTTGGCTTCTCTCTGGATTTAAGGCCTTCATTGAAGAGACCCTGACTCCACTCTCATGCTTATAACAGGGGTTGATGACATTCTATTTATAAGGACAGAATATAACACAGATAAATTGTCTCTGTATTAGCTAAGGCCGTGAAGCAAAGTCACTGGATGACAGGTAGTAATGACTATTGCATAGGACAGTTGCCAGGGCCCTGCTTGAGGTCCCTCAAGCACTGTCACTTCAGGACCTGCATGAGCTGCCATCCGTCAGCTGAGCTCCAGCCCAGCATGGAGCAGACCCAACCAGAAATGTCTTGTGAGCACTGCCGAGAGCTCCCCAAAAAGGCTCTTGTTGCTCCCACAGCAACTCCAAACCTTTTGTCCATCTTCCCACTCTGCCCATGCTTAAGATAATCCTCTGCTGGGATTGCTCCCTTCCTCTTGGACTTTGGGTCCCTTCCAAGCTGTGGTGAGCATCAGGGGCATCCATCTAGTGTGTCTCTTTAGTAGCTGTCCCATCTTTCCAGGGTTCACCTTC
The DNA here is from genome assembly GCF_964211835.1 of Anser anser. Classification (NCBI taxonomy): domain Eukaryota; kingdom Metazoa; phylum Chordata; class Aves; order Anseriformes; family Anatidae; genus Anser; species Anser anser. The sequence goes on from NC_139744.1 coordinate 6,836,134, forward strand.
TCCATGTGCTTTCATCCCACTAGCTTTGATGGGACACAAATGCAAGTTAGTCATATGCTCAAAGGCTCTCCTGACTTTTCTGTTTAAGGTCATGTTCCCCTCCCACCCAAAGTTTGGCTTTGGCCAGTTTGTCCCAGCAGTGACCAGAAGAACCACTGGGTCAGTAACTACCTATTCAGGGTGAATCCATCCCCACCAGGAAAAGTCAGTGGTTGTATTGCTCACTGGTCTAGAGTTGCAATTGCTAAAGGTTTGCTGCTACTGGCAGGGCAGTGTGTTCTGGGTATCTCCAGACATACTCAATAGGAGCAGTCCTCTTGCATCACTCATTAAAAAAATGATGTGGGAATGGAGGAAACTTCACATCTAAAACCCTGCAAGCACCTGATAGAAACTTCTCGTTTAGAATCATAGAATCATAGAATCTTCCAAGTTGGAAGGGACCCATAAGGATCATCAAGTCCAGTTCCTGGCTCCACACAGGTCTACCCAAAAATTCAGACCATATGACTAAGAGCACAGTCTAAACGCTTCTTAAACTCCAACAGGCTTGGTGCCATGACTACGTCCCTAGGGAGCCTGTTCCAGTGCGCTACAACCCTCTCAGTGAAAAAACTCTGGGTGGAAGTTAGCACAGCTCTAATGAGAAGGAATGCAAAGTGATTTTTAACCAGTTTTTTGTTTCAGTAAGTTCTACTAACATTGCTTCTGCAGGTGTTTATCTCCCCTTGTCTTAAGGGCTACTGATGATGGACCATTTCCAGGCTCCCAAACACCTTACTCAAGTGCTTCATTAACACATTTCCAATGTTTTTCTTACACAGTCAGAATCTTCTATCATTGCAGCTATGGAGTACGTCATCCCTGTCCTCTCTCCGGAGGCTTTCTGATGTATTTTTTTGCTCTCCTCTCAATTCTTATTCTGTAAATTTAGGAAGGTCAAAGGAAATCAATTTCTTTTATGATTTCTTCTTCATGTGACCAGAATTTCTCTGCATACAATTGTGCATTAATATTCTTCTGTCCCTATCTGAAATGCTTTACCTTGATCTGCCTTTGCCCTTATCCTGGTTCAATCACAAGCAGTGTCCTACACTTGTCCTCAGGCCAATGATAACTCCTGTTTCTTCTTTTCTAAACAATGTTCTCTCATCACATAGCAGAAATAACATAGGCACAAGTACAGCCATAAAATACAAATGAAGAGGATAATGCAGTTTCTAAATTCAGGGATAGTCATCAAGACTATATTGGTAATATTATGGTGTTCTATATCTCAATTATTATGTAGCTACCATTACCACCGGTGCAGAATATTAACCTGCTCCTGTAGTGCATGAGAGAATTTATACCTAGAACTATGCTAATATATCCATTTATGATGTGTACGTAGCCTGCCCTTTCAGTTATTTGCACTCTGCATCCTCTAGTAAACTCAGTGAGTGAATAAAAAACAGAGAAACAAGGAACCTAATAACCTTACATGATGCTGTGCTCCAAAATAAAGCAGAAAGTAACCATGTTAATCTTAACTTTTCTGTTAAGATTATTAAAACATAATGACAGATTGCCTGTCCTTTGACATGCTTACAGTTCCATTATGCTCCTTATGTCCTGCTGAGACTAGAAGCAAAACTGTAACCAGCTCATGGTGGGTCACTGACACCAGTAACACCAACAAAGGAGCCTGAAGACAGAGAAGAAAAGCAGAGCCAACATCAGTATATTTTGAGATGGGCAGCTATGCCGTAGTCTGTAGAAGCTGGCAAATGTAAATTCCCAGGGCCAAGGAGAGGAAATTATCTGCACTGTTAAATAGGCATATTATAACTTGTTAACTACAGGACAGCATCCAAATTATGTCAAGACAATGATATTAGCCAGTTAAATGCCAGTATCAGCAACAGAGATTGCATGAAGACAGAGGAAGAGTTAGACATGCCATTAAATCCCTCTAAAATGGAGTTAACAATTACAGAACCATAGTACCAATGAGATTTGCGTATGCTTTAAACAAAAAAGTGCAGTGTGGGCAACTCGGTTGCTGACTGTCATCCTCAATATTAAGCAAGAAATGTGTCTCAGGTACTGAGGGTCATCTGCAGCATAGCCCTTTTGGACAGGCTGTGCTTCAGTGCAGAAACAGATTCAGAGTCACAAGTCACAGGAAAAGTGGTCTGCATCCTCCAGGTTTCCCAGCTTTGAGAACAGTGAACTTAAGCAGGACTGAGACAGACACACAGACATGCTTCCTGAACCTTCTCCATGGGACATAGCCACCAAGGATGCATAAGAAAAAGAAAATTTATACAGGAGACTTACATGGAAAAGGAGGAACAGCCCCACTTGTGCAAAAGTAAATTGGGAAAAATTACATGATGCAGAGGAAAAATTAGAGTAGTAGCCAGTAAGGAAGACTTGTCTTAATCATCCCATATTAGCTCAGTGAATCGGAAAATCATGGAAAGTCTGCCAAAGAATATACTGCCCAAACCTCATATCAACTGCTGTGCTACATAATATTTAGCTGCTTGGACAGTAAAATGCATTGCTTCACATAAACCATGTCTCCCAGAGAATTACAATCTTTTATTTGTCATGCCAAGGTGGGTGTGTGGGGGGAGAGGATTGGAAATAAATGCTTCAAACGCTTTCTATTGCACGCAGGGAGTTAGTTTCTCACTACATAAAACCCACAACTGTGAATGGAAAGAAGGATTATTTACAGCGCATCTTCCTTGATGAACACCTAGAAGGGGTGGGGAAGGTGTTTCTTCTTCATCACAAGTCTGACCCTTGCCTTGTGTGCATATGGGAGGAATGAAAAGTGGGAGATCCTTGAAAGAAGAGGAAAAAGTATGTTTTCCTATGAGATGTCTTTCCAGGGCCATGCTGACAAATCTTCAGTGCTTGTCTTATGGTATCATTGAGCCCTCAACAAATACACCCAGGAAAATGAATTCCTCCACAGGTTCAAAGTCACGGGGGTACCTATGTTTGAGAAACCCCCACTAATTAGAGGTCAGGCACTGGAATGGCCTGCCCAGGGAGGTGGTGGAGTCACCATCCCTCGTGGTGTTCAAGACGTGCCTGGACGATTTTGGTGCTATGAGATATGACTTAGTTGCTTAGTGGGTAGTATTGGTGATAGGAGGATGGTTGGACTAGGTGATCTTGTAGGTCCTTTCCAACCTTGTGTTTCTGTTTTTCTATGATTCTATGATTCTAATTCAGGAGAAGAGCCTTCCAGGTGCTTGGACTGAACTCTGACACCTACCTATCCTCCCCTGTATGCCACTATATACAGCTGAGCCCAGTATTTATCTCTGTATTACAAGCACTTCCTTGAAGCACTCTCATAACCACTGGTGCAAAATTGCTTGGCTTGTCTGCTCTCAGAAATGCTTGTCACCGGAGGAGCCAAGCATGGAGCCTGAATTTCCTAAACCTCATTGCTTGTAACCTCCAGAGGAACTCAATGTGGAGAATTGGTCTGTGGGCAGGATGAATAGTACTGGTGTAGAAGAAAAAGAAAGCTCTTGGCAATTGCTCTTGCCTTTCTGAATGTTCCTGCTTGGGCTTTCTGCCTGGGCATCTTCAAGAGTGTTCACAGTTCCCCCTTGCAGCATGTGTATGTGATTGCAGGGAGAATTGCTGCAAAACTAATTGAAGTATCCCAGGTGCCCAACTAATTTAAGTATGAGAGATCCCATGTGCTCAAAGGCTCATGAGCCTTGCCAGCTCCATATAGTGCCTTCCATTCATGAGCAACCTCACCCAGCCTGTGTGCACGTGTGGCTGGGATTAGGATCTGTTCAGCTGAAAAATTTGCATATTAGAGAAAAAGGCCATTTCCAGCACAGGGATATGATCTGAAAGGGAATCCTTCATGCCACAGGGTCCATGTGTATTTTTGGGTATTTTATAGCCTGGTTTTGACCACAGGTACCCATGATGGCCATGTACCAGGAGGCTCGTGTGGATACCAGCTAGCGTAGTGTTGTTCAGGATGTTTGTATGATGGGGATCCCTGCTGTACATACATGAGCACTGGAGAATGCCAATAGCACTGAAAGCCCAAGAGGTTAGGACCACGCTAGAGGCAGAGGAGTAAACCCACACTTGGCCTTACCACCAAAGTGGTATTGTGTTTTCTTCTGCAATCACTCCAAAACCTTGCCCCAGTGGCCTCTGCTCTCCCACCAGCCTGCCAGAGCCCCTGTGGCCAAGCCCTGAAGGCTGCTTCTTCCCATGCTTAGCATGGAACAGGCATGGAGGGGAAAAATGATTAGAAAATGTTTAAGAGGAAAATGTGTTTTCTTCCCCTTTCTTCCCTTTCCCTTCAAATCAAAGTTTCAATTTGAGTGAGTGTAATCCACTTCAGGACAAAAGTCTAAATGAATCACATGGACTTCCTTGTTTAGTTTCAACAATGCTAACGTATTTTGTTTTAGGTAGGTAAAACAGACCCTTCACACTTATCGCTTTAATCCATTTTATTTTCAGCATGTTGCTGTACTGAAATATTTGATGGCATTTTATAATTACAGAAGCATCTAATGTATACTAAATATCCACTTAATAAATGTACATAATAAAACCATTTAATATTGTATTTAATATAAACTTTTAATAGTATATAAAGCATAGCATGACACAATATAAAAACTTATTATATTAAAATATAGGTTCATATTTTAGGTTAATACAGAAGTAAAATTTAAATAAGCCCATGTCAGTATCTGAAATGTACTTTACAGTTGCTACCTTCATATTGCTCTGATTTTTGTTCTGATTTATTTTACTGGGGACCAGGAAGAGGCAGTTCCAGATTTCCTCAGTGGGGATCTGTCTGTCCATCCTGAGCCATAGGGAGGTTGTGCCTGGAGGATCGCTCAACCTCTTCCTGTTTTTTTGGTGAGGTGGAGTAAGACCTCAGACCCATGGGAGATGCAGGAGGGAGTGAAACAGGTACCAAATTTGGCTATAGGCCTCCTGTTGTACCTTGCACAAGAAGCTGGTTTGCATCAAGGAGCAAAAACCCATGAGTTGGGCTTGGCATACTTCAACAAGCAGATCTGGCTGGGCTGTAATCCAGCAGGACAAGAACCCATCACAGAGCAGCATCATTTCCAAGGGAAACCCTCAGGCAAGGCTGTGCAATCAACCTCCCCAGCTGGAAGATCTCGACTCAGAAGCACCATTTTCAAGGCCCGTCTAGACAGGAGAATGCAAAGGTAGTTACTGCCTGGCTCAGCATTGATCTGCTGGCTCTGATAGAGCTGATGAAGTTGCCATGTGCTCTGTGGGCTTGAGTTCACATCCTGCAGACAGGTGGTCTGACAAATCCTTTTGGCTGCTCTTACCTGGGGAGATGAAGTGAACACAGTGATGTCTCCATGTTCTACAGTCCCAGCTGAGTGGAGAAAAGAGGGATTTGGGTTTAAACAGAGTTGTCTGTTAAAGGCATCTCTCTGAACAAGAAAACTTGCTCATCCAGTGAGGGATAGCGAACAGCACTGAGAGCCATAAATAATGCATAGATTCCTCACATGGAGTTTGGCTCTGACATGCATTCCTCTGAGAGTCAGTAAATGTTATTTTTCTATTTTCTTCTGTGTTTCTGTTGAATGGTAGGAGGCTCTGGGAGAAGAAAAAATTGCTCAGAGGTGCTGTGCTGATCTGCTTTCACATCCCCTTCCTCCTCTCCATTCCACTGCCTTCCCAAAAAGTCTGTGTGCTTAAGCAGTGCCTGCGAGTGGTACTGGCTCAGCAGTGCTGCCAAGATCCCCTGGAGGGTTATAGTTGCAGCTGGGTTTGGGAAATGGATTGACTTAATGTGTTAAACTAAATGATTTCAGAGTGTATTGTGAATAGGCCAAACTGCAGCTCAGCAGCTGCAGTGCCTGGGACTGCCACCTCCCAGGAAAACGAAGCAGAAACATTCAACTGCTGCGGAATGACAGGAGACAAAATATGAATTTCTCTCCAGGCCAATGGAAACACTTCCCTGGAAGCAGGTTTGAAACTCCCTGGAAATGCTAACAGGATACAAAAATCACAGGTGCTGAGCAAGCGCCTGAAATCCTGATTCATTGGTATGGCCTTCCTGAGTCCCAAAATGCTAATGAGCAGGTCAGAACTCTAAACTGTGAATTCAGCATGTGAGACCTAAAAGGAGTGTCCAGGATGCCCTCATACTATTAAAACAGTTCAGACTGAATTACTAACAGAGTACCCCCAAAAACCTGGGATTACTTTATGAGACACTTGAATCTGAGTGGATACGTAGGTTTTTGAGAGACCCCAAGTCTACTTAAAAGGTGCTTGGGATGCTAGTGTTTCTCCACATTTTTTTTTTTTTTTTTAGCACCTCGAAATATTGGACTCTGCTCCCATATATCTCTTGTGTTGTCCTCATCTCTGCTCTAGTCCTTCCCTTCAGCTGGGATTTGTGACCCATGTGTTGTGCCATCTGGATGCAGCATTTCTTCTGTGTTACAGTCACTGTCTGTCACGTGGATCAGTAAATGGAGAGCAACTCTGTTAAATGCCACTGTACGGAGTGGTGTCACACTGACATGTATTTCTTCCTCTGTGGAGCATCCGTAGATTACTTCAATTCTAGAGAGTCTGACCTACTTTAAATCCAAGTTGATTTTGTCCAACCAGGGCATTTGAGGGCAATGAGATGGAAGTAAAAGATTTTTGCCACCTGAGCCCGGTTTCCTGGTCACAGGCTCGTGTCCCCAGCAGGATTCATGGCCACCTGATGCTGGTGTCCACTCTTCTGTCTACTCCTTGGCATTCCTGACACGTCCTTCCCAAGCATGTGCTGCAGCCTTGGCTTTCACAGCAAAGAAAGGAAAGCAGTCTCTATTAGTCATTGCATCATTTGCAAAGACATCAAATGGTAGAAGTAATTAACTTCAACATGTTTATCTACAGTAATTATGAATTTGCCTTGCTCTGCATCAACGAAGTGGATTGGGGTCCCACTACTCCCTGAAGAATTCACATAGCCTATGAGTTCCCTTTTGCCACAAATCCTGGATCTTTAGAAGTATCACAGTCAGTCTTGGTTCTGTCTACATCCTTTCCGTCTCTCAATACTTCCCAAAGATCTGGGGCTCCTGGGAATTTTTTTGTGATGCCAAACACTTCTGAGTTAGGTAGTGAGGCCTCACAGGACATCAAGAGTAGCCTTTGAATTGGTACTTTACTTGTGTGTGGTGGTGCTTTGGCATCCTGTGGAGCCAGTATGGCACCCTTTGTCCCAGGGGGTTGCTGAAGCATGGTCGGGCCACCATTCTGAGCTTGCTGTGTGGGCAGACAAGAAATCTTTTCTCAAAGGCCACTCATCACCATGCAATCAATAGACATTGGTTTGCTTCCATTCTCCATCTCGCTGATGGGAATAGCATCCCAGATAACATCCTTATGGTGGGAACGGGAGATGGTGAGATGATTCAGTGCAGTGGTGTCTGAGATTGTATTTGGATTTTAAAGCTGTCTCAGCTGGCCATGATTCTCCCTGGGAGTTTCCACTGCATTGGCAAGAATTATTCAGTCCACATGGCTGTTAGGACTTTCTTGCAAGGCTCCCATTCACAGAGTCCCTTTCTGTCTGACACCAAAGGAGGCAGATGCCACATAATATATTCTTGATTTGTTTCTGAGCTTGATTCTTCACCTTAAATTGTGTTGGAGGCTGGTGGGATGTGGATTGGCTCTCTGCACCATGCAAACTCCCTGGAAAATGCTCCAGTGAAAAAACATTCATTAAAAAGCAACAAATGTGAATTATAACTGACTGTGTAGAGGTGCTGGTGAATTGACAGCATACACACACAGTCAAAACAAATGATCTGGGACACAGCAGAGAGAGATGGAAAGCTCTCACATCCCAGTCTGACACACATCTCACGGATGATGCTGGGGTAGATCCTTCATACTTCCCTCCTGCTGCATTTTTACCTGCATGAACCTTTTCTTGCTGACCAGGAGAGATGATTTTAGCATCCCAGTGAGCTCTAGCAAAGTCCCCCCACCCATTTGAATAGCTTTATTGGACTTTGTACTGAGCAACCAGTAGGGATTTACTTTTTAGTCTCTCCTAGGAGGCTGCATTGGTTAAGCAGCGCATCCCTCCATTTGCAGCAGTACCAGCCTAGATCTCATTGGCCTGATCCTTAATACCACCTTTACATCTAGCAAAGCATCAAAGGCTTTCAATTGTACTAGGTCTGACTGCAGCACCAAGTGGTATTAGCAGGGTCATTGCTGTCCTTGTTTGGAGAGGAGCTTTTGAGCACAACATCTAGAATTTAAATGGGGACAAAATAGACGCGGTGCAAAATCCCAGTGTGGGCACTAAAATCAAGAAGAAAGGAGGTTGAACTGCACATTCAGAAGTCCTGGATTTGTTAGATATCCCCCAAGTCAACTGAAAGTGAGTCTTAATTAGTCCACATCTGGACCTTGGTTTGCCCTAAATATATTCCCACAGCATTTGATGCCAGAGCTCTAGCTCACTCACCCACTCCCTTCAGGCATCTCAGTGCTTTTCTCACCAGTGTTGATTTGCAATTTAAGCTTGCAATACAACCCTGAGAGGCATGTTTGACATGGCTCAAGGTTTGCTGTGAATGTTTCCATATAGCTCTAATTAATAGTAACAACAATCACATTTTTAGCCGTGGGAGGGGAACTCCGGTGGGCAGAGCAAGAATTTCTCTAACTGCTACTACAGCCCTGCCTCTCCAGGAAACCTTAGGGCAAATTTCCAAATTTCATTCCTGTATTGCAGCATATTCCAATACACACAGCAGCCCTGCAGGGAAGCCGTGCTTTGTAATGAAAACACAGTGCATTTGCTCTCACTTATTTATGGGATAATAGACCAGGTGCTCTGTTTCACAAGACAATAATCAGAGTTCCCAGGTGGCAAAATCAAGACCAACTAACTCATTTCTGTGGATGGACTGTATTATTGTCTTTTCAGATAAAGACAACTCTATCTCTATTATAAATGGTAGAAAGCTATATGGGTCAGAATCAGTCTACCAATGTTTTCCCCCAATTTTTTTTCCCTTGCTACTCAGATACCCCTTAAATCAGAGAGAACATTATCTTATCTTTAAGCAACAGAGAGCAGAGACTATCATTCCAATCAATTTTTATACCAACTCTAACACAACAGCATTCCAGGGGCTCGCACACAATCTATCAATACAGCTGATAAACAAAAATTCTACATCTGCTGCCCTGATCTGAGCTAGATTGTACACAGGCAAAACTCCCAGGAAGTTCTTGCCACCCCTTGAAGGTGAAAACACTGACACTGAAACTGAAAACTGAAACTGAAACACTGAAACTGAAACTGAAACACTGAAAACTTAGGGATATCCTTAGCATGGCATTAGCACATAAGTAAGCAACACTCACCAAAGATTGTCTACGGTTCAGGTTTCTCACACTCATACATTAGGTAGATGCAACATGGACACCGTCAGCTACAGAAGCTGCTTCAGCCTCCATGTGGGAACCTCGTGGACAAAAAGAGTTAAGCCCCTCCTGGACTTGCACTCTGGTGGACTAAATAATAATGTCTCCATTCAGACACAGGTGGGGAGTGAGTTAATCAAATTTCCCAATCTGACAAGCTGTATATTTAAATCTTCCTGTGGTCAAGAAACATGGGATTCACGCTATGTGCCTCCCAGAGCTGAGGTGAAAGAGCTTTCCAGGAGGTGACCACAGATACCTGGGTTTCACAGGCATCCTCCCACCTCTCTGAACGCACATCAGATATGCCTAACAACCCGTGATCCAGGTGTACAACCAATCCATTCCTTCAGTAAAGGAAAATTTTGCAGTGCATCGAACTGGTCCTTGAGCTCAGCTTCCTGTTACCAGCATCTTCATCATATAATCACATCCACAAGTGATGATCCTGTTTTAAAACTTGCCGGTCGTGTTCCCCCCCCCCCCCCCCGCCCCGATTCTGTGGAGCAGTTAGTTACTTCAAGATTTCATTCCTTCAAGCATTAAAAAATCAAGCACCTCTAACTTCCAGCATGACCAATAGATATCATTTGCTCCAAAGCCAGCATCACCATTTAGCTGAAATGGCTCCATTTCCCTCTCAGTGCTTATCCCCTTGACGTATTTTCTACGGAGTAATTGCATACCTTCACACAGCCTTTGCCTTGCTAGCTTAAACAAGCTAAATTCTCATAATCTTCCATTCTAGAACAGGTGCTTTTCTTTAATCCTCCCAGTAGTCTTTTTCTATTCCTGATCCAGTCAGTTCAGATGCATTTGAATGCCTGTTACCGTTCACCCTGCACTAACATTTGCTACTGCTTTCTCCAATGACAGTAACAAATCCTGATGGCTATAAGAAACAGATTTGTAAAGATCCTTGTCAACACACACAAAGTTAAAACAGCCACATAACATAAAAAAAAGTTAGGACTTCAGCATACTGAATCTGGTGGTTATCTGTACAAAAATTATCAGGTATGGACTACTCTGAGCCACTGCCTGTATCAGCTAGGATCAATGGGAGCAAGACAAATAGGTAAGAATGGAGCAGCAAGGAGGTCTTTGCTCAGTAATGTTCGAGATCTTTTATACTTCAAAAGCTTTTTATTTTAATGCTCCGTGGTGGTGTGATCTCTCCCCACACTGCAGAGTGCCATGCCCCTGCTGAAGATTTACTCAACCCTCCTCTTGAGTTACTTTGCAGCCTGGGAGTCTAATGCTGCTGGAGGATGCCATGTGAATGTCTCAGTTTGGTATATTTTCACTGCCACCTTGCACAGGTGTGAATGGATTGAGATGGGGTGAAAATTGGTGGGGGAGCAAGGAATTGGTATTAGTATGTGGTGTGGAAATTGGGACTGTGATCCCAGTGGGAAGAAGGCTGGAGGAATGACAGGTAGGATCAATAACAGAAAAGTATAGCTGACCAGTTGACTTATAAGCAGGTGATAGTTATCTGAAGGCAGGTCTGACCTTTCCCAAAACCAGCTCCTCACTATCAGCTCCAAAATGCTGCACACCAGAGACAGCAAAAACCTCACTGGAGCTGAGCCTGAGCCGCTCCATACATCCATTCAGGGATGTTTGGTTGCTGAAGAGGAAGCCTTTTGCATTGCTCTCTGAGGTCTTAAATATTATTCCCCACTGAATGTGGGTTAAGGGAGGAAAATTGTGGTACTCCTCTCTTTGACTATTGCAGCTCTCACGAAGTTATATAAAAAAAATAATGAGCCACTCCAGCACCTTTGTTGTGGTTTAACCCGGCTGGCAGCTAAACACCACACAGCCGTTCGCTCACCCTCCCCCCTCCCTCTCTGGGATGGGGGAGAGAAACGGGAAAGTGAAGCCTGTGAGTTGAGATAAAGACAGTTTATTAAGACAGGAAAATAATAATAACAATAATAATAATAATAGTGATAATGGTAATAGTATTAACAATAATAATGTGTAAGAAAACAAGTGATGCACAATGCAATTGCTCACCACCCGCTGACCGATGCCCAGCCTATCCCCGAGCAGCCGGCCCCCCCACCCCGGCCAGCCACCCCTATATATTGTTTAGCATGACGTCAGATGGTATGGAATACCCCTTTGGCCAGTTTGGGTCAGCTGTCCTGGGTCTGTCCCCTCCCAGCTCCTGCTGCACCCCCAGCCTGCTCGCTGGCAGGACAGAGCGAGAAGCCGAAAAGTCCTTGGCCTGGTGTAAGCACTGCTCTGCAACAATTAAAACATCAGCATGTTATCAGCGCTCTTCTCATCCTAATCCAAAACATAGCACCCTACCAGCTACTATGAGCTACTTAACTCTGTCCTAACTGGAACCAGGACAACCTTAAGTAGTCAGGTAATGACGAATGAGACCCAGTAACACTTCTGTCTTTGCCAAGGGCACTCTGAATTATGCTTGAACCTGTTTTAACCTTAGCACTCAAGCTCCTTTTCAAAAAGTTGCCATTGCATGGTAACAGTTGTAACAAAGCTCAAAATAACTAGGCAAAGGAATGGTTCCCCGAGAGGAAAGGAGTATTTGCTTCATAGCTGGGGCTGGATTTTTAAGAAGTATAAATTATCTGCCTGCTAAACCCCAGAATTTTAAAGAAACAGGGAGATAATTCTATTTTCCTAATAAGGGAGGGAGGAAATTTAGCATGGAAATGTATTGTTATGATAGTTTGGCACAAAAGTTATGGGGAAAGAGTATTGCTAAGCAGTATTTCAAGCAACTGGAGGTTCAGACCTTCAAGGTGTTAAGTGTCCCTCACTCCCTTGAAGTCAGATCTTTTCTGGGAGTTAAGATCACACAGGTAGGAGAGCAGGCAGCTGACCTCAGAGTTGGTAGTATAATGCTATCAGCTGTAACCATTAGATATGTTTCTCTTCTTGCTTTTTCATAACTATCTCTGCTGCACAATGCAATGCAGTTTGTGGATACCCCAGAATGAACTGGTATGGAAGGAGATGAGCCTGCATTCCCAAAGCAGTCTAGGTACATTCATGTGATGCTGCATTTGGTAACATTCCTGCATCCTGGGAAAGTGTGGCAACTCAAGAAAATGCTTGATATGGATGCTCCTACACCAAGACTTGTTTTTACTGAGTGGAGCAGAGGAACACCCATGTTCTTTTCATCCTTGGAGTCAGCCCAAGACCTGCACATCCCTGCCACCAGAAGATCCCCCCAGGTCACAGCCACCAGCACATACTTCGTATCTAGAGCAAATTGGTCCAAAGGACCAAAGGCAGAAAGCAAAAAGAATATATTGCAAGTGGGACCATGAAATACTGCAGTGAGATGGAGCTGTTTGGGCATACAGCTTTGGGGTGGGGTGGGGGTGGGGAGGCAGACTGAAGTTTTTCTTAGCAAAGAAGCTGTATTCTGCTTTCTGGTTTTATTGTTTAGTGAAACTGGTGTGGACGAATCTTTTTGAAAGACAAGTGCATTTACAAGAACATACCTGACTCATACATTTATTTCTCCTCTTATTGCAGAAAAGCATGGAAGACCAGAATACACAAGTTAAAAGGACCAACGATAATAGTGTTAACAGTTCACTGACACCTCTTTCCCAGCTTCCTAGATTACATTGCAAATGGGAAGTATGTATATACCTATCTGATTTGCAACAAAATAAATGCACAACACTTTTCCCTATCCCTGGCAACTAAATTGTCCTTGCTTGATCTCTAGAAATAGTTTACCACAAGAATTTACCTGTGGTAGCTGTGCTGTACTTTAACCCCCTGCAAGGGGTACTATTATAGATTGTTTTGAAACACGGGAGGAAAATATGCTGCAATTAATTGTACCAACAAACAGCCAATGGCACACAAAATGGAGGAGTAATTTTAGGCTTAGAAATACCCCTCACATTTAACAGTGTTCCAAAGTGGAAGGGAGGCAGGAGATTTACTTAGGGATGCTGTTTAGCCTGCAGGCACTTGCAGAAGCTGTCTGGGGTATGCAAAGCTGGGAATAGCTGTGGATGCTCAGGTACACTGCGTACCTGACTTGCAAATATAGCAAGCAAGGCCATCAAAATGGTTTCTGAGCAAAAACATTTCCAGAAAAATGTGTAGTTTTAATTCCTTCCAAATAGGAACATTAGATATTCTTCTGTCTCTGCACAAAATCACAACCCGTGTCATTCTCCAAGGCAAGCTAAAACAAATTCCCTCCCTTATTTAAATTTTAATCAGTTTTAGAAATAAATGTTTAATAATAAACATAAGCCAGGAAGACAGTCCTTGCCCCAAGGAGCTGACAAATGTTATCATCAATCCAAATAGAGGTGTGTGAATGCTGTATTATGGAAGTACAGAGCTGGGTTGTACTTATACATCCTACTTTCGTGCCTACACTTGCCGAGGCAATTGGCTCCGGGGCAGACGTGTTCTGCAGCAGAGCGGGGGATGGAGACAGGCAGGGCTTTTTTTCGGCGTCGAGGCCACTCGAAGCATCCGAGGGAGCCGCCAGGACCCGGCAGCCCTCGCGAGGGAGGCTGACGAGGCGTAGGCGGAGCCAGCAGCGCCCCCTCCCCGGCCGTTCAAAAGCAGCCCGTAGGGAGCACGAGTGACCAGGAGCGCGGCGACCAGGGCGGGCAAACAGGGTGTGAAACCAGGCAGAAAACCATGGCCTCTGCATCTCTTGCGGCCTCTCCAGCCACAGTCACCGATGTGGCTACTCAGATGGAGGGCTTGGGGAAACACACCGCCACCCAGGTCTTGGGCTGCAGGGTGTGCCCAAGTCTTCTCTCGGTATCCAACAGCAGCAGCGAGGGGTATGCCTGTGAGAGGTGTGCCCAGGCTGAAGAGCTGCTCAAACAGGTAGCAGAGCTTCAGGAGGAGGTGAGCAGGCTCAGGAGCATCAGGGAGTCCGAGAGGGAAATTGGCTGGTGGAGGTGTACTCTACCCTCTCTGAGACAGACTCACGAGCCTGCCACAGCACAAGTGTCTCCTGCTATGCAGAAGACAAAAGTGCCCTCATCCCACCAGGCAGTAGGAGGAGACCTAGGCCAAGGGCGGGGAATGGAGGCAGGTTCCTGTTTGAGGTGGTAGGCGAGCCCTGTCCCTGCCCACCTCACCTTCCCATCTACCCTTATATAACAGGTATGAGGGTCTAGAACACCATAGTCAGAACAACAAAGTAGACGAAAGCCTGTCCCAGTTGGAGAGGGTGCCTAAGGCAAGGCAACCTTATCCCTTGCATTGCTACATCATCTGTCAAAAAAGAAAGAAGAGTTATTGTCATGGGGGACTCCCTTTTGAAAGGGACAGAGGGCCCAATATGCTGACCGGACCTAACCCACAGGGAAGTCTATTGCCTCCCTGGGGCTCGGGTGAGAGACTTTGCTAAGAAAGTCAAGCGCCTCGAACGACCCACCGACTACTACCCTCTACTGATCTTCCAGGCTGGTAACGACGAGGTAGCAACAAGAAGTCCGAGAGCGATGAAAAGGGACTTTAGGGCTTTGGGGCAACTACTTAAAGGATCAGGGGCACAGGTTGTGTTTGCCTCTGTCCTTCTGATAGGGGGGATCGACGCTGACAAGCAGACTCATCACATTAAAACGTGGCTTCAGGACTGGTGTAACTGACAGAACTTTGGGTTTTTCGATCACGGGAAGGTCTACGTGACACCAGGCCTGCTGGCACCAGATGGGATGCGCCTCTCTCAGAGAGGGGTAAGGATTTTTGCTCAGGAGCTGTCAGGGCTGATAGATAGGGCTTTAAACTAGATTCAGAGGGGGAAGGGGATAAAACCAGGCATGCCAGTGATGAGCTAAGGGATGGTGCGCTAGAATCAGAGGGACTGTGTGCTAGTGAGGTCCTTCGGTTGGCTCCACAAGGAGCTGCGTGTAGGGAGGCACATTTGAAGTGCTTCTATACAAACACACGCAGTATGAGGAATGAAATGGATGAGCTAGAAGTCTTGGCCCAGTCCCACAGCTCCCCATCATTGGCATAAGCGAAACCTGGTGGGATGAGTCCCGTGGCTGGTGTGTTGCAATAGATGGTTACAGGCTCTTCAGGAGGGACAGGCAGGGTAGGCAAGGTGGCAGGGTGGCGATGTATGTGAAGCATGGGCTTGACTGTGTGGAACTTCAGGTTGGTGATGGCAAAGTTGAGAGCCTCTGGGTAAGGATTAAGGGATGAACAAATAAAGGGGATGTCGTTGTGGGAGTCTATTACAGACCACCTGGCCAGGACGACAACGCCGATGAATTATTCTTTGCAGAACTAAGAGATGCCTCGAGATCAACTCCTCTTGTCCTTATGGGGGATTCAACTTACCAGACGTCAACTGGGATCACCCCACGGCTGACACGAGCAAGTCCAGGAGGTTCATAAAGCACCTAGATGATAACTTCTTGGTGCAGGTGCTAAGGGAGCCAACTAGGGAAGGTGCCCTCCGAGATCTGTTGCTGGAGAACAGAGCGGGTCTTGTGGGAGACGTGGCAATTGGCAGCCGTCTTGGTCATAGTGAACACGAAGTGGTTGAGTTTAGAATTTATGGTGAGAGAAGGAAAACTGTGACCAAAACTTCAGCCCTGGATATGGGTAAAGCAGACTTTAGGCTGCTCAGGGAACTAGTCAGCAAGGTCCCCTGGGAAACTGCTTTTGAAGGCATTGGCGTCCATCAGTGCTGGTCAGTCTTTAAGCACTGCCTCCTAAAAGCACAAGATCAGGCGATTCTAAAATATCGGAAGCCAGGCAGGCGGGGCAGAAGGCCGGCCTGGCTGACCAGGGATCTTCTACTGGAGCTTAGGGGAAAAAAAGGAAGTGTATGGCTGCTGGAAGGAGGGTCAGGTGATGAGGAAGGCATACAGGGATGCTGTTCGTGTTTGTAGGGAGAAAATTCGTGTGGCCAAAGCCCAACTAGAGTTGAAGCTGGCCATGTCTGTGGGAGACAATAAAAAAGGTTTTTTTTTAGATATGTGAACAGAAAAAGGAGAACCAAAGAAAACATACGTCCGCTACTAGATGGGGAGGGTCTCCTCACAGACAATGACATAGGCAAAGCAGAGACGTTTAATGCCTTCTTCACCTCTGTCTTCAACACTGATGATGGGATTCGGGACCCAGGGTACCCTGAGCTGGAGGACCATGACAGTGGGAATGACAAACTCCCAACTGACCCTGAACGTGTGCAGGAATTGCTGTTCCACCTGGATCCATACACGTCCATGGGTCCGGATGGGATTCATCCCAGGGTGCTTAAAGAGCTGGCTGACGTCATCGCGGGACCTCTCTCAATTATTTTTCAATGGTCTTGGGAATCTGGAGAGATCCCATTGGACCGGAAGCTGGCAAACGTTGTGCCAATTTTCAAGAAGGGTAAGAAAGAAGATCCTAGCAATTACAGGCCAGTCAGTCTCACGTCAGTACCTGGTAAAATTATGGAGAGGATGATCCTTGAAGTTATTGAAGTGCACCTGGGGGACAATGCAGTCATTGGTCCCAGCCAGCATGGATTCACGAGGGGTAGGTCCTGCCTAACAAATTTGATTTCTTTTTATGATAAGATCACCCATCGATTTGATCAAGGGAAAACAGCTGATGTGATCTTTTTGGACTTCAGCAAAGCTTTTGACATGGTTTCCCATAGGATCCTACTGGACAAAATATCCAGCATACAGCTAAACAAAAACATCATACGATGGGTGAGCAATTGGCTGACGAGCAGGGCTCAAAGGGTTGTGGTAAATGGGGCCACATCTGGCTGGTGGATGGTCACTAGTGGGGTCCCTCAAGGCTCCATTTTAGGGACAGTCCTCTTCAATATTTTTATACATGATTTGGATGTAGGACTAGAAGTTGTTTTGAGCAAATTTGCCAACGACACCAAACTTGGAGGAGTTGTGGACTCGGATGAGGGTGGAAAGGCCTTGCAGAGAGATCTGGACAGATTGGAGAGCTGGGTGATCACCAACTACATGAAGTTTAACAAAAGCAAGTGCCTGGTCCTGCACCTGGGACGGGGCAACCCTGGCTATACGTACAGACTGGGTGACGAGACGCTGGGGAGCAGCCCCGCAGAGAGGGATCTGGGGGTTGTGGTTGACAGCAAGTTGAATATGAACCAGCAGTGTGCCCTGGCAGCCAGGAGGGCCAACCGTATCCCGGGATGCATCAAGCACAGCATTGCTAGTCAGTCGAGGGAAGTGATTGTCCTGCTCTACTCTGTGCTGGTGCGGCCTCACCTCGAGTACTGTGTGCAGTTCTGGGCACCGCAGTACAAAAAGGACGTGAAACTGTTGGAGAGTGTCCAGAGGAGGGTGAGGAAGATGGTGAAGGGCCTAAAGGGGAAGACATATGAGGAGCGGCTGAGGCCACTTGGCCTATTCAGCCTGGAGAAGAGGAGGCTGAGGGGGGACCTCATCGCAGTCTACAACTTCCTCGCGAGGGGGAGTGGAGAGGTAGGTGACCTATTCTCCGTTATCACCAGTGATAGGACCCGTGGGAACGGTGTTAAGCTGAGGCAGGGGAAGTTTAGGCTAGACATCAGGAAGAGGCTCTTCACTGAAAGGGTGGTTGCACACTGGAACAGGCTCCCCGGTGAAGTAGTCACTGCACCAAGCCTGTCTGAATTTAAGAAGCGATTGCACTGTGCACTTAGTCACATGGTCTAAACTTTTGGGCAGACCTGTGCAGTGCCAGGAGTTGGACTTGATGATCCTTATGGGTCCCTTCCAACTCGGGATATTCTATGATTCTATGAAAGCTTTTTAAATAATAATTATAGTAAACCTCTGAGCAGATGCAGGTGGCAAAATAGTTGACAATTTTTGCAACCTGCAAATATAGCCACTGTTCATGTTTTTCTCCTTCTGAAGCTATGGGAGGACCTGCATTCCTGCATTCTCACCACCACACACCTCTCTCATAGCTGTGTTTGTCTTTCAGGCAAGGAAGTTCTCATGGATGTGTTTTTCCAAAGAGCTCTTGGTATGGAAATCCACACAAAATGTCACACCAATCTTAAAAGAAAGATGAATGAAACTAGGCAAAATACTTGCTATTTCTTTCGAAAACTATATGCAATTGGTACAGCTGTGACATCCACCTGACAACCTGCTCGGTCCCACCTTATCACAGCAGCTGAGCATTTTATTGCCTACACACTGACCGTGTGTCCCCATGACAGCCAATTCATGCATAACGCTGCTGTGACAGCCAAGCCTGATCTGGCTTGCACTCCAGGTATAAATTCCTTTAAAAAATGCTTTTGCAAAGGCGCAGGACAGACTAGCCATGCAGAGCTCCTGGGCACCAGGTTCTGCCAGAGGAGATGGAGATGCCTCTGTCCCCTCTGTCCCTGCTGTCCTGCAGCTGGCTGTACTCCTGGAGAGCTGTGAGGCATGCTTTTTCTGCAAAGAGGAGCTGAACAATGCACTTGAGGTATTTTTTTCAGGTAATCTGTGCTGTCTCCTTTCAAACTGCATGGGAATGGTTCCAGGAGATGGAGAAGGACAGACACTCGCTCAGAGAAACTGTGAGGGGTTTATTATGGAATCAGAGCTGTGAATGCCTCAGATGCTCAATGCAGAGAGTCATCAACAGCTGTGCATTTAAGGCCATTTTTTTTCCTCAGGTCAATAACATGAACTCAAACTTATATGCCAAGGCTCACAACAGGGATCATTGTTGTGATCGCCTCTCAAAATTATTTTTCATGCTCGCAGTAAAGATTGAGTGAATTGAGCATGACGAGCAGCAACGTGGGACAAAACCCGGCAGGTATGTACCCACTTTTTGTTATGGAAATATATAATATACTTTATAATTTATATAGATATATGTATATGTTAAATAATTCAGTTTGGAAGGGACCTCAAGAAGCCACTCAGGCCAATACTGAAGTCAGACCTGCTTTCTCTTTTCTTAAGAACTTCTCCTACCTCTGTTTACAATCGCTGGTTTTATTTGTGCCCATTGCCTTCCATGGGGATCACGGACACTGACCTGTAGTGCTCAGCGCTTTGCTAGGAGCACTTAGAGTAAATACACACCATGGTTTCACAGCAGTCACATCATGGTTTTTAACATGCACTTGGTCAAATAAGCACACAATTCCGCAGAAGTGAACATCTGGGAGGTTATATATTATTTCTCAAGAAGTCTCAGTGGGGAACTTGCATGAGGTATATGGAGGAAGGTCAGGACAAGTTATGTTGCTCCAGTTTATCTCTCCAAATAGAAGCCATGTTGTTGTTTTTTAATACGTCCCTAGTTTTTCATAGCCTTCACTTACGGTTTTAGGCATGACTAGATATAATGTGGTTCATGTAGAAAGAGCACAGGTACATTTGACTGCTTCCCATCATTTTACCCTTTGTCCACTGCAGACAGCAAGGAAACAATAGAACACTGTGGCTTAAAGACATTTATCAACCTTGAGCTCTGAGTTTTACTAACTTGCCTCTTCACAGCTTTCCAGCACCTTACTTGTCAGTCTCTCTCCATGGATAAAAGTAATTTCCTCCCATTTTGCAGGTAGGAGAGCTGATGTGCAGAAAGTCAGACTCAGAGATATTTCCAATGCATGGGAAAACCTCATGCAATTTCCAGAAAAAAATGGTAAAGCTCTGCAGCCCTCAAATATCTCTGTCCTTGCAACTCTGATGAAATCCTTCTTGCTCAGTATTTTCTCCTCATCTGACAGCATTATTCTCTGCTCACTCTCAAGAGCAGTGTTTTCATTTTGCTTCAGCTCCAGATGCCATCTTGAGTGCAAAGCCCTTAGCAGGTGTGGTGTGGATGGGGGACAGAGGAATCCACACTCACTTGGCCTGACAAATAATTGTGATGAATAGGCATCACTTAACAGACAAGAGTGGCTCTTCCTCTTCATCAAATGAAGCGGATGGGTGCATCATATAAACCAAGGCCATAGGCAAAGGAATGCTGAGCTCACAGCTGGCTCTTAGGCACAGAAGTGCTTTGTCCTTCCTGCTCCAGTGTCCTCCCTGTGTCTTGCCTCCCTTTGCACTCACAACCCACTGATCTGCAGATGTTTTTGGTACTTCAGCTGTGCTCTTTTCTGAGACATCAGATCTTTAGATTATTTCCCAAAACTCCTAATGAGAAGAGGAGTGTGCCCAGTCAAGAAACAGCTTAAATCAGAACAAAACACAGACTTCTTTTAAAAAGAAAATTAAGGAAGAGTTAATCACTGAGCTGCTCAGGTCTTGAGTCAGAGCAGTCTCTCAGACACAGATCACCCACATCTCAAGTAAATGACTTACAGCCACACCTCTGACTTTTTGGTCTTATGGGAGTTGTTTCATCCAGTGTAAATGCTTTCTGTATTAAATGACTTATAATTGGATTTGCCACAAAAAGACCCCACTGAGGTTCCACAGGCTTCTCTTCTTTAGTTTTTAACCTTAATATCCATTCAAGACCCAGGAAACTTTTGTATTTGTGAACAGATACTCATCACAACAGGTATCTTCCCAAGACTCTCTCTGGTGAATTTCAAATCATTATCCCAATATTCTGTAATATGTTAAGGAAGTACAAAGTCCATCAGCTCCATGGACAAGCCCTACCATAATCATTTTACAACTAGATGTCTGAGGGACAAAAAAAATTAGACAATAGTAATATTGTGTAGAATAAAGGTCTGCATTTCTCAAGGATGAGGTTTGTACATCAGTCAGATATGTGACCCAGATACAATCCATCTACTTTTAGACACCTAACTCAGGCACCTACAACAGGAACACAATAACCCTGCACTCCCTCCCGTGCCTAAGACCAGGCACCAATATTCAGCAGCATGTGCAAACACAAGCACAGACTCAGAAAGATGCAGAAATATTTGCTCTCCTAGTGCAAGAACCATTTATTTGTGTAAAAGTTAGCACAAAATGGCAGATCCCATTTTGGCATATTTAACAGATTCTGAGGCAAACTTTGGAAAAAGTCATGATTTCCAGAAAAATGATTAAATAGAAAGAGGTCATGTTTTTCTGAATCAGGCAGACTGCACCATGATTTCTATTTATTTATTTATTTTTGAGGAAAGTGGAAGTTGTATAATAGAAGATGAGAATGGACTAAACAGTCTAAAAAGCAAAAGCTATTTACTAAATAGTGGACTCATGGGCACACTAGAAAGAATGGCTTAAAATATATGCATAGAGAGTGACTGATAGATTGACATAAACTTGTGTCTCAGAATAGAAATATTCATATGAAGTGCTCTCCTTTATGCGGACACTGTCTATCAGCAAGAATGTGTATTGAAAATAAATGAGTTGTATCCTTCGATTGTCACAGACATGGATAATAAATAGACATCTGGCAACGAAAGCATAGCAGGCACAAGCTAAGTTATTGTGTTACCTCTGAAATGAGATGGATGTGTGGGGAAGCACACGCTGCAATTTCCATTTAGCAAATGACATGACAGAAAAACTTAACGTAGTGGGTTTACATGGCAAGGTTTTGGTAGCAGGGGGCCGTAGTGGTGGCTTCTCTGAGAAGAATCTAGAAGCTGCCCCATGTTAGGTAAGGGCCCTGCTGCTGACTAGAGCTGAGCTAATAACTGATGTTGTTTACGCCTCTGTGAGAGCATATTTAAGAAAGGGGGGGAAAAAAAGAGAAAAAACCACAACCAACCAACCAACCAAAAAAAAAAAAAAACAAAACCCACGGCTACACAGCAGCTGGGAGAGAGAGAGGAGTGAGAAACCATATTTTCTCCCCCTTTCTCTTTGAGGAGGGGGAGTGAGAGAGTGGGTGTGGTGGAGCTCAGCTGCCCACCTGAGTAAAACCACCACACTTGCTCACATACCAAAATGCGCAGTCACTGCTGTATCTTGAATCATTCAGGCAGGGCTTGGCTGCTGGGGCTAGTTTTCTCAACAAGGTGGGACTGAGATATCTTATTTTCCATGCTCCTCATATTCTAGATATCTGCATCCCCACCACCCCATCTGTCATTCTCCCTTTTCCCCAGGGGGTGAAACAGTTATCATAGATTTTTCTCCCCTGTTACTCCATGTGTTTGCTGTGCCACCCACAGAAATCTCCTGCAAGGTCCCCTTGCCACTGCTCAGATCATCCCATATTGGAATGGCAAAGGACCACAAGCCATGACTGCAGACCCAGGAAGGAGGCTTTGGTCCAGCATGCTCATAGAGATAACGAGAAAATCACAGCTCTGTGTCTAGGGCTGACAAGCCACAGCTTTATCACTCTCAGCAGCAGTAGGTTGGGAAGACCTTAATGTCATGTTGAGCAGCATGAGCACAGCTCCTCCAGAAAGATGCCATCTGTGAGGTCATTTTCAATGGAGACCTCCTGGAAGGAGCAATGCACAAAAAAAAAAAAAAAAAAAAAAAAAAAAGAGGGAATTTCCTCAACTGCAGCTGCTGTTATCAGGTTTTCCTCCTCCAAATACATTAAAGGAATGGGTTTGCTAAAGCTCGTTCTGCCAATTTCTTGTTCTTGCCTGCAGCAGAGGTCAGCATTATCTTATCTGCTGCTCAGTGCATTGCCATGCCAGTTCAGGAATCAGCACATGTTCTGCTAAGTCCTTGCTGTTCCCTTTGGATGTATCTCTGCAGAAAAGCTTAAAGGACTCATGCCTCTGAGCAGGCCATAATATGGGGAACTGTTGTCTGAGAAGCATTAGACATCATCTGGGGAGAAGGAACATTGAGTGCAAGGAGAGCACAGCTCAAATCCTGTTAAAAAAGCTGCAATGGAGAACTGGAACAGGGAAGTGGAGGAGGGAAAGTAAATTCAAGTTTTCAGCGTGCCAGGGCACTGCCATGCCAGCATCTGCTTTCCCATGCAGCACTGCATACAGCACACATGGATATTCTAAGTGGGACAGGTGACCAGCTGGCACTACTGCACTAACTTCCTCAGCAACATCTTATTGCAGAATTTTCTGCTTTGATGCAGCTTCCTACTGCAAAACTCCTGCCTCTTCTGCTCCCAGGTGCATGAATTTGGGGAGTACAGAAAGAGAGAGCTGAAGTTCTTCGTCAGAATGACGTATTACAAAACTGCTCTGGGATTTCCACTCTCTGCTTCCTGAGAGGAAAGAAATCAGCCTTCAGTGATGATGCTTCCCTCTTTCCAACTGGTAATGCAGCAGAATGGATAAGCTGCCACACAGTCTGTACACAAAGTTGCAACAGGTTGTTGATAATTAAACACAAAATTCCTCCAGAACTGGAGGTTCTGATTCAGCACGGAGGCAGTTCAAAGACCTTAACAGCATGCTCCCTCTAGAAAGACCTGTTTAGCATTTAAGCAGGCATATTTTGCTGTCTTTTGTCTCTTAGAGGTAAAGTCTAGAAGGAAAACAAGGCTGTTGAGTCCCTTTTGAGTACTGCTCCCTGGATTTCCCTAACCTAAGGGACTACATCAAGTCAGTGAGACAGAAACACCTAACTGTGCTTCCAGCATCTCCTCTAACACATTTCTCTGTGTTAGAAAGGTGTAGAAGACAATGCCTTCTGGATCATCTAGGAGCTGCTTTGCATAATGGACTAAAGTGTTTCACTGCCCTGTTTCTGAATTTCTACAGTGCTTTGACAAGGACAAGGGTTGTCAGCCCATAGCACCCCATATGTTTCTAGGTGGCCCTAACCTGATTTAGGAGAACAGGGATTTATTTAGCAGCCAGGGAAAGTTTAACCTTTCTGGAAACTGCTGTGTACCTATGGAAATAAAACCCATTGTTTCAGAAGCAGCTACCTCAAAAACTAAATGGCCATGGAGATTACAGTTCTTGTGTCCCAGGGAAGCTACCAAGAGCACCTGTCTCATCTGAGAATGAGACCTACTTTTTCAAGTCCTGCAGGTGTTTTGAACATGCCTCTTGCTGGTTGGCTTTGGGGCTTTTGCTTTTGGCTGATGTTTATTGCATTATGGGGAAGCCCACAGGCAGAATTCATCCCTCTCCCAGCTCCTTTGCTATGGTTAGGGAAGATCTTTTGGGATCTGCCTTCACTTACCAACTCTTCTGTCCCCTGGGCTTTTGTGCATATATTTCCTTTTCTATCCCATTCTCCAGCCTTAGTCACACATTGCTTTGCTTTAGCAATCTCTTCCCCCAAGGAATTTCTTCATAACTTCTTAAAACTTGCACCACCCTACCGCTGCTCAGTTCTGCCCAAGAAGCAGAAGAAAAGGAGCAGTTTGCCTGGATATCCAGTCCAAAATGGGTATGGCATCAGGGTTATGCACAGGCAACAACTGAGACATCAAACAAAACATTCCTACTCAGACATTTAAAAAGAGCACAGTCCAGGTGATGGCAGTGACTCTGGAGCATGAATCAGTTGGACTCATTTGCTGGGGGATCCAAAAGCATCAGAGACACAAAATACTCTCTTCTCCTAAAAACAGACCAAAATTCTACTGGCAAACATCATGAAACCTGTTACAGCCCCTGTCTATCTGCAGGACATGGAGCAGAACAAACAGCATTGCTCCCAGAGAAACAGCGGGCTGTGATCTGTCGGCGTTGCTGACTCCAGGGTCACTGAGCCCCCAGCCAGGGTATGCCGGCGAGAATCAGTGGGAAGGAACCAGCCAGCTTGGCCTGAGAGCAAAGTACAACTTAGCCTCATCCCAGCCCTCATGCCTGCAGCTCTGCTGAGGCAGGATTCAAGCCAGCAGTTTGGGGGGAGCAGCCCCTTCTGTAGCCCCTCTCTCAATCAGCAGTGCACGGGTGGGATCCCTTCTTCCAAGCAACCTACTTTTTCTTCCTATTTCACACTGATAATGCCTGCCAGCTGAGCTGCCCAGGCCAGCCTGCGCTGCTGTCAGGGTGTCACCCAGAAGCCGTAAGCTGAGCAGCGTCTGCTGCCTTCAGGATCCTCAGGCTACCCAGTGCTCTCCACCTCCCTGCCAGCCTGAGAGCAGGCTGGCATCAGAGCAGAGCCTGATTTCTTTTCTTCTTTGTTTTATTATGTTTCCCTTTTTCTAAAGCAGCACCAAGAAGGGACCTGGTTGCTGGCCATGCTGCAGCAAACTAGGATTTATGAACTACAGCCACAAGCAACAAGCAGAAAAATTCCCCTTCCAGTCAGATCGGAAGCCACAGTTTCAGCAAGGCTACAAACACCCAAGGAAATACAGTAGGCTTATGGACGTTGCTCAGACCATCCTCAAATGCCTTCCAGTCTCTCTGGCTTCTTTCCAGCCCTCTCTACATTCTTCAGCAGGCTAAAATTCACTGACCATAGCAAGAGACCTCACAAGCCCCCTCTGTTGCTCAGCAGGACCCATGTGATGCCCCAGCCTGACACCAAGCACCCTGGGAGCCATAGGCCTCCTGCAAGATGGATGGTGGACCTGCTGCAAACCCCTTGCTTGCCCCCACATCACCCCATGCCATGCTGGGAAGAAGCGTAGGAAGGACTCCAGCAAATAAACTTCAACTCAACAGGCTGCCTGATTCTCCTCTGCCATGCCAGAGCCTGACAGACACTATCTGCTCATTGTGCTATGCTGACGCAGGTTGGTCAGTGACATCCTTGCTGTCTTGGTCCTGCACCAGCACCATCCACACACCCAGAGTAGAGAAAAGCAGAGCATCTGCTCATACTCACAGTTTTGAAGTCCTCATGGTTGCACTCTTGGCCTTTGAATTTGCAGTACAGCATCATATCCTTCAGGTCATGGCCAACCCGTGCCAGGAACTCCTGCATGTTGAAAACTTTTGGTTTATACTGGTTAAAGTTGGCCTTTTCTTGAAGGATGGCCAAGACAGCCGGGTCAGCCAGGTGAGGGTTGGGGATCTGCAGGTTGACATCGAGCAGAGCCAGAAGCTCTCCAGCATGGTACAGGTCATTGGTGGTGAGCCGGGAAAAGCGAAACTCATTGAGGTTACAGATGGTGACAGCGGGGAAGACCAGGCTGTTGGCCACTACCTCGTCCACTTTGGTCACATGCTGGTAGGAGAAGTAGAAAGCCACTCGGTCCGAGCTCTCAACCAGGAGGAGCCCCAGTGAGCCCACGAAGGCCAAGGTCCAGAGCAGGCGTCGGATAGTCACTGGCCCGTAGACAAAGACATGACGGATCCCATGGAGCGTGGAGGTGTTGGCAAAAATCTGGATACTGGAAGGTTGCATGCTCCCCATGCTGCCCTCGCTGGTGCTGTCCTTCAGATCCATGAGGAGCAGCTAGTGAAATCCTGGCACTGCTTTTTGGGTCAGTCTGTAGCTGGAACTGGGATCCAGATCTCTCCCCTCCCCTCTGGATAATAATTAAACCCTTTTAGGAGAGAGAGAGGAAACGAGTCTCAGGCCAGCTGCTGCGAGTTTATCCCACCAGCTCAGCAGTAGCTTTGCAGGGGTAAATATTTATACAAAAATCCATTCAAACTCTAGCTCTTGATTTCCTCGGTGTGATAAGAAGGGCTGGTTTTATTTAGGGAGACACCAAGGTGATGTGGAAGAGATGTGGGTGGGAAGCGAAAGCCGAGCCAATGGAAATAAAGTCCTCCCCCTACACACACACACACACACGCACACGCACACGCACCCGAGCGGAGATGAGATTAAGCAAGAGGGAGAGCTTAAAACAAGCAGAGGCAGCTCAAAGCCTATTAACTAGTGTGTAAAGCCCAAGGATGCCACTACCCGGAGCTGATGGCTCGTGGCACGGCAGGGCTTTCAGACCAATCGCGCCATTCTTCCCGTGCTCTGACAATGCTGCTGGATTTGAGCATCTTTTCTCCTCCCCACCCTTCTGGCTTGGGCAGGGCTCCAAGAAATACCCCTCCTCCCCAGAAAACCACCCCGTGCTGCTGCCAGCGTTATTTCCAAGTGTTTCTCTCAGGGAAAGCTGGGCAGCGAATTCAGTGGGAAAATGCGAGAGGAGTAAGAGAGGAAAAAGAGAGGGAGGGGAAAGGTTAAAAAAAAAAAACAAAAAACCGGGGGGGTGGGGGGAGGGAGGGCAAAGCTGCTCGGTTCCATGCACGCACATCCACATGCAGAACAGAGCAGGGTGGAAAGCAATAGCATGAAGCCTCTCCTCTGCTGTGCAGCAGCTCAGACGAAAAAAAAAAATCAGACAGAAGAGGATGGAAGGGGGAGAGGTGGAAGGGGAGAGGAGCTGCAGCACCTCTCCTCTGTCTCAGAGCTTCCCTGCACTTCAGGACTCCTGGCAGGCGAAGTGCGAGAGCTGTGAGTCACGCATCAATCAGAGCCCAGCGGCAGGGTGAGATCCCGGGGAGGGCAGGGCTCAAGGGGCTGCAATCGTGCTCCCCCCGGCTCCTGCCCACAGGTGGGTTCATCAGTGTCCATGTCTTGGTAGGACCAGGGCTGCTGTCCCAAGCAGCACCTGTGGACCCTGAGCTTAGGATTTGGAAGACAGTCAGGCAGCAGCATCCAGATGTTTTTTTTTTTTTTTTCCTCTGGAAGGCAGTTATGATGGATGTGTTCAGGAAGCTGCTCCTAGATGTGGGTTCAGATGGTAGGTTTGGAGGAACAGGGATGTTAGGGGGGCAAATTGGGAAAAGTTTCCTACCTAAGAGATACTGCAAAATCCTGCAACAATGCCTCCAGCCATGACAGCAGCCTTACTGCACACTGTAGGAGATGGGAATGAGCAGGGTTCAGCCCTGGGGCTGAGCAGGGTCTGGGGTAGTTCCATTCCACATTTGCTCTGTGCACAGCAGCATTTTTCTGTGTTTTTGCAGAGATCCAGAAGAGAAAAACTCTTTCTCTCTCCATACAGCATCCAGCACTACGGCAGGTGAGCATCTCGGGGGCTGTGGTGGCACTCAGGAGGTGACATTCCCAGCTCAGATGAGGTGGGAACAGAGGGTCAAAGCACAGACAGAGCCTGCCACAGTCTGTGGTGTGATACCCAGTGGCTCTCAGCCGCCTGTGAAGGTGTCTCAAGGGCAGACTCAAAGATTATCCAGGGTAAAATGAGCCCAGTTTTGGTCTTGTGCTGTTATCATCAGAGTAGACTCTGAAAGAACCCCACATTTTACAACACTTGGCCCATCAGCTGCTTTACCTCCACCAGTGGACACCCGAGCCCCTTCAGGGACATCAGCCAACACTACCACGAGCTGCCCTGTCCTCCCGTGATGCTTTTCACCTTGAGATACCACAAAAATGAGGCAGTTTCTGCTTTTGCTACAACCAAAATCACATTTGGCCCTGGCAGCCAAATCCCAGCTGTGCCATCTCCCAGCCTGAAGCATCCTGTCAGAGCATCTCTCAGGCTGAGCTACGCAGCTTGACACAGGCAGGGCAATGCTGGTCTCTCCATTTTACACCAGGGAAACTGAGGCAAAGAGATGCCAAAGAACTTGTGAGCAGAAAGCCCGTGCTGTGGCCGTGAGCTGAATGTACTGCTTGGTCTTTCAGAGCACCATGCTGGTTCTCTGAAACCTTAGGAGCATCCTGCATCTTGCCCTGTACTGTCCAGGAGGGGCAGATCCACCACTGAGCAGATCCAAGCAAGGTGTGAACCAGAACTAAGACAGCTCAGGGCAGAGGGGCTGTAGGTCCAGAGCTGCCTCCCCTCCCTCTCACCATCTCTCCAGGGCAGGGACAAGATCATTTTCCTCCTAAAAATCCCCTGTTAGGAACAGGCTTCCTTCCCCCGGCATCGCCATCACAGCTGCAAATCTCTCTCTTCTCCTACCGTCTGCGCTATTTGGCCTGATATATTAATGTTTTCTTTTATTCACCATGCATACTGCCTTTACAATACTGTTGTCTGTAATTCATACCATATACCATCTGCTGCCTTTTATTATTTAACTACGCAGAGTTCTTTGGATGCAGTCTGGAGGAACAACCACTGTGCCCAGAAGTGCTGCATGGCCCTGGCACAGACTCATGACTCTTCTGCATCACTGGTGGGGCTGGGGCTGGACCATGAGGCCCTGGTGCCCTGCTGACAGCCTGGGTCTGGTTGTCCCCAGGTGCTGGCATTGGCCAGGGTGTTCCTAGAGCTGAGGAAGGTAGCTCTGGTCATGCCTGGGGCTGTGCCTTGGGGTGACACTGGTGAGGATGTGTGGCACAGGCTGCAAGGGATGGTTGGGGTGTTGGCACCTCTTGCCAACCATATCAGCGGCCTCTCTGCGTGCAATGTAAAGACTGCATCCTGGCCAGTCCCATTAAAATTTTCAGGGTGTCAGACCCCAGCTAAAGATACCTGTGCTACCCTTCCTTCGGGACAACTGGGGCAGGGTACTACATCCATCTGGAGGCTAACAGCCCAAGCTCAACCCCAGAATATCTCTTGCAGACCTTGCTGCTTCAAACGGGTTCAGGGAACAAGGGCCAGGCAGGGCCAGAAGGTAGGAGCCTTAGAAAAGCCCCTTTTCCAACCTTACGTAGCAGGGAGGTAGGGGTGCAGTGATGGAGGGGGGGTGGCAGGGCTAGGGTGGCCGAGGGACACGGGGAGCAAAGCCTGATCCTGTTTCATTGCACAGCCTGTGCCTGCCCTCTTGTGTCTCAAGCAAATCCTGCAGTGCTCAGCGAGAGGGCTGCCGGCGCTGAAACAGATGGGAAATGGGTTTATTGGGGAGGGAAAAGAGACCCCAGCCCCACCTGAGCCCTCCCAGAAGCATGTCCCAAGTGAATGGTTTACATTGGGAAAGCCAGGAGGGATCTTGCACACAGATCAATAGCTTGTTTTTAAAACAAAAAGCGATTCTTTGCTCCCCTGCATGGTTCAGCAGGCCCTGGGCAAGACCCCTCCTTTTAGCACCAGAGTTTGCTGTCAAATATTGGTTTTATGGTTCCCTCTGGACTCGATGGGTAAAATACAAAAGAAAGAAGGAAAAGCAAAGAGCACTGCAGTGCAGCAGAGCAGTTCACCTTCCCTGGCCCAGCTACAGATCCAGATATCCTGGTTGTACAGGAACAGTTGCATTGAGCAAGGGAAAAATGTCCCCATCAGTATTTCAGCATGGTTTCAGCCTCATGGGAAGCTGCTTTCACCACATCTTCATTGGCTCAAGATGACCGTGGTCCTGTAAGTCTCACTTCATTTCTCAGCCTTTACCCCAACCGTTTTGGAGCCTCTTGTCACCTAACTGCTTATTGCCAATAGCTTCAAGCTACTGGGGACCCATAGCTCCATTTAGCAGACAGTATTTGGCTACTTGAATGAGTCTTCCTTTCCAAATGGGAACATAATGTGGAATGTTGATATTTCCCCTGAAATTAAATCTGATCCCTTCCGAGGTAGCTTTGGCTCAGCTGAATAGCTTTTAATATGTATTAAAAAATCAAAAAATTGTTTGGGTTTCAATGTATTAAATATTATGCTTGGATTTACAATAGGGTATAAAATGAAAGCCATTAAAAAGAATATAAACTCTCCTTGAAAAAAAAACAAAAGCATTCAAATGGCTGCATATGTGAAACACCTTCTAAAGGAAGGGTTTTTTACCCCTGCCCCAAAAAATGTGCCGATAAAAATATTATATTCACAGAGATGCTGTTGAAGCAGCATTTGCCAGTTTCCTCTGAGGGAAGATTTCTCAACCAGACATGTCTGGCATCCCCCTGCAGATAGGACCTTCTGGGATGTCTTCCTCCTCCTCCTGCAGAAATGTTAAAGCACCTAACAGCTCATCACTATTAATGCTATCAGCCTCCATACCTCACTGGTGACAGGGGAAGAGGCTTCCCCTGCACACAGAGATCACTCCAAGCCCAAGCCAGCCCAGAGTTTGCAGACCAACTGAGTTACATCTGCAGATTTTATTACAGAGACAGAATATTGGATTTGCAGCAGTGTTTTTCAGCAGTCAGACCCTGTCCCACTTGCTCTGACATTCCCAGCATCTCTGCAATAACTTGGATTTATTAGCTCTCTCCAGGGCCGTATTTATCTACTGGGCCTCAGAGATGTTCCCATTAGTGGTGCTTTGTGCAGCACCTGCTTGGTGTGCAAAGCAAGCTGGTGGGATTGCAGGGGCCTCCAGCTCCATCCTCACATGCCATTGCCATGCTGAGTGATGCTGAGCAAGCTGAGATGTTTTTACATTATACGCAAAATGAAGGCAATGCTGCTTCTAGCCTGTCTAGTGCTTGGATGTTTGGGAATGAAAAATGCAATGTACAAAAAATATTTTCCTCTGGCATCTCCCCTTTTAAATGGCCCCTGAAATCAAATACTTGTTCCCTGTTAAGCTTTACATGATTTTATTTTGACTTGTAGGTGTTGGTTCTGCCTGTTCTTTGAAAAGCCTATGAAAGCACCTTGAACTACTCGTAAATAATTCAAGTTTAGGGGCCATTCCAGGCCCTTCTGTCTGGATAGCACCAGGCATTTACACTTCTTGGCACATGAAACAGGCAAGGAAAACTCACTGAAATATATAATATAATTGTAATATAATTAAAATAAATATAAATCCAAAAATATCTTCATCACCTTTTTTCTATTTTTAAATTCTCCTTCAGTGCTGGCATGGCTCCCAACTCAAACTCTCCAAAGCAGGAAATTTTCACAGGACTACGATTCAGAATAATTAAGACAAAGAATCCCACAAATTAAGAACCCAGCCTTTTATTACTATGGCAACATCATTTGTCTTTCCTCAAGTGGCTGAACTGAGAAAAAAAGAAAAACAATTTTAAAAGCAATTGTTTTTCCTATTGCCAAATGAGCAAAGCTGGGATGTGAGCTGGGGGTCCTAGCTCCCAGCAGACACCACAGAGGCCCTAGTAAGGATCTGCTTTAGGATGAGCTGATTTGTTCCTTGGGCTTCTCTGGTTGGGTCAAAAAAATCCCCAGGGTATTCAAAGGGACTGGAGAGAGCAATGCACAAGGAGACCCCCATGAGGGGTCCTGAAGGGGGATATTTCCCATCAGGATATCAGCACATCCCCCATGCTGATGTAGCATTTGCTTTGGGAAGTGCTTTGGATAGGAAACTCAAAACATCAGAGGAACTTACTCTGGCCACGTGTTCTGTCAGAGGAAAAGAGAAGCTGCTGTTGATACAAAAGCTTCAATCATTTGAGCAGAGAGAGGGAGGGACTTGGCTCTGCTTCTGGCACGTCACAATCATGAGCAGCTTTCAGATCCAGCTTCAAGCCCCTGCTGAGTGCCACAAGGACATGTCAGGATTTCCCAGCCCTAACTGACTTTGCTCAGCCAGCAGGCAGAAAAATTTTGCTTGTATCAACATCAAATCCCAGCTTGAACTAATTAGAGTGAATTAATAAGGCTGCCCAGGGCTGTTATCATGGAGGTGTGATTCTCACTGCTGCTCTCCCATCCACTTCCCCTCACTAGTGCTGGTGGCCCCAGGATGTGACACTGGCAATGCCAGCAGCATGGTGGTGCTCTGTCCCAACCAACACAGAGCCAGGAGCTGTGCCAAGATTATGGCATGAGTTGTGCTCAGCCTCTGCCTTTCCAGAGGCTTCTGGAGCTTGGGTTAGGTCTCTGGTGATGCACTGGAGGACAATATGGATGCAAGACAACATCAGTCTTGGAGTGTTTACTTTAAGCCTGTTTCAACTTCATTTGGCAAAAATTGTTCCATTTCCATAAGTCAGTGGTGGTCCTCATTATGGGGTTCTGGGGGGTGGCTTGACTTAAAAAAAGACTCCCCAAACCTCTGTATATTGTGGGGACCAATTTACGTGCCCAGCTGAGTCTGCGACATCATTAAACATCTTGTTATGGAATGAGAGAT
Source organism: Anser anser (assembly GCF_964211835.1). NCBI lineage: Eukaryota > Metazoa > Chordata > Aves > Anseriformes > Anatidae > Anser > Anser anser. The sequence continues at coordinate 6,869,345 of NC_139744.1, forward strand.
GGATAAGGAAGGGAAGAAGTCTGCTCACAGTGGCTGCTTTCCAGTTCTTATGCTGCTGCCTGCACATATATCAATTTGTTTCTGCTTCCTGGTGTGCTGAAGGGGCCTAATCCCTTCCCTTCCTTGGGGGTGTTGGATGAGTTAGTTGATGTTTATTCAATGGTCTGAGAAGCAGCTGGGGACAGGGACTGTACCAGATTATAGTATTTATTCTTCAGCAAGATTATTTCCACGCCAGAGAGGAGCTGTTCCTGAACTGAAAATACAAGTGTCATCCTAAATCTTTGCCATTTCTGAAAGGGAAGAATAGATTAAATTTCTGTATTCCTTTTGGATATAATTTAAGTCAGTGTAAAGTGACACAGCAATAACTGCATAGAGCAGTTTTCCCTTTGCAGAATTGAGCCATACAGGCTTTACTGCTCAGTGGAGCTGCCCAGACTCCCTTCATGTTGCCCAGTATGTGACAGGAGAGGGCCTTACCATATGCCATTTGCTCTTGTGGAGAGATATCACCCCAGGCAACCCTCCAGTGTACTCATTTCTGTACAGTCCTTGCAAAAATCCTTGCACCTGTGATACTTCTGGGGTCACACCCACAAGTCCCAATACCTGGTTCTACCAAACCACAAGGCAAGCTGATCTTAGTGTAGAGTACTTTAAATTAGCTTGAGCTTTCATAAAATGGGGCTGTGATCCAGCTCACCGAGAGAGGCATGTTGGCTCAGTAATTATCATAGGTATTCATCCAAGGTTGGTATAGAGATACATGTAGATTGCATGAGGTTTTGTGTGTGTTGGGGAGGACATGGGAAAAGCCCATGGTTATTAAATACACAGAAACCATCCCAGGAAGCTTCTAAGTGGAAATGTTGTGGGTGTCTGGGGAGTAGTGAAAAATCATATACACTTGCCCTGTTCATCACCTGTAAGCATCATCATACAGCAGTGCTGGAGAGGGCTGGACCCTTGATGAGCACATTGTGACCATTCATGTGCTGGGCTCCAGGAGCTGAGTGAGGAGGTGCTCAAGCACTTGCTGTGCTTGTCTTTCTCCATCAGTGGGAGAAGCAGGAAGACGGGGAGTTTCACTGAGGTCCTATGTAACCTTGAGAGAGAAGAAAGGCTCAGAAAAACTGAAGCAGAGAGTTGCCTGTTTTCATTGGGGAAAAATGCAGACTGGGCTCAATAGATTTTTTCCAAGATCTTCATGTCAAATACTGTGTCCAAATTTACAACACCAAAAGAAAACATCACAAATTAAAACCAAAAGAAGAAGGACCTAAGACCTAAATTGAAATGATCAGTTCCATCTGCAGTTGACTTTTCCTGCTTGATATTTCAGACATCCCAAAGAAGTGAAAAACAACTCCCTCTGGCGTCAATTATTAATAACTCTGCTTGTGCAATCTGGGCTTCCTGACCCAGCAGCAAAAGGTTTTGCAAGTTTACATTGACCTGACCAGACAGCATCACTCACTTTCTCCTTGATGAGCCCATTGCTGGCATTCCACTCTGACTCCATGCCATGGTGATTGTTCCCCTCTGTCTACCCTCTGACTCCAGCCCTGCTGTCTTTGCTGGTCTCCTCTCTATAGGAGGAACAGAAAGCTCACTCCAGAAGATGGAGGAGTAGTTGCTTTTCCCTGGTTAATGGCATCAGGAAAAAAAAAATGCTGCTGAACACTCTCTGCCTGTGGGTGTGAGCTGTGGTGGCTTGCTCGTGAAGCAGGCTGGTCCTGGGTTTGCAGACACAAGAGTGGCTCATTTGGAAGAGCATTTAAAATGAATTATCCAATCAGTGGAAATGTATTTTCAGGTCAGCCAGAGCTATTTGAGTGATACATAGGTGTTGTGGTTTAACCCGGCCGGCAGCTAAACACCACACAGCCGTTCGCTCACCCTCCCCCCTCCCTCTCTGGGATGGGGGAGAGAAACGGGAAAGTGAAGCCTGTGAGTTGAGATAAAGACAGTTTATTAAGACAGAGAAATAATAATAATAATAATAATAATAATAATAATAATAATAATGTGTACGAAACAAGTGATGCACAATGCAATTGCTCATCACCCGCTGACCGATGCCCAGCCTATCCCCGAGCAGCCGGCCCCCCCACCCCGGCTAGCCACCCCTATATATTGTTTAGCATGACGTCAGATGGTATGGAATACCCCTTTGGCCAGTTTGGGTCAGCTGTCCTGGGTCTGTCCCCTCCCAGCTCCTGCTGCACCCCCTAGCCTGCTCGCTGGCAGGACAGAGCGAGAAGCTGAAAAGTCCTTGGCTTGGTGTAAGCACTGCTCTGCAACAATTAAAAAATCAGCATGTTATCAGCGCTCTTCTCATCCTAATCCAAAACATAGCACCCTACCACCTACTAGGAGGAAAATTAACTCTGTCCTAACTGGAACCAGGACAATGGGCAAAGAAGTCTGCCAGAAGAATCAAATGAAAACAAAACAAAATAAAACATTACCATAAACATGGTGTAACAACAACAAGAAGTACAACCAAAAATAAAACATTGGGATTTCTTTTTTATTTGGAAACAAAGAATTAAAATTAGATCAGCCTAAATGTAATAGAAGATTATGATCCCCTTTTCCCCATGACCTTCCCTGCACTCCTTCCTGTCATGTCTCAGCAAGAGCAACATTTCTGGGTTAGGGTTTTATGGACAGAGAAAATCCACCCAAATGCAAATTTCTGTAATACAAATACCCACACCTGAGAAGTCTGTCACTTGATTTACAGTTAGAAGAGATCCGGGCAGCACAGCAAGGTGATGGCACAGCCCAATTACGTGTCCACTCTGCCTTCTCTGCAGGTTTGAATTACATCAGAGGTCCCTGCTGGGAGAAGAGTCTCCAAGTCCTTTTCCTGAAAGATCCTGTTTGAGTCTAATATTGCAAACAGCAGGCTCAGAAAAATGCAGGTGCTTTAGTAGCATTGCTTGCATCTGTGGTCAGAGGCGAAAGAAGACAATTCCCTGCTGTCATTTGCAAAGGTAAGAGAGATGGCTGTAGGCAACCTGATTTAGAGTTTTAATATCAGTCAGTAAGGAACAAAGTCCCATTCTTGTTTCCTCAGTTATTCATGTTTTAGTATAGCAACAAACCAACTTTTAATGGAACAGCAAAGCAACCACAACTAATGTCAGTGCCATGGCTCAGAGTCTGCCTGAGATCTTGGCCAAGTGAGAGGTTACTGGAAGTTTGTTAGTGGCCAAAAATGAGCTGGGACTCAGATCCCATAGTAAATCTTCCTGCTTGTCTTAATAAGAAGGAAATTCAGTTTGTGTACTACAAGACTGCACCATGATGTGAACCAGTGCCTGGCAGTCTGGGGAATCACTTCCAAAGCAGTCCCAGTTCTGACTGAACTCTACAGTAGCTGCACCTGGATTCAATCAACAGCTCTTCTGACTCTTTCCAAGAGGTCTCCAAAATGCCTACCAAGGTGCTGGTCTCCTACATGGGCCTGGGAGCTCCAACAACAAAGTCCATTTTGGTGGTTATTACAAACCACCTTTCAGCAAACAAGGCTTTAGTCCTCTCCTGAAAAGGAAGTAAATTACTTTCAAAGATCCCCATAGTTCGTATTTGCTCGTTTATTTATTTGTTTATTTTCAGATTTTCCCAAACTGATTTGCTGAGTTCAGCTCAAAAAGAATGGGTAGAAAGATTTCAGAAAAGTTGAAACTGTTCATCTTCATACTTATAAAATGAAATGTTTTGCTTTCTCATTGCAATGCTTTTTGCTTTCATCTCAAAGTCTGCCAGAATGCAATACTGGAAAAAAATAATAAAAACAAACAAACAAACAAGATTTAAAGTATCTTTAAATTAAACAGAAACATTTCATTTTTGTTGAATGTAACTTTCTGTTAAACTCAATATTACCCCTATTTTTTAGGGTAGGTTAATAGTTTTAATCATAAATTCTAATAAAATAATAGCTTTGCCTCATGTTTGGGGACAAAAATTATACATTCAAAACAAAAGCACAGCAAAGCAATGATCCCTAACCCAGATCAGAAAGAGATAAACATTTTAGTATTTCCATTTAATCTTTCCAGTGCACATTCAGGAGGAGGAGACATGACTATTTTCATTTACAGGCAAATGGTTAAAGTCAGTTAATTCAGTCACTGCCATAGACCTGATACATCTCAAACCTTTTGTGTTCACTCTCCTCTTGTGCCTGTTCTTCCCAAGTTTTGACAATAGATGGCTTCTAATTAAGTCTGGCAGCAGCTAATATATTTTTGTTGAAGCTGTGGAAAGACAATGCATTTTTCATGAAATCAGCTCTGCTTGGAATAATGTCATTTTATTTCCACTGCTTGAAACTTCTGCTCAACCGTGAGCAGCCATCAGGGTTGGAGGGCTGCCCCAGAGAATGACACTGCAAACAGGTAGCAGTCTGGCAGTGCCCTGCTCCACAGTTTGGTCCCCAAAAGAAAGGCAAGTTCTCCAGCTTAGCCTGTAACCCCTGCGGATATTATAGAATCATAGAATCATAGAATATCCCGAATTGGAAAGGACCCATAAGGATCATCAAGTCCAAGTCCTGGCACCGCACAGGTCTGCCCAAAAGTTTAGACCATGTGACTAAGTGCACAGTGCAATCACTTCTTAAATTCAGACAGGCTTGGTGCAGTGACTACTTCACCGGGGAGCCTGTTCCAGTGTGCAACCACCCTTTCAGTGAAGAGCCTCTTCCTGATGTCTAGCCTAAACTTCCCCTGCCTCAGCTTAACACCGTTCCCACGGGTCCTATCACTGGTGATAACGGAGAATAGGTCACCTACCTCTCCACTCCCCCTCGCGAGGAAGTTGTAGACTGCGATGAGGTCCCCCCTCAGCCTCCTCTTCTCCAGGCTGAATAGGCCAAGTGGCCTCAGCCGCTCCTCATATGTCTTCCCCTTTAGGCCCTTCACCATCTTCGTCGCCCTCCTCTGGACACTCTCCAACAGTTTAATGTCCGTTTTGTACTGTGGTGCCCAGAACTGCACACAGTACTCGAGGTGAGGCCGCACCAGCACAGAGTAGAGCAGGACAATCACTTCCCTCGACCGACTAGCAATGCCGTGCTTGATGCATCCCAGGATACGGCTGGCAAAGCTCCAAAGCTCCAAAGGTCCTTAGTAAAAGTCATGGCATGGTCCACTCCAACACTGAGACCCTTGTCAGGAAATAAAATCTTATCTAGCTTTAAGGAACCACTCCATCTGCACCTTCCAGTATCCCTTCCTCCAGCTTATCCATAAATGAGCCTTGGGGAGCAGAGACCTTCTGCACCACCATGCCTGCACTGTTACCTGTTACATAGCAATTACTATGAAAAATGAACCAGATCATAAAAAAATCAAGAATATCTAAGATTAAATTGGTAGAGTACCTAGCACTGAAGAGGGGCCTGTCCTGGTGGAAGGGTTTGACTCAGCGTCTCTCTCATTTGGTGCTGTTGAGAAAGGTCCTTGAGAAATGTCCACACCCTTCACTTGCTTGGTTTGTGGTTCACCCACAAAACCTCTTGCAAGGGGATGATTTTCCCTTTTCCTCAGCCTTGCTCACTACTATCCTGCCTGCCTGTGTCATGCTCCAGAAGACAGAGAAATCACTTCCCTTTAGAGCAGCCAGGACCACTTTGCAAATTCCCTTTCAGAAAAAATGAATCCAGCAGCGAGGGTCCCATCACCATGACTATAGGAATCACGCCCATTTTGGGAGCTGTTGGCAATGGTTAAGAAGGATAAATAGTTTTGTGAAGTGGCAACTTTATTAAGCACCAAGTATTCCACCAGCTCCAGTGACTGAGTGCAATTGCAGAATGAAATTGTAGGAAAAAACATGAAGTTACAGTGCACTGCACTAGATAGTAGTGCCTGCAAAGAAAAAAATCTCAGAGGAGCTCTCTGGGATGCTTCAGCACTGGGCAGCACATCTATGCACTTCCAGGTCACTGCTCCAAATTTAGGGTGAGGTATGCAAGAGAGGTACAATCCCACAGTGGAAGGGGACAGGATTTGGTCTTTTCTGTTCCTGTACTGTTACAGACAAATTTGCCAACATTTAGAAAGCAAGTAGCACTGTGCATCTAGGGAGAAGGCAAAAGAAACTTTCTAACAAAACATCTTCTAACCTTCTAACAAAACATCTTCCCCCCTGCAAAGCAAAGAAAAACCAAGAAATGTCTGTTCCTAGCTGAAAACATGTACTTTTCAGCAGTACACTTCCATGTTCTTCATGCAGCATCACAGTAGCATTAGCTTTGCTGTGTGTATGGGGAAGGAGGGTGTGGCAGAGGTGGGCGGGCACCTTCCCCAAATCACCTCCATGACAATGACAGGATGATCTGCGTACCCCTATCCAGTGGCCACATCCACAGCCATGGCCTTCTGCACAGTGAGAGACCCTTGGGGAACGCCTGTAGCTTTTGGAGAAGTTTTCCATGTTGTGCAGTAACTCTAGAGAGCCCCCAGTCAGGAGGCAAGACCCCACTTTGTGCAGCTGAGCAGAGAACTGAAGCACTATCTCCATGTGTGAAGAGCACATTTCTCATTCATGATCTGGCCCTGCAGGACCCCAGTGGAGGCTGGATGAAACACCTGGCCATGGGTTGTGACTGTGTTGCTGCTGCCTGCAGCATGCTTTTCTCATTCCTGTAGGACAGCAAGATCAGGCCTTGATTTGAACAGCCTCTCCCAGCACTTTGCATTTTGCCAAGGTGCTTGATCCCAACAGACTTAGCAGCATGAAATGCAGAGCTTGGACAAAGCAGGAAGAGGGAGTGTTGCTCGGCTACACACCTAGGTCTGCAGTGCCTCTGCTTTGGGTCCCCACGGCAGAAATTTGGGATTTTCCAGGTGGAGGAATGGGGGCATAAGCTCCATCTACTCAATACCACCAGTCCTGGGCAGCTCATGTCCCATCGCTGGGTCTGTCCTGAGCCAAAGGTGCTGGGAGAGGGCAAGGGGCCATTGCCCAGGTCAAGGCTGTGCTGTTGAGGTCTGAAGTCCTTCACATGTGGGCAGTCCAGATGAGTTCCTTCTCCCAGCCTTGCTAGCTGTGTTGCTGGATCATAGAATCATAGAATATCCTGAGTTGGAAGGGACCCATGAGGATCATCAAGTCCAACTCCTGGCACCGCACAGGTCTACCCAAAAGTTTAGACCATGTGACTAAGTTCACAGTCCAATCACTTCTTGCAATTGGCAGTAGCTTGGTGTTTGTTTCTCTCCCTTGACTTTTTATGGCTGTAAAGAGCTATATTTTATAGACCTCAAGAAGTGGGTGTATGCCAAAACTCTTTCATTTTCTGACCTTATCTGTAGGTCCAATAAAAGATATCACCTCTCTCACTGTACTCCACCTTTGTCACAACATTTATGGTCCCACCATGAAAGACTTCTTACTCTACAGCATCAGGCACAAGCACTGCCCCAGTGACTGCTCCACAGAGATGCAATTCTCAGAGACACAAAGGCAATCTTACACAGTGCCTGTCTGGAAGCTAATATAAATTTGCACCCTCTTCAGTGCTCCCTAGCCTGACATGTAACATAAAGCTATCTTGTTGTCAACAGGAACCAGGGTTAGACATTAACTAAACCCCGATCATGAAATCATCTCTGGGACTAGGGATTTGTTGAACCACAGGAAATGAAACAGCTGCTTGTGAGCAGAGGGACTGGAAAACCAGGAGACATGCTGGGATGGCTTGAACTCTCATGGAGCTGCGGCTTTTTGCAGAATCAGATGTTCTGCTCATTTTCTTCTATGCAACATTAATTTCATTCATTTACAAAGGACTATAGTGACTTTTCTCTCTCTCTTTTTTTCTTTTTTATTTCTTTCCTGCTTCAGTTGTAGGCAAACTTTAACATTCTTTGCAAATAAAGAACCTGCGTAAATTTGCACAAATTTAAGGGCTACCAAACAATATATTCTCTCATCATTATTTTTTAATACTTTAAAGTTTCATTTTATGTAAATTCCTGGATTGAAAGTAATTTTGATCCAAAATGGAAATTTTTATTTCAAAAATATCAGAGCAAAAAGTAGTTTCAAACCTCTTTTCCCCAGATTTTTTTATAAATAGGTAATTCAAAACTGACCTTTTCCCACAAGTAGCTTTAAATCCACAGAGCTGGCATGTGGGGAAAAGACTTTCATCAAAATTCCCAGCCAGCTATTACTCCAGAGCTGGAAGAAGCATTACATCCTTTCTCCAGCTGTTCACTCAGCCCTGCTATAAGAAACTGCACAGCACTGCGTGCCTCATTTCTTACATTAATCCAACAGCATTTCCAATGTGTTGTGGTCCAACATGAGGTCCCACGGCATTACACTAAACATCAGGTGAGTGAACTAGGGCTGAGACCTTGATAAGCAAAAGTATAGGACAAGCCAAGATATGAATCCCGTATTTCATTTCTGCACATGTCAATCTCTGATTTTTTTTTCTCCTTTTTTAGTAGCAAGGCTGCAATTTCAACAGCATCAGGCGCAGGGATTTATTACCAGAAGAACAAAAACTGAGTAGCAAAGAGAATATTAACAGCTGCCTGCTTACAGAGTCCTATCTATCAGAGACCCTAAATTCACAGGTTTCTTCCAAATATATGCCTTTACTTGGATATATAGAGAGTCATAAATAGGGTTAGGGTTAGGGTTGTTGTTAGTTTCGGGAGAATTTGGTGACATAGGTGTTGGGTTAGAGTCATAATTAGGCTTAGGGTTAGGGTTATTAGGATTTGGAGAGAAAGACAGTGCAGAGTCCTGTTGTGTGTGTGGGGGTTGTGTAAAGACTGCCCAAGGAAGTTCAGGTCTACCAAAAGTCTTTTGTTGTGAGCACTTTTTGATGGGACAATTTGGTGACGTAGGTTTTGGGTTAGGGTCATAATTAGGGGGTCTGCAGTTGTAAGTATAACAATCTTAGGCCATCACTGTGAGGATGAAGATCTCAGTGCAGCTATAGAAATGTACCCTGAACATCTGTGCTATACAATCCACAAATGGGCTGTTTTTTATTTTCAATGAGGAAGTCAGCAGTCATTTTGGGAGCTGTGACAGAAGTGTAACAAATATCTACAAAGTACAGGTAGGAAAGGAAGAAATACATGTGCAGTTTCAGATGTTGACTGCTCACTAAACCGACAAAAATGAGCAGATTTCCTGGCATGATAATCATAGAGAAGAAAAAAAAAAACATAACAAAACATATTTTCTGAATTACTTTATTTTCTGAGAATCTGAGAAGAATGAATTCCTTCATGCTGCTTGCATTCCCAATGTTAATCAGCTGGTTGGCAATGTACAATATACAGCCTATATACCTAGAATGACAAGGACATCTTCACTTTTTTTTTTTTTATTTTTTTTTATTCTTAATTATGAATTCTGTATCAGAAGTATATACAGATTAAGAAATATATAGGATTAATATTAAGCTTATGAAGTGATTAATTTCCGTATTACCTTAGTAGATATTTAATTCTACATGCATAAGAATTCAGACATATCTGTGACTTCAAGATTTTGAAGAACTGGCTCTATGGCTGGTGAAAGGGAAGTTCAGATTCTTACTGTTATAGAGTTGGTTTTGTGTGTGAATGGATCCTTCCTATTCATGGGAGTGCTTTGATGACTAAACCCAACACATCATAAAACTATTCTGCTCTGATACAAGGATCTTGGTGGAGGAATATACATTTTTATTTAAATCATAATAATGGCATAATATATATATATTTTTCTTTTCAAAATTATATTGGAATATTGGCTATTACTAAAAAAGAGTTGTCCAAACCTTTACAGGACTAGTTATTCATAACTGACTGAAGTTGTATGTGAAAGAACTGTAATTTCCAACAATCGTGCAGTACAAAGAATATTTCAGTCTTGCTGTAACAATAAAATGTCTGTTACACCTACATTGACACAATCTTATGTTTTTCATATCACAGGGTTGGAGATAAATGCCAAGAGATCTATTCAGCTCATTTGGACCAGAACCAGAGTAAGATCTGATATCCAGTAAATACTGTAAAATTATATGGAAGGAGAAAACATCTGTTCCTTTAAGAGTATGTGGTCAAGGGCCTTTTCAATGAAAACAAAATGAATGATGAGAAAAGGAGGAAGCCATAAACACAACTATAGAGAGACACATACCTGGTTAATAAATGACAAGGGCAGGTGCAATACCACTTTCCTGGAGCCTATTTTCTTATCTCTGGTAAGCATCTGAGACACCTTGGCACCGGTGTTTATGTAGCTGCGGGAGAAAAGGCATCAGCAACCACCACACCAACAACCTTTCAAGAAGGTCTTGGGACACAGTCTTGGAATAATTAGTATACAAAGCAAGAGCTGGAGGTGGGGATTAACTCATAAATAGCACAAATCAGAGGTGCACAAATCATGTGCACCCACCACCATCACAGACACAACAACAACTGGAGCAGAGATATCACTGGAACCCAGGGTGGTTATCTGGACCTTTCCTCTACTTCTACCTTTCTAACTCTTTATAACTCTCTCTCTCTCTCTCCCCAACAATGTATGTTATGGGCAGTTCAGCCTTTTTAAAAATAACAAGGTTTAAATAGCTCCAGTTAAAAACAAGGTTTAATCAGTTTCTGCCAGAATAGTTTCTGTCATCAATAAAAAATTTTGATAGATCATTTGGTGTTATGTCACCTTAATTTAGCCCAAGGATACTTTGAACATCAGCTACTTCTGAGTGGGTCATCCAGGACTGTCCTCCCTGGGCCCCCACAGCAGTAATGAGAAATAAACCTGGTCAGACACCCTAATTGATATGTGTGCATGGAATGTGGGAATGTTTATTTCAGTAAGATTATCCTCACCAACCACTGGGATGGGAATGGTGTGTGTCCCAAAAAATCAGATACTAGGGTGAGTGTTGGTGTGTGCATGTGAGATGGCTGCAATGTCTAGGGGCTAGTGATACTGAATCAGAAGGACATATAGTTCTCTCCATAATAGAATAATAGAGCCAAAACCAAAATGTTTTATGAAACAGATAGGCCAAACATTTACTATGTTTAGTTAGATAGAAGGAAGTTTAGAAACCTTGTATCTCTAGTGTTACCTTACTCACTAATTAGTCATCTTTACCTGTAAGACCACACAGAATTGTATCCCAGGGCAGGAGGCAACAAAACCTAGGCCTGGAGGATAAGTATGAAAAAGAATAGGTTAGGAACTCATTTTATGCCCATGTCCTTGGATGTGTAAATGACTTAGCTTAGTATTTATGCCTAAGTTGAAACAACAAGATAAGAAAGAACATGGTGGTCTGAGCATACGCAAGAAGTGGATTCAAGCAGTGAACATAGTGAGGAAGACTATCAACAACAACCATAGACATCTGGAAGACCACCATTAGAAACAATTGCACATGCATCAGGGACATTTACATATTTTAATTAGTTATGGGAAACATTGTGAATATGTTGAATACTTCTCGGAAATCTAATGACTATGTATGTCTTGAATGTATGTAACTCCTGTAGCTTGAACAATTCAGCACAAAAGGGGTCAAAGGGCAAAAAGACGGTAGAGAGGGTCAGAGAAGGTCAGAGAAGGTCAAAGAAGGTCAAAAGTCAGAAAGAGGGCCAGAGAAGGTGAAAGAATGTGAAAGAAGGTGAAAGAAGGTTGAACAAGGTCAAAGAACGTAGAAGAAGTTCAAAGAAGATCAAAGAAGGTCAAAGAAGGTCAAAGAAGGTTACAGAAAATCAATAATGTCAAAGAAGGTCAAAGAAGGCAGAAGAAGTTTGAAGACGGTCAAAGAAGGTCAAAGAAGGTCGAAGAAGCTCAAAGAAGAAGCTAAAAGAAGGTCGAAGAAGCTCAAAGAAGAAACTCAAAGTCGAAAAAGCTCAAAGAAGATCTAAGAAGGTGAAAGAAGGTTGAAGAAGGTCGAAGAAGGTCAAAGAAGTTCAAAGAAGGTCAAAGATGGTCAAAGAAGGTCAAAGAAAATCAATAATGTCAAAGAAGTTCAAAGAAGGTCAAAGAAGTTCGAAGAAGGTCAAAAGACGACTGTGTAGTCAGAGAGGGTCAGAGAAGGTGAGGAGGCTGAAAGTCTGGGAAAAGAATATCTGAGAAGTTTGGGAATAAAAACAAGTTCAGGGTAGGTCAAATGGTGGAGGGAGGGTCAGAGAGGGTTAGAGAGGGTCAAAAAGCAAAAAGAAGGTGAAGAGAGTCAGAGAAGGTGAAAGAAGGTGAAAGAAAGTCAAAAGGCAGAAAGAAGGTGAAAGAAGGTCAACAGGCGAATATGTAGTCAGAGATGGTCGGAGAAGGCGAGGTGGCTGAAAGTCTGGGAAAAGAATATCTGAGAAGTTCAGGAATGAAAGCAAGTTCAGGGTAGGTCAAATGGTGGAGGGAGGGTCGGAGAGGGTTAGAGAGGGTCAAAACACGAAAAGAAGGTAAAAGGGGTCAGAGAAAGTGAAAGGAGGTCAAAAAGGTAAAGGCAGAAAGAAGTTAGAGAGGGTCAGAGAAGGTGAAAGAAGTTCAAAAGGCAGAAAGAGGGTCAGAGAAGGTGAAAGAAGGTGAAAGAAGTTCAAAGAAGGTCAAAGAAGTTCAAAGAAGTTCGAAGAAGTTCAAAGAAGGTTCGAGGAAGGTCGAAGAAGGTCGAAGAAGGTCAAAGAAGGTCAAAGAAGTTCGAAGAAGGTCGAAGAAGTTCAAAAACGGGCAAAGAAGTTCAAAGAATCTGATAGAAGTTTTAAGAAGTTCGAAGAATGTCAAAGAAGGCCGAAAAAGTTTAAAGAAAGTCAAAGATGGTTATAGAACATCGAGGAAGGTCGAAGATGAAATAAGGCCCCTGATCCGAGCCCCTGACCCTGGAGCTGACCCTGAGCCCCCAACCCCCAGAATGGACCCCAGATTCAGAGCCCTGACCACAAGCCCTGACCCCGATCCCTGACACCGAGCTCCTGACCCCAGAGCTGACCCTGACCCCGGAGCTGACACTGACCCCCAAACCCCAGACCCGAACCCAACCCCCGATCCCCAGAACAAAGCCCCGACCATGGAGCTAACCCCACAGCTAACCCCAGAGCTGAACTGCAGACCTAAACCCCAGAGCTGAAACCCTGAGCTAACCCCAAACCCTGACCCTGAGTCCTGGACCACATAACCTGGACCTTGAGCCTCAGACCCCGAACCCTGACCCTAAGCCCCGACCTGAGCCCTGACGCTGAGCCCCAACCCCAGAGCTAACTCCGGATATGAACTCTGGACCTGAACTCCAGAACCCGAGCCCCAGATCCCAGAGCTTATCCCGAGACCCCCAACCCCAGAGCTGACCCTGACACCCAACCACCAGAACAGATCCCAACCCCAAACCTCCAGAACAGACCCCGGACCTGGAGAGAACACAGAGCCTTGACTACGAGCCCCAGCCCCGGACCCTCGACCCCGGGCCCTCTTCCCCAGACATTTAACCCCAGGCCCTCAACCCTAGAGACCCCACCCCCCAGCTGACCCCCAGCCCTGATGCCAGAGCTGACCCTGAGACCCTGACCCTGGATCAGACCCTGAGCCCCCAAGCCCCAGACCCAACCCCGGACCTGGAGTACCGATCCCGAGCCCTGATCCTGCGTCCCTGACCCCGAGCCGCTGACCTCAGCGCTGACCCCAGACCCGGAGCTGACCCCGAGCCCTGACGCCATAGCTGACCCCGAGACCCTGACCCTGGGTCTGACCCTGAACCCCCAACCCCTGGACCCAACCCCAGACCTGAAGTACCGATCCAGAGCCCTGACCCCGAGTCCCCAACCCTGAGCCACTGACCCCAGAGCTGACCCCGAACCCAGAGCTGACCCCAAGCCCCAACCCTGACGCAAACCCAAGCCCCAGCCCCAAGCCCAAGCCCCGAGACCCAGCCCTGGACCCTCGACCCCGCGCCCTCAATCCCGAAGCCCCAATCCCAGAGCTGACCTCGAGCCTTGGACCAGGAGCTGACCCTGAGCCCCGGACTGACCCGGAGGTGACCCCGAGCCCTGACCCCTGTGCTGTCCCTGACCCCCAAAATGGACCCTGGACCTGGACCCAGAGCTCACCCCAAGCCCCAAACCTGGACCCTCGACCCCGGAGCCCCCACCCTGGAGCTAACCCTGAGCCCCAGCTGCGAGCCCCAACCCTGAACCCCAGCCACGGACCCTTGACCCTGGACACTCGAACCCAGACACTCGACCCCGGAGCCCCCACCCCAGAGCTGACCCCAAGACCCCAACCCCCGGAATGGACACTGGACCCGGAGCCCCAACCCTGAATCCCAATCCCAAGCCTTGACCCGAGCCCTGACCCCGAATCCCCGACCCTGAGCAGCTGACCTTGGAGCTGACCCTGACCCCAGAGCTGACCCCGACCCCTGACCCCCAGAACGGATCCCGACCCCTGGAACAGACCCAGGGCCTGCAGCTAACCCTGAGGCCCAACCCCAGACCCTTGAACCCAGACCCTGGACCCTGGACTCTGGACCCTGAGCCCCATCCTTGAATCTCAGCCTCGAGCCCCAGCCCCGAGCCCCAGACACGGACCTGACCTCGAGCCCCAGACCTGAACCCAGACCAAACCCTGAGGTGCAGACGCGGACCAGACCCCACGTCCCAGACCCAGACCCAGCTCTGAGCCCTGGACCCAGACCCAGACCCGGGCCCAACCCCTGGATTCAGACCACAGCCCTACCCCCGGTCCTGGACCTCAGCCTGAGCCTCAGACCTGGACCCGACCCCAAGTCCCGGACTCGGACTCGACCCCGAGCACAGGACCTGGACCTGGGCCCAAGCCCTGGACCCTTGACCCTGGACCCTCGGCCCCAGAGTTTGCCCCAAGCCCCAACCCCAAGCTCCTACCCTGGAGCTGACCCCGAGCCCCTGACTCCGGAGATCACCCCGGACCCAGAACTGACCCCGAGCCCCAAACGTGAGCTCCAACCCTGAGCTCTAAACCCAAGCCCCAACCCTGAGCCTTAACACCGAGCCCCAAACCTGGACCCTCAATCCTGGACCTTCGAACCTGGAGCCCCCAACCTGGACCCGACCAAGGAACCCCCACCCAGGACCTGACCCCAAGACATGGACCTGGACCTGACCCAACCCCGAGACCCAGCCCTGAGACCCCAGACCCTTAACCCCAGACCCAGGACCCTGACCCAGACCCAACCCTGAGATGCGGACCCAGACCCAGACTCGAACCTGAGCCCCGGACCTGGACCCAGACCCGACCCTGAGATGCAGACCTGGACCAGACCCCGAGCCCCAGCCCTGAGCCCCAGCCCTGAGCCCCAGCCCCAGACACTCAACTGTGGAGCCCCCACCCCGAAGCTGACCCCGGACCTGGAGCTAACCCCGAGCTCCAGACCCGGACCTGACCCAAAGACCCGGACCCAGAGCTGACCCCAGGTCCTGACCCTGGAGCTGACCCCAAGCCCCGAAACTGACCTTGGCCGGGACCTGGAGCTAACTCTGTGCCCCAAACCCGAGCCCCAACCCTGACCCATACCTGAGCCCCAGCCCCGGACCCTCAACCCTGGAGACCCCACCCTGGAGATGACCCCAAGCCCTGGACCTGGAACTGACCCCAAGCCCTAACTCTGGAGCTGACCCCAAATCCCAAAACAGACCTTGGGCCCAGACCTGGAGCTGACCCTGAGCCCCAGCCCCAAGCCCCAACCCCAGAACCTTGACCCCGGAGACCGCACCCCAGAGCTGATCCTGAGCCCCTGACACCCAGAATGGACCCTGGACCCAGAGCCATGACCCCAAATCCCAACCCTGAGCCTTGGCCCCGAGCCCCAACGCTGAGTCCCTGGCCCAAGCTGCCGACCCTGGAGCTGACCCTGACCCCTGACCTCGAAACAGACCCCAATCCCTGACCCCTGGAACAGACCCCAGACCTGCAGTTAATTATGAGACACAAACCCAGACCCTCGTACCGGACACTTGGCCCTGGAGCCCAGGCCCCATCCCCAAATCCCAGCCTTGAGCCCCAGTGCCAGACCCAACCTCGAGCCCAGGACCCAAACCCAGACCCAACCCAAAGCCCTAGACCCAGACCCAAACCTGAGCCCCGGACCCGGACATGGACTCAACCCTGAGACGTGGACCCAGACCAGACCCTGAGCCCCAGACCCAGACCTGACCCGGAGCCCCGGACCTGGACCCGGACCCGGGACCAACTCCCAGATCCAGACCTCAGGCCGAGCTCCAGAATCAAACCCGACCCCGAGTCGCGGACCCAGAATCGACCACAAGCACAGGATCTGGACCTGGACCCTTGACCCTGGACCCTCGACCCCAGAGTTCACTCCAAGACCCAACACCAAGCCCCAACCCCAGAGCTGACCACCAAGACCCTGACCCTGGAGCTGACCCCAGACCCGGAGCTCACCCAGAGCCCCAACCCCAAGCTCCAACCCTGAGCTCTAAACCCGAGCCCCAAACCTGAGCCTCAACTCCGAGCACCAATCCCAGACCCTTGACCCTGGACCTTTGTATCCGGAGCCCACAACCCAGACCTGACCCCAGAGCCCCACCCAGCACCCGTCTCTGAGACCTGGACCCGGACCTGACCCAAAGACCTGGACACAGCTGACACAGACTGCCAAACCCGAGCCCCAACCCTGAGCCCCAACCCTGAGCCCCTGCCCCGAGACACAGCCCCGAGCCCCAACCCCGAAACCCAGCCACGGACCCTTGACCCTGGAGCCCCCACCCAGAACTGACCCCAAGCCCCCGATCCGGAGCTGACCCCAACCCGTGGAACAGACCCTTAATCCACAGCTAACCCCAAGGCCCAACCCCATACCCTTGAACCCGGACCCTCAACCCGGACCCTCAACCCTGAGCCCCATCTCTGAATCCCAGCCTCAAGCCCCAGTCCCAAGGCCTGGACAGAGACCTGACATTGAGCCCCGGACCTGGACCCGGACCTGAGCCTGAGCCACGGACCCAGACCTGGACCTGAGCCTGAGCCTTGGAACCAAGCCATCAACCTGGACCTGGACCCAGACCTGAGCCTGAGCCACGGACCTGGACCCAAGCCCGAGCCATTGACCTGGACAAAGGCCCACACCCGGACCTGAGCTCGAGCCCCTAAACCGGACACGAGTCTGAGCCCCAGACCCAGACTCAGACCCAACCCTGAGCCCTGGACCCGGACCTGACCTCAAGCCCCAAACCTGAGCCCCAACCCCGAGCCCCAGCCCTGGACTTTCAAGCCCGGACCCTCAAACCCGGACCCTCAACCCCAGACCCTTGACCCTGAGCCCCAAACCCGGACCTGACCCTGAGTCCTGGACCTGGATCCGATCCCAAGCCTTGGACTCGGAACCTGGCCTGAGCCCCGGACCTGGACCTGGACTTGAGCCCCAGGCCCTCAACCCCGGATCCTGACCCTGGACCCTTGAACACAGAGATCACCCCAAGCCTCGATGCTGAGCCCATGTTCCCGAGCCATGAGCCTGAGCCCCCGACCCCAGAGCTGGCCCAGGACCCTTGACCCCGGAGCCTCCACTCTGGAGCTAACCCTGAGCCCCAGACCCAAGCCCCTGACCTCAGAGCTGACCCTGAGCCCCAGACTGACCCAGAGGTGACCCCAATCCCTGACACCAAGGTTGACCCTGACCCCCGAAACAGACCCCGGAACTGGACCCAGAGCTAACCTTGAGCCCGAACCCCAAGCCCCAACCCCAGACCCTCAACCCCAGAGCCCCCACCACAGAGCTGGCACAGCCAGTAACCCCCAGCACAGACCCCAGACCCGGAGCTTACCCCGAGCCCCAACCCCAAGTCCCAGCCCAGGACCCTCGATCCCAGACCCTCAACCCCAGACACTTGACCCTGGACCCTTGACCCCGTAGCCACCACCCCGGACCTGACTCCAAGGCCCCAACCCCCAGAACAGACCCCGAACCCAGAGCCCCAACCCCGAGACCCAACCCTGAGCCTTGATCCCAAGCCCTGACCCTGAGTCCCTGACCCTGAGCTGCCGACTCTGGAGCTTACCCCAACCCCAGAGCTGACCCTGACCCCTGACCCCTGGAACAGACCCCAACCCCCGACCCGTGGAACAGACCTGGGACCCGCAGCTAACCACAAGACCCAACCCCAGACCCTCAAACCTGGACCCTGGACCCTGGACCCCGATCACAATCCCTGAATCCCAGCCTTGAGGTTCAGCCTCGAGACCCAGCCCCAGACCTGAACTCGAGCCCTGGACCCGGACCTGAGCCCGAGTCCTGGACCTGGACCTGAGCCCAACTCACGGACCCGGACCTGGACCAGAGACTGAGGCCCAGACTTGGACCCGAGCCTGAGCTCTGGACCCGGAACTGAGCCCGAGCCCTGGACCTGGACCCGAGTCTGAGCCATGGACAGGGACCCGGACCTAGACATGGACCTGAGCCCAAGTCTGAGCCCTGAAACTGGATATGAACCCAGTTGTGGACCCAGACCCAGACCCAACCCTGAGCTCTGAACCAGACCCAGGCCGAACCCCCACACCCGGACCCGACCTCAAGCCCCAACTCTGATGCCCAGCCCTGAGCCCCAGCCCCAGACTTTCAAGCCTGGACCTTCGAGCCTGGAGCCTTGACCCCAGAGCCCCAGACCCGACCAGAGCCCCAAAACCTGTCCCCCGGTACCAGACCCAGACCCGAACCCAAGGCCCAACCCTGAGCCCCAGCCCCAAGCTCTCACCCTGGACCCTCGACCCTGGAGCCCCTGACCCCGGAGCCACCAACCTGGACCCAACCCCATAGCCCACGACCCGGACCTGACCCTGGAGCCCCAGACCCAGATCCAACCCTGAGCCCAGCCCCAGACCTGTGCCCGGCCCCAGGACCCTTGACCCTGGAGTTCACCCCGAGCCCCAACCCCGAGCCCCGAACTCAAGCCCCAGCCCCAAGCCCCCAACCCCAGAGCTGAACCTGGACTGTCAATCCTGGAGTCCCCTCTCCAGAGCTAACCCCGAGCCCCAACCCTGAACCTCAAATCCAAGCTCTAACCCCGGAAACTTGAACCCGGACCTTCAAACCCTGAGCCCCCAGCCTGGACCCGACCCTGGAGCCCCCAGCCTGGACCCGACCCTGGAGCACCCACCCTGGACCAGACTCCAAACCCCAGAACCAGGCCTGACCCAAACACCCAGACACAGAGCTGACCCCAAGCCCTCGACCTGGAGCTGACCCTCAGCACCCACCCCAACTCCAACCCTGAGCCTGAGCCATGAGCTGCAGCCACGAGCCCCAGCCTCAGACCCTCGACCCTGGATCCCCCATGCTGGAGATGACCCTGAGCCCTGGATCCAGAGCTGACCCCAAGACCTGGACTGACACGGAGGTGACTCCAACCCCTGAAACAGACCACAGACCAGGACCCGGAGCTGACCCTGAGCCCCAACCCCAAGCCCAAACCCTGGACCCTCGACCCCAGAACACCCACCCCAGAGCTGACCCTGAGCCCCAACCCCGGAGTTTACCCCAACCCCCTAAACAGACCTCGGACCTGTACCCGGAGCTAACTCTGAGCCCCAACCCAGAGCCCCATCCCCAGACCCTTGATCCCATAGCCCCCACCCCGGAGCTGACCCTGAGCCCACAACCCTGGAAAAGATCCCACACCTGGAGCTAAGCCCGACCACAAACCAGGAACCCCAACCCCAAGCTGCAGCCCCAGACCCTCGACCCCAGACCCTTGACCCTGTGCCCAGAACCCAGAGATGACCCTGACCCCCGGAACTGAGCCCCGACCCCAAGCCCCCGACCCCAAGCCCCCAAACCCTGAGCTGACCCAGGACCTTTGACTCCAGAGCTGACCACAGAACAGACCCTGAGTCCCCACCCCGGAGCTAATCCCGAGTCCTGGACCTGAGCCCCGGACTTTGGAGCTGACCTGGACACTGGAGCTGACCCTGACAAAACAACCCCTTTTACAGACCCCCAGAACAGACCCCGGACTGGATCCAAACCTGAGCACCAAACCTGAGCCCCAACCCCAGACCCTTGACCACTAACCCTTGACCCCAGACCCTCGATCCCAGGCCCTTGACCCCAGACCCTTGACCCCAGACCCTTGACCCCAGAGCCCCAACCCTGAAGCTAAACCCAAACCCCAGACCCGAGCCCCAGACCCTGGAGCTGACCCCGAGCCCCACCCTGGAGGTCACCCCAAGCCCTGACCCCAGAGCTGACCCCAAACTCCCAACCCCGGAGCTGACCCCAAGCCCCTAATCCCTGGAACGGACCCTAGACCTGGAGCCCCGACCCCAGAACCAAATCCTAAGCCTTGACCCTGAGCACCAAACCAAAACCCCGACCCCAATTTGCTGACCCCAGAGCTGACCTTGACCCCAGAGCTGACCCTGACCCATGACCCCCAGAACAAAACCGGGCCCGGAGGTAAACCCGAGCCCCAACCCTGGACCCTTGACCACAGACCCTCAACCTCTGACCATAGACCCGAGCCCCAACGCTGAGCCTGAACCGCAGACCCTCGAGCCCCAAACCAAGCCCCAGCCCTGGACCCGACCCCGAGTTGTGTGCCAGAGCCCTGGACCCCAGAGCTGACCCTGAATCCCAGCCAAGGAGCTGACCCCTAGCCCCGAACACCCAGAAGGGACCTTGGACCTGGAGCCCCGACTCCAAGCCCTGACACTGAGCCCCTGAACTTGGAGCTGACCCAAATTCTGGAGCTGACCCTGAGACCCTGAACCCAGAGCTGACCCTGGAGCTGGAGCTAACCCCGAGCCCCAACCCCGAGCCCCAAACCTGAGTCCCAACCCTGAGCTGCAAATATGAGCCAAAACCCCCAAGCCCCAACCCCAGACACTCAAACCCAGACCCTTGACCCCAGACCTTCGACCCCAGAGCCCCTGACCCAGACCCGACCCCGGAGCCCCTGACCCCAGCCCCCAGACCTGGACCTGACCCCAAGGCCCAACCCAAAGCCCCAAACCTGAAACCCCACCCTGGACCCTTGATCACAGAGCCCCGACCCTGATTCCTCAACCCTGGACCCTTGAACCTGGAGCCATTGTCCCGAACCCAACCCCAGAGCCCACAACCTGGACCCGACCCTAGAGTCCCAGACCCGGATCTGCCCCTGACCCCAGACCCAGACCTGTGCCTGAGCCCAGGACCCTCTAGCCTGGAGTTCATCCCAAGTCCCAACTCCGAGCCCCAACCTTGAGCCCCAACCCCAAGCCCCTGACCCCAGAGCTGACCCCAGACTGTGGAACCCAGATTCCCCAATCCAAAGTTAACCCTGAGCACTGGACCTAAGCCCCAGACCCTGGAGATGACCCTGAGCCCCGACCCTGGTGCTGACTCTGCGCCCCTGACCCCTGAGCTCACACCAGACCTGGAGCAAACCCCGAGACCCAACCCCAAGCTCGATCCCCGAGACCCAAACCCAAGCCCCAGCCCTGAGCCTCAACTCCAGGCCCTTACCCTGGACACTCAAACCTGGACCTTCGATCCCTGAGCCCCCAACCCAGACCCGACCCTGGAGCACCCACCCCGGACCTGACCCCAAGCCCCGGACCCGGACCTGACCCAAAGACCCAGACCTGGGGCTGACCCCAAATGCCAACACCGAGCCCCAGACCCAGGCCCCAGGCCTGAGTCAAGGCTCTGATCCACAGCCCCGGACCCTTGACCCTAGAGCCCACACCTGGAGCTGACCCTGAGCCCCAACCCCAGAGGTGACCCCGAGCCCTGACCCAGGAGGTGACCTTGAGCCCTGACCCCGGAGCTGACCCCGACCCAGAGCTGACCTTGACAAAATGACGCCTGGAACAGACCCCAGACCTGAGCTAGCCCCAAGCCCAAATGCCAAGCACCAGCCCCAGACCCTTGACCTCGTGACCCAGACCCGGAGCTGACCCTGAACCCACACCCTGGAGCTAATCCAGAGCCCCGGACCCAAGTCCCAGACCCTGAAGCTGACCCTGAACCCTGACCCCAGAAATGACCCCGAGCGCCACCCCAGAGCTGACCCCAAGCCCCAACCCCAGAGCTGACCCCAAGCCTTCAACTGTGAAGATGATCCTGAGTCCCTGACCCTGGAGCTAACGTTGAGACCCTGAACCTGGAGCTGACCCCGAGCCCCAACCCAGGAGGTGACCTTGAGCCCCAACCTTGGAGCTGACCCTGATCCTGGAGCTGACCCCAACAAAATGACCCCTGGAACAGGCCCCAGACTGTAGTTAACCCCAAGCCCGAGCCCTGAGCCCCAGCCCCAGACCTGACCTCGAGGTCCGGACCCGGACCCAAACCAAACCCTGAGACATGGACCCAGACTAGACCCCGAACCCCAGACCTAGACCCTACTCCAAGCCCCAGACCTAGACCCAGACCTGGGCCCGACTCCTGGATCCAGACCTCGGCCCGAGCCCTGGACCCGGACCCAACCCCAAGCACAGGACCTGGACCTGGGCTCAAGCCCCGGACCCTCGACCCTGGACCCTCGACAGCAGAGTTCACCCTGAGCCCCAACCCCAAGCCCCAGCCCCGGAGCTGACCTTGAGTCCCTGACCCAGAAGCTCATCCCAGACCCGGAGATAACCCTGAGCCCCAACCCTGAGCTCTAAACCCAAGCCCCAAACCTGAGCTCCAAACCCAATCTCTAAACCCTAGCCACAAACCTAAGCCTCATCTCCAAGCCGCAGACCTGGACCCTCAACCCTGGACCTTTGAACCTGGAGCCCACAACCCAGGCACAACCAAGAAGCCCCCACCAAGGACTCAACGATGAGCCCCGGACCCAGACCTGACCCCAAGCCCCTGACCCGGAGCTTACCCAGAGAGCCAATCCTGTGCCTCAAACCTGAGCACCAGCACTGAGCCCCAGCCCTGAGCCACAGTGCCAGAACCTGGACCTGACCCTGCCAAGCCCCTGGACACCGTGGTGGACCCTGTGGTGGACCCCAGGCACCAACTCCTGCTGAGGCCCCAGACCCCATGGCAGACCCCAGCACGGACTCCTGCTGATCTCCTGGATACCGCGGTGGACCCTGGGTGATGACTCCAGTTGAGGCCCCAGACCCTGCAGTGGACCCCAGATACCAACTCCCACCAAGGTCCTGGAACCCGCGGAGGACCCCGGGCTTTCAATCCCACCGACCACCCGGACTCTGTGGCAGATCCCGTGCACTGACTACCGCCGTGCACCCGGGCTTCCCGGCGGTCCCCAGGCGCTGACTCCTGCCCAATCCCCGGGCCCTGCGGCAGACCCCAGGCGGCCGTTCACACTGGGCTCCCGGACCCTGCGGCAGACCCTGGGTGGCGACTCCTACCGGGCCGCCGGGCCCTGCGGCGGACCCCAGGCGGCGACTCCCGCCGAGCCCCCAGGCCTCGAGGCAGACCCCGGGCTGCAACTCCTGCTGGGCCCTTGGGCCCCGCTGCTGACCATGGGCAGCGACTCCCGCCGGTCCCCCGGGCCCCACGGCGGCCCCTGGGTGGCAACTCCCTCTGAGTCCCAGGAGCCCGCAGCGGACCCTCGGAACCGACTCCCACCACACCTCTGGGCTCCATGACGGTCCCTGGGTGGCAACTCCCACTGGGGCCCGAGGCCCCGTGGCTGTCCCTGGGTGCCGACTCCCACAGGCCCCCCGGGCTCTGCAGCAGACCCCGGCGGCGACTTATGCCAGGCCCCCGGGCCCCATGGCGGAGCCCGGGCAGTGACTCCCACCGGGCCACTGGGCTGTGCACCGGACCCTGGGGGGAGAGTCTTGCTTGGCCCCCAGGACCCGTGGCAGACCCCAGGCGCTGACTCCCGCCGGGATCCCGGGCCCCGTGGCAGACCCCAGCCTCTGACTCCCGCCAGGCCTCCAGGCCCCACAGCCAACCCCGTGCGCAGACTGCCGCCGGGCCCCTGATCCCCTCGGCGCACCCAGGGTGCCGACTCCCGCTGTTCCCCCAACCCTGTGGCGTACTCCGGGTGGCGACTCCTGCCAGGCCCCCAGACCCCGTGGCGGACCCTGGCGCCGAATCCCGCCGGACCCCTGGGCCCTGCAGCAGACCCCGGGCGCTGACTCCTGCCGAGCCACCAGGCCACGTGGCAGATCCCGGGCAGCAACTCCCACCGGGCCACTGGGCTCTGTGGTGGACCACAGGTGGCATCTCCCTCTGGGCCCCCAGGCCCTGCGGCGGACCCCAGGCGGCAACTCTTGCCGGACCCCCGGAAGGCCCTGCAGCGGACCCCGGGCGGCATCTCCTGGTGGACTCTGGGCCCCGCGGCATCCCCCGGGTGGCGACTCCCACCGGGCCCCTGTACCCTGCTGCGGACCCCGGGCGGCGACTCCCGCCGGGACTCCGGGGCCCGAGGTGGACCCCGAGAGGTGACTCCCGCTGGGTCTCCGGGGCCCGAGGTGGACCCCTGGAGGTGACTCCCACCGGGACTCTGAACCCCGTGGCAGACACTGGGCAACGACTCCCGCCAGGCCCCCTGCCCTGCGGCAGACCCAAGGCAATGACTGCCTCTGGGCCACCGTGCCCCATGACAGACCCTGGGTGGCAACTCCCACCAGGCCCCTGGGTCCCATGGCGAACCCCAGGCTGCAACTCCCGCCTTGGCCCCAGGCTTCATGGCGGACCCCGGGCGCCAACTCCTGCTGAGCCCCCAGGCCCTGCGGTGGACCCTGGGTGCTGACTCTGCCGGGTCCCCGGGCCCTGCAGCAGACCCCGGGCGGTGACTCCTGCCGGGCTACCGGGCCCCTTGGCAGACCCCAGGCGCCGACTCCCGCTGGGCCCCCAGACCCCATGGCAGACCCCGGGCAGAGACTCCCACCAGGCCCCCGGGCCCCATGGTAGACCCTGACCAGTGACTCCCACGGGGACCCCAGGCCCTGTGGCAGACCCCAGCTGGCGACTCCCACCGGGACCCAGTGCCCTGCGGTGGACCACAGGCGGCGAATCCTGCCGGGACACCAAGCCGCGCGGTGGACCCTGGGCGATGCTTCCTGCCGGGGCCCCAGGCCCCGCGGCGAACCCCGGGCGCCGACTCCTGTCGGGTCCCCGGAGCCCGCGGCGGACCCCAGGCAGCGACCTCCGGTGGGCCCCCGGGCCCTGCAGCGGACACGTGGCCGAATACCACCGGGCTGCCAGAGCCTGTGGCGGACCCTGGGCACTGAATCCCAACAGGCACCCGAAGCCCTCCGCAGACCCAGGCGCTGACTCCCGCCGAACCCCCGGGACCTGCGGCGGACCCCGTGCGGCTCCCTGGGGGTCGCAAGGCGGGGTCCAGCGGGGTGCCATTGGGACCTGCTGGGGGTTGCCAGGTGGGGTCTGCCGCAGCACCCCTGGGGCCCACCGGGGGTCACCGAGTGGGGTTTGCCGCGGTGCCAGGGGGCCCACAGGAGGTTGCCGGGCAGGGTCCACTGGGGCTCCCAAGGGCCCACTGGGGGTCACCTGGGCGGGGTCTGCTGGGGCACCCGGGGGCCTGCCAGGGGTCACCGTGCGGGGTCTACCAGGGCTCCCAAGGGCCCGCCTGGGGTCGCTGGGTGGGGTCCGCTAGGGTGCCCGGGCACCCGCCAGGGGTCGCTGGGGGGGTTTCGCTGGGGTGCCCGGGGGCACGCTGGGAGTTGCCGATGTGTGTCCGCCGGGGTGCCCGGGGGCCCACCTGGTGTTGCCACTTGGGGTAGGCTGGGGTGCCCGGGGGCCCGCTGGGGGTCACCAGGGGGGATCCCCTGGTGCGCCAGGGGGCTGCCGGGGGTCGCCGGGCGGAGTCCCACGAGGTGCCTGGGGGCCCTCCGGGGGTCACCGGGAGGGTTCTGCTGGGGCGCCTGATGGCCCCTCGGGGGTCAACAGTGGGGGTCGTCTGGGGTACCTGGGGGCCCGCCAGTTTTCACCGGGGTGTGTCCACTGGGGCGCCTGTGGATCAGCCAGGGGTCACCAGTGGGGGTCCTCCAGGGTGCCCGGTGGTCTGCAGGGGTTGCTGGGTAGCCTCCGCCAGGGTGCCCCGGGGACCACCGGGGGTCGCTGAGGTGGGTCCGCCAATGCAACCAAGGGCCCACTGGGTGACAACGGACACAGTCCGTTGGGGAGCCCGAGGGCACACAAGATCGCCAGGGGTGGTACGCCGTGGCACCTGGAGGCCCGCTGGGGGTCACCGGGAGGGGTCTGCCAGGGCACCAGGGGGCCGGGTGAGGCCCCTGGGATGCCCAGGGGCCTGCCAAGGGTCACAGGGGTGGGTCCTCCGGTGTACCCAGGATCCTGCTGGGGGTCACCGGGGTGGGTCCTCCGGGACACCCGGGGGCCCGATGGGGGTCACCTGGGTGGGTCCTCGGGGGTGCCCGGGATCCTGCTGGGACTAACGGGGGTGGGTCCTCTGGGTTGTCCGGGTTCCCTTCGGGAGTCACCGGCGTAGGTCCTCGGGGGTGCCCGGGGGTCCCGCTCGGAGCCACTGGTGTGGGTCATCCGGGGTGCCCGGGGTCCCGCTGGGAGTCAGCGGTGTAGTCCACGGCATTGCCCGTGGACCTGCCGGGAGTCACTGGTGTGGGTCCTCGGGGGTGCCCGTGGACCCGCTGGGAGTCACCGAGCTGGGTCCTCGGGGTGCCCGTGGACCCGCTGGGAGTCACCGGGGTGGGACCTTCCGGTGCCCGGGGACCCGCCGGGAGTCACCAGGATGGGTCCTCGGGGGTGCCCAGAGTCCTGCTGGGAGTCAGCAGGGTACTCTTCGAGGGTGCCCGTGGACCCGCTGGGAGTCTGCGAGGTAGTCCTCGGGGGGGGCCTAGGGGTCCCGCTGTGAGTCAGTGGGGTACTCCTCGGTGGTGCCCGTGGACCCGATGGGAGTCACCGGGGTGAGTCCTTCGGAGTGCCTGTGGACCCGCTGGTAGTCACCGGGGTGGGTCCTCGGGGGCGCCTGGGGGCTTGCAGGGGGTCACCGGGGTGGGTCCTCGGGGGCGTCCTGGGGCTCGCCAGGGGTCACCGGGCTGGGTCCTCGGGGACGTCCTGGGCCTCGCCGGGGGTCACCGGGGTGGGTCCTCGGGGGCGCCTGGGGGCCAGCGGG
This sequence comes from Anser anser, assembly GCF_964211835.1. NCBI lineage: Eukaryota > Metazoa > Chordata > Aves > Anseriformes > Anatidae > Anser > Anser anser. Next base: position 6,896,386 of record NC_139744.1, read on the forward strand.
GGGTCACCGGGGTGGGTCCTCAGGGGCACCCGGGGGCCCGCCGGGGGTCACTGGGGTGGATCCTCTGGGGCACCTGTGAGCCCTCCGAGGGTCACCGGGGTGGGTCCTCGGGGGCGCCCGGGGGCTCGCAGGTTAGCCACCGGGGTGGGTCCTCGAGCACGCCCCAGGGTGGGTCTTCAGCGCGCCCGGGGCTTCACCGTGGGTGCCTCAGAGTTCCATTTTGCGGTGACTCCCATTGGCACCCCGGGCGCCCCCGAGGACGCGCCCGTGACTCCCGGCGGGACGGCGGGCAACCCTGTGGACCCGCCGTAGTGACTCCCAGCCGGTCCACGGGTGCCTCGGAGGAGCCACCACGGTGAGTCCCAGCGGGTCCCCGGGCGCCTCGGAGTACCAAAACCGGTGACCCCTTGTGGGTTCACGGGCATCCCTGAGAACCCACCCAGGTGACCCCCAGCGGGTCCACGGGCATCCCCGAGGACCCACCCAGGTGACCCCCAGATGGTCCACGGGCACCCCGACGATCCACCCAGGTGACTCCCTGCCGGTCCACGGGCGCCTCGGAGGAGCCACTCTGGTGCTTCCCAGCGGGTCCCCAGGCGCCTCAGAGTACCAACCCCGGTGACCCCGTCGGGACCCCATGCGCCCCTGAGGACCCACCCCGGTGACTCCCAGCTGGTCCACAGGAACTCCCTAGGAACCATCCCTGTGAAGGCCGGCGGGACCGCGGGCACCCCTGAGTACCCACCCCAGTGACTCCCAGCCAGTACACTGCAACCCCCGAGGACCCACCCAGGTGAATCTCAGGGGGACCGCTGGCACCCCCGTGGACCCGCCGCGGTGACTCTCAGCGGGTCCATGGGCACATGTGAGGACACATCACCATGAGCCCCGGCGGGTCCCCAGGCGACGCTGAGGACCCACCCCGGTGACTCGCAGCTGATCCACAGATAATCCCAAAGACCCACCCCAGTGACTCCCAGCGGGACCGCAGCACTTCCAAGGACACGCCCTGGTGACTCCCAGCGGGTCCAGGGGGGCCCCGGGGGGAGCCACCCCAGTGACACCCAGCGAGTCCACGTGCACCCCCGAGGACCAACCAGTGACTCCCAGCGGGCCCCCGGGCGCCCCTGAGGACCCACTACCATGACTCTCAGCGGGTCAACGGGCGCTTCGGAGTAGTACCCCGGTGACCCCCAGGGGACCCCGTGCGCTCCTGAGGACCAACCCCGGTGACTCCAAGCGGGTCCACGGGCAGCTCCGAGGAACCACCCAGGTGACTCCCGGCAGGACCGCGGCACCCCAATGACCAACCCGGTGACCCCCAGGGGGTCCACGGGCATCCCAGGGGACCAACCCCGGTGACTCCCACTTGGTACACGGGCACCCCGACGACCCACCCAGGTGACCCACCCCCCCCCACCCCCCCCAGCGGGTCCACGTGCACCAACCAAGGACCCGCCCAGGTGACTCCCAGCGGGTCCACAGACACCCCCAAGGACCCACCCTGGTGACTCCCCCTGGTCCACAGGCAACCTCGAGAACCCACCCCTGTGACTCCCAGCGGAAACACGGGCACCCCGTGGACCCATCGTAGTGACTCCCAGCGGGTCCACGGGCAATCCTGAGGACACACCCCGGTGACTTCCAGAGTCACCCAGGTGACCCCAGCGTGTCCACGGGCAACCTCGAGGACCCACCACCGTGACTCCCAGCGGGACTGCGGGCACCCCCATGGACCCGCTGTAGTGACTTCCAGCGGGTCCACGGGCGATCCCGAGGACACACCCCGGTGACTCCCAGAGGGTCCATGGGCACCCCCAAGGACCCACCCAGGTGACACCCCCCCCCCCCCCGGCGGGTCAAGGGGCACCCCGGAGGAGCCAGTCCGGTGCCTCCCAGCGGGTCCACGGGCACCTCCAAGGACCCACTACGGTGACCCCCGGCAGGACTGCGGCACCCCCAAAGACCAACCCAGAGACCCCCAGAGGGTCCACGTGCATCCCGGAGGACCCACCCAGGTGAAACCCAGCTGGTCCACAGGAACCCCCGAGGAACCACCCCGGTGACTCCCAGCGAGTGCACGGGCACCACAGAGGACCCACCCAGGTGACTCCCTGCCGGTCCACGGGCAACCCCGAGGACACACCACGAGTACTCCCAGCGGGACCCCGGGCACCCTCAAGGACCCAGCCAGGTGACCCCCAGCTGGTCCACGGGCGTCTCGGAGGAGCCACCACGGTGAGTCCCAGCGGGTCCCAGGGCGCCTCGGAGTACCAACCCCGGTGACCCTGTTGGGATCCCGGTCGACGCCGAGGACCCACCCCGGTGACTCCAAGCGGGTCCACGGGCATCCCCGAGGACCCACCCAGGTGACGCCCAGATGGTCCACGGGCACCCCGACGACCCACCCACGTAACTCCCTGCCGGTCCACGGGTGCCTCGGAGGAGCCACTCCGGTGCTTCCCAGTGGGTCCCCGGGCGCCTCGGAGTACCAACCCCGGTGACCCTGTTGGGACCCCGGTCGACGCCGAGGACCCACCCCAGTGACTCCAAGCGGGTCCACGGGCACCACCGAGGACCCACCCTGCTGACTCCCAGCTGGTCCATGGGAACTCCCTAGGAACCACCCCGGTGACTCCTGGCGGGATCCCGGGCACCACAGAGTACCCATCCTGGTGACTCCCAGCGGGTCCACGGCAACCCCCGAGGACCCAGCCAGGTGACCCCCAGCGGGTCCATGGGCAACTTCGAGGACACACCCCCCCGTGACTGCCGGCAGGACCGCGGGCACACCCGAGTAACCACCCCGGTGACTCCCAGGCAGTACACGGCCAACCCCGAGGACCCACCCCGGTGAATCCCAGGGGGACCACTGGCACCCCCGTGGACCCGCCGCGGTGACTCCCAGCGGGTCCATGGGCACACGCGAGGACACATCAACGTGACCCCCAACGGGTCCCCAGGCGACCCCGAGGAACCACCCCGGTGACTCACAGCTGGTCCACAGATAATCCCAAAGACCCACCCCAGTGACTCCCAGCGGGACCGCGGCACTCCCAAGGACACGCCCTGGTGACTCCCAGCGGGTCCAGGGGGGCCCCGTGGGGAGCCACCCCAGTGACACCCAGCGGGTCCACGTGCACCCCCGAGGACCAACCAGTGACTCCCAGCGGGCCCCCGGGCGCCCCTGAGGACCCACTACCATGACTCTCAGCAGGTCAACGGGCGCCCCGGAGGAGCCAGTCCGGTGCCTCCCAGCGGGTCCACGTGCACTCGGAGGACCCACCCCGGTGACTCCCATTGGATCCCCGGGCACTTCGGAGTAGTACCCCGGTGAACCCATCAGGACCCCATGCGCTCCTGAGGACCAAACCCGGTGA